>NC_137932.1:30012110-30638322 GCF_963969265.1 Rhamphochromis sp. 'chilingali'
CGGAGCAGATACAATAGGGCCTTCGCACTCTCAGTGCTCGGGCCCTAATAATAATAAACAGAGCAATTACAATAGGGCCTTCGCACTGTCAGTGCTCGGGCCCTAATAAGAAACAGAGCAGATACAATAGGGCCTTCGCACAGTCAGTGCTCGGGCCCTAATAATAATATAATAATAATAAGAAACGGAGCAGATACAATAGGGCCTTCGCACTCTCGGTGCTCGGGCCCTAATAAGAAACGGAGCAGATACAATAGGGCCTTCGCACAGTCAGTGCTCGGGCCCTAATAATAATAAGAAACGGAGCAGATACAATAGGGCCTTCGCACTCTCGGTGCTCGGGCCCTAATAATAATAATAATAATTAAAGCTGCAAGCAGCGTTATGAGGGCCCTCGCACCCCCGGCGCGTCGAGCCACGCCCAACACCTAAAACCAGCACCTCCAATCTGATGTCACATTGATGGAATTCATGCATTTAACCAACCAGCTAACATTTCAACTCATTCATTCATGATTAGTTAGTCGTTCCACTAGGCGGCGCTCTAACCATTATGTACAAATGGCATAACAAACATTTCCGAGCTCGAGTCTTATCACGCCTATGAGCATTGGGAGAGATTGGACATTGTGTCTTTGAGTGACAGCAGATTACTGCTTTTTGGCGAGTGATTAAAACTCTACGTGCCACCATGACCACCCCGTTTCCCTGAATGTAAAAAGCTTCGCAATTTAACATCACAAAGGTCTTTAGATTCCACACACTGAAGAATAGTTCAATCTGATGAAATCCCTTGGAGGAGTTCGTCAAAGTACGGTGCCTGAAAAGATGGGAAAATGTCGCCAAAATTACAGATTAATTTTAAAATGGCTGACTTCCTGTTGGATTTGCGATATTGCTCCAAGATACTTTTTTGTACATCTTAAGATATTCCATTAGCTTACCAAGTTTCAGACTCATAGATAAAACACAGAGCAGGGGCTGTGGTTTTGAAATTTTGTAGGGGGCGCTGTGGAGCCATTTTGGGATATTCAATGAAAATGATCACATGACAACAAAGCCTTCATCCATTTGGAGGTGTGTGCCAAATTTCAAGCCTCTATAAACTTTCCAAGCCCCTCAAAAGCCACTTCATCTTTCATGGTGAACAGCGTTGCCACCAGGGTGCGCCGTTCAGTTTAAAGTCACAATTTTTGCACTGAAGCATCACGAGGGACTGATGGTGATATTCACCGCTTTTGAGGTGGCCACGATGAACCTGTGAAAATCAGTACAACAAAATTAAAGCCATGACATTTCCTGTTGCCACTAGGTGGCGCTGTCCGTATTTCCGACAATGGGCACATCAATCTGTTCAGGGCGGGTCTGACATCATGCCTGTAAAGTCTGGTACTGATCAGACTGGATTTCATTGAGTTATACTAATTTGTTTCTTCATGGCGTGACATCAAAGTTCGCCATGCTGCTGGGGTCACACCCTTTCGCGAAAAGTCACAGTTTTCACTGTAACCCAAGACCAACTCCTTAAGGCTTTCCTGGAGAAATTTGAGGCTGCAGATGTCACCCATCACTATACTGTACCCCAAAGTGTAAAACATGACATTTCCTGTTCCCACTAGGTGGCGCTGTCCTTGAGGTCAAATATGGCAGTTGAAATATGTTCAGGGGTGGAGCCTTATCATATGTGTTCACTTTGGTCAAGGTCAGAAAATGTATGACAAAATGAGAGGCAATAAGATTTTCATGGCGAGTCATCGAAATTCGCCATGGCGCCACGGCCTCATGGTATTGTGAAAACTCAAAAGCTCCGCAATTTAACATGGCACAAGGGTGTAGTTGACACTGTCCAAATTTGAAGTTTATAGGACCAAATCCCAAGGAGGAGTTCGCAAAAGTTCGAGGCATGGAAATGGCAAAATTAGAGCCAAAATGTCACCTTCACGTCCAAATGGCGGACTTCCTGTTGGGTTTGCGTCAATGGGCCCACAGACTTTTTTGTTCGTCTTGGAATGATACACATGTGTGCCAAATTTCATACATGTAGCTCAAACCATGTGGTCGTAGGGCTGCATTTAACAAGGCATAGGTGGCGCTCTAGAGCCATTTCCCAGTGCTCATATGTAAAACCATTAAAATACAAAATTTTTCACCAGACCTGGCATGTGTGCAAAATTTCATGAGTTTTTGAGCATGTTTAGGCCCTCAAAAAGGCCCTTGTTTGGGGTGAATAATAATAATAATAATTAAAGCTGCAAGCAGCGTTATGAGGGCCCTCGCACCCCCGGCACGTCGAGCCACTGCCAACACCTCAAACCGGCACGTCCGATGTGATGTCACATTGATGGATTTCATGCTTTTAATCACCAGCTAACATTTCATCTTATTCAACCAGGATTATAGTCATGCCACTAGGTGGCGCTCTAACCATTATTGACAAATAGCATAACAAACATTCCCAAGCTCGAGTCTCATCACACCTGCGACCTTTGGGAGAGATTGGACATTGTGTTTTTTAGTGACAGCAGATTACTGCTTTTTGCGAGTGATTGAAACTCTACGTGCCGCCATGACCACCCCGTTTCCCTGAACGGAAAAAGCTTCGCAATTTAACATCACAAAGGTCTTTAGATTCTACACACTGAAGAATGCTTCAATATGATGAAATCCCTTGGAGGAGTTCGTCAAAGTATGAGGCCTGAAAAGGGGGGAAAATGTCATCAAAATTACACATTAATTTTAAAATGGCTGACTTCCTGTTGGATTTGGGATATTGCTCCAAGAGACTTTTTTGTACATCTTGATATCTTACACAAGCTTACCAAGTGTCAGACTCATAGATGAAACACAGAGCAGGGGCTGATGTTTTGAAATATTGTAGGGGGCGCTGTGGAGCCATTTTGCGCTATTCAAGGAAAATGATCACATGACAACAAAGCCTTCGTCCATTTGGAGGGGTGTGCTAAATTTAAAGCCTCTATAAACTTTCCAAGCCCCTCAAAGCCACTTCATCTTTCATGATGAACAGCGTTGCCACCAGGGTGCGGCATTCAGTTTAAAGTCACAATTTTTGCACTGAAGCATCACGAGGGACAGATGGTGATATTCACCGCTTTTGAGGTGGCCACGATCAACCTGTGAAAATCAGTACAACAAAGTTAAAGCCATGACATTTCCTGTTGCCACTAGGTGGCGCTGTCCGTATTTCCGACAATGGGCACATCAATCTGTTCAGGGCGGGTCTGACATCATGCCTGTAAAGTCTGGTACTGATCAGACTGGATTTCATTGAGTTATACTAATTTGTTTCTTCATGGCGTGACATCAAAGTTCGCCATGCTGCTGGGGTCACACCCTTTCGCGAAAACTCACAGTTTTCACTGAAACCCAAGACCAACTCCTTAAGGCTTTCCTGGAGAAATTTGAGGCTGCAGATGTCACCCATCACTATACTGTACCCCAAAGTGTAAAACATAACATTTCCTGTTCCCACTAGGTGGCGCTGTCCTTGAGGTCAAATATGGCAGTTGAAATATGTTCAGGGGTGGAGCCTTATCATATGTGTTCACTTTGGTCAAGGTCAGAAAATGTATGACAAAATGAGAGGCAATAAGATTTTCATGGCGAGTCATCGAAATTCGCCATGGCGCCACGGCCTCATAGTATTGTGAAAACTCAAAAGCTCCGCAATTTAACATGGCACAAGGGTGTAGTTGACACTGTCCAAATTTGAAGTTTATAGGACCAAATCCCAAGGAGGAGTTCGTTAAAGTTCGAGGCATGGAAATGGCAAAATTAGAGCCAAAATGTCACCTTCTCTTCCAAATGGCGGACTTCCTGTTGGGTTTGCGTCAATGGGCCCACAGACTTTTTTGTTCGTCTTGGCATGATACACATGTGTGCCAAATTTCATACATGTAGCTCAAACGATGTGGTCGTAGGGCTGCATTTAACAAGGCATAGGTGGCGCTGTAGAGCCATTTCCCAGTGCTCATATGTAAAACCATTAAAATACAAAATTTTTCACCAAACCTGGCATGTGTGCAAAATTTCATGAGTTTTTGAGCATGTTTAGGCCCTCAAAAAGGCCCTTGTTTGGGGTGAATAATAATAATAATAATAATAATAATAATAATAAGAAACGGAGCAGATACAATAGGGCCTTCGCACTCTCGGTGCTCGGGCCCTAATTAAAGCTGCAAGCAGCGTTATGAGGGCCCTCGCACCCCCGGCGCGTCGAGCCACGCCCAACACCTAAAACCAGCACCTCCGATCTCATATCACATTGATGGAATTCATGCATTTAACCACCAGCTAACATTTCAACTCATTCATTCATGATTAGTTAGTCGTTCCACTAGGTGGCGCTCTAACCATTATGTACAAATGGCATAACAAACACTTCCGAGCTCGAGTCTCATCACACCTGAGACGTTTGGGAGAGATTGGACATTGTGTTTTTGAGTGACAGCAGATTACTGCTTTTTGGCGAGTGATTCAAACTCTAAGTGCCACCATAACCACCCCGTTTCACTGAACGTAAAAAGCTTCGCAATTTAACATCACAAAGGTCTTTAGATTCCACACACTGGAGAATGGTTCAATATGATGAAATCCCTTGGAGGAGTTCGTCAAAGAACGGTGCCTGGAAAGAGGGGAAAATGTTGCCAAAATTACACATTAATATTAAAATGGCTGACTTCCTGTTGGATTTGGGATATTGCTCCAAGAGACTTTTTTGTACATCTTCATATCTCCTATAAGCTTACCAGGTTTCAGAATCATACATAGAACACAGAGCAGGGGCTGTGGTTTTGAAATTTTGTAGGGGGCGCTGTGGAGCAATTTCGCGCTATTCAATGAAAATGATCACATGCCAACAAAGCCTTCATCCATTTGGAGGTGTGTGCCAAATTTCAAGCCTCTATAAACTTGCCAAGACCCTCAAAAGCCACTTCATCTTTCATGGTGAACAGCGTTGCCACCAGGGTGCGCCGTTCAGTTTAAACTCACAATTTTTGCACTGAAGCATCACGAGGGACTGATGGTGATATTCACCGCTTTTGAGGTGGCCAAGATGAACCTGTGAAAATCAGTACAACAAAATTAAAGCCATGACATTTCCTGTTGCCACTAGGTGGCGCTGTCCGTATTTCCGACAATGGGCACATCAATCTGTTCAGGGCGGGTCTGCCATCATGCCTGTAAAGTCTGGTACTGATCAGACTGGATTTCATTGAGTTATACTAATTTGTTTCTTCATGGCGAGATATCAAAGTTCGCCATGCTGCTGGGGTCACACCCTTTCGCGAAAAGTCACAGTTTTCACTGTAACCCAAGACCAACTCCTTAAGGCTTTCCTGGAGAAATTTGAGGCTGCAGATGTCACCCATCACTATACTGTACCCCAAAGTGTAAAACATGACATTTCCTGTTCCCACTAGGTGGCGCTGTCCTTGATGTCAAATATGGCAGTTGAAATATGTTCAGGGTTGGAGCCTTATCATATGTGTGCTCTTTGGTCCAGATCGGAACATGTATGACAGAATGAGAGGCAATAAGATTTTCATGGCGTGTCATCAAAATTCGCCATGGCGCCACGGCCTCATAGTATTGTGAAAACTCAAAAGCTCCGCAATTTAACATGGCACAAGGGTGTAGTTGACACTGTCCAAATTTGAAGTTTATAGGACCAAATCCCAAGGAGGAGTTCGTTAAAGTACAAGGCATGGAAACGGTAAAATCAGACCCAAAATGTCACCTTCAATCCAAAATGGCGGACTTCCTGTTGGGTTTAGGACATTGCCATAATAGACTTTTTTGTTCGACTCTGAACGTTATATAGGTGTACCGACTTTCAAACGTGTAGGTCATACCCATACCGGGGGCTCGCGTTTTTCATTTTTCTAGGTGGCGCTACTGAGCTAATTTTCCCTGGCCATGTCTGGGAACATTAAAATACGTAAATTTTCACCAGACCTGACGCGTGTGCAAAATTTCATGAGTTTTCGAGCATGTTTAGGCCCTCAAACGGCCAATTCATTTGCCGGAATAATAATAATAATAATAATTAAAGCTGCAAGCAGCGTTACGAGGGCCCTCGCACCCCCAGCGCGTCGAGCCAAGCCCAACACCTAAAACCAGCACCTCCGATCTGATGTCACATTGATGGAATTCATGCATTTAACCACCAGCTAACATTTCAAGTCATTCATTCATGATTAGTTAGTCGTTCCACTAGGTGGCGCTCTAACTATTATGTACAAATGGCATAACAATCACTTCCGAGCTCGAGTCTCATCACACCTGAGACGTTTGGGAGAGATTGGACATTGTGTTTTTGAGTGACAGCAGATTACTGCTTTTTGGCGAGTGATTCAAACTCTAAGTGCCACCATAACCACCCCGTTTCACTTAACGTAAAAAGCTTCGCAATTTAACATCACAAAGGTCTTTAGATTCCACACACTGGAGATTGGTTCAATATGATGAAATCCCTTGGAGGAGTTCGTCAAAGAACGGTGCCTGAAAAGAGGGGAAAATGTTGCCAAAATTGCACATTAATTTTAAAATGGCTGACTTCCTGTTGGATTTGGGATATTGCACCAAGAGACTTTTTTGTACATCTTGATATCTCCTATAAGCTTACCAGGTTTCAGAATCATACATAGAACACAGAGCAGGGGCTGTGGTTTTGAAATTTTGTAGGGGGCGCTGTGGAGCCACTTCGCGCTATTCAATGAAAATGATCACATGCCAACAAAGCGTTCATCCATTTGGAGGTGTGTGCCAAATTTCAAGCCTCTATAAACTTGCAAAGACCCTCAAAAGCCACTTCATCTTTCATGTTGAACAGCGTTGCCACCAGGGTGCGCCGTTCAGTTTAAAGTCACAATTTTTGCACTGAAGCATCACGAGGGACTGATGGTGATATTCACCGCTTTTGAGGTGGCCAAGATGAACCTGTGAAAATCAGTACAACAAAATTAAAGCCATGACATTTCCTGTTGCCACTAGGTGGCGCTGTCCGTATTTCCGACAATGGGCACATCAATCTGTTCAGGGCGGGTCTGACATCATGCCTGTAAAGTCTGGTACTGATCAGACTGGATTTCATTGAGTTATACTAATTTGTTTCTTCATGGCGTGACATCAAAGTTCGCCATGCTGCTGGGGTCACACCCTTTTGCGAAAAGTCACAGTTTTCACTGTAACCCAAGACCAACTCCTTACGGCTTTCCTGGAGAAATTTGAGGCTGCAGATGTCACCCATCACAATACTGTACCCCAAAGTGTAAAACATGACATTTCCTGTTCCCACTAGGTGGCGCTGTCCTTGATGTCAAATATGGCAGTTGAAATAGGTTCAGGGGTGGAGCCTTATCATATGTGTGCTCTTTGGTCCAGATCGGAACATGTATGACAGAATGAGAGGCAATAAGATTTTCATGGCGAGTCATCGAAATTCGCCATGGCGCCACGGCCTCATAGTATTGTGAAAACTCAAAAGCTCCGCAATTTAACATGGCACAAGGGTGTAGTTGACACTGTCCAAATTTGAAGCTTATACGCCGAAATCCCAAGGAGGAGTTCGTTAAAGTACAAGGCATGGAAACGGTAAAATCAGACCCAAAATGTCACCTTCAATCCAAAATGGCGGACTTCCTGTTGGGTTTAGGACATTGCCATAATAGACTTTTTTGTTCGACTCTGAACGTTATATAGGTGTACCGACTTTCAAACTTGTAGGCAATACCCATACCGGGGGCTCGCGTTTTTCATTTTTCTAGGTGGCGCTACTGAGCTAATTTTCCCTGGCCATGTCTGAGAACATTAAAATACGTAAATTTTCACCAGACCTGACGCGTGTGCAAAATTTCATGAGTTTTCGAGCATGTTTAGGCCCTCAAACGGCCAATTCATTTGCCGAAATAATAATAATAATAATAATAATAATAATAAACAGAGCAATTACAATAGGGCCTTCGCACTGTCAGTGCTCGGGCCCTAATAATAATAATAATAATAATAATAATAATAATAATAAACAGAGCAATTACAATAGGGCCTTCGCACTGTCAGTGCTCGGGCCCTAATTAAAGCTGCAAGCAGCGTTATGAGGGCCCTCGCACCCCGGCGTGTCGAGCCATGCCCAACACCTGAAACCAGCACGTCCGATCTGATGTCACATTGATGGAATTCATGCATTTAACCACCAGTTAACATTTCATTTGGTTCAACCATGAGTATAGTCGTCCCACTAGGTGGCGCTCTAACCATTATAGACAAAGGGCATAACAAACATTTCCGAGCTCGAGTCTCATCACGCCTGCGACCTTTGGGAGAGATTGGACTTTGTGTCTTTGAGTGACAGCATATTACTGCTTTTTGGCCAGTGATTGAAACTCCACGTGCCGCCATGACCACCCCGTTTCCTTGAACGTAAAAAGCTTCGCAATTTAACATCACAAAGGTCTTTAGATTCCACACACTGGAGAATGGTTCAATATGATGAAATCCCTTGGAGGAGTTCGTCAAAGTATGAAGCCTGAAAAGAGGGGAAAATGTCGCCAAAATTACACATTAATTTTAAAATGGCTGACTTCCCGTTGGATTTGGGATATTGCTCCAAGAGACTTTTTTGTACATCTTGATATTTTCCATAAGCTTACCAGGTTTCAGACTCATAGATGAAACACAGAGCAGGGGCTGTTGTTTTGAAATATTGTAGGGGGCGCTGTGGAGCAATTTCGCGCTATTCAATGAAAATGATCACATGACAACAAAGCCTACATCCATTTGGAGGTGTGTGCCAAATTTCAAGCCTCTATACACTTTCCAAGTCCCTCAAAAGCCACTTCATCTTTCATGGTGAACCGCGTTGCCACCAGGGTGCGCCGTTCAGTTTAAAGTCACAATTTTTGCACTGAAGCATCACGAGGGACTGATGGTGATATTCACCGCTTTTGAGGTGGCCACGATCAACCTGTGAAAATCAGTACAACAAAGTTAAAGCCATGACATTTCCTGTTGCCACTAGGTGGCGCTGTCCGTATTTCCGACAATGGGCACATCAATCTGTTCAGGGCGGGTGTGACATCATGCCTGTAAAGTCTGGTACTGATCAGACTGGATTTCATTGAGTTATACTAATTTGTTTCTTCATGGCGTGACATCAAAGTTCGCCATGCTGCTGGGGTCACACCCTTTCGCGAAAACTCACAGTTTTCACTGTAACCCAAGACCAACTCCTTAAGGCTTTCCTGGAGAAATTTGAGGCTGCAGATGTCACCCATCACTATACTGTACCCCAAAGTGTAAAAGATGACATTTCCTTTTCCCACTAGGTGGCGCTGTCCTTGATGTCAAATATGGCAGTTGAAATATGTTCAGGGGTGGAGCCTTATCATATGTGTTCACTTTGGTCAAGGTCAGAAAATGTATGACAAAATGAGAGGCAATAAGATTTTCATGGCGAGTCATCGAAATTCGCCATGGCGCCACGGCCTCATAGTATTGTGAAAACTCAAAAGCTCCGCAATTTAACATGGCACAAGGGTGTAGTTGACACTGTCCAAATTTGAAGGTTATGAAATGAAACCCCAAGGAGGAGTTCGCAAAAGTTCGAGGCATGGAAATGGCAAAATTAGAGCCAAAATGTCACCTTCTCTTCCAAATGGCGGACTTCCTGTTGGGTTTGCGTCAATGGGCCCACAGACTTTTTTGTTCGTCTTGGCATGATACACATGTGTGCCAAATTTCATACATGTAGCTCAAACGATGTGGTCGTAGGGCTGCATTTAACAAGGCATAGGTGGCGCTGTAGAGCCATTTCCCAGTGCTCATATGTAAAACCATTAAAATACAAAATTTTTCACCAGACCTGGCATGTGTGCAAAATTTCATGAGTTTTTGAGCATGTTTAGGCCCTCAAAAAGGCCCTTGTTTGGGGTGAATAATAATAATAATAATAATTAAAGCTGCAAGCAGCGTTATGAGGGCCCTCGCACCCCCGGCACGTCGAGCCACTGCCAACACCTCAAATTGGCACGTCCGATGTGATGTCACATTGATGGATTTCATGCTTTTAATCACCAGCTAACATTTCATCTTATTCAACCAGGATTATAGTCATGCCACTAGGTGGCGCTCTAACCATTATTGACAAATAGCATAACAAACATTTCCAAGCTCGAGTCTCATCACACCTGCGACCTTTGGGAGAGATTGGACATTGTGTTTTTTAGTGACAGCAGATTACTGCTTTTTGCGAGTGATTGAAACTCTACGTGCCGCCATGACCACCCCGTTTCCCTGAACGGAAAAAGCTTCGCAATTTAACATCACAAAGGTCTTTAGATTCTACACACTGAAGAATGCTTCAATATGATGAAATCCCTTGGAGGAGTTCGTCAAAGTATGAGGCCTGAAAAGGGGGGAAAATGTCATCAAAATTACACATTAATTTTAAAATGGCTGACTTCCTGTTGGATTTGGGATATTGCTCCAAGAGACTTTTTTGTACATCTTGATATCTTACACAAGCTTACCAAGTGTCAGACTCATAGATGAAACACAGAGCAGGGGCTGATGTTTTGAAATATTGTAGGGGGCGCTGTGGAGCCATTTTGCGCTATTCAAGGAAAAATGGTTACATAACAACAATGCCTTCATGCATTTGGAGGTGTGTGCCAAATTTCAAGCCTCTATAAACTTTCCAAGCCCCTCAAAAGCCACTTCATCTTTCATGATGAACCGCGTTGCCACCAGGGTGCGCCATTCAGTTTAAAGTCACAATTTTTGCACTGAAGCATCACGAGGGACTGATGGTGATATTCACCGCTTTTGAGGTGGCCACGATCAACCTGTGAAAATCAGTACAACAAAGTTAAAGCCATGACATTTCCTGTTGCCACTAGGTGGCGCTGTCCGTATTTCCGACAATGGGCACATCAATCTGTTCAGGACGGGTCTGACATCATGCCTGTAAAGTCTGGTACTGATCAGACTGGATTTCATTGAGTTATACTAATTTGTTTCTTCATGGCGTGACATCAAAGTTCGCCATGCTGCTGGGGTCACACCCTTTCGCGAAAACTCACAGTTTTCACTGTAACCCAAGACCAACTCCTTAAGGCTTTCCTGGAGAAATTTGAGGCTGCAGATGTCACCCATCACTATACTGTACCCCAAAGTGTAAAACATGACATTTCCTGTTCCCACTAGGTGGCGCTGTCCTTGATGTCAAATATGGCAGTTGAAATATGTTCAGGGGTGGAGCCTTATCATATGTGTTCACTTTGGTCAAGGTCAGAAAATGTATGACAAAATGAGAGGCAATAAGATTTTCATGGCGAGTCATCGAAATTCGCCATGGCGCCACGGCCTCATAGTATTGTGAAAACTCAAAAGCTCCGCAATTTAACATGGCACAAGGGTGTAGTTGACACTGTCCAAATTTGAAGGTTATGAAATGAAACCCCAAGGAGGAGTTCGCAAAAGTTCGAGGCATGGAAATGGCAAAATTAGAGCCAAAATGTCACCTTCTCTTCCAAATGGCGGACTTCCTGTTGGGTTTGCGTCAATGGGCCCACAGACTTTTTTGTTCGTCTTGGCATGATACACATGTGTGCCAAATTTCATACATGTAGCTCAAACGATGTGGTCGTAGGGCTGCATTTAACAAGGCATAGGTGGCGCTCTAGAGCCATTTCCCAGTGCTCATATGTAAAACCATTAAAATACAAAATTTTTCACCAGACCTGGCATGTGTGCAAAATTTCATGAGTTTTTGAGCATGTTTAGGCCCTCAAAAAGGCCCTTGTTTGGGGTGAATAATAATAATAATAATAATAATAATAAAAGAAACGGAGCAGATACAATAGGGCCTTCGCACTGTCAGTGCTCGGGCCCTAATAATAATAAGAAACGGAGCAGATACAATAGGGCCTTCGCACTCTCGGTGCTCGGGCCCTAATTAAAGCTGCAAGCAGCGTTATGAGGGCCCTCGCACCCCCGGCGCGTCGAGCCACGCCCAACACCTAAAACCAGCACGTCCGATCTGATGTCACATTGATGGAATTCATGCATTTAACCACCAGTTAACATTTCATTTGGTTCAACCATGAGTATAGTCGTCCCACTAGGTGGCGCTCTAACCATTATAGACAAAGGGCATAACAAACATTTCCGAGATCGAGTCTCATCACGCCTGCGACCTTTGGGAGAGATTGGACTTTGTGTCTTTGAGTGACAGCATATTACTGCTTTTTGGCGAGTGATTGAAACTCCACGTGCCGCCATGACCACCCCGTTTCCTTGAACGTAAAAAGCTTCGCAATTTAACATCACAAAGGTCTTTAGATTCCACACACTGGAGAATGGTTCAATATGATGAAATCCCTTGGAGGAGTTCGTCAAAGTATGAAGCCTGAAAAGAGGGGAAAATGCCGCCAAAATTACACATTAATTTTAAAATGGCTGACTTCCTGTTGGATTTGGGATATTGCTCCAAGAGACTTTTTTGTACATCTTGATATTTTCCATAAGCTTACCAGGTTTCAGACTCATAGATGAAACACAGAGCTGGGGCTGATGTTTTGAAATTTTGTAGGGGGCGCTGTGGAGCAATTTCGCGCTATTCAATAAAAATGATCACATGACAACAAAGCCTTATGCACATTGGAGGTGTGCGCCAAATTTCAAGACTTTTTAAACTTTCCAAGCCCCTCAAAAGCCACTTCATTTTTCATGGTGAACAGCGTTGCCACCAGGGTGCGCCGTTCAGTATAAAGTCACAATATTCACACTGCAGCATTATGAAGGACTGACGGTGATATTCACCGCTTTTGAGGTGTCCACAATGAACCTGTGAAAATCAGTACAACAAAGTGTAAGACATGACATTTCCTGTTCCCACTAGGTGGCGCTCTTCATATTGCTGACAATGGGCACATCAATCTGTTCAGGGCGGGTCTGACATCATGCCTGTAAAGTCTGGTACTGATCAGACTGGATTTCATTGAGTTATACTAATTTGTTTCTTCATGGCGAGATATCAAAGTTCGCCATGCTGCTGAGGTCACACCCTTTCGTGAAAAGTCACAGTTTTCACTGTAACCCAAGACCAACTCCTTAAGGCTTTCCTGGAGAAATTTGAGGCTGCAGATGTCACCCATCACTATACTGTACCCCAAAGTGTAAAACATGACATTTCCTGTTCCCACTAGGTGGCGCTGTCCTTGATGTCAAATATGGCAGTTGAAATATGTTCAGGGGTGGAGCCTTATCATATGTGTTCACTTTGGTCAAGGTTAGAAAATGTATGACAAAATGAGAGGCAATAAGATTTTCATGGCGAGTCATCGAAATTCGCCATGGCGCCACGGCCTCATAGTATTGTGAAAACTCAAAAGCTCCGCAATTTAACATGGCCCAGGTGTGTAGTTGACACTGACCAAAGATGAAGCTTATACAACCAAATCCCAAGGAGGAGTTCGCAAAAGTTCGAGGCATGGAAATGGCAAAATTAGAGCCAAAATGTCACCTTCTCTTCCAAATGGCGGACTTCCTGTTGGGTTTGCATCAATGGGCCCACAGACTTTTTTGTTCGACTCGGCATGATACACATGTGTGCCAAATTTCATACATGTAGCTGAAACGATATGGTCGTAGGGCTGCATTTAACAAGGCATAGGTGGCGCTGTAGAGCCATTTCCCAGTGCTCATATGTAAAACCATTAAAATACAAAATTTTTCACCAGACCTGGCATGTGTGCAAAATTTCATGAGTTTTTGAGCATGTTTAGGCCCTCAAAAAGGCCCTTGTTTCGCCTGAATAATAATAATAATAATAATTAAAGCTGCAAGCAGCGTTATGAGGGCCCTCGCACCCCCGGCGTGTCGAGCCACGCCCAACACCTCAAACCGGCACGTCCGATCTGATGTCACATTGATGGATTTCATGCTTTTAATCACCAGCTAACATTTCATCTTATTCAACCAGGATTATAGTCATGCCACTAGGTGGCGCTCTAACCATTATTGACAAATAGCATAACAAACATTTCCAAGCTTGAGTCTCATCACACCTGCGACCTTTGGGAGAGATTGGACATTGTGTTTTTTAGTGACAGCAGATTACTGCTTTTTGCGAGTGAATGAAACTCTACGTGCCGCCATGACCACCCCGTTTCCCTGAACGGAAAAAGCTTCGCAATTTAACATCACAAAGGTCTTTAGATTCTACACACTGAAGAATGCTTCAATATGATGAAATCCCTTGGAGGAGTTCGTCAAAGTATGAGGCCTGAAAAGGGGGGAAAATGTCATCAAAATTACACATTAATTTTAAAATGGCTGACTTCCTGTTGGATTTGGGATATTGCTCCAAGAGACTTTTTTGTACATCTTGATATCTTACACAAGCTTACCAAGTGTCAGACTCATAGATGAAACACAGAGCAGGGGCTGATGTTTTGAAATATTGTAGGGGGCGCTGTGGAGCCATTTTGCGCTATTCAAGGAAAATGGTTACATAACAACAATGCCTTCATCCATTTGGAGGTGTGTGCCAAATTTCAAGCCTCTATAAACTTTCCAAGCCCCTCAAAAGCCACTTCATCTTTCATGATGAACCGCGTTGCCACCAGGGTGCGCCGTTCAGTTTAAAGTCACCATTTTTGCACTGAAGCATCACGAGGGACTGATGGTGATATTCACCGCTTTTGAGGTGGCCACGATGAACCTGTGAAAATCAGTACAACAAAGTTAAAGCCATGACATTTCCTGTTGCCACTAGGTGGCGCTGTCCGTATTTCCGACAATGGGCATATCAATCTGTTCAGGGCGGGTCTGACATCATGCCTGTAAAGTCTGGTACTGCTCAGACTGGATTTCATTGAGTTATACTAATTTGTTTCTTCATGGCGTGACATCAAAGTTCGCCATGCTGCTGGGGTCACACCCTTTCGTGAAAAGTCACAGTTTTCACTGTAACCCAAGACCAACTCCTTAAGGCTTTCCTGGAGAAATTTGAGGCTGCAGATGTCACCCATCACAATACTGTACCCCAAAGTGTAAAACATGACATTTCCTGTTCCCACTAGGTGGCGCTGTCCCTGGTGTCAAATATGGCAGTTGAAATATGTTCAGGGGTGGAGCCTTATCATATGTGTTCACTTTGGTCAAGGTCAGAAAATGTATGACAAAATGAGAGGCAATAAGATTTTCATGGCGAGTCATCGAAATTCGCCATGGCGCCACGGCCTCATAGTATTGTGAAAACTCAAAAGCTCCGCAATTTAACATGGCACAAGGGTGTAGTTGACACTGTCCAAATTTGAAGCTTATACGCCCAAATCCCAAGGAGGAGTTCGAAAAAGTTCGAGGCATGGAAATGGCAAAATTAGAGCCAAAATGTCACCTTCTCTTCCAAATGGCGGACTTCCTGTTGGGTTTGCGTCAATGGGCCCCCAGACTTTTCTGTTCGTCTTGGCATGATACACATGTGTGCCAAATTTCATACATGTAGCTCAAACGATGTGGTCGTAGGGCTGCATTTAACAAGGCATAGGTGGCGCTGTAGAGCCATTTCCCAGTGCTCATATGTAAAACCATTAAAATACAAAATTTTTCACCAGACCTGGCATGTGTGCAAAATTTCATGAGTTTTTGAGCATGTTTAGGCCCTCAAAAAGGCCCTTGTTTTGCCTGAATAATAATAATAATAATAAGAAACAGAGCAGATACAATAGGGCCTTCGCACAGTCAGTGCTCGGGCCCTAATAATAATAATAATAATTAAAGCTGCAAGCAGCGTTATGAGGGCCCTCGCACCCTGGCGTGTCGAGCCATGCCCAACACCTAAAACCAGCACGTCCGATGTGATGTCACATTGATGGATTCATGCATTTAACCACCAGCTAACATTTCATCTCATTGAACCATGATTATAGTCGTCCCACTAGGTGGCGCTCTAACCATTACTGACAAATGGCATAACAAACATTTCCGAGCTCGAGTCTCATCACACCTGCGACGTTTGGGAGAGATTGGACATTGTGTTTTTGAGTGACAGCAGATTACTGCTTTTTGGCGAGTGATTGAAACTCCACGTGCCGCCATGACAACCCCGTTTCCCTGAATGTAAAAAGCTTCGCAATTTAACATCACAAAGGTCTTTAGATTCCACAAACTTCAGATCGGTCCAATCTGATGAAATCCCTTGGAGGAGTTCGTCAAAGTATGAAGCCTGAAAAGAGGGGAAAATGTCGCCAAAATTACACATTAATTTTAAAATGGCTGACTTCCTGTTGGATTTGGGATATTGCTCCAAGAGACTTTTTTGTACATCTTGTTATCTCCTATAAGCTTACCAGGTTTCAGACTCATACATAAAACACAGAGCTGGGGCTGATGTTTTGAAATATTGTAGGGGGCGCTGTGGAGCCATTTCGCGCTATTCAATGAAAATGATCACATGACAACAAAGCCTTCATCACATTGGAGGTGTGTGCCAAATTTCAAGCCTCTATAAACTTGCCAAGACCCTCAAAAGCCACTTCATCTTTCATGGTGAACAGCGTTGCCACCAGGGTGCGCCGTTCAGTTTAAACTCACAATTTTTGCACTGAAACATCACGAGGGACTGATGTTGATATTCACCGCTTTTGAGGTGGCCACGATGAACCTGTGAAAATCAGTACAACAAAGTGTAAGACATGACATTTCCTGTTCCCACTAGGTGGCGCTCTTCATATTCCTGACAATGGGCACATCAATCTGTTCAGGGCGGGTCTGACATCACTCCTGTAAAGTCTGGTACTGATCAGACTGGATTTCATTGAGTTATACTAATTTGTTTATTCATGGCGTGACATCAAAGTTCGCCATGCTGCTGGGGTCACACCCTTTTGCGAAAAGTCACAGTTTTCACTGTAACCCAAGACCAACTCCTTAAGGCTTTCCTGGAGAAATTTGAGGCTGCAGATGTCACCCATCACTATACTGTACCCCAAAGTGTAAAACATGACATTTCCTGTTCCCACTAGGTGGCGCTGTCCTTGATGTCAAATATGGCAGTTGAAATATGTTCAGGGGTGGAGCCTTATCATATGTGTGCTCTTTGGTCCAGATCGGAACATGTATGACAAAATGAGAGGCAATAAGATTTTCATGGCGAGTCATCGAAATTCGCCATGGCGCCACGGCCTCATAGTATTGTGAAAACTCAAAAGCTCCGCAATTTAACATGGCACAAGGGTGTAGTTGGCACTGACCAAATATGAAGGTTATGAAATCAAACCCCAAGGAGGAGTTCGTCAAAGTTCGAGGCATGGAAATGGTAAAATCAGAGCCAAAATGTCACCTTCAATCCAAAATGGCGGACTTCCTGTTGGGTTTAGGACATTGCCATAATAGACTTTTTTGTTCAACTCTGAACATTATATAGGTGTACCGACTTTCAAACATGTAGGTCATACCCATACCGGGGGCTCGCGTTTTTCATTTTTCTAGGTGGCGCTACTGAGCTAATTTTCCCTGGCCATGTCTGAGAACATTAAAATACGTAAATTTTCACCAGACCTGACGCGTGTGCAAAATTTCATGAGTTTTCGAGCATGTTTAGGCCCTCAAACGGCCAATTCATTTGCCGGAATAATAATAATAATTAAAGCTGCAAGCAGCGTTATGAGGGCCCTCGCACCCCCGGCACGTCGAGCCACTGCCAACACCTCAAACCGGCACGTCCGATGTGATGTCACATTGATGGAATTCATGCTTTTAATCACCAGCTAACATTTCATCTTATTCAACCAGGATTATAGTCATGCCACTAGGTGGCGCTCTAACCATTATTGACAAATAGCATAACAAACATTTCCAAGCTCGAGTCTCATCACACCTGCGACCTTTGGGAGAGATTGGACATTGTGTTTTTTAGTGACAGCAGATTACTGCTTTTTGCGAGTGATTGAAACTCTACGTGCCGCCATGACCACCCCGTTTCCCTGAACGGAAAAAGCTTCGCAATTTAACATCACAAAGGTCTTTAGATTCTACACACTGAAGAATGCTTCAATATGATGAAATCCCTTGGAGGAGTTCGTCAAAGTATGAGGCCTGAAAAGGGGGGAAAATGTCATCAAAATTACACATTAATTTTAAAATGGCTGACTTCCTGTTGGATTTGGGATATTGCTCCAAGAGACTTTTTTGTACATCTTGATATCTTACACAAGCTTACCAAGTGTCAGACTCATAGATGAAACACAGAGCAGGGGCTGATGTTTTGAAATATTGTAGGGGGCGCTGTGGAGCCATTTTGCGCTATTCAAGGAAAATGGTTACATAACAACAATGCCTTCATCCATTTGGAGGTGTGTGCCAAATTTCAAGCCTCTATAAACTTTCCAAGCCCCTCAAAAGCCACTTCATCTTTCATGATGAACCGCGTTGCCACCAGGGTGCGCCGTTCAGTTTAAAGTCACAATTTTTGCACTGAAGCATCACGAGGGACTGATGTTGATATTCACCGCTTTTGAGGTGGCCACGATGAACCTGTGAAAATCAGTACAACAAAATTAAAGCCATGACATTTCCTGTTGCCATTAGGTGGCGCTGTCCATATTTCCGACAATGGGCACATCAATCTGTTCAGGGCGGGTCTGCCATCATGCCTGTAAAGTCTGGTACTGATCAGACTGGATTTCATTGAGTTATACTAATTTGTTTATTCATGGCGTGACATCAAAGTTCGCCATGCTGCTGGGGTCACACCCTTTTGCGAAAAGTCACAGTTTTCACTGTAACCCAAGACCAACTCCTTAAGGCTTTCCTGGAGAAATTTGAGGCTGCAGATGTTACCCATCACTATACTGTACCCCAAAGTGTAAAACATGACATTTCCTGTTCCCACTAGGTGGCGCTGTCCCTGGTGTCAAATATGGCAGTTGAAATATGTTCAGGGGTGGAGCCTTATCATATGTGTGCTCTTTGGTCCAGATCGGAACATGTATGACAAAATGAGAGGCAATAAGATTTTCATGGCGAGTCATCGAAATTCGCCATGGCGCCACGGCCTCATAGTATTGTGAAAACTCAAAAGCTCCGCAATTTAACATGGCACAAGGGTGTAGTTGGCACTGACCAAATATGAAGGTTATGAAATCAAACCCCAAGGAGGAGTTCGTCAAAGTTCGAGGCATGGAAATGGTAAAATCAGAGCCAAAATGTCACCTTCAATCCAAAATGGCGGACTTCCTGTTGGGTTTAGGACATTGCCATAATAGACTTTTTTGTTCGACTCTGAACATTATATAGGTGTACCGACTTTCAAACATGTAGGTCATACCCATACCGGGGGCTCGCGTTTTTCATTTTTCTAGGTGGCGCTACTGAGCTAATTTTCCCTGGCCATGTCTGAGAACATTAAAATACGTAAATTTTCACCAGACCTGACGCGTGTGCAAAATTTCATGAGTTTTCGAGCATGTTTAGGCCCTCAAACGGCCAATTCATTTGCCGAAATAATAATAATAATAATAATTAAAGCTGCAAGCAGCGTTATGAGGGCCCTCGCACACCCGGCGTGTCGAGCCATGCCCAACACCTGAAACCAGCACGTCCGATCTGATGTCACATTGATGGAATTCATGCATTTAACCACCAGTTAACATTTCATTTGCTTCAACCATGAGTATAGTCGTCCCACTAGGTGGCGCTCTAACCATTATGTACAAATGGCATAACAAACATTTCCGAGCTCGAGTCTCATCACGCCTATGAGCTTTGGGAGAGATTGGACATTGTGTTTTTGAGTGACAGCAGATTACTGCTTTTTGGCGAGTGATTCAAACTCTAAGTGCCACCATAACCACCCCGTTTCACTGAACGTAAAAAGCTTCGCAATTTAACATCACAAAGGTCTTTAGATTCCACACACTGGAGATTGGTTCAATATGATGAAATCCCTTGGAGGAGTTCGTCAAAGAACGGTGCCTGGAAAGAGGGGAAAATGTTGCCAAAATTACACATTAATTTTAAAATGGCTGACTTCCTGTTGGATTTGGGATATTGCTCCAAGAGACTTTTTTGTACATCTTGATATCTCCTATAAGCTTACCAGGTTTCAGAATCATACATAGAACACAGAGCAGGGGCTGTGGTTTTGAAATTTTGTAGGGGGCGCTGTGGAGCCATTTCGCGCTATTTAATGAAAATGATCACATGCCAACAAAGCCTTCATCCATTTGGAGGTGTGTGCCAAATTTCAAGCCTCTATAAACTTGCCAAGACCCTCAAAAGCCACTTCATCTTTCATGTTGAACAGCGTTGCCACCAGGGTGCGCCGTTCAGTTTAAAGTCACAATTTTTGCACTGAAGCATCACGAGGGACTGATGGTGATATTCACCGCTTTTGAGGTGGCCAAGATGAACCTGTGAAAATCAGTACAACAAAATTAAAGCCATGACATTTCCTGTTGCCACTAGGTGGCGCTGTCCGTATTTCCGACAATGGGCACATCAATCTGTTCAGGGCGGGTCTGACATCATGCCTGTAAAGTCTGGTACTGATCAGACTGGATTTCATTGAGTTATACTAATTTGTTTCTTCATGGCGTGACATCAAAGTTCGCCATGCTGCTGGGGTCACACCCTTTCGCGAAAACTCACAGTTTTCACTGTAACCCAAGACCAACTCCTTAAGGCTTTCCTGGAGAAATTTGAGGCTGCAGATGTCACCCATCACTATACTGTACCCCAAAGTGTAAAACATGACATTTCCTGTTCCCACTAGGTGGCGCTGTCCTTGATGTCAAATATGGCAGTTGAAATATGTTCAGGGGTGGAGCCTTATCATATGTGTGCTCTTTGGTCCAGATCGGAACATGTATGACAGAATGAGAGGCAATAAGATTTTCATGGCGAGTCATCGAAATTCGCCATGGCGCCACGGCCTCATAGTATTGTGAAAACTCAAAAGCTCCGCAATTTAACATGGCACAAGGGTGTAGTTGACACTGTCCAAATTTGAAGCTTATAGGACCAAATCCCAAGGAGGAGTTCGTTAAAGTTCGAGGCATGGAAATGGCAAAATTAGAGCCAAAATGTCACCTTCAATGCAAAATGGCGGACTTCCTGTTGGGTTTAGGACATTGCCATAATAGACTTTTTTGTTCGACTCTGAACGTTATATAGGTGTACCGAGATTCAAACTTGTAGGCCATACCCATACCGGGGGCTCGCGTTTTTCATTTTTCTAGGTGGCGCTACTGAGCTAATTTTCCCTGGCCATGTCTGAGAACATTAAAATACGTAAATTTTCACCAGACCTGACGCGTGTGCAAAATTTCATGAGTTTTCGAGCATGTTTAGGCCCTCAAACGGCCAATTCATTTGCCGAAATAATAATAATAATAATAATAATAATAATAATTAAAGCTGCAAGCAGCGTTACGAGGGCCCTCGCACCCCCGGCGCGTCGAGCCAAGCCCAACACCTAAAACCAGCACCTCCGATCTGACGTTTGGGAGAGATTGGACATTGTGTTTTTGAGTGACAGCAGATTACTGCTTTTTGGCGAGTGATTGAAACTCTAAGTGCCACCATAACCACCCCGTTTCACTGAACGTAAAAAGCTTCGCAATTTAACATCACAAAGGTCTTTAGATTCCACACACTGGAGATTGGTTCAATATGATGAAATCCCTTGGAGGAGTTCGTCAAAGAACGGTGCCTGGAAAGAGGGCAAAATGTTGCCAAAATTACACATTAATTTTAAAATGGCTGACTTCCTGTTGGATTTGGGATATTGCACCAAGAGACTTTTTTGTACATCTTGATATCTCCTATAAGCTTACCAGGTTTCAGAATCATACATAGAACACAGAGCAGGGGCTGTGGTTTTGAAATTTTGTAGGGGGCGCTGTGGAGCAATTTCGCGCTATTCAATGAAAATGATCACATGCCAACAAAGCCTTCATCCATTTGGAGGTGTGTGCCAAATTTCAAGCCTCTATAAACTTGCCAAGACCCTCAAAAGCCACTTCATCTTTCATGTTGAACAGCGTTGCCACCAGGGTGCGCCGTTCAGTTTAAACTCACAATTTTTGCACTGAAGCATCATGAGGGACTGATGGTGATATTCACCGCTTTTGAGGTGGCCAAGATGAACCTGCGAAAATCAGTACAACAAAATTAAAGCCATGACATTTCCTGTTGCCACTAGGTGGCGCTGTCCGTATTTCCGACAATGGGCACATCAATCTTTTCAGGGCGGGTCTGACATCATGCCTGTAAAGTCTGGTACTGATCAGACTGGATTTCATTGAGTTATACTAATTTGTTTCTTCATGGCGAGACATCAAAGTTCGCCATGCTGCTGGGGTCACACCCTTTCGCGAAAACTCACAGTTTTCACTGTACCCCAAGACCAACTCCTTAAGGCTTTCCTGGAGAAATTTGAGGCTGCAGATGTCACCCATCACTATACTGTACCCCAAAGTGTAAAACATGACATTTCCTGTTCCCACTAGGTGGCGCTGTCCTTGATGTCAAATATGGCAGTTGAAATATGTTCAGGGGTGGAGCCTTATCATATGTGTGCTCTTTGGTCCAGATCGGAACATGTATGACAGAATGAGAGGCAATAAGATTTTCATGGCGAGTCATCGAAATTCGCCATGGCGCCACGGCCTCATACTATTGTGAAAACTCAAAAGCTCCGCAATTTAACATGGCACAAGGGTGTAGTTGACACTGTCCAAATTTGAAGCTTATAGGACCAAATCCCAAGGAGGAGTTCGTTAAAGTTCGAGGCATGGAAATGGCAAAATTAGAGCCAAAATGTCACCTTCTCTTCCAAATGGCGGACTTCCTGTTGGGTTTGCGTCAATGGGCCCCCAGACTTTTTTGTTCGTCTTGGCATGATACACATGTGTGCCAAATTTCATACATGTAGCTCAAACGATGTGGTCGTAGGGCTGTATTTAACAAGGCATAGGTGGCGCTGTAGAGCCATTTCCCAGTGCTCATATGTAAAACCATTAAAATACAAAATTTTTCACCAAACCTGGCATGTGTGCAAAATTTCATGAGTTTTTGAGCATGTTTAGGCCCTCAAAAAGGCCCTTGTTTGGGGTGAATAATAATAATAATAATAAGAAACGGAGCAGATACAATAGGGCCTTCGCACTCTCAGTGCTCGGGCCCTAATTAAAGCTGCAAGCAGCGTTATGAGGGCCCTCGCACCCCCGGCACGTCGAGCCACTGCCAACACCTCAAACCGGCACGTCCGATGTGATGTCACATTGATGGATTTCATGCTTTTAATCACCAGCTAACATTTCATCTTATTCAACCAGGATTATAGTCATGCCACTAGGTGGCGCTCTAACCATTATTGACAAATAGCATAACAAACATTTCCAAGCTCGAGTCTCATCACACCTGTGACCTTTGGGAGAGATTGGACATTGTGTTTTTTAGTGACAGCAGATTACTGCTTTTTGCGAGTGATTGAAACTCTACGTGCCGCCATGACCACCCCGTTTCCCTGAACGGAAAAAGCTTCGCAATTTAACATCACAAAGGTCTTTAGATTCCACACACTGAAGAATGCTTCAATATGATGAAATCCCTTGGAGGAGTTCGTCAAAGTATGAGGCCTGAAAAGGGGGGAAAATGTCATCAAAATTACACATTAATTTTAAAATGGCTGACTTCCTGTTGGATTTGGGATATTGCTCCAAGAGACTTTTTTGTACATCTTGATATCTTACACAAGCTTACCAAGTGTCAGACTCATAGATGAAACACAGAGCAGGGGCTGATGTTTTGAAATATTGTAGGGGGCGCTGTGGAGCCATTTTGCGCTATTCAAGGAAAATGGTTACATAACAACAATGCCTTCATCCATTTGGAGGTGTGTGCCAAATTTCAAGCCTCTATAAACTTTCCAAGCCCCTCAAAAGCCACTTCATCTTTCATGGTGAACCGCGTTGCCACCAGGGTGCGCCGTTCAGTTTAAAGTCACAATTTTTGCACTGAAGCATCACGAGGGACTGATGTTGATATTCACCGCTTTTGAGGTGGCCACGATGAACCTGTGAAAATCAGTACAACAAAATTAAAGCCATGACATTTCCTGTTGCCATTAGGTGGCGCTGTCCGTCTTTCCGACAATGGGCACATCAATCTGTTCAGGGCGGGTCTGCCATCATGCCTGTAAAGTCTGGTACTGAACAGACTGGATTTCATTGAGTTATACTAATTTGTTTCTTCATGGCGTGACATCAAAGTTCGCCATGCTGCTGGGGTCACACCCTTTTGCGAAAAGTCACAGTTTTCACTGTAACCCAAGACCAACTCCTTAAGGCTTTCCTGGAGAAATTTGAGGCTGCAGATGTCACCCATCACTATACTGTACCCCAAAGTGTAAAACATGACATTTCCTGTTCCCACTAGGTGGCGCTGTCCTTGATGTCAAATATGGCAGTTGAAATATGTTCAGGGGTGGAGCCTTATCATATGTGTGCTCTTTGGTCCAGATCGGAACATGTATGACAAAATGAGAGGCAATAAGATTTTCATGGCGAGTCATCGAAATTCGCCATGGCGCCACGGCCTCATAGTATTGTGAAAACTCAAAAGCTCCGCAATTTAACATGGCACAAGGGTGTAGTTGGCACTGACCAAATATGAAGGTTATGAAATCAAACCCCAAGGAGGAGTTCGTCAAAGTTCGAGGCATGGAAATGGTAAAATCAGAGCCAAAATGTCACCTTCAATCCAAAATGGCGGACTTCCTGTTGGGTTTAGGACATTGCCATAATAGACTTTTTTGTTCGACTCTGAACATTATATAGGTGTACCGACTTTCAAACATGTAGGTCATACCCATACCGGGGGCTCGCGTTTTTCATTTTTCTAGGTGGCGCTACTGAGCTAATTTTCCCTGGCCATGTCTGAGAACATTAAAATACGTAAATTTTCACCAGACCTGACGCGTGTGCAAAATTTCATGAGTTTTCGAGCATGTTTAGGCCCTCAAACGGCCAATTCATTTGCCGAAATAATAATAATAATAATAATAATAATAATAATAATAATAATAATAAACAGAGCAATTACAATAGGGCCTTCGCACTATCAGTGCTCGGGCCCTAATTAAAGCTGCAAGCAGCGTTATGAGGGCCCTCGCACCCCCGGCGCGTCGAGCCACGCCCAACACCTAAAACCAGCACGTCCGATCTGATGTCACATTGATGGAATTCATGCATTTAACCACCAGCTAACATTTCAACTCATTCATTCATGATTAGTTAGTCGTTCCACTAGGTGGCGCTCTAACCATTATGTACAAATGGCATAACAAACACTTCCAAGCTCGAGTCTCATCACACCTGACACGTTTGGGAGAGATTGGACATTGTGTTTTTGAGTGACAGCAGATTACTGCTTTTTGGCGAGTGATTGAAACTCTAAGTGCCGCCATAACCACCCCGTTTCCCTGGACGTAAAAAGCTTCGCAATTTAACATCACAAAGGTCTTTAGATTCCACACACTGGAGAATGGTTCAATATGATGAAATCCCTTGGAGGAGTTCGTCAAAGTATGAAGCCTGAAAAGAGGGGAAAATGTCGCCAAAATTACACATTAACTTTAAAATGGCTGACTTCCTGTTGGATTTGGGATATTGCTCCAAGAGACTTTTTTGTACATCTTGATATTTTCCATAAGCTTACCAGGTTTCAGACTCATAGATGAAACACAGAGCAGGGGCTGTTGTTTTGAAATTTTGTAGGGGGCGCTGTGGAGCAATTTCGAGCTATTCAATGAAAATGATCACATGACAACAAAGCCTACATCCATTTGGAGGTGTGTGCCAAATTTCAAGCCTCTATAAACTTTCCAAGTCCCTCAAAAGCCACTTCATCTTTCATGGTGAACCGCGTTGCCACCAGGGTGCGCCGTTCAGTTTAAAGTCACAATTTTCGCACTGAAGCATCACGAGGGACTGATGTTGATATTCACCGCTTTTGAGGTGGCCACGATGAACCTGTGAAAATCAGTACAACAAAATTAAAGCCATGACATTTCCTGTTGCCACTAGGTGGCGCTGTCCGTATTTCCGACAATGGGCACATCAATCTGTTCAGGGTGGGTCTGATATCATGCCTGTAAAGTCTGGTACTGATCAGACTGGATTTCATTGAGTTATACTAATTTGTTTCTTCATGGCGTGACATCAAAGTTCGCCATGCTGCTGGGGTCACACCCTTTTGCGAAAAGTCACAGTTTTCACTGTAACCCAAGACCAACTCCTTAAGGCTTTCCTGGAGAAATTTGAGGCTGCAGATGTCACCCATCACTATACTGTACCCCAAAGTGTAAAACATGACATTTCCTGTTCCCACTAGGTGGCGCTGTCCTTGATGTCAAATATGGCAGTTGAAATATGTTCAGGGGTGGAGCCTTATCATATGTGTGCTCTTTGGTCCAGATCGGAACATGTATGACAGAATGAGAGGCAATAAGATTTTGATGGCGAGTCATCGAAATTCGCCATGGCGCCACGGCCTCATAGTATTGTGAAAACTCAAAAGCTCCGCAATTTAACATGGCACAACGGTGTAGTTGACACTGTCCAAATTTGAAGTTTATAGGACCAAATCCCAAGGAGGAGTTCGTTAAAGTACAAGGCATGGAAACGGTAAAATCAGACCCAAAATGTCACCTTCAATCCAAAATGGCGGACTTCCTGTTGGGTTTAGGACATTGCCATAATAGACTTTTTTGTTCGACTCTGAACGTTATATAGGTGTACCGACTTTCAAACGTGTAGGTCATACCCATACCGGGGGCTCGCGTTTTTCATTTTTCTAGGTGGCGCTACTGAGCTAATTTTCCCTGGCCATGTCTGAGAACATTAAAATACGTAAATTTTCACCAGACCTGACGCGTGTGCAAAATTTCATGAGTTTTCGAGCATGTTTAGGCTCTCAAACGGCCAATTCATTTGCCGAAATAATAATAATAATAATAATAATAATAATAATAATAATAATAATAAACAGAGCAATTACAATAGGGCCTTCGCACTGTCAGTGCTCGGGCCCTAATAATAATTAAAGCTGCAAGCAGCGTTATGAGGGCCCTCGCACCCCCGGCGTGTCGAGCCATGCCCAACACCTGAAACCAGCACGTCCGATCTGATGTCACATTGATGGAATTCATGCATTTAACCACCAGTTAACATTTCATTTGGTTCAACCATGAGTATAGTCGTCCCACTAGGTGGCGCTCTAACCATTATAGACAAAGGGCATAACAAACATTTCCGAGCTCGAGTCGCATCACGCCTGCGACCTTTGGGAGAGATTGGACATTGTGTCTTTGAGTGACAGCATATTACTGCTTTTTGGCGAGTGATTGAAACTCCACGTGCCGCCATGACCACCCCGTTTCCTTGAATGTAAAAAGCTTCGCAATTTAACATCACAAAGGTCTTTAGATTCCACACACTGGAGAATGGTTCAATATGATGAAATCCCTTGGAGGAGTTCGTCAAAGAACGGTGCCTGAAAAGAGGGGAAAATGCCGCCAAAATTACACATTAACTTTAAAATGGCTGACTTCCTGTTGGATTTGGGATATTGCTCCAAGAGACTTTTTTGTACATCTTAAGATCTTCCATAAGCTTACCAAGTTTCAGACTCATAGATAAAACACAGAGCAGGGGCTGATATTTTGGAATTTTGTAGGGGGCGCTGTGGAGCCATTTTGCGCTATTCAAGGAAAATGGTTACATAACAACAAAGCCTTCATCACATTGGAGGCGTGGGCCAAGTTTAAAGCCTCTATAAACTTTCCAAGCCACTCAAAAGTAACTTCATCTTTCATGTTGAACAGCGTTGCCACCAGGGTGCGCCGTTCAGTTTAAAGTCACATTTTTTGCACTGAAGCATCACGAGGGACTGATGGTGATATTCACCGCTTTTGAGGTGGCCACGATGAACCTGTGAAAATCAGTACAACAAAATTAAAGCCATGACATTTCCTGTTGCCACTAGGTGGCGCTGTCCGTATTTCCGACAATGGGCACATCAATCTGTTCAGGGCGGGTCTGACATCATGCCTGTAAAGTCTGGTACTGATCAGACTGGATTTCATTGAGTTATACTAATTTGTTTCTTCATGGCGTGACATCAAAGTTCGCCATGCTGCTGGGGTCACACCCTTTTGCGAAAAGTCACAGTTTTCACTGTAACCCAAGACCAACTCCTTAAGGCTTTCCTGGAGAAATTTGAGGCTGCAGATGTCACCCATCACTATACTGTACCCCAAAGTGTAAAACATGACATTTCCTGTTCCCACTAGGTGGCGCTGTCCTTGATGTCAAATATGGCAGTTGAAATATGTTCAGGGGTGGAGCCTTATCATATGTGTGCTCTTTGGTCCAGATCGGAACATGTATGACAGAATGAGAGGCAATAAGATTTTCATGGCGAGTCATCGAAATTCGCCATGGCGCCACGGCCTCATAGTATTGTGAAAACTCAAAAGCTCCGCAATTTAACATGGCACAAGGGTGTAGTTGACACTGTCCAAATTTGAAGTTTATAGGACCAAATCCCAAGGAGGAGTTCGTTAAAGTACAAGGCATGGAAACGGTAAAATCAGAGCCAAAATGTCACCTTCAATCCAAAATGGCGGACTTGCTGTTGGGTTTAGGACATTGCCATAATAGACTTTTTTGTTCGACTCTGAACGTTATATAGGTGTACCGACTTTCAAACGTGTAGGTCATACCCATACCGGGGGCTCGCGTTTTTCATTTTTCTAGGTGGCGCTACTGAGCTAATTTTCCCTTGCCATGTCTGGGAACATTAAAATACGTAAATTTTCACCAGACCTGACGGGTGTGCAAAATTTCATGAGTTTTCGAGCATGTTTAGGCCCTCAAACGGCCAATTCATTTGCCGGAATAATAATAATAATAATAATAATAATAATAATAATAATAATAAACAGAGCAATTACAATAGGGCCTTCGCACTACCAGTGCTCGGGCCCTAATTAAAGCTGCAAGCAGCGTTATGAGGGCCCTCGCACCCCCTGCACGTCGAGCCACACCCAACACCTGAAACCAGCACGTCCGATCTGATGTCACATTGATGGAATTCATGCATTTAACCACCAGCTAACATTTATTCTCATTCAATCATGATTAGTTAGTCGTACCACTAGGTGGCGCTCTAACCATTACTGACAAATGGCATAACAAACATTTCCTAGCTCGAGTCTCATCACACCTGCGAACTTTGGGAGAGATTGGACATGGTGTTTTTGAGTGACAGCAGATTACTGCTTTTTGGAGAGTGATTCAAACTCTAAGTGCCGCCATAACCACCCCGTTTCCCTGAACGTAAAAAGCATCGCAATTTAACATCACAAAGGTCTTTAGATTCCACAAGCTGCAGATCGGTCCAATCTGATGAAATCCCTTGGAGGAGTTCGTCAAAGTACGGTGCCTGAAAAGATGGGAAAATGTCGCCAAAATTACACATTAATTTTAAAATGGCTGACTTCCTGTTGGATTTGGGATATTGCTCCAAGAGACTTTTTTGTACATCTTAATATCTTCCATGAGCTTACCAAGTTTCAGACTCATAGAGAAAACACAGAGCAGGGGCTGATATTTTGGAATTTTGTAGGGGGCGCTGTGGAGCCATTTTGGGATATTCAAGGAAAATGATCACATGCCAACAAAGCCTTCATCCATTTGGAGGTGTGTGCCAAATTTCAAGCCTCTATAAACTTTCCAAGCCCCTCAAAAGCCACTTCATCTTTCATGGTGAACCGCGTTGCCACCAGGGTGCGCCGTTCAGTTTAAAGTCACAATTTTTGCACTGAAGCATCACGAGGGACTGATGGTGATATTCACCGCTTTTGAGGTGGCCACGATCAACCTGTGAAAATCAGTACAACAAAGTTAAAGCCATGACATTTCCTGTTGCCACTAGGTGGCGCTGTCCGTATTTCCGACAATGGGCACATCAATCTGTTCAGGGCGGGTCTGACATCATGCCTGTAAAGTCTGGTACTGATCAGACTGGATTTCATTGAGTTATACTAATTTGTTTCTTCATGGCGTGACATCAAAGTTCGCCATGCTGCTGGGGTCACACCCTTTCGCGAAAACTCACAGTTTTCACTGTAACCCAAGACCAACTCCTTAAGGCTTTCCTGGAGAAATTTGAGGCTGCAGATGTCACCCATCACTATACTGTACCCCAAAGTGTAAAACATGACATTTCCTGTTCCCACTAGGTGGCGCTGTCCTTGATGTCAAATATGGCAGTTGAAATATGTTCAGGGGTGGAGCCTTATCATATGTGTTCACTTTGGTCAAGGTCAGAAAATGTATGACAAAATGAGAGGCAATAAGATTTTCATGGCGAGTCATCGAAATTCGCCATGGCGCCACGGCCTCATAGTATTGTGAAAACTCAAAAGCTCCGCAATTTAACATGGCACAAGGGTGTAGTTGACACTGTCCAAATTTGAAGTTTATAGGACCAAATCCCAAGGAGGAGTTCGTTAAAGTACAAGGCATGGAAACGGTAAAATCAGAGCCAAAATGTCACCTTCAATCCAAAATGGCGGACTTCCTGTTGGGTTTAGGACATTGCCATAATAGACTTTTTTGTTCGACTCTGAACGTTATATAGGTGTACCGACTTTCAAACATGTAGGCCATACCCATACCGGGGGCTCGCCTTTTTCATTTTTCTAGGTGGCGCTACTGAGCTAATTTTCACTGGCCATGTCTGAGAACATTAAAATACGTAAATTTTCACCAGACCTGACGCGTGTGCAAAATTTCACGAGTTTTCGAGCATGTTTAGGCCCTCAAAAGGCCAATTCATTTGCCGGAATAATAATAATAATAATAATAATAATAATAATAAACAGAGCAATTACAATAGGGCCTTCGCACTGTCAGTGCTCGGGCCCTAATTAAAGCTGCAAGCAGCGTTATGAGGGCCCTCGCACCCCATCGCGTCGAGCTACACCCAACACCTACAACCAGCACCTCCGATCTGATGTCACATTGATGGAATTCATGCATTCAACCACCAGCTAACATTTCAACTCATTCATTCATGATTAGTTAGTCGTTCCACTAGGTGGCGCTCTAACCATTATGTACAAATGGCATAACAAACATTTCCGAGCTCGAGTCTCATCACGCCTGCGACCTTTGGGACATATTGGACATTTTGATTTTGAGTGACAGCAGATTACTGCTTTTTGGCGAGTGACTGAAACTCCACATGCCGCCATGACCACCCCGTTTCCTGAATGTAAAAACCTTCGCAATTTAACATCACAAAGGTCTTTAGATTCCACACACTGGAGATTGGTTCAATATGATGAAATCCCTTGGAGGAGTTCGTCAAAGAACGGTGCCTGGAAAGAGGGGAAAATGTCACAAAAATTACACATTAATTTTAAAATGGCTGACTTCCTGTTAGATTTGGGATATTGCTCCAAGAGACTTTTTTGTACATCTTGATATCTCCTATAAGCTTACCAGGTTTCAGACTCATACATAAAACACAGAGCTGGGGCTGATGTTTTGAAATATTGTAGGGGGCGCTGTGGAGCCATTTTGCGCTATTCAATGAAAATGATCACATAACAACAAAGCCTTAAGCACAATGGAGGTGTGCGCCAAATTTCAAGCCTCTATAAACTTTCCAAGCCCCTCAAAAGCCACTTCATTTTTCATGGTGAACAGCGTTGCCACCAGGGTGCGCCGTTCAGTTTAAAGTCACAATTTTTGCACTAAAGCATCATCAAGGACTGATGGTGATATTCACCGCTTTTGAGGTGGCCACTATGAACCTGTGAAAATCAGTACAACAAAGTGTAAGACATGACATTTCCTGTTCCCACTAGGTGGCGCTCTTCATATTCCTGACAATGGGCACATCAATCTGTTCAGGGCGGGTCTGACATCATGCCTGTAAAGTCTGGTACTGATCAGACTGGATTTCATTGAGTTATACTAATTTGTTTCTTCATGGCGTGACATCAAAATTCGCCATGCTGCTGGGGTCACACCCTTTTGCGAAAAGTCACAGTTTTCACTGTAACCCAAGACCAACTCCTTAAGGCTTTCCTGGAGAAATTTGAGGCTGCAGATGTCACCCATCACTATACTGTACCCCAAAGTGTAAAACATGACATTTCCTGTTCCCACTAGGTGGCGCTGTCCTTGATGTCAAATATGGCAGTTGAAATATGTTCAGGGGTGGAGCCTTATCATATGTGTGCTGTTTGGTCCAGATCGGAACATGTATGACAGAATGAGAGGCAATAAGATTTTCATGGCGAGTCATCAAAATTCGCCATGGCGCCACGGCCTCATACTATTGTGAAAACTCAAAAGCTCCGCAATTTAACATGGCACAAGGGTGTAGTTGACACTGTCCAAATTTGAAGTTTATAGGACCAAATCCCAAGGAGGAGTTCGTTAAAGTACAAGGCATGGAAACGGTAAAATCAGACCCAAAATGTCACCTTCAATCAAAAATGGCGGACTTCCTGTTGGGTTTAGGACATTGCCATAATAGACTTTTTTGTTCGACTCGCAACGTTATATAGGTGTACCGACTTTCAAATATGTAGGTCATACCCATACCGGGGGCTCGCATTTTTCATTTTTCTAGGTGGCGCTACTGAGCTAATTTTCCCTGGCCATGTCTGAGAACATTAAAATACGTAAATTTTCACCAGACCTGACGCGTGTGCAAAATTTCATGAGTTTTTGAGCATGTTTAGGCCCTCAAAAGGCCAATTCATTTGCCGGAATAATAATAATAATAATTAAAGCTGCAAGCAGCGTTATGAGGGCCCTCGCACCCCCGGCGTGTCGAGCCATGCCCAACATCTGAAACCAGCACGTCCGATCTGATGTCACATTGATGGAATTCATGCATTTAACCACCAGCTAACATTTCAACTCATTCATTCATGATTAGTTAGTCGTTCCACTAGGTGGCGCTCTAACCATTATGTACAAATGGCATAACAAACATTTCCGAGCTCGAGTCTCATCACGCCTATGAGCTTTGGGAGAGATTGGACATTGTGTTTTTGAGTGACAGCAGATTACTGCTTTTTGGCGAGTGATTCAAACTCTAAGTGCCACCATAACCACCCCGTTTCACTGAACGTAAAAAGCTTCGCAATTTAACATCACAAAGGTCTTTAGATTCCACACACTGGAGATTGGTTCAATATGATGAAATCCCTTGGAGGAGTTCGTCAAAGAACGGTGCCTGGAAAGAGGGGAAAATGTTGCCAAAATTACACATTAATTTTAAAATGGCTGACTTCCTGTTGGATTTGGGATATTGCACCAAGAGACTTTTTTGTACATCTTGATATCTCCTATAAGCTTACCAGGTTTCAGAATCATACATAGAACACAGAGCAGGGGCTGTGGTTTTGAAATTTTGTAGGGGGCGCTGTGGAGCAATTTCGCGCTATTCAATGAAAATGATCACATGCCAACAAAGCCTTCATCCATTTGGAGGTGTGTGCCAAATTTCAAGCCTCTATAAACTTGCCAAGACCCTCAAAAGCCACTTCATCTTTCATGTTGAACAGCGTTGCCACCAGGGTGCGCCGTTCAGTTTAAACTCACAATTTTTGCACTGAAGCATCACGAGGGACTGATGGTGATATTCACCGCTTTTGAGGTGGCCACGATGAACCTGTGAAAATCAGTACAACAAAATTAAAGCCATGACATTTCCTGTTGCCACTAGGTGGCGCTGTCCGTATTTCCGACAATGGGCACATCAATCTGTTCAGGGCGGGTCTGACATCATGCCTGTAAAGTCTGGTACTGATCAGACTGGATTTCATTGAGTTATACTAATTTGTTTCTTCATGGCGTGACATCAAAGTTCGCCACGCCGCTGGGGTCACACCCTTTCGCGAAAAGTCACAGTTTTCACTGTAACCCAAGACCAACTCCTTAAGGCTTTCCTGGAGAAATTTGAGGCTGCAGATGTCACCCATCACTATACTGTACCCCAAAGTGTAAAACATGACATTTCCTGTTCCCACTAGGTGGCGCTGTCCTTGATGTCAAATATGGCAGTTGAAATATGTTCAGGGGTGGAGCCTTATCATATGTGTGCTCTTTGGTCCAGATCAGAACATGTATGACAGAATGAGAGGCAATAAGATTTTCATGGCGAGTCATCAAAATTCGCCATGGCGCCACGGCCTCATACTATTGTGAAAACTCAAAAGCTCCGCAATTTAACATGGCACAAGGGTGTAGTTGACACTGTCCAAATTTGAAGTTTATAGGACCAAATCCCAAGGAGGAGTTCGTTAAAGTACAAGGCATGGAAACGGTAAAATCAGAGCCAAAATGTCACCTTCAATCCAAAATGGCGGACTTCCTGTTGGGTTTAGGACATTGCCATAATAGACTTTTTTGTTCGACTCTGAACGTTATATAGGTGTACCGACTTTCAAACATGTAGGTCATACCCATACCGGGGGCTCGCGTTTTTCATTTTTCTAGGTGGCGCTACTGAGCTAATTTTCCCTGGCCATGTCTGAGAACATTAAAATACGTAAATTTTCACCAGACCTGACGCGTGTGCAAAATTTCATGAGTTTTCGAGCATGTTTAGGCCCTCAAACGGCCAATTCATTTGCCGAAATAATAATAATAATAATAATAATAATAATAATAATTAAAGCTGCAAGCAGCGTTATGAGGGCCCTCGCACCCCCGGCGCGTCGAGCCACGCCCAACACCTAAAACCAGCACGTCCGATCTGATGTCACATTGATGGAATTCATGCATTTAACCACCAGCTAACATTTCAACTCACTCATTCATGATTAGTTAGTCGTTCCACTAGGTGGCGCTCTAACCATTATGTACAAATGGCATAACAAACATTTCCGAGCTCGAGTCTCATCACACCTGAGACGTTTGGGAGAGATTGGACATTGTGTTTTTGAGTGACAGCAGATTACTGCTTTTTGGCGAGTGATTCAAACTCTAAGTGCCGCCATAACCACCCCGTTTCCCTGGACGTAAAAAGCTTCGCAATTTAACATCACAAAGGTCTTTAGATTCCACACACTGGAGATTGGTTCAATATGATGAAATCCCTTGGAGGAGTTCGTCAAAGAACGGTGCCTGGAAAGAGGGGAAAATGTCACAAAAATTACACATTAATTTTAAAATGGCTGACTTCCTGTTAGATTTGGGATATTGCTCCAAGAGACTTTTTTGTACATCTTGATATCTCCTATAAGCTTACCAGGTTTCAGACTCATACATAAAACACAGAGCTGGGGCTGATGTTTTGAAATTTTGTAGGGGGCGCTGTGGAGCCATTTTGGGATATTCAATGAAAATGATCACATAACAACAAAGCCTTAAGCACAATGGAGGTGTGTGCCAAATTTCAAGCCTCTATAAACTTTCCAAGCCCCTCAAAAGCCACTTCATTTTTCACGGTGAACAGCGTTGCCACCAGGGTGCGCCGTTCAGTTTAAAGTCACAATTTTTGCACTAAAGCATCATCAAGGACTGATGGTGATATTCACCGCTTTTGAGGTGGCCACTATGAACCTGTGAAAATCAGTACAACAAAGTGTAAGACATGACATTTCCTGTTCCCACTAGGTGGCGCTCTTCATATTCCTGACAATGGGCACATCAATCTGTTCAGGGCGGGTGTGACATCATGCCTGTAAAGTCTGGTACTAATCAGACTGGATTTCATGGAGTTATACTAATTTGTTTCTTCATGGCAAGATATCAAAGTTCGCCATGCTGCTGAGGTCACACCCTTTCGTGAAAAGCCACAGTTTTCACTGTACCCCAAGACCAACTCCTTAAGGCTTTCCTGGAGAAATTTGAGGCTGCAGATGTCACCCATCACTATACTGTACCCCAAAGTGTAAAACATGACATTTCCTGTTCCCACTAGGTGGCGCTGTCCTTGATGTCAAATATGGCAGTTGAAATATGTTCAGGGGTGGAGCCTTATCATATGTGTTCACTTTGGTCAAGGTCAGAAAATGTATGACAAAATGAGAGGCAATAAGATTTTCATGGCGAGTCATCGAAATTCGCCGTGGCGCCACGGCCTCATGGTATTGTGAAAACTCAAAAGCTCCGCAATTTAACATGGCACAAGGGTGTAGTTGGCACTGACCAAATATGAAGGTTATGAAATCAAACCCCAAGGAGGAGTTCGTTAAAGTTCGAGGCATGGAAACGGTAAAATCAGAGCCAAAATGTCACCTTCAATCCAAAATGGCGGACTTCCTGTTGGGTTTAGGACATTGCCATAATAGACTTTTTTGTTCGACTCTGAACGTTATATAGGTGTACCGACTTTCAAACATGTAGGTCATACCCATACCGGGGGCTCGCGTTTTTCATTTTTCTAGGTGGCGCTACTGAGCTAATTTTCCCTGGCCATGTCTGAGAACATTAAAATACGTAAATTTTCACCAGACCTGACGCGTGTGCAAAATTTCATGAGTTTTCAAGCATGTTTAGGCCCTCAAAAGGCCAATTCATTTGCCGAAATAATAATAATAATAATAATAATAATTAAAGCTGCAAGCAGCGTTATGAGGGCCCTCGCACCCTGGCGTGTCGAGCCACGCCCAACACCTAAAACCAGCACGTCCGATGTGATGTCACATTGATGGAATTCATGCATTTAACCACCAGCTAACATTTCAACTCATTCATTCATGATTAGTTAGTCGTTCCACTAGGTGGCGCTCTAACCATTATGTACAAATGGCATAACAAACACTTCCAAGCTCGAGTCTCATCACACCTGAGACGTTTGGGAGAGATTGGACATTGTGTTTTTGAGTGACAGCAGATTACTGCTTTTTGGCGAGTGATTCAAACTCTAAGTGCCGCCATAACCACCCCGTTTCCCTGGACGTAAAAAGCTTCGCAATTTAACATCACAAAGGTCTTTAGATTCCACAAACTGCAGATCGGTCCAATCTGATGAAATCCCTTGGAGGAGTTCGTCAAAGAAGGGTGCCTGAAAAGAGGGGAAAATGTTGCCAAAATTGCACATTAATTTTAAAATGGCTGACTTCCTGTTGGATTTGGGATATTGCTCCAAGAGACTTTTTTGTACATCTTGATATCTCCTATAAGCTTACCAGGTTTCAGATTCATACATAAAACACAGAGCTGGGGCTGTGGTTTTGAAATTTTGTAGGGGGCGCTGTGGAGCCATTTCTCGCTATTCAATGAAAATGATCACATGACATCAAAGCCTTCGTCACATTGGAGGTGTGTGCCAAATTTCAAGCCTCTATAAACTTGCCAAGACCCTCAAAAGCCACTTCATCTTTCATCGTGAACAGCGTTGCCACCAGGGTGCGCCGTTCAGTTTAAAGTCACAATTTTTGCACTGAAGCATCACGAGGGACTGATGGTGATATTCACCGCTTTTGAGGTGGCCACGATGAACCTGTGAAAATCAGTACAACAAAATTAAAGCCATGACATTTCCTGTTGCCACTAGGTGGCGCTGTCCGTATTTCCGACAATGGGCACATCAATCTGTTCAGGGCGCGTCTGACATCATGCCTGTAAAGTCTGGTACTGATCAGACTGGATTTCATTGAGTTATACTAATTTGTTTCTTCATGGCGTGACATCAAAGTTCGCCATGCTGCTGGGGTCACACCCTTTGGCGAAAACTCACAGTTTTCACTGTAACCCAAGACCAACTCCTTAAGGCTTTCCTGGAGAAATTTGAGGCTGCAGATGTCACCCATCACTATACTGTACCCCAAAGTGTAAAACATGACATTTCCTGTTCCCACTAGGTGGCGCTGTCCCTGGTGTCAAATATGGCAGTTGAAATATGTTCAGGGGTGCAGCCTTATCATATGTGTTCACTTTGGTCAAGGTCAGAAAATGTATGACAAAATGAGAGGCAATAAGATTTTCATGGCGAGTCATCGAAATTCGCCATGGCGCCACGGCCTCATAGTATTGTGAAAACTCAAAAGCTCCGCAATTTAACATGGCACAAGGGTGTAGTTGACACTGTCCAAATTTGAAGTATATAGGACCAAATCCCAAGGAGGAGTTCGTTAAAGTACAAGGCATGGAAACGGTAAAATCAGAGCCAAAATGTCACCTTCAATCCAAAATGGCGGACTTCCTGTTGGGTTTAGGACATTGCCATAATAGACTTTTTTGTTCGACTCTGAACGTTATAACGGTGTACCGACTTTCAAACTTGTAGGCCATACCCATACCGGGGGCTCGCGTTTTTCAATTTTCTAGGTGGCGCTACTGAGCTAATTTTCCCTGGCCATGTCTGAGAACATTAAAATACGTAAATTTTCACCAGACCTGACGCGTGTGCAAAATTTCATGAGTTTTCGAGCATGTTTAGGCCCTCAAACGGCCAATTCATTTGCCGAAATAATAATAATAATAATAATAATAAACAGAGCAATTACAATAGGGCCTTCGCACTATCAGTGCTCGGGCCCTAATAATAAACAGAGCAATTACAATAGGGCCTTCGCACTGTCAGTGCTCGGGCCCTAATAAACAGAGCAATTACAATAGGGCCTTCGCACTGTCAGTGCTCGGGCCCTAATTAAAGCTGCAAGCAGCGTTATGAGGGCCCTCGCACCCCATCGCGTCGAGCTACGCCCAACACCTACAACCAGCACGTCCGATCTGATGTCACATTGATGAAATTCATGCATTCAACCACCAGCTAACATTTCATCTCATTCAATCATGATTATAGTCGTCCCACTAGGTGGCGCTCTAACCATTACTGACAAATGGCATAACAAACATTTCCCAGCTCGAGTCTCATCACGCCTGCGACCTTTGGGACATATTGGACATTTTGATTTTGAGTGACAGCAGATTACTGCTTTTTGGCGAGTGACTGAAACTCCACGTGCCGCCATGACCACCCGTTTCCCTGAACGTAAAAACGTTCGCAATTTAACATCACAAAGGTCTTTAGATTCCACACACTGGAGATTGGTTCAATATAATGAAATCCCTTGGAGGAGTTCGTCAAAGAACGGTGCCTGGAAAGAGAGGAAGATGTTGCCAAAATTGCACATTCATTTTAAAATGGCTGACTTCCTGTTGGATTTGGGATATTGCACCAAGAGACTTTTTTGTACATCTTGATATCTCCTATAAGCTTACCAGGTTTCAGAATCATACATAGAACACAGAGCAGGGGCTGTGGTTTTGAAATTTTGTAGGGGGCGCTGTGGAGCCATTTCGCGCTATTCAATGAAAATGATCACATGCCAACAAAGCCTTCATCCATTTGGAGGTGTGTGCCAAATTTCAAGCCTCTATAAACTTGCCAAGACCCTCAAAAGCCACTTCATCTTTCATGGTGAACAGCGTTGCCACCAGGGTGCGCCGTTCAGTTTAAAGTCACAATTTTTGCACTGAAGCATCACGAGGGACTGATGGTGATATTCACCGCTTTTGAGGTGGCCACGATGAACCTGTGAAAATCAGTACAACAAAATTAAAGCCATGACATTTCCTGTTGCCACTAGGTGGCGCTGTCCGTATTCCCGACAATGGGCACATCAATCTGTTCAGGGCGGGTCTGACATCATGCCTGTAAAGTCTGGTACTGATCAGACTGGATTTCATTGAGTTATACTAATTTGTTTCTTCATGGCGTGACATCAAAGTTCGCCATGCTGCTGGGGTCACACCCTTTTGCGAAAACTCACAGTTTTCACTGTAACCCAAGACCAACTCCTTAAGGCTTTCCTGGAGAAATTTGAGGCTGCAGATGTCACCCATCACTATACTGTACCCCAAAGTGTAAAACATGACATTTCCTGTTCCCACTAGGTGGCGCTGTCCTTGATGTCAAATATGGCAGTTGAAATATGTTCAGGGGTGGAGCCTTATCATATGTGTGCTCTTTGGTCCAGATCGGAACATGTATGACAGAATGAGAGGCAATAAGATTTTCATGGCGAGTCATCAAAATTCGCCATGGCGCCACGGCCTCATAGTATTGTGAAAACTCAAAAGCTCCGCAATTTAACATGGCACAAGGGTGTAGTTGACACTGTCCAAATTTGAAGTTTATAGGACCAAATCCCAAGGAGGAGTTCGTTAAAGTACAAGGCATGGAAACGGTAAAATCAGACCCAAAATGTCACCTTCAATCCAAAATGGCTGACTTCCTGTTGGGTTTAGGACATTGCCATAATAGACTTTTTTGTTCGACTCTGAACGTTATATAGGTGTACCAACTTTCAAACATGTAGGTCATACCCATACCGGGGGCTCGCGTTTTTCATTTTTCTAGGTGGCGCTACTGAGCTAATTTTCCCTGGCCATGTCTGAGAACATTAAAATACGTAAATTTTCACGAGACCTGACGCGTGTGCAAAATTTCATGAGTTTTCGAGCATGTTTAGGCCCTCAAACGGCCAATTCATTTGCCGAAATAATAATAATAATAATAATTAAAGCTGCAAGCAGCGTTATGAGGGCCCTCGCACCCCGGCGTGTCGAGCCACGCCCAACACCTAAAACCAGCACGTCCGATGTGATGTCACATTGATGGAATTCATGCATTTAACCACCAGCTAACAATTCAACTCATTCATTCATGATTAGTTAGTTGTTCCACTAGGTGGCGCTCTAACCATTATGTACAAATGGCATAACAAACACTTCCAAGCTCGAGTCTCATCACACCTGAGACGTTTGGGAGAGATTGGACATTGTGTTTTTGAGTGACAGCAGATTACTGCTTTTTGGCGAGTGATTCAAACTCTAAGTGCCACCATAACCACCCCGTTTCCCTGGACGTAAAAAGCTTCGCAATTTAACATCACAAAGGTCTTTAGATTCCACACACTGGAGAATGGTTCAATATGATGAAATCCCTTGGAGGAGTTCGTCAAAGTATGAAGCCTGAAAAGAGGGGAAAATGTCGCCAAAATTACACATTAATTTTAAAATGGCTGACTTCCTGTTGGATTTGGGATATTGCTCCAAGAGACTTTTTTGTACATCTTGATATTTTCCATAAGCTTACCAGGTTTCAGACTCATAGATGAAACACAGAGCTGGGGCTGATGTTTTGAAATTTTGTAGGGGGCGCTGTGGAGCAATTTCGCGCTATTCAATGAAAATGATCACATGACAACAAAGCCTACATCCATTTGGAGGTGTGTGCCAAATTTCAAGCCTCTATAAACTTTCCAAGCCCCTCAAAAGCCACTTCATCTTTCATGGTGAACCGCGTTGCCACCAGGGTGCGCCGTTCAGTTTAAAGTCACAATTTTTGCACTGAAGCATCACGAGGGACTGATGGTGATATTCACCGCTTTTGAGGTGGCCAAGATGAATCTGTGAAAATCAGTACAACAAAATTAAAGCCATGACATTTCCTGTTGCCACTAGGTGGCGCTGTCCGTATTTCCGACAATGGGCACATCAATCTGTTCAGGGCGGGTCTGACATCATGCCTGTAAAGTCTGGTACTGATCAGACTGGATTTCATTGAGTTATACTAATTTGTTTCTTCATGGCGTGACATTAAAGTTCGCCACGCCGCTGGGGTCACACCCTTTTGCGAAAAGTCACAGTTTTCACTGTAACCCAAGACCAACTCCTTAAGGCTTTTCTGCAGAAATTTGAGGCTGCAGATGTCACCCATCACTATACTGTACCCCAAAGTGTAAAACATGACATTTCCTGTTCCCACTAGGTGGCGCTGTCCCTTATGTCAAATATGGCAGTTGAAATATGTTCAGGGGTGGAGCCTTATCATATGTGTGCTCTTTGGTCAAGGTCAGAAAATGTATGACAAAATGAGAGGCAATAAGATTTTCATGGCGAGTCATCGAAATTCGCCATGGCGCCACGGCCTCATAGTATTGTGAAAACTCAAAAGCTCCGCAATTTAACATGGCACAAGGGTGTAGTTGACACTGTCCAAATTTGAAGCTTATAGGACCAAATCCCAAGGAGGAGTTCGTTAAAGTTCGAGGCATGGAAACGGTAAAATCAGAGCCAAAATGTCACCTTCAATCCAAAATGGCGGACTTCCTGTTGGGTTTAGGACATTGCCATAATAGACTTTTTTGTTCGACTCTGAACGTTATATAGGTGTACCGACTTTCAAACATGTAGGTCATACCCATACCGGGGGCTCGCGTTTTTCATTTTTCTAGGTGGCGCTACTGAGCTAATTTTCCCTGGCCATGTCTGAGAACATTAAAATACGTAAATTTTCACCAGACCTGACGCGTGTGCAAAATTTCATGAGTTTTCGAGCATGTTTAGGCCCTCAAACGGCCAATTCATTTGCCGAAATAATAATAATAATAATAATAATAATAATAATAATAATAATAATAAACAGAGCAATTACAATAGGGCCTTCGCACTGTCAGTGCTCGGGCCCTAATTAAAGCTGCAAGCAGCGTTATGAGGGCCCTCGCACCCCATCGCGTCGAGCTACGCCCAACACCTACAACCAGCACCTCCGATCTGATGTCACATTGATGGAATTCATGCATTCAACCACCAGCTAACATTTCATCTCATTCAATCATGATTATAGTCGTTCCACTAGGTGGCACTCTAACCATTACTGACAAATGGCATAACAAACATTTCCGAGCTCGAGTCTCATCACGCCTGCGACCTTTGGGACATATTGGACATTTTGATTTTGAGTGACAGCAGATTACTGCTTTTTGGCGAGTGATTGAAAATCCACGTGCCACCATGACAACCCCGTTTCCCTGAACGTAAAAAGCTTCGCAATTTAACATCACAAAGGTCTTTAGATTCCACACACTGGAGATTGGTTCAATATGATGAAATCCCTTGGAGGAGTACGTCAAAGAACGGTGCCTGGAAAGAGGGCAAAATGTTGCCAAAATTACACATTAATTTTAAAATGGCTGACTTCCTGTTGGATTTGGGATATTGCTCCAAGAGACTTTTTTGTACATCTTGATATCTCCTATAAGCTTACCAGGTTTAAGACTCATACATAAAACACAGAGCTGGGGCTGATGTTTTGAAATTTCGTAGGGGGCGCTGTGGAGCCATTTTGCGCTATTCAATGAAAATGATCACATAACAACAAAGCCTTATGCACATTGGAGGTGTGCGCCAAATTTCAAGACTTTTTAAACTTTCCAAGCCCCTCAAAAGCCACTTCATTTTTCATGGTGAACAGCGTTGCCACCAGGGTGCGCCGTTCAGTATAAAGTCACAATATTCGCACTGCAGCATCATGAAGGACTGATGGTGATATTCACCGCTTTTGAGGTGTCCGCAATGAACCTGTGAAAATCAGTACAACAAAATTAAAGCCATGACATTTCCTGTTGCCACTAGGTGGCGCTGTCCGTATTCCCGACAATGGGCACATCAATCTGTTCAGGGCGGGTCTGACATCATGCCTGTAAAGTCTGGTACTGATCAGACTGGATTTCATTGAGTTATACTAATTTGTTTCTTCATGGCGTGACATCAAAGTTCGCCATGCCGCTGGTATCACACCCTTTTGCGAAAAGTCACAGTTTTCACTGTAACCCAAGACCAACTCCTTAAGGCTTTCCTGGAGAAATTTGAGGCTGCAGATGTCACCCATCACTATACTGTACCCCAAAGTGTAAAACATGACATTTCCTGTTCCCACTAGGTGGCGCTGTCCCTGATGTAAAATATGGCAGTTGAAATATGTTCAGGGATGGAGCCTTATCATATGTGTTCACTTTGGTCAAGGTCAGAAAATCTATGACCGAATGAGAGGCAATAAGATTTTCATGGCGAGTCATCGAAATTCGCCATGGCGCCACGGCCTCATGGTATTGTGAAAACTCAAAAGCTCCGCAATTTAACATGGCATAAGGGTGTAGTTGGCACTGACCAAATATGAAGGTTATGAAATCAAACCCCAAGGAGGAGTTCGTCAAAGTTCGAGGCATGGAAATGGTAAAATCAGAGCCAAAATGTCACCTTCAATCCAAAATGGCGGACTTCCTGTTGGGTTTAGGACATTGCCATAATAGACTTTTTTGTTCGACTCTGAACATTATATAGGTGTACCGACTTTCAAACATGTAGGTCATACCCATACCGGGGGCTCGCGTTTTTCATTTTTCTAGGTGGCGCTACTGAGCTAATTTTCCCTGGCCATGTCTGAGAACATTAAAATACGTAAATTTTCACCAGACCTGACGCGTGTGCAAAATTTCATGAGTTTTCGAGCATGTTTAGGCCCTCAAACGGCCAATTCATTTGCCGAAATAATAATAATAATAATAATAATAATAATAATAAACAGAGCAATTACAATAGGGCCTTCGCACTGTCAGTGCTCGGGCCCTAATAATAATAAACAGAGCAATTACAATAGGGCCTTCGCACTGTCAGTGCTCGGGCCCTAATAATAATAATAATAATAATAATAATAATAATAATAATAATAAACAGAGCAATTACAATAGGGCCTTCGCACTGTCAGTGCTCGGGCCCTAATAATAATAATAAACAGAGCAATTACAATAGGGCCTTCGCACTGTCAGTGCTCGGGCCCTAATAATAATAATAATAATAATAATAATAATAATAATTAAAGCTGCAAGCAGCGTTATGAGGGCCCTCGCACCCCATCGCGTCGAGCTACGCCCAACACCTACAACCAGCACCTCCGATCTGATGTCACATTGATGGAATTCATGCATTCAACCACCAGCTAACATTTCATCTCATTCAATCATGATTATAGTCGTTCCACTAGGTGGCACTCTAACCATTACTGACAAATGGCATAACAAACATTTCCGAGCTCGAGTCTCATCACGCCTGCGACCTTTGGGACATATTGGACATTTTGATTTTGAGTGACAGCAGATTACTGCTTTTTGGCGAGTGATTGAAACTCCACGTGCCACCATGACAACCCCGTTTCCCTGAACGTAAAAAGCTTCGCAATTTAACATCACAAAGGTCTTTAGATTCCACACACTGGAGATTGGTTCAATATGATGAAATCCCTTGGAGGAGTACGTCAAAGAACGGTGCCTGGAAAGAGGGCAAAATGTTGCCAAAATTACACATTAATTTTAAAATGGCTGACTTCCTGTTGGATTTGGGATATTGCTCCAAGAGACTTTTTTGTACATCTTGATATCTCCTATAAGCTTACCAGGTTTAAGACTCATACATAAAACACAGAGCTGGGGCTGATGTTTTGAAATTTCGTAGGGGGCGCTGTGGAGCCATTTTGCGCTATTCAATGAAAATGATCACATAACAACAAAGCCTTATGCACATTGGAGGTGTGCGCCAAATTTCAAGACTTTTTAAACTTTCCAAGCCCCTCAAAAGCCACTTCATTTTTCATGGTGAACAGCGTTGCCACCAGGGTGCGCCGTTCAGTATAAAGTCACAATATTCGCACTGCAGCATCATGAAGGACTGATGGTGATATTCACCGCTTTTGAGGTGTCCGCAATGAACCTGTGAAAATCAGTACAACAAAATTAAAGCCATGACATTTCCTGTTGCCACTAGGTGGCGCTGTCCGTATTCCCGACAATGGGCACATCAATCTGTTCAGGGCGGGTCTGACATCATGCCTGTAAAGTCTGGTACTGATCAGACTGGATTTCATTGAGTTATACTAATTTGTTTCTTCATGGCGTGACATCAAAGTTCGCCATGCCGCTGGTGTCACACCCTTTTGCGAAAAGTCACAGTTTTCACTGTAACCCAAGACCAACTCCTTAAGGCTTTCCTGGAGAAATTTGAGGCTGCAGATGTCACCCATCACAATACTGTACCCCAAAGTGTAAAACATGACATTTCCTGTTCCCACTAGGTGGCGCTGTCCCTGATGTAAAATATGGCAGTTGAAATATGTTCAGGGATGGAGCCTTATCATATGTGTTCACTTTGGTCAAGGTCAGAAAATCTATGACCGACTGAGAGGCAATAAGATTTTCATGGCGAGTCATCGAAATTCGCCATGGCGCCACGGCCTCATGGTATTGTGAAAACTCAAAAGCTCCGCAATTTAACATGGCATAAGGGTGTAGTTGGCACTGACCAAATATGAAGGTTATGAAATCAAACCCCAAGGAGGAGTTCGTCAAAGTTCGAGGCATGGAAATGGTAAAATCAGAGCCAAAATGTCACCTTCAATCCAAAATGGCGGACTTCCTGTTGGGTTTAGGACATTGCCATAATAGACTTTTTTGTTCGACTCTGAACATTATATAGGTGTACCGACTTTCAAACATGTAGGTCATACCCATACCGGGGGCTCGCGTTTTTCATTTTTCTAGGTGGCGCTACTGAGCTAATTTTCCCTGGCCATGTCTGAGAACATTAAAATACGTAAATTTTCACCAGACCTGACGCGTGTGCAAAATTTCATGAGTTTTCGAGCATGTTTAGGCCCTCAAACGGCCAATTCATTTGCCGAAATAATAATAATAATAATAATTAAAGCTGCAAGCAGCGTTATGAGGGCCCTCGCACCCCGGCGCGTCGAGCCACGCCCAACACCTAAAACCAGCACGTCCGATCTGATGTCACATTGATGGAATTCATGCATTTAACCACCAGTTAACATTTCATTTGGTTCAACCATGAGTATAGTCGTCCCACTAGGTGGCGCTCTAACCATTATAGACAAAGGGCATAACAAACATTTCCGAGCTCGAGTCTCATCACGCCTGCGACCTTTGGGAGAGATTGGACATTGTGTTTTTGAGTGACAGCATATTACTGCTTTTTGGCGAGTGATTGAAACTCCACGTGCCGCCATGACCACCCCGTTTCCTTGAACGTAAAAAGCTTCGCAATTTAACATCACAAAGGTCTTTAGATTCTACACACTGAAGAATGCTTCAATATGATGAAATCCCTTGGAGGAGTTCGTCAAAGTATGAGGCCTGAAAAGGGGAGAAAATGTCATCAAAATTACACATTAATTTTAAAATGGCTGACTTCCTGTTGGATTTGGGATATTGCTCCAAGAGACTTTTTTGTACATCTTGATATCTCCTATAAGCTTACCAGGATTCAGACTCATACATAAAACACAGAGCTGGGGCTGTGGTTTTGAAATTTTGTAGGGGGCGCTGAAGAGCCATTTTGCCCTATTCAATGAAAATGATCACATGACAACAAAGCCTTCATCCATTTGGAGGTGTGTGCCAAATTCCAAGCCTCTATAAACTTTGCAAGCCCCTCAAAAGCCACTTCATCTTTCATGTTGAACCGTGTTGCCACCAGGGTGCGCCGTTCAGTTTAAAGTCACAATTTTTGCACTGAAGCATCACGAGGGACTGATGGTGATATTCACCGCTTTTCAGGTGGCCACGATGAACCTGTGAAAATCAGTACAACAAAATTAAAGCCATGACAATTCCTGTTCCCACTAGGTGGCGCTGTCCGTATTCCCGACAATGGGCACATCAATCTGTTCAGGGCGGGTCTGACATCATGCCTGTAAAGTCTGGTACTGATCAGACTGGATTTCATTGAGTTATACTAATTTGTTTCTTCATGGCGTGACATCAAAGTTCGCCATGCTGCTGGGGTCACACCCTTTTGCGAAAAGTCACAGTTTTCACTGTAACCCAAGACCAACTCCTTAAGGCTTTTCTGGAGAAATTTGAGGCTGCAGATGTCACCCATCACTATACTGTACCCCAAAGTGTAAAACATGACATTTCCTGTTCCCACTAGGTGGCGCTGTCCTTGATGTCAAATATGGCAGTTGAAATATGTTCAGGGGTGGAGCCTTATCATATGTGTTCACTTTGGTCAAGGTCAGAAAATGTATGACAAAATGAGAGGCAATAAGATTTTGATGGCGAGTCATCGAAATTCGCCATGGCGCCACGGCCTCATAGTATTGTGAAAACTCAAAAGCTCCGCAATTTAACATGGCACAAGGGTGTAGTTGACACTGTCCAAATTTGAAGGTTATGAAATGAAACCCCAAGGAGGAGTTCGCAAAAGTTCGAGGCATGGAAATGGCAAAATTAGAGCCAAAATGTCACCTTCTCTTCCAAATGGCGGACTTCCTGTTGGGTTTGCGTCAATGGGCCCACAGACTTTTTTGTTCGTCTTGGCATGATACACATGTGTGCCAAATTTCATACATGTAGCTGAAACGATGTGGTCGTAGGGCTGCATTTAACAAGGCATAGGTGGCGCTGTAGAGCCATTTCCTAGTGCTCATATGTAAAACCATTAAAATACAAAATTTTTCACCAGACCTGGCATATGTGCAAAATTTCATGAGTTTTTGAGCATGTTTAGGCCCTCAAAAAGGCCCTTGTTTGGGGTGAATAATAATAATAATTAAAGCTGCAAGCAGCGTTATGAGGGCCCTCGCACCCCGGCGTGTCGAGCCACGCCCAACACCTAAAACCAGCACGTCCGATGTGATGTCACATTGATGGAATTCATGCATTTAACCACCAGCTAACATTTCATCTCATTGAACCATGATTATAGTCGTCCCACTAGGTGGCGCTCTAATTATTACCGACAAATGGCATACCAAACATTTCCGAGCTCCAGTCTCATCACACCTGAGATGTTTGGGAGAGATTGGACTTTGTGTTTTTGAGTGACAGCAGATTACTGCTTTGTGGCGAGTTATTCAAACTCTAAGTGCCGCCATAACCACCCCGTTTCGCTGAACGTAAAAAGCTTCGCAATTTAACATCACAAAGGTCTTTAGATTCCACAAGCTGCAGATCGGTCCAATCTGATGAAATCCCTTGGAGGAGTTCGTCAAACTACGGTGCCTGAAAAGATGGGAAAATGTTGCCAAAATTACACATTAATTTTAAAATGGCTGACTTCCTGTTGGATTTGGGATATTGCTCCAAGAGACTTTTTTGTACATCTTGATATCTCCTATAAGCTTACCAGGTTTCAGATTCATACATAAAACACAGAGCTGGGGCTGTGGTTTTGAAATTTTGTAGGGGGCGCTGTGGAGCCATTTTGGGATATTCAATGAAAATGATCACATGACAACAAAGCCTTCATCACATTGGAGGTGTGTGCCAAATTTCAAGCCTCTATAAACTTGCCAAGACCCTCAAAAGCCACTTCATCTTTCATGGTGAACAGCGTTGCCACCAGGGTGCGCCGTTCAGTTTAAAGTCACAATGTTTGCACTGAAGCATCACGAGGGACTGATGGTGATATTCACCGCTTTTCAGGTGGCCACGATGAACCTGTGAAAATCAGTACAACAAAATTAAAGCCATGACAATTCCTGTTCCCACTAGGTGGCGCTGTCCGTATTCCCGACAATGGGCACATCAATCTGTTCAGGGCGGGTCTGACATCATGCCTGTAAAGTCTGGTACTGATCAGACTGGATTTCATTGAGTTATACTAATTTGTTTCTTCATGGCGTGACATCAAAGTTCGCCATGCTGCTGGGGTCACACCCTTTTGCGAAAAGTCACAGTTTTCACTGTAACCCAAGACCAACTCCTTAAGGCTTTTCTGGAGAAATTTGAGGCTGCAGATGTCACCCATCACTATACTGTACCCCAAAGTGTAAAACATAACATTTCCTGTTCCCACTAGGTGGCGCTGTCCTTGAGGTCAAATATGGCAGTTGAAATATGTTCAGGGGTGGAGCCTTATCATATGTGTTCACTTTGGTCAAGGTCAGAAAATGTATGACAAAATGAGAGGCAATAAGATTTTCATGGCGAGTCATCGAAATTCGCCATGGCGCCACGGCCTCATAGTATTGTGAAAACTCAAAAGCTCCGCAATTTAACATGGCACAAGGGTGTAGTTGACACTGTCCAAATTTGAAGTTTATAGGACCAAATCCCAAGGAGGAGTTCGTTAAAGTTCGAGGCATGGAAATGGCAAAATTAGAGCCAAAATGTCACCTTCTCTTCCAAATGGCGGACTTCCTGTTGGGTTTAGGACATTGCCATAATAGACTTTTTTGTTCGACTCTGAACGTTATATGAGTGTACCGACTTTCAAACATGTAGGCCATACTCATACCGGGGGCTCGCCTTTTTCATTTTTCTAGGTGGCGCTACTGAGCTAATTTTCCCTGGCCATGTCTGAGAACATTAAAATACGTAAATTTTCACCAGACCTGACGCATGTGCAAAATTTCATGAGTTTTCGAGCATGTTTAGGCCCTCAAACGGCCAATTCATTTGCCGAAATAATAATAATAATAATAATAATAATAAACAGAGCAATTACAATAGGGCCTTCGCACTATCAGTGCTCGGGCCCTAATAATAATTAAAGCTGCAAGCAGCGTTACGAGGGCCCTCGCACCCCCAGCGCGTCGAGCCAAGCCCAACACCTAAAACCAGCACCTCCGATCTGATGTCACATTGATGGAATTCATGCATTTAACCACCAGCTAACATTTCAAGTCATTCATTCATGATTAGTTAGTCGTTCCACTAGGTGGCGCTCTAACCATTATGTACAAATGGCATAACAATCACTTCCGAGCTCGAGTCTCATCACACCTGAGACGTTTGGGAGAGATTGGACATTGTGTTTTTGAGTGACAGCAGATTACTGCTTTTTGGCGAGTGATTCAAACTCTAAGTGCCACCATAACCACCCCGTTTCACTTAACGTAAAAAGCTTCGCAATTTAACATCACAAAGGTCTTTAGATTCCACACACTGGAGATTGGTTCAATATGATGAAATCCCTTGGAGGAGTTCGTCAAAGAACGGTGCCTGAAAAGAGGGGAAAATGTTGCCAAAATTGCACATTAATTTTAAAATGGCTGACTTCCTGTTGGATTTGGGATATTGCACCAAGAGACTTTTTTGTACATCTTGATATCTCCTATAAGCTTACCAGGTTTCAGAATCATACATAGAACACAGAGCAGGGGCTGTGGTTTTGAAATTTTGTAGGGGGCGCTGTGGAGCCACTTCGCGCTATTCAATGAAAATGATCACATGCCAACAAAGCGTTCATCCATTTGGAGGTGTGTGCCAAATTTCAAGCCTCTATAAACTTGCAAAGACCCTCAAAAGCCACTTCATCTTTCATGTTGAACAGCGTTGCCACCAGGGTGCGCCGTTCAGTTTAAAGTCACAATTTTTGCACTGAAGCATCACGAGGGACTGATGGTGATATTCACCGCTTTTGAGGTGGCCAAGATGAACCTGTGAAAATCAGTACAACAAAATTAAAGCCATGACATTTCCTGTTGCCACTAGGTGGCGCTGTCCGTATTTCCGACAATGGGCACATCAATCTGTTCAGGGCGGGTCTGACATCATGCCTGTAAAGTCTGGTACTGATCAGACTGGATTTCATTGAGTTATACTAATTTGTTTCTTCATGGCGTGACATCAAAGTTCGCCATGCTGCTGGGGTCACACCCTTTTGCGAAAAGTCACAGTTTTCACTGTAACCCAAGACCAACTCCTTACGGCTTTCCTGGAGAAATTTGAGGCTGCAGATGTCACCCATCACAATACTGTACCCCAAAGTGTAAAACATGACATTTCCTGTTCCCACTAGGTGGCGCTGTCCTTGATGTCAAATATGGCAGTTGAAATAGGTTCAGGGGTGGAGCCTTATCATATGTGTGCTCTTTGGTCCAGATCGGAACATGTATGACAGAATGAGAGGCAATAAGATTTTCATGGCGAGTCATCGAAATTCGCCATGGCGCCACGGCCTCATAGTATTGTGAAAACTCAAAAGCTCCGCAATTTAACATGGCACAAGGGTGTAGTTGACACTGTCCAAATTTGAAGCTTATACGCCGAAATCCCAAGGAGGAGTTCGTTAAAGTACAAGGCATGGAAACGGTAAAATCAGACCCAAAATGTCACCTTCAATCCAAAATGGCGGACTTCCTGTTGGGTTTAGGACATTGCCATAATAGACTTTTTTGTTCGACTCTGAACGTTATATAGGTGTACCGACTTTCAAACTTGTAGGCAATACCCATACCGGGGGCTCGCGTTTTTCATTTTTCTAGGTGGCGCTACTGAGCTAATTTTCCCTGGCCATGTCTGAGAACATTAAAATACGTAAATTTTCACCAGACCTGACGCGTGTGCAAAATTTCATGAGTTTTCGAGCATGTTTAGGCCCTCAAACGGCCAATTCATTTGCCGAAATAATAATAATAATAATAATAATTAAAGCTGCAAGCAGCGTTATGAGGGCCCTCGCACCCCCGGCGCGTCGAGCCACGCCCAACACCTAAAACCAGCACGTCCGATCTGATGTCACATTGATGGAATTCATGCATTTAACCACCAGCTAACATTTCAACTCATTCATTCATGATTAGTTAGTCGTTCCACTAGGTGGCGCTCTAACCATTATGTACAAATGGCATAACAAACACTTCCAAGCTCGAGTCTCATCACACCTGAGACGTTTGGGAGATATTGGACATTGTGTTTTTGAGTGACAGCAGATTACTGCTTTTTGGCGAGTGATTCAAACTCTAAGTGCCGCCATAACCACCCCGTTTCCCTGGACGTAAAAAGCTTCGCAATTTAACATCACAAAGGTCTTTAGATTCCACAAACTGCAGATCGGTCCAATCTGATGAAATCCCTTGGAGGAGTTCGTCAAAGTACGGTGCCTGAAAAAATGGGAAAATGTCGCCAAAATTACACATTAACTTTAAAATGGCTGACTTCCTGTTGGATTTGGGATATTGCTCCAAGAGACTTTTTTGTACATCTTAAGATCTTCCATAAGCTTACCAAGTTTCAGACTCATACATAGAACACAGAGCAGGGGCTGTGGTTTTGAAATTTTGTAGGGGGCGCTGTGGAGCCACTTCGCGCTATTCAATGAAAATGATCACATGCCAACAAAGCGTTCATCCATTTGGAGGTGTGTGCCAAATTTCAAGCCTCTATAAACTTGCCAAGACCCTCAAAAGCCACTTCATCTTTCATGTTGAACAGCGTTGCCACCAGGGTGCGCCGTTCAGTTTAAACTCACAATTTTTGCACTGAAGCATCACGAGGGACTGATGTTGATATTCACCGCTTTTGAGGTGGCCACGATGAACCTGTGAAAATCAGTACAACAAAATTAAAGCCATGACATTTCCTGTTGCCACTAGGTGGCGCTGTCCGTATTTCCGACAATGGGCACATCAATCTGTTCAGGGCGGGTCTGAAATCATGCCTGTAAAGTCTGGTACTGATCAGACTGGATTTCATTGAGTTATACTAATTTGTTTCTTCATGGCGTGACATCAAAGTTCGCCATGCTGCTGGGGTCACACCCTTTTGCGAAAAGTCACAGTTTTCACTGTAACCCAAGACCAACTCCTTAAGGCTTTCCTGGAGAAATTTGAGGCTGCAGATGTCACCCATCACTATACTGTACCCCAAAGTGTAAAACATGACATTTCCTGTTCCCACTAGGTGGCGCTGTCCTTGATGTCAAATATGGCAGTTGAAATATGTTCAGGGGTGGAGCCTTATCATATGTGTGCTCTTTGGTCCAGATCGGAACATGTATGACAGAATGAGAGGCAATAAGATTTTCATGGCGAGTCATCGAAATTCGCCATGGCGCCACGGCCTCATAGTATTGTGAAAACTCAAAAGCTCCGCAATTTAACATGGCACAAGGGTGTAGTTGACACTGTCCAAATTTGAAGTTTATAGGACCAAATCCCAAGGAGGAGTTCGTTAAAGTATAAGGCATGGAAACGGTAAAATCAGACCCAAAATGTCACCTTCAATCCAAAATGGCGGACTTCCTGTTGGGTTTAGGACATTGCCATAATAGACTTTTTTGTTCGACTCTGAACGTTATATAGGTGTACCGACTTTCAAACGTGTAGGTCATACCCATACCGGGGGCTCGCGTTTTTCATTTTTCTAGGTGGCGCTACTGAGCTAATTTTCCCTGGCCATGTCTGGGAACATTAAAATACGTAAATTTTCACCAGACCTGACGCGTGTGCAAAATTTCATGAGTTTTCGAGCATGTTTAGGCCCTCAAACGGCCAATTCATTTGCCGAAATAATAATAATAATAATAATAAACAGAGCAATTACAATAGGGCCTTCGCACTGTCAGTGCTCGGGCCCTAATAATAAACAGAGCAATTACAATAGGGCCTTCGCACTGTCAGTGCTCGGGCCCTAATAAACAGAGCAATTACAATAGGGCCTTCGCACTGTCAGTGCTCGGGCCCTAATAATAATAATAAACAGAGCAATTACAATAGGGCCTTCGCACTATCAGTGCTCGGGCCCTAATAATAAGAAACGGAGCAGATACAATAGGGCCTTCGCACTCTCAGTGCTCGGGCCCTAATAATAATAATAAGAAACGGAGCAGATACAATAGGGCCTTCGCACTCTCAGTGCTCGGGCCCTAATAATAATAATAATAATAATAATAATAATAATAATAAACAGAGCAATTACAATAGGGCCTTCGCACTGTCAGTGCTCGGGCCCTAATAAGAAACGGAGCAGATACAATAGGGCCTTCGCACTCTCGGTGCTCGGGCCCTAATAATAATAATAATAATAATAATAATAATAATAATAATAATAATAATAAACAGAGCAATTACAATAGGGCCTTCGCACTGTCAGTGCTCGGGCCCTAATAATAATAAGAAACGGAGCAGATACAATAGGGCCTTCGCACTCTCGGTGCTCGGGCCATAATAATAAACAGAGCAATTACAATAGGGCCTTCGCACTGTCAGTGCTCGGGCCCTAATAAGAAGAAACGGAGCAGATACAATAGGGCCTTCGCACTCTCGGTGCGCGGGCCCTAAAAACTGAGCAGATACAAAAGGGCCTTCGCACTCTCAGTGCTCGGGCCCTGATAGCTCGTGGTGTCTACAAATGGTATAGATTCTAGAAGTGTGATGGTTTGCCCATTTTTGCCGATCCCAGCAAGTTCTGCCCACAATCAGATTTCTCATAAAACCTCATAATTCCATTCTGGGATCCCATATCAGCTCAAACCGGATGGAAGGCATACTAGACAAAAATTTGATACTTATTGGCAAAACTACATTTTTTCAGTGAGGATCTGCTTGTTCACTGATGGAGGGGTCGAAGCTGAACTGATCAAGTGAAGTTTTTGACCATGCAAGATGACAGCAGACAGGTTCAGTAGGCAAAATACAACCCGAGATTTGTTTTGGTGAGACTGTTGTGGTCTGTGGGTGGTTTTCCTTTTTGTGATTACACACTGTCACATTACAAAGCGCCGGCAGGTCATGTGGGACCATCTGTCCTTCTAGTTTAGTTGAATATGAGGTGCAAGTGGATACTTCTGGAGGATGCACCAGCAAATGCACCGAGAAGTGCCACTAACCAAGGGAAGCTGGGAACTGCAAAGGCGTTCCTAGACCACCAAGAACCGCAAAAGCACCAAATGAATTGAACCATCCTTGGGACTTAATTGGAATAGATCTGTTTGTGGTCATGTCTCACCTTTGGTAATAAAGGAGCCATTCCTACTCAGGGCGGAGTCTTTGCTGGAGGTAGAGTCGCAGCGAAGCAGGGGCTCCGATTCATCAGGGAAGAAGCCTTTGGTGCGGTCCACTGGTGACTGCTCCAAACCCATGCCACTGACCCGGCCCATGCTACTGTTGCTGGCAATGCTAATAGGAGACTCTGTGGGCTTCTGGATTGGACTGTGTCTATTGCTTACATTCCCTGAGGTCATCAGCTGGTTGATGTCAAACTGCAAATATGAAGGAGGAGTGGAAAGTGAGGAAAAGAAGAGGAAGATGATGAGAAGGGGAATTGACAAGAGGAAAAAACATTTTAGGAGATTGGTGGAAATGGCTCTTAATGACAATATGATTGATGATATATGGCACAAAGGTCCAGAAGATAATGACCTTTAGTTGAATCGCTGAAAGTGCAGAGACATATTATATTTATGTAAAGTAGATGTTAAGTTTGACATGCAGGCTTTTACAAAGAAACTTTGAATGCACTTGCCGGAGAAACTCACGGTAAGATGCAATGTGATAACACCAAAAAGTTCCTGGCTACAACTGACTCCCATTAACAAGATCTGAACATTTGGGTAATACTAGTGAGCTCTCTCTCTCTCTCTCTCTCTCTCCCCCCATGACACATGATGTTAACGAAACAAATGAAGCATCAAGGTAAAAGGAATATATACTGGCCTGAAGTTTCTCACTAAATTTTCTGAAAAATTAAAACACAACTGCATAGGTCCCTGGCCAGCCAATCACCCGTGAGTCCTGGAACGCTTTGATTTCGACAGAGGAAGGCAGGGCCACATGAGGCCGGGGGCCGTAACATCCCTCCCCTTAAATTACCAACTATGTTGGGCAAAAGCAGATATTAGGAACTGTAACAAAAACAAAGAACAAACACCACAAAACATGTTTACAACCAAAACAGACCATCAGCCAAAACATTTTCAGACCCCTTTTTGTGGTGAATACTTAAGTTGTATTCCTGCAGCAACAGAGCCCAGCGCATAAGGCGCTGCTTATGATTAAACATGCGAGCAAAGGACACAAGTGGGTTGTGGTCAGTGTACATAACAAGAGGTAACATGCTAGACCCCAGGTATACGTGAAAGTGCTGAAGAGCCAACAACAAAGTCAGGGTCTCCTTTTCAATGGTGGAGTAGTTTAACTGATTTTTATTAAACTTGCGGGAAAAGTAACAAACGGAGTGGTCCAAACCCTGCAAGTCTTCTTGCAACAGCACTGCCCCAGCCCCGACAGCACTGGCATCAACCTGAAGTTTGAATGGTCGCGTCAAATCAGGTGCAGCTCACACAGGAGTGTGGCAGAGGAGGGCTTTTGCACTTTCAAAAGCATCTTGACACTCACTTGACCATAGAAACTGAACCTTTAGACTGAGTAGGTCAGTCAGTGGCTTGACTACAGAGGAGAAATTTTTACAAAAGTTTCTGTAGTAGCCCACCATCCCTAGAAACCTACACAACTCACGGCTGGTGCTAGGTGTGGGGAACTCTTTAATCACTGCCACTTTTGGTAAATGGCCTGGTAAATGGCCTGTATTTATATAGCGCTTTACTAGTCCCTAAGGACCCCAAAGCGCTTTACATATCCAGTCATCCACCCATTCACACACACATTCACACACTGGTGATGGCAAGCTACATTGTAGCCACAGCCACCCTGGGGCGCACTGACAGAGGCGAGGCTGCCGGACAGTGGCGCCACCGGGCCCTCTGACCACCACCAGTAGGCAATGGGTGAAGTGTCTTGCCCAAGGACACAACGACCGAGACTGTCCAAGCCGGGGCTCGAACCGGCAACCTTCCGATAACAAGGCGACCTCCCAACTCTTGAGCCACGATCGCCCCACTTTTGCATCAATGGGCCGGACCTGTCCACGTCCCACCTCCCTGCCCAAGTACGTCACTGTAGCTTTGGTAAACTCACACTTAGCTAAGTTGAGAGTTAGAGTAGCTTGAGCCAAATGGTGAAATACCTGGCGTAGAGTTTCCAAATGATCTTTCCATGTTTCAGTATAAATTACTAGATCATCTAGGTAGGCACTGCAGTTGGACAGGCCACGGAGGACTTTATTTACCAGCCTCTGGAAGGTGGCAGGAGCGTTACACATGCCGAATGCCATAGGTACATACAGTGGGGCAAAAAAGTATTTAGTCAGCCACCGATTGTGCAAATTCCCTCACCTAAAATGATGACAGAGGTCAGTAATTTGCACCAGAGGTACACTTCAACTGTGAGAGACAGAATGTGAAAAAAAAAAATCCATGAATCCACATGGTAGGATTTGTAAAGAATTTATTCGTAAATCAGGGTGGAAAATAAGTATTTGGTCAATAACAAAAATACAACTCAATACTTTGTAACATAACCTTTGTTGGCAATAACAGAGGTCAAACGTTTACTATAGGTCTTTACCAGGTTTGCACACACAGTAGCTGGTATTTTGGCCCATTCCTCCATGCAGATCTTCTCGAGAGCAGTGATGTTTTGGGGCTGTCGCCGAGCAACACGGACTTTCAACTCCCGCCACAGATTTTCTATGGGGTTGAGGTCTGGAGACTGGCTAGGCCACTCCAGGACTTTCAAATGCTTCTTACGGAGCCACTCCTTTGTTGCCCGGGTGGTGTGTTTTGGATCATTGTCATGTTGGAAGACCCAGCCTGGTTTCATCTTCAAAGTTCTCACTGATGGAAGGAGGTTTTGGCTCAAAATCTCACAATACATGGCCCCATTCATTCTGTCCTTAACACGGATCAGTCGTCCTGTCCCCTTGGCAGAAAAACAGCCCCATAGCATGATGTTTCCACCCCCATGCTTCACAGTAGGTATGGTGTTCTTGGGATGCAAGAAGTATTCTTCTTCCTCCAAACACCACGAGTTGAGTTTATACCAAAAAGTTCTACTTTGGTTTCATCTGACCACATGACATTCTCCCAATCCTCTGCTGTATCATCCATGTGCTCTCTGGCAAACTTCAGACGGGCCTGGACATGCACTGGCTTCAGCAGCGGAACACGTCTGGCACTGCGGGATTTGATTCCCTGCCGTTGTAGTATGTTACTGATGGTGACCTTTGTTACTTTGGTCCCAGCTCTCTGCAGGTCATTCACCAGGTCCCCCCGTGTGGTTCTGGGATCTTTGCTCACCGTTCTCATGATCATTTTGACCCCACGGGATGAGATCTTGCGTGGAGCCCCAGATCGAGGGAGATTATCAGTGGTCTTGTATGTCTTCCATTTTCTGATGATTGCTCCCACAGTTGATTTTTTTCACACCAAGCTGCTTGCCTATTGTAGATTCACTCTTCCCAGTCTGGTGCAGGTCTACAATACTTTTCCTGGTGTCCTTCGAAAGCTCTTTGGTCTTGGCCATGGCGGCGTTTGGAGTCTGACTGTTTGAGGCTGTGGACAGGTGTCTTTTATACAGATGATGAGTTCAAACAGGTGCCATTCATACAGGTAACGAGTGGGGGACAGAAAAGCTTCTTACAGAAGATGTTAGAGGTCTGTGAGAGCCAGAGATTTTCCTTGTTTGAGGTGACCAAATACTTATTTTCCACCCTAATTTATAAATTCTTTACAAATCCTACCATGTGGATTCATGGATTTTTTTTTTTCCACATTCTGTCTCTCACAGTTGAAGTGTACCTCTGGTGCAAATTACTGACCTCTGTCATCATTTTAAGTGGGGGAACTTGCACAATCGGTGGCTGACTAAATACTTTTTTGCCCCACTGTAGGTACATAGGTACTGTAGAAAATCATCAGGTGTTACAAAGGCAGAGATGTTAGAGGCATGCTCAGTTAAAGGGACCTGCCAGTAACCTTTAAGAAGATCTAATTTAGTGCCATACTGAGCAGTCCCAATACTGTCCACACAATCCTCAATTCTTTGGAGAGGATGTGAGTCAGTCACAGAATTCACCTTCCATAAGTCTGTAATGAAATGGGGCGAGCCATCTGGCTTAGACTCCACTATACAAGGTGAGCTCCAGGGGCTTTGACTGCAACATGGCTTCGCTAAGCCATGTTGCAGCAGATAGTCAGCGTCCTGTTTCATGAGCTTATGGGGGCTGGCTCGACAAGGATGCTGCTTAATAGGTTTAGCTCCCTGGACATCGATATCATGCTCTAGCACTGTAGTGTGAGTTGGCACACTACACAATAAACAGGTGTATTCACTAATCAAGACAGTTATGTCATCTTGCTGCTCAGAAGACAGATGTTCGAGCAAGCTCGGTAATGCTTTCAGCATTTCTGAGTTAGACAGACGGGGTCTAGAACAGGTGGGATAACTTAGTTTTAAACCATCAACCTCGTCCACCCCTCCTTCCTCTAGGTGGCTTGAGGCTACAACAAGCACAGGCGATAGCCGGCCCTGGTGTCGATCGAGGATGGTATAATTTCAACATGCTTATGTGGCAGACGCGTGTTTTGCACCTGTGGTCGGGAGTGCAAATTACATAATCAGTCTCCCCTCTCTTTTCACAGACTTCAAAGGGGCTGCTATACCTAGCAGACAAGGCTGAGCCCAGAACAGGCAACAGCACAAGAACCTGGTCACCCACCTGAAAGGTTCTTTTAACAGAAGCCTTATCGTAATGGCGTTTCATTTTCCCCTGTGAAACAGCAAGGTGCTGTTTAGCCAGAGCATTGGCTTGGTTCAAACGCTCACGGAAGTGTTTTACATACCTCCTTACATTTACCTTGGAAACCCTGTGTGGGCTCAAAAATAACTCTTTCAGAGCTTTGAGGGATCCGCGTGGCCTATGGCCAAATACCAGCTCAGAAGGACTAAAACCAAGTGACTCCTAAATAGCGTCACGGGCAGCAAATAACACAAATGGAACTCCCTCATCTCAGCTCTTTTCAGACCGTAAGCAGTATTTGCGCAGCATCGCCTTTAAGGTCTGATGCCACCGCTCTAATGCACCTTGCGATTCAGGATGATAAGCAGAGGACACAACATGTTTGACACCTAGAGTGCTAGCCACTTGTTTGAATAACTTAGATTGAAAGTTTGAGCCCTGGTCAGTCTGTATGACCTTTGGCAGGCCAAACACTGAAAAGAATGTTGTCAACGCCTTAACAACTGATTTCGCTGTAACCTTATGTAACGGGACAGCCTCTGGGAAACAGGTAGCTACACACATGATCGTGAGAAGGTATTGCTTTCCTGATTTTGTTCTAGGTAGTGGACCCACACAATCGACTATGACATGGTCAAATGGCTGATCCACTACAGGAATGGGACACAACGGAGCTGGGGGTATTACTTGATTAGGTTTACATGCAATCTGACACATATGACAACTGCGGCAAAATTTAGAAACATCACGCTTCATACCAGGCCAAAAGAAATGCTTTAATAGTAGCTGGTATGTTTTTGTGATGCCCAAGTGTCCTGACCACTGGCATTCATGGGCAAGAGCCTGGATTTTCTGCCGGTACACAGCGGGCACGACAACCTGCTTAACATTACTCCATTCTGCACCTTCTGCACCTGGTGGAGACCACTGACGCATTAGAACATCATGTTCTACAAAATAGGCTTGTTGCTCTTTATTGACTTGCTCAGCACTTACCGTATGTTTGAAACAGCTCTGCAGCGTTTTATCAGCTAATTGAGCTGCTGACAGCTGGTCTTTGGTCAAGGGCAGCGAAGAGATCTTTGGAAATGGATCAGGCTCCTCAGGTTTCACTGAGTCTGGCGGTGACAGAAGATTGTTTCTTTTAGTTTGTACATCATTCTCCTCGGAAAATGAGGACATCAACACCGAATCAGAGAGAGCAACATCAGTATCTTTACGAGCTTGTGCTCGAGTAATTGCACAGGCTGGATACAGCCCAGGGTGCATGGAAACATCAGAGGTTTTCTGATTTAGGGGGTTGTCTAAAACCTCAAGACGAGGGAGCATTAACCCTCCTGCAATATCATTGCCCAACAACATGGCCACACCCTCTATTGGCAAGGATGGGCAAACAGCAACAGGGAAAAATCCTGTAACAAGTTTTGATTTTATAAAAACTCTGTGAACTGGTCTTGGGAGCGTAACCCATCTCTATCCCCAGTAGAACAGAATTAAAACCACATTCACTTTCAGCAGAAAAAGGTAAAACACAATCCTCTAACAAAACTAACTCTCGCAGAGCATCATGGTCACTCACTTTTGAAGCAACGCACCATTTATCAAAGAGAATCCCCTTTTCTCTAGCAAACTCTACATAAGTTTGGGTCAGCAATTTCTTCTGCTGGCGAAACCTCTGGCTTCGGGGACTAACTCATATGCCTGCGAAACAGCTGTTTTAACTCACGCATAGTCTAAACTGTCCTTTAAAGAAAGCGAAGCCACCACCTCTTGGGCTTTTCCAGACAGTTTGCACTGTAACAAAAGAGGCCAAATATCACTAGGCCACTGCAACGCACCAGCGATATGCTCAAATGCTGCAATGTGTCAACCTCAGTTTCTCTAAAAGTGGGCACTAAAGAAATGCACTTACTGATATCAAAAGCAGAAGCAGACGAGGAGGTGGAACCGGAATTGTCAGCAGAGGTAGACGAGGCTTGTGGCTGAGACTCCAGCTCAATCTTTGTCTGCCTCTATCTCCAGCCTTCGTATTTCAAGCTCTAGCTGAGCCTGCCTGTTCTGGGCCTTCTCCTCAGCCTCCAATTGGAGACGTGCCAGCCGCACTTTCAGCCAAGCTCCTTCTCTGCCTTCTGAACTCCCAGAGGAGAGTGGATCATAGCGAGGAAGTGTGCGTGGCGTTTTCCCCCGCTCATTCCCCTCGCCATCCCCACAAGAACCATTCTTGTGTGTGTGAATGGGTGGCTGACTGGATATGTAAAGCGCTTTGGGGTCCTTAAGGACTAGTAAAGCGCTATATAAATACAGGCCATTTACCATTCTTGTGGTCCTCCTCAACTATGGTAGCTTGGTGTGGCACACCAGGGACCACAGGCACGCATGTGCTTTACCTCCATGCGTGAGATCAGTATGTGCAGCAGCTTAAGCTGTACAATATTTCAGGAAATAGTTTATTTCACCTTTTGACATTGTTAGTTCCACACGAGGTAGATGTTTACTACTGCAGACTAAACTTACATTTCTGTCACCTACAAGACACTTGCCTTTAATGTTACTATTACTCTCACAACCATACATAACCATAAAGTGGTGTACAATTCTGAATTTGTCAACCCTTTTTGCCAAAAATAGAAGAGGGCACTTCTCACGAGTAGCACGTGGGGAAGAAGTGTAAGCTGAGGGATGACTTAACAGATGTGCCACTCGTTGAGAGAAAGGTTTGGTTTGTTGATGATTTGAGTTTTACGACAGCAGAGGGACAGACTAAAACAGGTTTTACTGTAGCAGACAGTGAGAGAGAGTTATCTATGCAGGACAACTAACATGTTTCATATTTGCTTAAGCAGCAGAGATTCTAGCTTTAACGGAAGCGTGTGAAGCTGCAGAGAGACAATATACCCTGATAGGCAGTATGCATTTGCTACATTACATTTCTTTGTAGTGCAGTGAGTGAGACGAGGTGTGACAACCTCTACAGGGAAACCTGTAGCCAAGCCAAACTCTTGCAAAATCTGCTGGAGGCAGTGTTATTGTCCAGTAGACTTGCCGTTTGTAAATGTGCAGCACATATGTGAGGGAAAGATCCAGTTGCATTAGGGAAAGTTTTTGCAGCTTTAGGAGAACATGGTGTTAATATTTTAGCAGTACAACATTGGCAGACATGCAGGCCCACTCACCTACAGCAGGAAAACAGTTGTGATTTACAGAAGGAGCGAGCTTGCAGGTTGGTGTTTATTATCTGTGTGATAAACCAATACTGCCTTAGAATTTGTATAAGACTGCTGCTATTTTGAGCCATGGGCTATACCATGTCTCAACAGGAGGGAGATGAGCAGTAGTTTATACTCACTCTAGGATTATTAAATACTTTTAAAAAAATTGCAGGTAGAGAGAACTAATAGAACAGTAAAGTTAAGACTTAGGAAGACGGGCAGGACATGGTTAGACTGTATAGAATTCGTTAAGATGTACATGAGGATTACTCCAACAGAGAACGGTCTGACTCTTTGAGATTACATATGTTAGAGCATTTAGAGTTCTAGTCTTCTGTAGTGATGATAGAAAAGCAGAAGAGAGAGCATATTAGCAGATTAGATGCTTGAAATGTTTAAAAGTAAAGAAGTCATGAGAACAAATGATCTGCCAGATGATTCTGTTTCTCTGCAGGAGCAGAGTCTGAAGTCTGGAGATTGGATGTTGATAAGGCCATGGAGAGGAAGTGCTGATCCAGTCTGTGATGGAAAGGTCCCTATTAGGTGCTGCTGATGACGACTACAGCAGTGAAGATTGCTGGAAGAAACACTTGGATATATCAAGCACACTGCAAGAAGGTGACACACATCCAGGCCAGCTCGGAGTAAGTGGCAGGAAGACCGGGTACAAAGGGGCGGGGAAAGCCTCCACGGCCCTTCGTCTCAATCTGGTGATGAAACCAACTGAGCCACAGGTACTCATCAGAATGGCTGGGAATGTGCTGTGCATCTTCTTGAGCCTGTGGGCCCAGAGGGGGATGAGTGGTAAGACAGACCTGCTAGTCTGACTCAAAGTATCTGACTTGCTGCAGGACATTGAACAGCTAAACGAACTGGAAACAGGCCAATTGCCTATGTGTATGAAGGACAATGGATTAGTCCAAGTTGGAGATTTACCATGGAACATGGTAACATCACCTATTCTTTTGTCTTCTGCAAGAAGGATGTAAACAGAGAAACCTTTTGTCTACATTTACATCATGAACACTTGAGGTTTTGAGCCAAGAAGATCAAAACAGCTTGATCCAATTTCCTTTACAAATCGTTTTCTGTGGTGACAACAGGACAGGAGAAGAGTTGTAAATGCAGATAATTCACTAGTTGACTCTAACCCCCACAGGATGCCTACAGTGAGAAGATTTTGGGGGGGGGGGGTGATAGGAGTCAATAAAGAAGGGTGTTGACCAGGCTACAGCTTTGAAGTTAGCTGAGAGCCACATGGACAAACAATAAAGTCAACTGATGCGTTTGAATGCCTATGTCTGTATACAGTTGGATTGTAGTGACATATGATTTTTGAGAATGATGATTCTTCTTCTTTGACTTTTGACATTCAGTTGTTTACTTGCAGAAATACATAATGAATCGCACGACAGGAGTAGATGCACCACAAGGCTGGATAGCTTGGTTAATGTCTGGTCCTTGGTGGCATCTTCTTTTGAAAATATTAATTCCTGTTTTTGGACTGTTGATATTGATTTGCTTATGTATAGGATGCATTTTACCGTGTATAAGATCAATGCTAACTAAAATGATTCCAATACATTTGTTAATTATGTACTTTTATAACAACATGACATGACTGAAATTACTGACATGACAGAAGCGTGTGTATAAATGACGCCAGCGCTGAAAATGTCAAGCATGAGGTGCATGGCTTAGAATATACTACATAGGAATAATTTGAAGCATAAAAATAACATAACAGGAGGGAATGTTAGAGTGAATTGTTAAATGTTTGTCATTTTTATGTTTACCATTTGTACATTGTTTTAAGGAATTCTTTCTGTCCTTCCCTCCCCAGATTCTTAAGATTCTGGGAGGGGGGCGGTAGTGTTTTTTATCACAGGAACATCCTTGTGAAGGTCTGTTTGATGTTGGTAAACTTCCTCCCCTTTGTATGGCTTCACTGTGTTATCAACCACAAAACCAGGTACTTTTAGTACATTCATGCTACATGCTCGCACTACGTGCTTTGCTCGCCTTTTTACCGCTCTGTTGAGCCCGTCACACTCAGCAGGTCGAGCTCGAGCTAAGACAGCCGAGTCAGATGAAGACACCAACAATCACGTTACTCATTGACAGACAGAAATCAGGCTGTTTCTGCGGTTTTCGGCCGCGGGGCCGGCCCTGCTGCTGGGCTACTGACGATTAGCTGTGGCGTTCGTGGGTGCGTGTGGGAGACAGCGAGGAGGCCGCGCACGGAATCAAGGATCAGAGGATGGCCCTCTGCTCGGACGAGACTTTTCAGGAACTATTACAAAGAATCCACGACATGGAAATGAAAATCAGACTCCTTGAGGAGAACGCCAAAAGCGAAAGCAATAAAACTCTGCCTGTGGCTTACGGCAAGCAACAACCGGGCGGACCAATACCATCAACACAGAGTGGGACCCCTCCGAGTGGAGGACGTTTGTCGGGAGGGACTCCCCATTCATCAGACCTTCTTAGACGGGAGACTCCCAGGAAGAAGATAAAGGAACATCGAAAGACACTCCAACAAGAAACAACTTCGATTATTCCTCTAAAAAATAGATTTGCGCCTCTCAGCTCATTACCATCCAGCCCGCAAAGACTGTCAGCTGCAGAGCGAGGTCACCGGAATGTAAATAAAGATAAAACAACCCGCACGAAATGGGCAAAGAGAACAGAGAACAGCAAGCGAGGGAGAGCACTTGCTATTATTCATGACGGATCAATCAAAGGAATTGAACAGCTATGCATCAATACTAGTGTCTTTAATTGTCCACAAATGACAGTAAAAGAAATTTCTGAGAGGATTCCATCAATTATTGAGAATAACCCAGAGCTAGAAAAAGTTGTTGTTCATGCTGGAGCTGCTGACATCCTTTTGAAAAAATCCGAAATTTTAAAGAAAGACTTTTTGGATTTACTTCAGAACTTTGACAACCACAAGGTGCAACTCCACGTATCTGGACCGATTCCAGCAACGCCCTACGATGAAGAATATAGCAAGATGAAATCGTTCAGCAGGTTTGTTAAAACTGTCTGTGCTGAAAGGTCAATTCGATATCTAAATAATTTTAAGATTTTTTGTGGAAGGAAGCACCTGTTTACAAGAAATGAACGTAACATTAATAAGAAAGGTCAGAGGCTTTATCTTCTGAACTTGTCTCACGTGAACTCATTGCCCTGTTCTCAAATTGAGATAAAGACGTCAGTATCAGCTGAGACACACAGTGGACGCCAACCAGCTGTATCACACAGAGACCATGACGTACTTGCACCTTTCAGTGATAAGCCTGCCAGAGACGTATCAGCCAACCCAAAAACAACGGCACCTGACGACTCTCGAAAGAAACACAGAGTTTCAGCAACGCTGTGCAGAAACACATCAGTTGACATAGCTCAAACAGCTGAGTTACTATGCCAGCCCCCAACAACTTCACTTCCAGCAGAGATTACAGCAACTCCAGCCAAATATGCAGTTTCAACTCCGTGCAGAAACTCACCAGCTGATGCCTGTACACCTTCATCATCCTCATCCTCATCAGTGATCATATCACCATTTAAGTCGTTTCCCGAACCCCTTCAAACCCAAATAAACAGAGGGATTCATCTGACACCAAAAGTGGGACCACACCCACCTACTAATTATAAACAATGTGGCTCTCCACTCCACCTAACTGAGTCTGATATCTGATACCGACCGGATGCCGTTACCGGATTGCATCATTTCCACCAAAATGTGTCCGGTCACTCTCATTCATATATTAAAAGCAAAATACCAGTTATTATAGGCAACAGATCCTTACACATTAAAAGTACTTATAATCGAACAGTACAGAATCTGAATATAATACTGTGCAACAATAATCTCTCAATCACTAAAAGAAATATTAAAGCAGCTGCACTAAATATTAGATCTCTATCAGGGAAGTCTCTCCTAATTAATGATTACATCATTTCACATGATATACATGTTCTCTTTCTTTCAGAAACTTGGTTAGATGGAAATTCAGAACAAGCTGTATTAATAGAGACTTGCCCAACTGATTATCACTTCATTAGTGAGACCAGAAAAAAAAAAAAAAAAAAAAAAAGAGGTGGTGGTCTTGCTGTAATCTTTCACCAATCACTAAACTTTAAAAAGGTATCGCTAGGTGAGTTCAGCACCTTTGAATATTTAGCTACTGAAATAAATGAACCAAACAAAGTTTTATTTTTAAACATATATAGACCACCAAAATCTAATACAAACTTTTTTAATGATTTCAATGACCTTTGCTCTGCAATATGTCTAGACTATGACCAGATAGCAATTGTGGGAGATTTTAACATTCATACTGACAAGCTTCAAGATAGCGGAACAAAAGCATTAAATTATGTCCTCCATAACTTTGATCTAATCCAGCACTTTAGTGAGCCAACGCATAATCGAAGACACACTCTGGACCTACTTATTAGCGAAGATCTAAATATCTCTAACATTGCCGTTACTGATATTGCATTATCTGATCATTTCTGCATTTCATTTGATAGCAACATCTTAGCCAATATACCTAATCAGAGTAAGATCACTGTTAAAAACGCTTCTTTGGAGAAAACTCAGCTGAATATTTTAAACTGATGTACACTTCCACCTTGTTTAAATCACCAACATCCACCAACACACATTCAGTAAACAAACTGACAGATGACTTTCTATCCAAAATCTTAGACATGATGGATAAGATTGCACCATTCAAGGTTAAAACTGTCTCTAGTAAAAAGAAGTCTCTGTGGAGAAGTGATCCACTGGCATGTAATGAAAAAAGAGAGTGCTGGCATGCTGAGAGAAAATGGCAGAAAACTCGACTCCAGGTTCACTGCGAGATATATAAAGAGAGGCTGAATAAGTATCAGCTAGCCCTGAAGGATGCAAGGGAGTCATTTTTCTCTGAGATTATTCATAGAAACAACAACAATGCTAGGACATTATTTGCTACAGTCGAGAGATTAACCACTCCTCCAGTGGAAATAGCCCCTGAATTAAGCTCCACCAGGGCCTGTAATGAATTTGCCAGCTTCTTTATTGAAAAGATCTTGAAAATCAGAAGATCGATTGACACATTAGTTTCAACCCCAATACCGACGTTAAGCCCAATTACCACTTATGCAGAGAAAATGACTCACTTTCAAACAATAAATCAATCAAGCCTCGATAAAATTATTGAGAATCTAAGCTCTGCTACCTGCTGCTTGGATATATTACCGACAGGTTTTCTTAAAAAGGTCCTCCCAGCCATCAGGGAAGATCTGGTCCAAATAGTTAACGCATCCCTCAGTAGTAATATACCTATAGCTTACAGCATTTAATTTAGCTAGTTTAGGAAGATTTCACTTTTCTAATAGTTTCACAGGCTAATATTTTTTAAATAGACCACCACAAACAACATGTATCCCTTTAGAAATAAAGTGTGATACTTCTAAAAGTACATATTCACACTAGCGCTGTATATCAACCCCAATGTGGCTTTAATGCAACTAGTCTTATAGTTATCTACTAGTCTGCAACAGTTAGATTACACATAGATGATTTAACTACTTTAGGGGCATTTCACTTTTCTAAAAGTTTCACAGGCCAATAGTTTTAAATAGAGCACCGCAAACAACATGTATTCTTTTAGAAATAAACTGTGATACTTCTAAAAAACACATATTCACACCTAGTCACACTCTGTAACAGTTAGACAGAGGGGGTGCAGTTAGGCTCCCAACAGTCTGTAAAAAGGTATGAAGCAACAAAAGAGGCTCCCTTATCAAGAGCACCCCAGCCCAAAGGTGTTTCTTCACAAACAGTTAATTCCCACACTCTGTAACAGTTAGACAGAGGGGGTTGCAGTTAGGCTCCCAACAGTCTGCAAAAGAAGTCATGAAGCAAACAAAAGAGTATATTTACTTATCAAGAGTATCCCAGCACCCATCTCAACTGTAGTTCCATACATTCCACATTTTTTAATTACAAACAAACGGTTAATTCCATTATCTTATCTTATCATGTCAGAGGCCAACAGAAACCTTGTCCAACAGAGTCTCCAAAGGCTTTCCACCTTTCTTCCTTACAACGTACTCTTTTATCTCTACATCGCAGAGGTCAACTGAAAGTAGCCCCACCTATATAAAAACACCCCATCAGACACACAGTATTTTCCTCAGCACTTCACAACTGCCACAAGGTATATCGTTTTAACTTTTTATTTTTTCACCTGAATGTGCGTTGGAGCCGACTTTGCTACCCGCACAGAGCGTTTCTGACAGCCGGGCGCTGCTTATACAATAGAGAAAAGCAACAATACAGAGTGTTTCTCTGCTCCAAGAAATCTGAGGGCCTTTCACAAGGTAAGCATGTCTGTTATACCCAGGGCATAAATGTCTGTATGCCAGTGCTGATTATTCAAACCCTTTTTAAAATGTGACACATATGTTGTCCGAAAATATTTCCTCTAAATTTGCAAAGTTACTGATTTAAAAAATATATATTTTCGAACTTTTAGTTGCATGTCAAACATATTATAGACTCTTTAGCATATTTATATAGCTAAATTCACAATGGTATAACCGTGCTAAATAAAAGAGGCCCAAGCACCAATGCACTCTAATCCACTCCGCTAAACTGAATGTTGATAAGTACATGAAGCGTACCTCTACCTCTACAGCTGAAAACAGTTTGTATCCGTACTCTGAGGGTCTGCTGAATTGTTTTTAATACGGCACTTTTTGACGAACAGCAGATGATGAAATCCTCTTTATTGTAGAAACTGTCCCTAAGCTATTGTTGCTCATACTTACTGAGGTCGCTAGCTACTTCCTTACTATGTCAGTAAACTTTTTTGAAAAGGAAGCTGTTGTAGATTTAAAGAAACATCTTAATTGAAGCAAAGGCAAAAAAAACTGGAATGAATTTTATGTGACTTCATATTAAAGCCAACAACAAGTGAAAATCCAAAAACGGCTCCAATCCTTTGTATTAATGATCTCCCCCCCTCTCTCTCTCTCTGTGTGTGTGTGTGTGTGTGTGTGTGTGTGTGTGTGTGTGTGTGTGTGTGTGTGTGTGTGTGTGTGTGTGTGTGTGTGTGTGTGTGTGTGTGTGTGTGTGTGTGTGTGTGTGTCTGTCCTCACAGAAGGAAGGTCACAGCAGGCGCTTTTCTCAAACGCATTACCAATCAGTTTTTTACAAGAAGTGTAGCTCATACAATGGTATAAATGTATTCTTTGCGATACTTTATAAATATGAAACTAAAGATTTTGAGTTCGTGCACATTGTGAAGCAAGAATCTAAATATTTGTGTCACAATGATTTCTATAAAAGCGTGTTGTTTATGGGGATAATGCAACAAATCTTTTGTGCGTCCTATTAATGATCAATGATAATTGAAGAGGAACCCAGGCTCAGGACATTTTCATGACAAGTGACAGCGCAGACAACTACTAATGAGAGAACATGTTTTATCATCATAAACACGGTGATATGAAGCATCGTTAAAGTGTCACTTCAGTAATGTTGACTCATGTTTTTAATAGAGATGGCACGATACCACTTTATGTCCGATACCGATACCATAAATTTGGATATCTGCCGATACCGATATGAATCCGATATAGTCTTTTTTAATCAACAAAACTGTTTTTTTAAATATCTTGCTGCTAGTCTCAAGTTCATACTCAAGTTTAAAACAACAACTACACTAAAGCTATTCTGTTATACCTGTATGGAAAAATTTTTTTTCATAGTTCAGCAATACTGATCAATCTAATAAATTTAAACCTACACCATCCTCCCTATTCTGGTATTTTAAAGAGTACTTAGCGTAAATATTAAGCAACCTAACTAATAGGGTTCCAACTCCCAGCAACAAAAATAAATAAATAAAAAATAGGGAACCACCCCTCACGCTCCACCTCATGATGCTTAATCGATGTAATCAACCTTAATTTGATGCAGTGTGAAAAAAAATGCACAGAAATAAATTATTTTTCAAGAAATATTAAATAGATTCAACATCTTTCTTCAACAAAATTGCAGACTGCACAGATGGTACCTTCCCAAAGGAAAAAGTACTATAGCTTACTAGGGTATATATATTAGACTTAATAGTCACTATATACAGTAATTGACTTCTATTCATTTTAGATCAAATTAAAACTTTGGGTGTCAGATAATTATTTATTAAAAGCTAGACATTTTAAATGAGAATAAGAAAGAAAAGTATGTCTTTGTGCCCCCTTTTCCCTGTTAATGCCCTATCGGCCCCCCTGGCTAAACTTTGCTAGATCCGCCCCTGCACAGTGACCAGCGTCAGCTACGTAGAAAAAGATCCTCGAGTAGAAAGTAATATTAAATAAATTCTAACAACAGCTTATCAAGCTTAAACGTGCTGCTGTTGTTCAGCCGCTGGGTTCCTCTTTCTGGTGCAAAGTGGGCCAAAAACAAACAAAAGAGACGGACTCGCAACAGAAAAGCCGATCAGCTGATCATTAAGCAGTTTCATGATTGAAGTAGCAGCAAGAAGAGGCAGTCGCTTGTTAAGCTTAACGTAGGAATGCTTTACATTCAGAGATGGACTTACACACTTGCTTTACTTCTCTCGGGGATAACTTTGTCGGAGATGAAATGCCGGGTTGCTAGCGAAGCTCCACATGCTATCCAGACCACCAACAGGTCCTGCATGCCACAGCCACTCTATCACGTGATGCATACTGCTCCGACGTGCTAACGTTCTGAGGTGAGTTACGGCGTGTTGCAAGTTTTGTGAGGTGCTTTCGTGATATTTAATGGATCGGATTACATTTTTTATTTTTCTCCGATATCCGATCCAGTAATTTAGGTCAGTATCGGACCGATACCGATACGTAATATCGGATCGGTCCATCTCTAGTTTTTAATAATGACTTTAAAACACTAAACTCTAATTTCTGTGGTTTATTTTAAGTTTACAGAATATAACATGTGGTAAGACGACGAGTTTTACTTCTCACTGTCCGTGTTATGTGTATCTATTTATCATGTATGCTACTTTGCTCTGTGGACTGTAAAATGTTTCATTGTGTTCATGAAATAAACCAGACTTTCACTGTCTGCATCTTTTACTGTTTTTCTGCTTTTGTTCACTCCAAGTTTGACAAAACCTACAGATATCCAGAGTTAACTCACTAACAATGTGGAGCAGTCACAGTGTATTTAGCTGCTTTTTCCCTGAACACAACCAACCAACGCCTGTAGTCCTCACTTGGTCATTTGAACGCTGAAGGAGATTTCTTCCATAGACACCTTATACTAGTGTTTCCTGCACTACTATGTTCTATATAAATCCAGATTCCTTTTATAGTTTGCAGTGAAATTTGTTAAACCATTGCTTAATGGGACAGAAGTACAATTCACTCTTTACTAACACATTTGTAGATAAGTTTATTGCTGAACAACACAGCTAGCAGTCTCACTGTCACGGCTGGCGGAGTGAGCCGTGTGGAGTGGAGGAAAAGGAGGACCCAAAATGCAGCAAACTGATGATACGAGTGAAGTTTATTTACACGGTGGCAGTGGCAAAAGCAGGCAATGAAGCATGAGTAATGACAAACCTAAACTGGGAGAAACTAAAGAGCAAACCTGAAGTCTACAAAACGGAGAGCGGAGCAGAGAGACGCAGACTAAGGAACAGGATACCAAGAAACACAGACGAGCCGACAACGAACACAGACCGACACCCACTATATACACACACACACACACACACACACACAAGGTAATCGGGTAATCGCACACAGGAGGGAAGAACAGCTGATCTGAATACACATGATGACTGGAGGACACAAGCTGAACACAATGACAACAGACACAGACTTTCAGAACAAAACAGGAAATCTAGAACCCGAACCGGACACAAGGGGGGAAGACACAGAATAACTAGAACAGAGGGAAATAATCACAAAACACAAAACGCTGGGTCAACGACCCAGGACCATGACACTCACACACTCTTTAGGTTTTTCAAGTTATGTGTGTAAGGGTTTAGTCTATCAAACCTTACCCTTTTTTCCCCAGTATCACAACAGTATGACTCCCAAAGTACGGCTCAGTAAACAACCAATGATTCTAAAGCCAGAACAGAAAGATACAGTTGGAAGATGAATGATTGCGTTTTTATGATGTAAAACGACCCCCTCTTCTTCTTCTCTGTGTTGGTGTTGTTCGTGTGTGTGTGTGTGTGTGTGTGTGTGTGTGTGTGCCTTAGAAGTCAAATAATACATTAGCCATACTTAAAAAAAAACATCTGAATTTCATTTAGAACTGAGATTCTAAGTTGTAAGCAGAAATCTTATGCACAGCCAGAAACATGTTTCCCCACTTTCACAATGCTGAGGTGTCAAATCCACAACCCCCAACAAATGGTTTGTTACACGCGGGTGTGAAGGGCAAGCTTTACTTACACAGCCTCACACACAGTTGATTTTTAAAGTTTTTGGGTACAGGGGTTTAGCCACAGATGCAACATCCACTTTTGATAAAGATCACTCCACCTGTTTATTTCTTAAGAAATTAAGCATCTTTATTAAGCTCTTATTTATAAATGTCTACACAATAATAGACACCATGTGCTCTGTGACATTATAGTCTTCTACTTCCATCGGTTTGCATTTTAAACTCCCAGCCTTTCAGTTTGTTATGAACGACTTATATTTCTAACATTTTGTGATATAAAAGTGAACCATGCGACTTTTTTTATTTTCTGTTTGATGGAATGACTTAAGACACGAGTTATTTAAACAATTCTAAATGACAGTGTGATGGCCATAGTACTTTATGTGGGCCAAAAGTGTTAAGGATAATGTTTATCAATGTAAAATTGCAAAGAACTTGTGGATAGAATATAACATTTTGTAAACGGTTACCTCAGAAGCTGTACTGGTAGATCTATGTATGTAAGGTAAAACTATCCACAGTACTACCACTTAAGTAACTAAACACAAAGTCACCCTTACCAATAATCCGCTGCTCCTTGAAAAAGTAGCACAAACAGACAACAGACTGAGCAATGATAAGTAGAGCTACCCGAGGCCGATACTCAAGCAGAAGAAAATTAAAAGTTGTTGTTTTTGTGGCTCGAAAAATTAAAGAAAGTATGTTTAATAATTCAACAAGACCCGCACCTTCAACACATGTACATTCAAATTTTGGAACAGGCTCAACATTGCTGCTGTTCAATAGTTTTTATCTATTCGAAAAAGTCATTTTACGGCTTTAATGTTTCCAGCTGATAAGGAGAATGAGTGCATTTCAAATGAGCGTCCAAAGGCTTTAAACATCTGCTTTGTCTGTAACGACAGTATCAAACTACAGAGCATTGTTTTTACTAAAATTCAACATTTCCAGATGAAAATTTGGCTGCTTTTTGTTTTTTTCACTGTAACACCCACCTCAATGCCATTTTTAGGATATTCTTGGTGATCCCACCTTTTTCATATTCATGCTTTTGGCACTGAGGGTATCTGATACGCATGTTGTCACTGTGTTTTTGTACTACCAGCTGTGAGGGCTCTGCTTTTGCTTTGAGCAGTCTGTTTTTTGATCGGGAGCGATCGTGGCTCAAGAGTTGGGAGTTCGCCTTGTAATCGGAAGGTTGCCGGTTCGAGCCCTGGCTCAGACAGTCTCGGTCGTTGTGTCCTTGGGCAAGACACTTCACCCGTTGCCTACTGGTGGTGGTCAGAGGGCCCGGTGGCGCCAGTGTCCGGCAGCCTCGCCTCTGTCAGTGCGCCCCAGGGTGGCTGTGGCTACAATGTAGCTTGCCATCACCAGTGTGTGAATGTGTGTGTGAATGGGTGGATGACTGGATATGTAAAGCGCTTTGGGGTCCTTAGGGACTAGAAAAGCGCTATATAAATACAGGCCATTTACCATTTTTATTTTGTCTCGTGACTGTGTGTTTGTTTGTTTTTCAAACGAGATCCTCGTCAGTTTGATTTTGTTACCACAAACTTTGTGTGAAGTTCACAACAGAGGTAAAGAGATTTAAACACCCCAGTTTAAGGAGGCAGGCAGGGGTTGGACCACCTGCACAGGACAGGTGAAGCAGAGAGTGTCCGGGGAGATGTGCAACAGAAGCAGAGGGAACATTTTACTAGATGATAAATGGCAGATTTAGGTGATTAAGGATTTGTTGACAAGATTAAAAGACATGTCCGTCAGAGTTCAACAAGATTACAGTTTGATTAAATAAAAAGTTTTTAAACTACACAAGGGTCATTTTCTCCTCTGATAGTAAGCATATTAAACATGTCAAGAAAGAAAGAGTATAATGAAAAATAGTAAATGTGTGTCTAATTAAACTCTTCCTGTGAACCTTATATCATCCTTTAATATGTTTGGTGTTACAAACTTGAAGCACAGAAAAGATCATCACACATTAATCTAATCAGTTTTCAGCCTTCATTCATATTGAAAAGTTGAAATCTTCCCTGCTAAACCCAAGTGCAGCGTTTAACACCGTTGGCCATAACATTTTATTACAGCTATTATTAAATGGAGAGTCCTCTTCACACACTGAGGTTAATTATGAAGCTCCACAGGCTTCTGTATTGTGCCCTCGTCCGCAGAACTTTCCTCCTCCTCCGCAGGGTGGCGCAGGGCCTCATTCCTTCAAACCTTTTTTTTTTAGCTCAAAAACAGAGAGAAGTATGGCCTCTACAGCCCTGCGCCACCCTGCGGAGGAGGAGGAAAGTTCTGCGGACGAGGGCACAATCACAATATTACCTGACACGCCCGGTTACTATCGCCCCTTGGAAAAGCAGCAGCAAGCGGACGAGCTTGACGGTTGGGCATCTTCTTTGTTCATCGATACCGTGAAAACCGCGGTGTATCATCTTGTCAACCTAGTAATCAACAAGTACCTCACTGACAAATGCAACAGTTGTATGTCCGATCAACCCCGCCAGAAACAGCATGAGTGTGCGCGAGTGTTGGAGGATGACTTTTACGCTGAAAATTATTACAGCATCAGAAAAAGACTCCTCACCCCTCGTTTCATTCCATCCATTCAACGGCTGCTGATTGCTCGCCACATCAAAATGGACGACGTCAAAGTCTGCATGGTGGCAGAAACGCTCTTGCACGAACTGAAATCGGAAAGGAAAGTCTTTGACGCCATCACCGAGGCATACACCAAACTGGTAGGATTGGACATGGTGAAAATCAGACAGCTACGGTTGGTCGCAGAGTGTTACAAAGGTGGCTGCTAATTTTTTCTCTGAAAGACTGATTTTTTCCATTCTTAGAACGTGTAACCAGCATTTTACCAAACAATGTATTCTACATTTAGTACATTAAAAAAAAATGTACCTACATAATCGGTGATGAATTGTGAAGTTACAATTCTTTTCTGAAAAAGCATTTTTATTTTATAAATAAATGTTGATGTTGTGCTATGGGATTGTATGTTTCAATTTTACTTATAATGTACCAAATCACTACAACAGGCGGCTCAAGACGATGCCATCCAGAGTAAGGATCTTGTTAGCCACAGTCTTTCTAAGATTTTTACACCCCGTTACAATAACCTCAGTTCTGAACTTAGAAGCAGAAAATTAAAGCTCATTATAGGGAGTGCAGAATTATTAGGCAAGTTGTATTTTTGAGGAATAATTTTATTATTGAACAACAACCATGTTCTCAATGAACCCAAAAGACTCATTAATATCAAAGCTGAATGTTTTTGGAAGTAGTTTTTAGTTTGTTTTTACTTTTAGCTATTTTAGGGGGATATCTGTGTGTGCAGGTGACTATTACTGTGCATAATTATTAGGCAACTTAACAAAAAACAAATATATACCCATTTCAATTATTTATTTTTACCAGTGACACCAATATAACATCTCCACATTCACAAATATACATTTCTGACAGTCAAAAACAAAACAAAAAAATAAATAAATCGGCGACCAATATAGCCACCTTTCTTTGCAAGGACACTCAAAAGCCTGCCATCCATGGATTCTGTCAGTGTTTTGATCTTTTTACCATCAACATTGCGTGCAGCAGCAACCACAGCCTCCCAGACACTGTTCAGAGAGGTGTACTGTTTTCTCTCCTTGTAAATCTCACATTTGATGATGGACCACAGGTTCTCAATGGGGTTCAGATCAGGTGAACAAGGTGGCCATGTCATTAGTTTTTCTTCTTTTATACCCTTTCTTGCCAGCCACGCTGTGGAGTACTTGGACGCGTGTGATGGAGCATTGTCCTGCATGAAAATCATATTTTTCTCTTTAAGGATGCAGACTTCTTCCTGTACCACTGCTTGAAGAAGGTGTCTTCCAGAGACTGGCAGTAGGACTGGGAGTTGAGCTTGACTCCATCCTCAACCCGAAAAGGCCCCACAAGCTCATCTTTGATGATACCAGCCCAAACCAGTACTCCACCTCCACCTTGCTGGCGTCTGAGTCGGACTGGAGCTCTCTGCCCTTTACCAATCCAGCCACGGGCCCATCCATCTGGCCCATCAAGACTCACTCTCATTTCATCAGTCCATAAAACCTTAGAAAAATCAGTCTTGAGATATTTCTTGGCCCAGTCTTGACGTTTCAGCTTGTGTCTCTTGTTCAGTGGTGGTCGTCTTTCAGCCTTTCTTACCTTGGCCATGTCTCTGAGGATTGCACACCTTGTGCTTTTGGGCACTCCAGTGATGTTGCAGCTCTGAAATATGGCCAAGCTGGTGGCAAGTGGCATCTTGGCAGCTGCACGCTTGACTTTTCTCAGTTCATGGGCAGTTATTTTGCGCCTTGGTTTTTCCACACGCTTCTTGCGACCCTGTTGACTATTTTGAATGAAACGCTTGATTGTTTGATGATCACGCTTCAGAAGCTTTGCAATTTTGAGACTGCTGCATCCCTCTGCAAGATATCTCACTATTTTTGACTTTTCTGAGCCTGTCAAGTCCTTCTTTTGACCCATTTTGCCAAAGGAAAGGACATTGCCTAATAATTATGCACACCTGATATAGGGTGTTGATGTCATTAGACCACACCCCTTCTCATTACAGAGATGCACATCACCTAATATGCTTAATTGGTAGTAGGCTTTCGAGCCTATACAGGTTGGAGTAAGACAACATGCATGAAGAGAATGATGTGGACAAAATACTCATTTGCCTAATAATTCTGCATTCCCTGTAGATCAGTCAGGTCCTCCAGCTCTCGTTTATTGACCGTCCCTAGAACCAGAACTAAACATGGAGAAGCAGCTTTTAGTTTCTATGCTCCCCACATCTGGAACTATGGGCAGAAATCTGTGCCATCAGAAACTGAATTTGAATAAGTTAAATTTGAAGTTGAATTTATGGTTTGAAAATGATCATCACTAAATTGAAATTGCATTTTATATTTTGAAAATGAATTCATTTGCTTTGAAACTGCATTTTATCCTTTAAAAATTCAGCTCTCGAATAATTTCAGTTTCACTTCTCACCATTCAGTTTCAGTTCTACAATTCAATTTCAGTTCCAAAATTCAGTTTTTTGGAACTTACATCTGGTTCCGGTTCAAGCGCAGATTAATAGAACTACGTTTTACTAGCGGACCAAAAGTGTTACTGACGGGAATCTACAGCGTCTTGAGCTGAATTAAGACTTCAGAAGTCATTCGTCATGTCGAATGACCAGCGGATAAACTCTCAGGTTGGTAATAAATGTATTACATGTATAAGAACAAGCGTCATGTTAACAAATGATAGCCGTAAGGTAACTTTTATGCTTATTGTAGCTGTTAGCTAAAAACGCTAATTTAGCGTAGTTTGCCCTGAATTCAGCTTTGACAAACAAATATGATCGACTGTTTCTAGTAGAATTCCAGAGTTGTCATCTTGGACCCTCTCAGAGCACCCCCTCTGTATGCTTGCAGAGACCCCTACAGTAGGGAAACATGCAAAACAGTGCCCAAACTTTTGTATTTTAGCTTTATTTATGTCTTACACAGCATCCCAACTCTTTAGCTAACTTAATAACTTTAGCTAAAGTGAATAGTTAGTCTAATTCATTAGTGCAGCATTACTGGATCACCTCTGTTTGAAGTGATATAATGTGATATACAACTATCACTGAAACAGCAAACTTTGTAAATAAGCAAACAACACTTCTCATTCTTTAAACGTTTGGCCACAGCTGTAGATTACACTATCAGTGCTTGTTCACTCTTGACAAGAATTACATTTCAAAATTTACTTTGTGCATTTACAGGTAAACAATATCTAATATTGAAAAGGGTGAAGAGCCTGAGGCCGGTGACAGTCCAGTTCTACTCTAAGTACATCCTTACAGTGGCTCACAGGACAAGGCCACATTCCTGTCCTGCCAGAAGAGAAGAGAAACTTCAGTCTTCATGCAGTTCAACCACACCTGTCATATTCCATACGGCAGGGGTCTCAAACTCCAGTCCTCAAGGGCCAGTGTCATGCAACTTTTCCATGCCCTCGAGGACTGGAGTTTGAGACCCCTGCCGTATGGTGTTCATGCTGTTTTCTACCACACAGTTACAGCATGTCTGACTGCCTGTTCAGCATATGCAAAAATATATGAGTTTAAGCATGTGATGACTAAGGCCTTCCATTATGGTGTTTGTCATCACATGTCACAGACATCTGGATGATCATTTGGAATAAACAAAATACTAAAAACTTGTTACTTCATCTTTTATCCTTATTATTATTATTATTATTATTATTATTATTATTATTATTATTATTATTATTATTATACATTGTTAGGCATTAGGTTTATTTGTAGTAGTTCTTTCCAACGTCTTTCCCTCTTCCATGTTACTGTGGCAGCTTGTCAGCATCTATTTGGGGTTGGGAGTGGAACAGAAAGTAAGGAAATCCAAAGTGCCATTAAAACCAGGAGAGGTTCTTATATTTCAGAAGAAGGGATTAATTCAAAAGAAATGACCTCAATGCCATATTTTATTTAGGAACCCTAGAGAGCACTTTGCAAAATAACACATTCTTATAATTTCACCCTCAGATGAGCCAAGCTACGACTGTCAGGGAAGGTGATGTAGGTACAGAGCATATGAGAGTGGTTAAGTTTGTCTCTTGTCTCGATGAAGGCACAAGAGGGATCAATGGCAAGGCGTAGAGATTCAGTATCTTCAGTCTTCAGTGGACACTCCATTTCTGGCACAAAACACCTGTAAAAGATGGTCGATTTAGGAGGTGACCCGACAACTTCAGCCTGTCAAACATAGTAATGGAGCAGTATTCAAAGGAGCTTGCAAAGAAAAGCGTCTGGACTTCTTTAAGTGGAGTAGTATGTTTAAAAAAAAAAAAAAATCTAATTAAGCATGCACTCAGTACCCCAGGAATTATTATGGTAGTTAAACACAGTGATAGTTGTATATCACATTATATCACTTCAAACAGAGGTGACCCAGTAATGCTGCACTAATGAATTAGACTAACTATTCACTTTAGCTAAAGTTATTAAGTTAGCCAAAGAGTTGGGATGCTGTGTAAGACATAAATAAAGCTAAAATACAAAAGTTTGGGCACTGTTTTGCATGTTTCCCTACTGTAGGGGTCTCTGCAAGCATACAGAGGGGGTGCTCTGAGAGGGTCCAAGATGACAACTCTGGAATTCTACTAGAAACAGTCGATCATATTTGTTTGTCAAAGCTGAATTCAGGGCAAACTACGCTAAATTAGCGTTTTTAGCTAACAGCTACAATAAGCATAACAGTTACCTTACGGCTATCATTTGTTAACATGACGCTTGTTCTTATGCATGTAATACATTTAATACCAACCTGAGAGTTTATCCGCTGGTCATTCGACATGACGAATGACTTCTGAAGTCTTAATTCAGCTCAAGATGCTGTAGATTCCCGTCAGTAACACTTTCGGTCCGCTAGTAAAACGTAGTTCTATTAATCTGCGCTTGAACCGGAACCGGATGTAAGTTCCAAAAAACTGAATTTTGGAACTGAAATTGAATTGTAGAACTGAAACTGAATGGTGAGAAGTGAAACTGAAATTATTCGAGAGCTGAATTTTTAAAGGATAAAATGCAGTTTCAAAGCAAATGAATTCATTTTCAAAATATAAAATGCAATTTCAATTTAGTGATGATCATTTTCAAACCATAAATTCAATTTCAAATTAGACTAATTCAAATTCAGTTTTCAAAAGCATTTATTCAAGTTACAATTCAGATTCAATCTGAGCATTTCAAATTCAAATTTAACTTATTCAAATTCAGTTTCTGATGGCACAGATTTCTGCCCATATGGAACACATTATCGGGAGAATGCAAAGCTGCAGAGACACTGAACTCTTTTAAGTCTAAAATTAAAACTCACTTATTTAGACTTGCTTATGAGTAACTGATCCTATTATGGCTCTCTACTTGTTTGTTTTAATTTTTTCATATAAATTCTTGTTTTGATTATTGTTTTATTGTAAATGCTTTTTTGTAAATGTTTTCTTGTATTTTACTTTTATAGTGTTTTATGTTTTATTTTTTGTGTTTTATTTTAATCATGTAAAGCACCTTGAATTGCCTTGTGCTGAAAGTGTGCTATACAAATAAAATTGCCTTGCCTTGCCTAGGGTGAATCATCTAGGGCAGCGGTCCCCAACCTTTTTTGTGCCACGGACCGGTTTATGCCCGACAATATTTTCATGGACCGGCCTTTAAGGTGTCGCGGATAAATACAACAAAATAAAACTAGTACCGGTACCGAAAAAAAGAAAATTTATTCATAACACACGTGAAAAGACCAAGGAAAACCAAGTAAACGATAAAAATGATAACAAAATAACGCTGAAAACCGATAAAAACCCTGAAAACTATACATTTCACACCTGAGCCTCAACTCTCGCGGCCCGGTACCAAACGACTCACGGACCGGTACCGGTCCGAGGCCCGGGGGTTGGGGACCGCTGATCTAGGGTGTGGGGGAGACTACCCTCTTTATGACCAAGGATGTTCCTTCTGCTTTTATGTTATAGGACCCTTTGATCAACAACACACACACACACACACACACACATTATTACTTAAATACAGAAGTTCACACATATACATACAATGCCTTGTCTGGGCGTGGCTTTGTTCTGACGTGTTTTGTGTGAACTGTGTCTCAATAAAAAGGGCAGCAAGGGAGATCGTCATCGAGCTCATTTTCGTGGTGGACACTGCTACACTAGCAGGGCTAGGGGCCAGGACTCTACTCTTCTGGTTTTTGGGGGATGTTGCTAACTCCAGGTCAGATAACAGGCAACCCACGCGCAGTAGATGTGCACGGTGTGAGGACTCGCAGCAAGCTATCAAATATGGCGCATTTCTCGGCTTTTAACAAAATGCTATACGTCGCCATGTGTTTCATTAGATTCGAGGAGTTACCTCCTTTGCACAGTATCGCCTTAAAGCACTTGTTGCAGGCTGCTGAGTTTGCATCTTTTGCTGTGAAGTACAGCCAGACTTTGACCGCTTCGCTTTGGGCAATTTTAATCTGTAGCTCTGCTCTAAAAGAACGTACATACCTGGGCCCGCCTACTACGCTCGCAAAGGTAAAATGATTGGCTGGAATCCAAAGTGTATGACATCTCAGGGGGAAAAAAAGCACCGAAATAAAGCACCGAAATGTGCGCTGCTTTTTGGTCTGGTTACTATTGTTTATGTCAGAACTGGTGCCATAATGGCACCGGATACCGGTACCCATCCCTATGCGTAACACGTAATGACACAGTCGAACAATAAACACATACTGCCCATACATCAAATATACCAGGGGCAATTATGAATACACCACAGTTGTAGGGTTGAAATTGTTCCAGCTGGTATATTATGAAGTGCTACATGATCACTAGCAACACAGCTATATTAGCATAACATTCAGTGGCTTGCAAAAGTATTCGGCCCCCTTGAGTCACAGATTCTCGATTGGATTTAGATCTGGACTTTGACTGGGCCATTCTAACACATGGATATGTTTTGTTTTAAACCATTCCATTGTTGCCCTGGCTTTATGTTTAGGGTCGTTGTCCTGCCGGAAAGTGAACCTCCGCCCCAGTCTCAAGTCTTTTGCAGACTCCAAGAGGTTTTCTTTCAAGACTGCCCTGTATTTGGCTCCATCCATCTTCCCATCAACTCTGACCAGCTTCCCTGTCCCTGCTGAAGAGAAGCCCCCCCAGAGCATGATGCTGCCACCACCATATTTGAAAGTGGGGATGGTGTGTTCAGAGTAGAGATGGCACGATACCACTTTATGTCCGATACCGACACCGATATCATAAATTTGGATATCTGCCGATACCGATATGAATCCGATATAGTGTTTTTTAATCAACAAAACTGTTTTTTAAAATATCTTGCTGCATTTTGCAAGTCTGCAAGTTCATACTCAAGTTTAAAACAACAACTACACTAAAGCTATTCTGTTATACCTGTATACAAAAAAAATATTTCATAGTTCAGCAATACTGATCAATCTAATAAACTTAAACCTACACCATCCTCCCTATTCTGGTATTTTAAAGAGTACTTAGCGTAAATATTAAGCAACCTAACTAATAGGGTTCCAACTCCCAGCAACAACAAAAATAAATAAATAAAAAATAGGGAACCACCCCTCACGCGCCACCTCATGATGCTTAATCGACGTAATCAACCTTAATTTGATGCAATGTGAAAAAAAATGCACAGAAATCAATTATTTTTCAAGAAATATTAAATAGATTCAACATCTTTCTTCAACAAAATTGCAGACTGCACAGATGGTACCTTCCCAAAGGAAAAAGTACTATAGCTTACTAGGGTATATATATTAGACTTAATAGTCACTATATACAGTAATTGACTTCTATTCATTTTACATCAAATTAAAACTTTGTGTGTCAGATAATTATTTATTAAAAGCTAGACATTTTAAATGAGAATAAGAAAGAAAAGTATGTCTTTGTGCCCCCTTTTCCCAGTTAATGCCCTATCGGCCCCCCTGGCTAAACTTTGCTAGATCCGCCCCTGCACAGTGACCAGCCGTCAGCTACGTAGAAAAAGATCCTCGAGTAGAAAGTAATATTAAATAAATTCTAACAACAGCTTATCAAGCTTAAACGTGCTGCTGTTGTTCAGCCGCTGGTTTCCTCTTTCTGGTGCAAAGTGGGCCAAAAACAAAGACGGACTCACGACAGAAAAGCCGATCAGCTGATCATTTAAGCAGTTTCACGATTGAAGTAGCAGCCGGAGAGAGAGAGGCAGTCGCTCGTTAAGCTTAACGCAGGAATGCTTTACAAACATTCAGAGATGGACTTACACACTTGCTTTACTTCTCTCGGGGATAACTTTGTCAGAGATGAAATGCCAGGTTGCTAGCGAAGCTCCAAATGCTATCCAGACCACAGGTCCCGCATGCCACAGCCGCTCTATCACGTGATGCATACTGCTCCGACGTGCTAACGTTCTGTTGCAAGTTTTGTGAGGTGCTTTCGTGATATTTAATGGATCGGATTACATTTTTTATTTTTCTCCAATATCCGATCCAGTCATTTAGGTCAGTATCGGACCGATACCGATACGTAATATCGGATCGGTCCATCTCTAGTTCAGAGTGATTTGCAGTGTTAGTTTTCTGCCACACATAGCGTTTTGCATTTTGGTCTCATCTGACCAGAGCACCTTCTTCCACATGTTTGCTGTGTTCCCCACATGGCTTGTGGCAAACTGCAAACGGGACTTCTTATGGTTTTCTGTTAACAATGGCTTTCTTCTTGCCACTCTTCCATAAAGGCCAACTTTGTGCAGTGCACAACTAATAGTTGTCCTATGGACAGATTCCCCCACCTGAACTGTAGATCTCTGCAGCTCGTCCAGAGTCACCATGGGCCTCTTGGCTGCATTTCTGATCAGCACTCTTCTTGTTCGGCCTGTGAGTTTAGGTGGACGGCCTTGTCTTGGTAGGTTTACAGTTGTGCCATACTCCTTCCATTTCTGAATGATCGCTTAAACAGTGCTCGGTGGGATGTTCAAGGCTTGGGAAATCTTTTTGTAGCCTGCTTTAGATTTCTCAATAACTTTATCCCTGACCTGTCTGGTGTGTTCTTTGGACTTCATGGTGTTGTTGCTCCCAACATTCTCTTAGACAACCTCTGAGGCCGTCACAGAGCAGCTGTATTTGTACTGACATTAGATTACACACAGGTGCACTCTATTTAGTCATTAGCACTCATCAAGCAATGTCTATGGGCAACTGACTGCACTCAGATTAAAGGGGGCTGAATACTTTTCAGTTATTTTTTTGTAAAAAATGTTTGGAATCATGTATGATTTTCGTTCCACTTCTCAAGTGTTCACCACTTTGTATTGGTCTTTCACACGGAATTCCAATAAAATTGATTCATGTTTGTGGCTGTAATGTGACAAAATGTAGAAAAGTTCAAGGGGCTGAATACTTTTGCAAGCCACTGTATACTGCAATAACATGGGATTAGAGCAGCTGTGAGAGAATTCAACATTACTAAATCAATGCACCTTCTGTACCGGAAGTGGAGCAGGCAAGAAGAATGAGTTGAGTAAAGTTTGACTTATCTGACTGTTTTCTTTTGCTTAATGCGCCTTATAATCCAATGCGCATTATGTATGAAAACAGACCCGCTCATCGACAGTGTGTCTTATAATCCAGTGCACTTTATAGTCCGAAAAATATGGTAATCAAGAGTAAAGAGGATTCATGAGTCAACAAAGCTCTGAGCTGATCTGGCATCACTGGAGTAAGAGGGCAGGGAACCTACATCTAACAGACAGCAGATAGGTCAAGATGGCTCTGGATTAGGAAGGCAAGTTGTGCCCTGATTGGTCACCTGGGAAAGAGTGTCTGATGTTGCAAGCACAATCTGATGACTAGGAGTTTTTCTGGTGACTAAATTATTAGTTATTAAACCATGTAACTGTTAAATTTTTCAGATTTTGCCCAAAGGATTTGTTCCCTTTCAGTCAAAAGGCTATGAGTTCACAATACAAAATCTGAGTAAAACCAGGCTCATGCTCAGTGCTCCAATTCAGCCTAAAGGCAGTTGATGAAATGTCAGTTAAAATTAATTTGCAGGCCCATGTTTGTTGGACACAGATTTGTTAATAATACATTGAATGGTTGGTGTAATTAACTGTTACTCTTGAGCTGAATCCAGATTTGAATTTGAATCCAAGAACTGCTTTAAGCATTCTTTACCAATGGTATCGGGTTAATTTAGCCTTGTCAGAGGTATGGAGTCCCTGATTGTTATCTTACCCCTAATATCTTGTCACTGGAAATAATATTCTGATTATTACTTAGTGATGAAAGACAAATTTAGAATTAGATGGTGCATTTATTTATTTTTATTTTTTTACAAGAACAAGGCTCTGAGTGTTTAGTGCTGACCTTGGTGAGCATGGTAAAGAACACTAATTTGATACACATCACTGGGAGTTTAGAAGAGAAGGATGAAGGAAAAGGAAGAGAAAAGTAAATGGTGATGAAGGATCCGGCATGTTCTCTATGTGTCCCCATTTGACTACAGCAGGAGCTGTACAGGCTGTTCACTGAGGCTGGACACATGTGCTGTTTACTGAGATTCATCTTATTTCATGAATACCAACGAGAGATGAGAAAGAAACCCAAAAGGTGACATAAAAGTTGCTCCCTATAGAATCAGTTCATAAAAATTAAATTGGACAGGCAGTTTTCAGTTCTTTCCAGCTGCCATGCGGTACTGAGCATAAAAAATTGTTAGCAATTTGTGGTCAGGTACTACTTATGAGCTGTAGTCATCAACCCTTGCTTTGAATTTGGATAACTACTGTATAGGAAATTCTTTTACTTATGTATTAATAATATTATTTTATTGTATAATGCCTTGGTGCCACTGGATTTTAACATGTCTGACACCCATACAGTAAGACAAATGGTGGGGGTGTAGTAAGGAAGTGAGAAGGGTCTGGCTGCAGCCACTGTGGAGCTCCACAATAACTGGATACACGTGACCTCCACAGTAACCGGATACACGTGACCTCCACAGTAACCGGATACACGTGACCTCCACAGTAGCCATGTTGCCACTTTTTTTGCATTACAACAACATTCCTTCTTATTTAATTTTTTTTTCATTGTGCTCCATGGCAGAGAAACGCATAGATATGCTTTTTCCTGGGCCTGGTTTAAGTAAGAGAGCTGGATTAACGGCTTCTGTGGGCGAGAAGAAGAAAAAAAAAACATATTTTGCATTAGAATATGATTTATTGTTGGCGTCAGAGATGCAAAATAACGAATACTTCAATACTGTACATAAGTAGAATTTTCTGGTATCTTTACTTTATTGCTGTACTTTTTTGTGCCTACTGTATACTTCTTTATACTTCTACTTCTCACATTTTAGCACGCGTATCTGTACTTTGTAATCCGTACATTTGTAAATCAGCCCCCGCACGCGTGCTTTGGACGCAAGATTACTTCAAAATTTTGTACATAAATTATTACTTATGTACAAAATGTATTATTTTAGACCCTGTACTTCTTACTTCCACTTGACTAAAAAGTCGAGTCAATGCTTCTACTTTTATTTGATTATTTTTAAACAGAGGTACCTAAACTGTAGTAAGGAACGTGTGTACTTGTGACACCTTAGGTTAGCGTCAACACTGTAAATTTCGTCACAAACAGATTTATATATTTATCAATACTTCTATTCGTTATTCTATTCTGTACAGCTTTTTTATTGCCCAGATTTTAGTTAGCCCCTGTTCAATTGACTTTTACATGTCAATAGAAACATATCTCACAAATTAAAGTGTCTTGTAAAATATTTGGGGGGGTTTTTCAAGAATTTTCTTCCCAAATCTATTACATGCCAACTGTAAATTGTTATTTCTGCTAAAACCTTAACTTAAATGTGTATATGGTGTTTATCTGTTTTTCTCTCTATTTTAGATGCACATATCAATGTGGAATTCGGGCTTAAAGCCAGAATTGCAGGAATGCAACACGTGTTGCAGAGGACTCTTTCACTGCCCTCTGTGCCCCACTTTCAGCCCTACTGTCAGGGCAAAGATTGAGGAGCATCTAAGTGTGCATATAAAAAATGCTTTGCATTTCAACGGTATGTTTGTATTAAATATACTTTCTAGTTATAAATATGCACTTTTTTAAGCACTTCTGCAGTATCTTTGTTGACTTAAAAGTTGCTGTTGATATTGTACAGTTCAGTGCATTCATCTGCAACAAAAATAGTGTTTTTATAAAATATATTTTTATTTACTTTTCACCACTTTTCTTGACATAACTTTTGTGATCCATACCATTTTGCTTTCATTATTGAGGTTGGCTTGGATGTTTTTGTTAACATGTACAATCTGATTATTAGATAAATTGATTGCATTCTATACAACTACATTTAAATTACATCTGTTTGTTTGTTTTCTTCTCTTACAGATAAAATGATATGCCAGTGCAGGCTGCCTTGTAGGACAACAGGACACTTTCACTGCCCTGTCTGTAAGATTACAATCATACGACGTGGGGATATGGCAAGGCATTTATTGTCTTGTCAGCATTCTTCAATGCCAAGTCAGCCATCATTATCAGGACTGCTCCCCGCTGAACTCTCCGAGGAGACCCGTATTCCTCCGGCAGTACGCTTCGAGGAGCCCCGTCTCCCCCCCAAGGTTTTGTCTTCGGTATCTGAACCATTTTCTGAATCTTTGTTAGAACGTTCATATGCTCTACCCTCTGTGCTCAATAAAATTGCAGCTGATGGAAAGTCCATGAAAATGACATGCCCTCACTGTGGCCTTATTCTTCGTACCAAAAACTACAAGGCTCACATGATGAGGAAGCACTCCAACCAATCAATAGATGTTTGCCTGGCCAGTCATCTGCAGTGTGTTTGTGTAGATGAAACTACAGGGTTATTTGCTGTGCAGAGAACTGGCCATGGGTTTTCTGTGCCAGTTCACGTTCAGAGGAAAACATGGGGGATGTCTCACAATATCAGATGTGAGCTGGAGGAATGTCAGCAATACCAGTTGCTAGCCCAGCGGAGCGGACTAGGCTTCAGTTTATGTGAGCACCTTCGCTCACTAGATTACTGCCGAGAAACTGTAAAGGAGGTTTTTCTTCAAGAGCACATCATGATGGAAATGGTGGACCTTCAATTTTTTGGAGAGGCCAAAGCTGCTACATGCATAAAGAGACAGAAAGCTGCCCAGATGGCACATGCTCCACTTTGTGTGAGGGTGGATTTTGGTGGATCCTCAACAAAGATCTGTTTGTCTGTAATTGAGCCGGAAATACACAGTTTCTGCCGTCTTGGCAGAATATTTGTGACTTACAATGCTCTGAAGAACACCTGGCATTGTGTTTGTACAAAGCCAAGAATATCATGTCCTCATAAAAACATAGCTAAATGGCATCTCTTCCAGATACAGAGAGACATCTTCAAATCAACTGTACCACTATCATCAAGCACCCCATCACAGACGACTCAGGAGAGTTCTTCCTTTGAGGACAATGCTGCCGTCGAAAGGAGTATACGCTATATTTTTAAAGAGAAAAAAATTCCTGGATCTCTTCCAGAAAATGTCATCTCACAGAAAATGGATCATCAGAAACAGCTCTTTCCATGTGAAACGTTGTGCCAGGTGTGCCCAGAGCACCCAAAACTTGATGAGGCTGTTCTAGTTACCAATAAAGCGAGGATTGTCAGCATGATGGGAGTGATTGAGAGCAAGTTTTAATGAATAAGATTAAACATCAGTGTGAAATAATTAGTTATAATTGTTCCTATACTAATGTTTTGACATGTAAGGAAGAGGACTCCCTTACTGCATTTATTTATATTGTATTGTCTGTATAGCACTTTAGAGCACACCTTTCACTTTATTAAAAGCACCTTATCAAGCACTTTATGAGCATTGCACTTTAAGCATGGATTTGCACACAAGAAGTTTAAATATTTATTGACTATTTATTGGGAATTTTAAAATCAGTTGGTAGCCTTGTTTCAGATCCTGCACAGCTGCTCCTCATCAAGGAATGTGGTGGTTGTCTGTCAGGAGAGAAGAATGGTAGTGATGGGACGTTCTGTATCGAGGCTTCGGAGCGTGTGTCGAGTAATGAGGGGGCGTTTCCGCGAAGCGCGTATCGAGGCTTGCTTCATTTATGGGAGGAGCTGAAAATGATGACGTCCGAAGCCTCGCTGCCCGGCTGTACCACGTGACTGGTTCATGAAGCGGTTCGAATTTTTTCCGCGAGCTATGAGAGCGATATAAACCCCTCAGACTTCATTCAAAATGTGGGTGTTTGATGAAGAGTTGCGGTTAGTGAGAGTTTGGAGACAGTTTGGAGGTTTATGAGAGTGAGGAGAGAAAGTCAGGAGAGAATGGAGCCAGCTAAGAAGAGGAGGATGTCCTCCCCTGTGTGGGAACATTTTGATCTTATTCCTCCCAACAAGGTATGTGAATTTCCACAGAAGATGGATTTTCATAATACTGATGGTGCAATAAAACCTATGTTAGGCTGTCTGTACTTTTGTACAAGGTGAGGTGTTTGCTATGTGCCAGGGAGCTGGGATATAACAACAACACCTCATCCATGCTTAGGCACTACAGAGCTATGCATGAGAATAAGGGGAACACCGATTGTGGAGCAAGACCAGGTGAGCCATCAAATGCCATGATACTATAGCATGCTGTAATGTTACTAAATGATATAACAATATCATACAATGCAATAAGTGACGTGTGTGATATTTAAATTTGTGCTTTGTTTTTATTGTCTTTCCATACTGCCAGCATAAATATACACAGTATACTGCATCACTACAATATAGATGTTTTACACACTCCTTTTGTTGTTGACATTTACAGGCTGTGTGCAAAATGCCACACTCTTCAAATTCATACCAGCTATTATTTTTACGTCCAGTAGGTGTCCTGCTAGAGCAAATGAAGCTTCATGAAGCTTCGCGTTGGGGTGAACCAATTGGATGAAAAGCTTCAGTGCTTCATGGGGCTTCATCTGCCCATCACTAAAGAATGGTGATTGAGATTGTGATTAAGGTTTACCAATAAGGAAAACTAATGCAAATGTGTGTGTGAAATCTAGGGATAAAAGTGGTGCAAATAAGTGTTTGTAAGTTAATGATTACTCACCTTTCTTGCCTGTGTCCTCTTCAAGGTGTTTGGGCAAATGTTTCCCCGGGGGTCCAGACACCATTTAAAGGTTCCGGGAGAGACCATTGGTAAAGAGAGTGTGGTGAATCTTTTTGTGCTTGGGTTTCTGGGTTTTTATAATATTGGGTTTGGTGTAACATTAAAGTGTGAAGTATTTATTAATATGTAAATGTGAAAATGTATTTATGTATTTATTTATTCTTATTGATATATTGTATACTGTGGTGGAAGGTTGGGATTTAAGAATTTACCTGAGAGTGGAATAATGGTTAAGTCTGTGACAGCTGAACATACACTGAACAAAAATATAAACGCAACACTTTTGTTTTTGCTCCCATTCCCCATGGGATGGACGTAGAGACCTAAAATTCATTCCAGATACACAATATAACCATCCCTCCCAAACAGTGGTCACAAATCAGTCCAAATGTGTGGTAGTGGGCACATCTGCTATATTGAGATAATCCATCCCACCTCACAGGTGTGCCACATCAGGATGCTGATCTGACATCATGAGTAGTGCACAGGTGTACCTCAGACTGCCCACAACAAAAGGCCACCCTGGAATGTGCAGTTTTGTCTCAGCAAAATGCCACAGATGCCACAAGCAATGAGGGAGCGTGCAATTGGCATGCTGACAGCAGGAATGTCAACCAGATCTATCGCCCGTGCATTGAATGTTCATTTCTCAACCATAAGCCGTCTCCACAGGCATTTCAGAGAATATGGCAGCACATCCAACCGGCCTCACAACCGCAGACCTCGTGTAACCACACCAGCCCAGGACCTCCACATCCAGCAGGTTCACCTCCAAGATCGTCTGAGACCAGCCACCCAGACAGCTGCTGGAACAATTGGTTTGCACAACCAAACAATTTCTGCACAAACTGTCAGAAACCGTCTCAGGGACGCTCAACTGCATGCCCGTCGTCCTCATCGGGGTCTTGACCTGACTCCAGCTCGTCGCCGTAACAGACTTGTGTGGGCAAATGCTCACATTCGATGGCATCTGGCACGTTGGAGAGGTGTGCGCTTCACGGATGAATCATGGTTCACATTGTTCAGGGCAGATGGCAGCTGAGAATGTCCCAGTTCTTGCATGGCCAGCATACTCACCAGACATGTCACCCATTGAGCATGTTCGGGATGTGCTTGACCGGCGTATACGACAGCGTGTACCAGTTCCCACGAATATCCAACAACCTCGCACAGCCATTGAAGTGGAGTGGACCAACATTCCACAGGCCACAATTGACAATCTGATAGACTCCATGCGACGATGTGTTGCACTGCATGAGGCAAATGGTGGTCACACCAGATACTGACCGGTTCTGGGTCCCCAGACCCCCAATAGCGCAAAAAACTGCACATTCCAGGGTGGCCTTTTGTTGTGGGCAGTCTGAGGTACACCTGTGCACTACTCATGATGTCAGATCAGCATCCTGATGTGGCACACCTGTGAGGTGGGATGGATTATCTCAATATAGCAGATGTGCCCACTACCACACATTTGGACTGATTTGTGACCACTGTTTGGGAGGGATGGTTATATTGTGTATCTGGAATGAATTTTAGGTCTCTACGTCCATCCCATGGGGAATGGGAGCAAAAACAAAAGTGTTGCGTTTATATTTTTGTTCAGTGTATTTAAGGCTGCCAGTTGTCATTAGAGGATGGATTTTTGTGCTGTGAAGAAGCTCGACAAGTTAATTGTTTTAAGGAGAGCCATATAGCAAATAAATACTTTGTTCCACTACACTTTCCTTGGTCTGTCTCACTGTGTTTCCAGCCGCTAAGGGCTGCCCTGTTACAAGTGGTGTCAGGAGTGTGTCACTCATGCCACAGTGAGAAGATGATGACAAGAGGTGGAAGAAAGCCAGGCCAAGAGGAGCAGCCTGATGAAGGAGTTGGAGCTTCATCTGAGCTAGAGGCCATGGCAGCAACAAGCCCTGAGAACAAATTGGAGGAGTTGACAGGGTTGGTGAAATCTCTTATGCGGTCTCAAGCAGCCAGAGACCAAAAGTGGGAGAAGGATTTGTCACGTCAGGAGCAAAGGTGGAAAGGCATGCAGCATCAATTTCAGCAAATCCAGCTACAAGTTAACGCTGTAACTGATAAGCCTGACCCACCAGAGGCGCCAGCGCCCCCTACAACATCTGAAGAACAAGAACTTGGATTCAATGGTGAAGACATTCCAGTGGCCAGTGGGTCCAGGTCTTTAATTGAACCAAAACTTTTTCCTCTGTCACCAGAAGATGACATTGAACATTTTCTGACTACGTTTGAAAGAATGGCAAACGTGTGTCGATGGCCCAGAGATGAGTGGGCTATTCGTCCGGTTCCCCTGTTGACAGGTAGAGCCCGCACAGCCTACATTCTTATGGATTTAACAGACTCGGAGAATTATGATAAGGTGAAAGAGGCAATTCTGGCAAAATATGAGATCACTGCTGACACCTACAGATGCCGCTTCAGATCTTCGAAAGTTGAACCAGGTGAGACACCACGTGAACTTTATGTAAGATTGAAAGACCTGTTTTCAAGATGGATTAAACCTGAAAAATCAACTGTAGAAGAAATATCTGAGCAGATAATTCTGGAGCAGTTTTTGAGAATGGTTAATCCAGAGCTGGAGATTTGGATACGTGAGCATGACCCGAAGACTGCAAAGGAAGCAGCTAGCCTCGCAGAGGTTTTCACTTCAGCCAGAAAAGGAAGCAAGAGCACCTACTTCAGCCGGGAGACCCACTACGCCCAACCAAGTAAGTCCATTGGGGGTGAACAGGGTTCTGGTCAAGTTCAGGCTAGAAATCTTTCTAGTTCTAGGCAGCTCCCTTCCCATAGACCTCACAATGTGAAGAAATCCTTTAAGTCTTCAGTTCAGGATATTAAATGTTATCACTGTCATAACTTTGGCCATACACAACAATTTTGCCCTGCACTTAAGTCAAAACCATCTCTTTTATGTGCAGTTCCAAGACCAGCCACAGAGCCAGTAGGAAAGAAAGCTTGTACTGTCCCTGTTTTAATTAATGGGCGTAAAGAGGAAGCTTTGCTTGACTCTGGGTGCTTCCAAACTCTTGTACACTCTAGCATAATTTCAGGAGAAAAGCTAAGTGGGGTTGGGGCTACAATAAGTTGTGTGCATGGAGACGAACACAGGTACCCCACTGCTGAGGTTTACCTGACAGTAGGAGGTCAAACCTACTTGTTAGTGGTAGCTGTTGTTCCCAGTTTGCCATATTCAGTGATACTTGGTAATGACATCCCCACTCTTTTTGATCTAATACATCAGTCGGATTATGACCCTCAAGTGAGTGCTGAGAAAGACATTCAAGGCTTAGGTGATGAATCTGGAAGCTCACTTCCTCTAGATATGACAGTTGAGCCATTTAAATCCTGTCATGTAGTCACAAGAGCACAAAGTGCAAAGGAAATGATGCAAGAACTACCCTTTTTTGAGGAGTCTCTCGAAACGGAGCCAGGGAAGATTAGGAAGTCTAGGGCTCAGAAAAGACAAGAAAAGTTCAAAGGCTCAGAGGGAAAAGGTACAGCATTGTTCCCTAAGCCAAATAACCAACTTGAGTTTGATGTTCCCTCAGATTTAGGTGCACTCCAAAGAAGCGACCCTACTCTAAAACCCTGGTTTGAGAAGGTAACCGAGGTAGAGGGGGCTAGTCAAGGTCAGGTAAGCTGTCTTGCAGACACTGTTTACTTGATTAAAGGAGGCATCTTGTACCAGAGAAAGGGGAAGTGCGAAGCTGTGGCACTCCCACAACAGTTCAGAGACAAAGTTATGGATTTGGGTCATTCAATTCCATGGGCAGGTCATATGGCTTTTCACAAAACACTGAATAGGATCAGCAGCCGTTTTGTTTGGCCAGGGATGTATGTCCAGGTTTCTGAGTTTTGCCGTTCCTGTGAAAAATGTCAGTTGACCTCAGGTAAAGGAGTAGCACGAGCCCAGTTGCAACCGCTGCCAATTATTGAAACACCGTTTGAGAGGCTAGGCATGGATATCGTGGGCCCTTTAGAGAGGAGCTCCACAGGTCATCGCTACATATTAGTCATATGTGACTATGCAACACGGTTTCCTGAGGCCTTCCCACTCAGATCAATTAAAGCTCGTCACATTGCTAATTGTCTTCTGCAGCTTTTCTCTAGGGTAGGCATACCAAGAGAAATTCTGACGGATTGTGGAACGAACTTTCTATCAAAGTTTTTGCAGCAGGTTTATAAGCTGTTAGGGATAAAGGGACTTAAGACCACCCCGTATCACCCCCAAACGGATGGGCTAGTGGAGAGATACAACCAGACTCTCAAAAGTATGCTGCGCAAGTTTGTCTCTGACACAGGTGCTGACTGGGATCAATGGCTGCCATACCTTCTGTTCGCCTACCGGGAGGTCCCGCAGGTTTCCACTGGCTTCTCGCCTTTTGAACTTTTATACGGTCGCCAAGTGAGAGGCCCCCTGGATCTGCTTAAGGACTGCTGGGAGGAATCCAAAGCAGAGGGCGAAAACATCGCAGCCTACGTCATCACCATGAGAGAGAGGTTGGAGAAAATGGCATCATTGATGCAAGACAACATGAAAGCTGCACAAAAACATCAAAAGACTTGGTATGATCAGAAGGCCAGGGATAGGGTCTTCCTTCCAGGTCAGAAAGTACTGTTATTGCTTCCCACTAGCGATAACAAGTTGCTGACAAAATGGCATGGACCATACGAGATCGTCAGACAAGTGAGTAAAGTCACTTATGAGCTGAATATGCCAGAAAGAGTTAAAAAATATCAGACATTTCACGTGAACTTGTTGAAGGAATTCCACAGCCGACAAGAGCCGGTCTATCAGTTACTGGTGCGTTCAGTTAAGGATGAGGAGGTGACTGAGAAGTTCTTTCCAACTAACATTCAAGTTTGTGCTTCAGTTGACCTTTCTCATTTGTCTCCTACTGAGCAGGCTGATATAAAACCACTCGTGGACCCACAGCTCTTTCGAGAAACACCAGGTTTCACATCACTGGTTCAGCATAAGATACGGGTGAAGGAGGATGCACCCGTTCGACAAAAGAGCTACAGAATTCCAGAACGGTTGGTGCCAGTGCTGCAGAAAGAAATAAAACTGATGTTGGACCTGGGAATCATTGAGGTGTCAAGTAGTGAGTGGTGCAGCCCGATTGTTTTGGTACCAAAGAAAGATGACACCCTGAGATTCTGTATTGATTTCAGATATTTGAATGCAGTATCCAAGTTTGATCCCTACCCAATGCCCAGGGTGGATGACCTGCTGGAGAGAGTTGGATCAGCAACGTACATTACAACACTTGATTTGTGTAAAGGATACTGGCAAGTGGCTTTGGCACCAGAAGCAAGAGAGCTGACAGCCTTCAAAACTCCGTTTGGTATGTACCAATTTAAAGTCATGCCATTTGGTCTTCAAGGTGCACCAGCGACATTCCAACGATTAATGGACCATGTACTGAGAGATGTGTCAGCATTCTCTGCAGCATATCTGGATGACGTGGTGGTGTACAGCCAGTCCTGGGAAGAGCATGTCATTCACCTACAGAAGGTGCTACACTCCATCAGAATGGCTGGACTGACTATCAATCCCAAGAAGTGCTCCATAGCCAAGAGAGAAGTGGAGTACTTGGGCTTTGTAGTTGGCTCTGGGAAGATAAAGCCGCAGGTTGGAAAGATTGAAGCAATTCAGTCCTTCCCAGTTTCGACAACTAAAAGGAAGGTGAGAGGTTTTCTGGGTCTAGTAGGCTGGTACCGGAAATTCATACCTTCTTTTGCAGAGCGATCCACTGTACTTAATAACCTCACAAAAGGCTCAGCCCCTAACAAAGTGCGTTGGACGGAAGACTGTGAGCGAGCATTCAGAGACCTCAAGGAAGCAGTTTCCACACATCCAGTTCTACACAGTCCAGACTTCAACAAGCCATTCATCTTGCAAACTGATGCTTCGGGAGTTGGCCTTGGTGCTGTCCTTCAGCAAGAGGTGGATGGTGAAAGAAGGCCTGTGGTGTTTCTGAGTCGGAAACTACTCGACAGGGAGACGAGGTACTCGACGGTGGAGAAAGAGTGCTTGGCCATGAAATGGGCTATTGAGGCCTTGAGGTATTATCTTCTGGGACGTCACTTCACTCTGGAGACTGATCATCGTGCCCTCCAGTGGTTGAACCGCATGAGGGATGCGAATGCCCGCATTGCAGGATGGTACCTGTCTCTGCAGCCTTATGACTTTACGGTCCAGTATAGGCCGGGGAAGTCAAATGTGGTTGCTGATTGTTTATCTAGGATGACAGAGGACTGAAGCACTTCGCGCTTAAGAGAGGGAGGAGGAAATGTAAGGAAGAGGACTCCCCCGCTGAAGTTGACGGTAAGTGACGGAGGGAACGGTAAGTGACGGAAGTGATGTTGTAGGTGACGTCAGACGCCGGAGATTTTGGCGGAGAAAAAGCAAATGGTAGCATAGAGTTTAACAAAGGTTTTCCAAGCTTCAGTATTACCAAATATACTAATCAATTGTCATATAACTAACAACATCTGTTTTATCATCTCTAACACCCTGGAGGACAACGGGGAGAGTTTAGACGCTCTCCAAGATTACATCGACCGCTGTTTTCAAGATTTAGTAATGCATAAGGCCCAGAGTGCATCTTCCCCGGCCAAAATCGAGACGCCGTCATCGAAGAGAAGTCGCCAGGCAGACTCCCCCGGTACAACATCGCCTGCCGGCAAAGACATCGCAGAAATCCTGGAGTCAATCGACAAGCGATTGTCCAGTTTCGATGCGAGGCTGTCCCTGGTGGAGATTTTACACCGGGAATTTAAATCTCTGAGAGAATCCCTGGAATTCAGCCAGCAGCAGGTGGAAACGCTTGCCGCTGAAAATGCCACGCTACGGGAGTCGGTTAAATCTCTCACCGATAACGTGACCCAGCTAAACATTGAAAATAAAAAAATAAAAGAGTCCGTTATCGATCTACAAGCCCGTAGCATGAGAGATAATCTTGTGTTTTCTGGTATTCCAGAAACTGCCGGAGAGGACGCAGAGGCAACGGTGAAAAACTTCATTAAAATCCACCTGAAGCTGCCGGAGGACACCGTAAAGAACATCGACTTCGATAGAGTACATCGCTTGGGGGGCGCGCGGTCGCGGACCGGGAGACCACGGCCTATTGTGGCCAAATTCAGTCAATTCAAACAGAAGGAATAGGTGAAGAGTCGCGGCAGAGAGCTGAAAGGAACGGACTTCAGCGTGAACGACCAGTTCCCCAAAGAGATCCTGGAACGACGCAAGGTCCTGTTCCCAGTTCGACGTAGCTTCATCCAGAAAGGCTCCCGTGCTGTCATCGCCGTGGACCGGCTCTACGTGGACGGACAGCTTTACCGCGACCTCGGCACCACACCGTGGTTATATTAACTGCACTCCAGATAAGAACCCGCTACACTCTTTTCTTATTCACTCACACTTTCTCCTTTAACATGAGTTTAAGCTAGTAATATCAATATGATGTCATAGCAGATATAACACCGTCACCCTCCGTCATTGCTTTAATTGGAATGTTTCCGTTTCGTTTCTTTTTTTTTGTTGTCGCTCACAGTTCATGTGGTTTCTTTCTTTCTCTTGTCTTTCACTGCTGTGGTCACCTACTTCCCCACTCACCTACAAACAACACCCTCAATTTCTCCATATTTTCACAACACGATCACGCAAACACATCAGCTCAACGGCAGCACATTCACAACAGCCTCACAGCACGCACAGACTTGCAGGACACATAAGCAAGCCACGCTTGTTCATATTAGTGTATATTCACACACATAGTCAGACTTATGGAGTCTCTCACCACACTTCTTTTTCTCTTTCTATTTACAAACAAGGGATGTTTCCATATTCTCTCCACCTGTCTAAACGAAACACCCAGCATACATCATTAGACATACACGCACAATTAAGGGCATGCTGAGGTTTGTCACATGGAATGTAAATGGAGCTGGCACCAGAGGAAAGAGGTTAAAAATATTTAACCAGCTTAAAAAACTACAAGCAGATATTGTTTTATTACAAGAAACTCACAAACCTGTCACAGGTTTAAATGAACTTAAAACACCTGAGTTTCCTAACGTGTTTGCAGCCGGTTATAATTCTAGACAACGGGGAGTAGCAATTTTAATACATAAAAATGTTAATTTTACAGTACTCGATACAGTTATAGATCCAGAGGGTAGATTTCTAATTATTAAACTATCAATATTGAACAAAAAACTATGTATTGTTAGTATATATGGTCCAAATGTTGATGAACCCTCATTCTTCCACGGTTTTTTTAGTGCACTCTCTGAACACCTTGATTGCACACTCATTCTTGGCGGTGACCTCAACCTTGGACTAAATGAAGAAATGGATAGGCTCAACACAACAGGAACTCAGCGTAATTGGCAGTCCACAAATATAATCAAACAGTATATGAACGACTTTGGTCTTTGCGATGCATGGCGCTCTCTTCACCCCACCAGTAAGGAATATACTTTTTTCTCGCATGTTCATCACTCTTACTCTCGTCTGGATTATTTTTTGGTCAGCAGCTCACTGCTGTGTGACATTTCAGACACTGAGATTCATCCTATAGCTGTCAGCGATCATGCTCCTGTATCTTTAACACTAATGCACAAGAATAATACTACGCCAAGTAAAAACTGGAGATTTAATATATCACTACTTAAAGATGAAGACTTTATTAAATACTTTAAAAAGGAATGGACTTCATATTTAGACTTTAATGACACTCCCGGAATATCTGCTTCTGTTCTATGGGAAGCAGGGAAAGCTGTGATGAGAGGTAAAATAATTTCTTTCTCATCACACAAAAAGAAAGAAGAAAACAAAAATATTCAGGAATTAGAAAAAAACATCAAATCATTAGAAGAAGCCTACGCGTCCCACCAAGATCAGGAAACATTGAACAAAATATGCAAAACAAAACTAGAATTAAATGAAACTATTAATAAAAAAACACAATTCCTTATACAAAGACTTCGCTTGCAGAATTTTGAACACAGTAACAAATCAGGTCGATTTCTAGCTAACCAGCTAAAAATAAATAAAGAAAAAATAACTATATGTGCTGCTAAAGATTTATCGGGGAACACAATATATGATCCTGGAAGAATAAACAACATTTTTAGGGATTTCTATGAAACTTTATACTCACCACAAATAAACCCATCTAAAAATGAAATTGATCTGTTTCTTGACAACGTAACTCTTCCAAAATTACTAGACAGTCAAGCAATGGAACTGGATTCGCCACTGACGCCAAGTGAACTCCAGGAAGCCCTGATAAGTATGCCCAATAATAAGGCTCCAGGTCCAGACGGCTTCCCTGCAGAATTCTACAAAGAATTCTGGACAATTTTGGCACCAGTATTCCACAGCATGTTGCAGGAAATCGAGGAAAAGGGCAGACTACCACCAAATATAAATTCTGCCAACATTAGTCTCCTGCTAAAACCAGGCAAAGACCCTTTATTTCCCTCAAGCTATCGTCCAATTTCTCTTTTAAATGTAGACCTTAAAATAATCTGCAAAGCTCTCTCAAAGAGATTAGAGAAAATGACCCCCCTCTTAATTCATCCTGACCAAACTGGTTTCATAAAAGGTCGGCACTCCTCAACAAACACTCGTAGATTACTTAATTTAATAGACTACTCATACGATAAAAACATCGAAACCATAATATTATCTCTAGATGCAGAAAAAGCATTTGACAGAGTTAATTGGAAATTTTTATTCGCAACTTTACACAAATTTGGTTTTGGAAACTCTTTCATAAACTGGATAAGAATATTATACAATTCCCCAACGGCTCGTATCAGAACAAATGACCAGACATCCTCCAGCTTCTGTCTCCTGAGGGGCACCAGACAGGGATGCCCACTCTCCCCTTCACTTTTTGCAATTTTTATCGAACCTCTAGCAGCAGCATTTAGACAGGCTACAACAATTAAGGGCATAAAATGTAAGAACATAGAACATAAAATCAGTCTCTATGCGGATGATGTGTTGCTTTTTCTGCAAAACACACAAACCAACCTCTCTGAGGTAATTACTTTAATAAACTGGTTTTCAAGAGTTTCAGATTATTCAATTAACTGGCCAAAATCTACAGTTCTCCCCATTAACTGCTCCTTCCATAATTCTTCCTCTGCCCCACTGCAATCCGGAAATATTAAATATTTAGGTATTAATGTCTCTCCTAAGCTTCCAGACTTAACTAAACTAAACCACATCCCACTTCTAAAGAAAGTAGAAGGCGATCTGACTAGATGGAAATCTTTACCCATATCACTCATGGGAAGGGTCGCCACTATAAAAATGATGATCTTGCCAAAAATAAATTACTTATTTTTGATGATCCCTAACAAACCATCACAAGATTGGTTCAGATCTCTGGATTCATATATTTCCAAATTCCTTTGGAAAGATAAACCCCCGCGTATTAGCTTAAAAACGCTACAAAGAACCAAGGATAGAGGAGGATTAGATCTGCCTAATTTTCACCAATACTTCTTAGCCAACAGGCTTCAGTTCATCTCAGAATGGTTAAAACATACCTTCTTAGTTGAGCCCTGGCTAGATGTTGAACAGGCACTATGCAAGGATCTAGAGATTTCAGACCTACCATTTATTAGCTCAAACATCAAAAGACATGAATGCTTTAAAAGTATCAACATCAGCTTTTCTCTAACAGCATGGTGGGAGTTTCTAAAAATAACGGAGTCTTCATTAATCCCATGCAAACGTACACCTATCTGGAATAACCCTGACATATTACAAAACAATAATATGATTAATTTCCCAGAATGGAGTTGTAAAGGAATTAAATACTTAGAACATATATTAGAGGGAACAGAATTTATTCCATTTGACAGACTAGTTGAACAATATGGGATCAACAAGACAAGATTTTTAGAATATCAACAAATTAAATCCATAGTAAAAAAGAAATTTAACCTCAGTCAAGTTGAATTACAAACACCACTAAGTGCGGCACATTTTCTTACTCTTAAATCCCCCAAATTATTATCTAAAATATACAGAACACTCTCTAAATTAGATGAATCAATATCCCTTCCTACTGCAAAGTGGGAAGCAGATTTATCAGTCAACCTAGACCAAAACTTCTGGTCTCAGATTTGCTTAAAAACTTTTAAATTAATTAAAAATCCCAGTCTGCAATTAATACAATACAAAATACTTCATAGAGTGCACTATACAGGTCATCGGATGTTCAAGATGGGCTTTACATCTTCCAACAACTGCTCACACTGTCAAGGCAATACACCAGACAATTACATCCACGCTCTTTGGTTCTGTCCACCAGTGCAAAAGTTTTGGCGCGAGATATGTGAATACTTATCAAAGTGTCTGAAATGTAACATTCCAACTTCCCCCTTAGTGTGTCTACTGGGCAGCTTAGATAATGTCACTTCAGAAAAGAATATAGCCCATATGATCTTCACTGCCCTATGCATAGCCAAGAAAACAGTCCTCATGAACTGGAAAAATAAAAATAATCTTAATTCTAACCAATACAGAAATTATCTATTAGATTACATTAGTCTTGACACAGCCTCTGCCACCACATTAGATCAATTGCTCTGGGCCCCTTTTATCACCTCCATCACCTAGTGGGGGTGGGGGGTCATAGTTTGGTCCCACCTTCACTGTTGTGATTGGTGAGGGGGTAGGGACAGGCTTAGGGCGTCGGGGGGTTCCCCGGAGGCATCTTCCTTGGGGGGCTCAACCCGGGGTAGCGGTCACGTCCGGTTGGGGGCTCTGTTGGCTCTCAGGTGACTGTTTCCTCGCGGCTGCGTGCAGCGGGGCTAGGGGAGGGTCTGTGCTGACGGACGTGGGTTACTGACCTGGCAACCTGGCTGCCCCTGGGTGGGTCCGGGATGGGCGTGAGGTTCTGGGGGCGCTCCGTCTCTGGGCTGGGGCCCGGGCCGGGCCTCGGGGGCTTGGGTCCTGGTTGGTGTGTTGCCGGGGTTGTGGGTGGGTGGGTGCATGGGGGCCCGGCCCTGGAGCAGGGTGCCGCCGGTGCGTCGAGCCGCCTGGGGGGCTCTTCAACTGGTGGGGGGGATGGTCACATCTTGCAGGAGCTTTCTTCTCTTCAGGAACTCTCTGCAGGAGGGGGAGATACAGGAGAGGTGGAGGAAGATCTCAGCCTGGGCGTTTACCGTCTTATGTAGTCTGGAAGATGTGTGGATGGTGGGGTGGGTGCAGTTTTCTCTGTGGTGGGGTTGGGTGGACTGTCCAGGGCTCTGTGGAGCCGGAGGGCGCTACTGCACTGGGCCCCGGTCTGATGGGCCTGGGCCCCCCTTCCCTGGCGGGTCGCGAAGGGTGGGAGTGCCTACTGGGGTCAGCGGGGGAGCTGGCCCCAGGGAGGGGTTACCTGCCCCTCCCTTCCTTCCCTCCCCATCTCCAGCTGCCTCCCTCTTCCCGCTCCTCCACAACCACCCACACATGCAGGGCCTTGGAGTGGGGGTATGTCACCAGGGTGCAGAGGAGGCTACCCCCCCCCCTGTCCCCTTCTGGCTGCCTCTGCCTCAATTTTATCCCACAACTTAGACATTCACATTATTCACACTCTCATTACACATACATATAGGATCTTGGGGGTGGGCACAATCACGGAGTCCAAATTACCATCAGGGTGTATACCTCACCCCTGACGTCGTTGCCCACCTCTCAATTTTAAATACACTTAGTCATTGAGGGCTAGCAGGAGGGACTATGCGCTTACCTGCTGCTCCTTGGCAGGTAGCTCCATGCCCTCCTGGGTTTTAATTGCACCTTAGAACACATATGCATCAACACTACAATGAGCGGGTGGAGGGAGGTTTGGAGTCTTCTCCCACCCCCATTCTCTGCGGCCTGCTGGAGAGGGAGGGCTAGTAGGAGGAGTTGGCCGTCCGACTGCGGTCTGGGGTGTGGGGCCTCCCTGCTGCTGCGGAGTCGGGGTGGTCTGCCTCTCCCCACCGCAGGGAAAAGGGTAACACCACCTGGGTCTGGGTGCAATTCCCCCCTCCAGGGGCAAGGGTACCTAGACCCGGTTTGTAGAGTACGCTTGGGGAGTGTGATTGTGTCTGTCTTTATGTCTGTCTCCACGTTGGTTGAGTGTGGAGTGAGTGCATATGAGAGCATGAGGGTGGGAATGGATGTTTGTGTCTGTGTGTGCCTGTATGTCTGTGTCTATATGTCAGGTTGGGTATCAGACGCCACCTCTCTGGGGACACCTCAGGCCCTCCAAGGTTTGGAGGCCTATCTCCACCCACCACCACTTCCCCTGCCGGTGGCGGACTCCCTCAGGTGTCGGTGTGTTGGTGGTTCTTTGTGTCTGGGGGTGGGCGTCCGGGTACACACCGGCTCACTCCTTGGCGGCCGCTTGTCGGGGCCTGGGGCCTGGGGCTCGCTCGGGCCCCTTTGGAGGTGGGGTGCCCCCGGCCTCTCGGCCTGGGGCTCAGTCACTCAGGCACAGCTGGGGGCCGGCGGAGCTCACGGGCGCGTCACTGCAGCTCCCCCTGACTTCTGCTCCGCGGCTGCTGGGCGAGCCCTCATCTGGGACTCTCCTCAGCTCTTACTGGAACAGTGGCGCGGCTGCCCCTCTGTTGGTCTTCCATGGTCTCTTGTGTTCTGGGGGCCTCTGGATGTCTAGAGTTTTGATCTCCTCCATACCCGCTTCACACCCTGGAGGACGGGGCTGTGGCCCCCCCACACTCCCTAGCAGATCATTACATGGAGAAACCTTTGGAATGCAAGCATGCTGATCCACACAGGTATGCACACATGGGTATTCACAGACGCGGACTAAAGCTTTCTTGGCTGCTGCCTCAAAGCACACTGTGCGCTGTCTATCTTGCGTGCTGCACAATATCGTTTATTATTTAGTAAATATTGATATCTATGACTAGCTAGTTTATTGTGATGGTGCTTTGTTTTCTCTATTATTATGTTGCTCTTTGTTGTTTGCTGTCTCCTCTGTTTGTTTTTTTTTGTTTGTTTGTTTTTTTTTTCTCTCCATACAGGTGACCCAGGAGTTCTTTTTTTTTTTTCCTCTCTCTTCCCCCCTCTTCTCACCGTCTCTTCTCCCCTTTGGTTTTCTTTCTTTCTCTCCCCCTCTTTCTCTCATTCATTCCCCCTGTCCTATTTATTAAAAAAAAAAAAAAAAAAAAATGACAAAGGATGAACTGAAGATCTGCCATCACGTAATGTCGCATACTGCTGTTTCTGATGTCATTTAAAAAAAAAAAAAAAAAAAAAAAAAAAAAGGAAGAGGACTCCCTTACTGCATTTATTTATATTGTATTGTCTGTATAGCACTTTAGAGCACACCTTTCACTTTATTAAAAGCACCTTATCAAGTACTTTATGAGCATTGCACTTTAAGCATGGATTTGCACACAAGAAGTTTAAATATTTATTGACTATTTATTGGGAATTTTAAAATCAGTTGGTAGCCTTGTTTCAGATCCTGCACAGCTGCTCCTCATCAAGGAATGTGGTGGTTGTCTGTCAGGAGAGAAGAATGGTGATTGAGATTGTGATTAAGGTTTACCAATAAGGAAAACTAATGCATGTGTGTGTGAAATCTAGGAATAAAAGTGGTGCAAATAAGTGTTTGTAAGTTAATGATTACTCACCTTTCTTGCCTGTGTCCTCTTCAAGGTGTTTGGGCAAATGTTTCCCCGGGGGTCCAGACACCATTTAAAGGTTCCGGGAGAGACCATTGGTAAAGAGAGTGTGGTGAATCTTTTTGTGCTTGGGTTTCTGGGTTTTTATAATATTGGGTTTGGTGTAACATTAAAGTGTGAAGTATTTATTAATATGTAAATGTGAAAATGTATTTATGTATTTATTTATTCTTATTGATATATTGTATACTGTGGTGGAAGGTTGGGATTTAAGAATTTACCTGAGAGTGGAATAATGGTTAAGTCTGTGACAGCTGAACATATTTAAGGCTGCCAGTTGTCATTAGAGGATGGATTTTTGTGCTGTGAAGAAGCTCGACAAGTTAATTGTTTTAAGGAGAGCCATATAGCAAATAAATACTTTGTTCCACTACACTTGCCTTGGTCTGTCTCACTGTGTTTCCAGCCACTAAGGGCTGCCCTGTTACATGACATTAATGTGATTTGTCTTTAACAGATGTTTCAACACACCATAGATTGTGTCCTCAGTGCCAGATGGTCTACAGATACCAGGAGTGGACAGATGGGCTTCACAACTTTGACAACCACGTTGTTTTGTCTCTTGAACTCTGCCTTCTTTTGAGAGAAAATCTGCAGGTGAGGATCACAAAAATAAAATATACTCATCTGAAGATGGGAAAAATGTGTTTGTGTCATTATATGTTGGTGCCCAAATTTAAATATCTGTGTAATCATTAGGGATGGGTATCGTTTAGGTTTTATCCGATACCGGTGCCAAATCGGTACTTTTGAAACGGTGCCGGTGCTCAAACGGTGCTCAAACCGGTGCTTAAAGAATGGAGAACACAAAATTGGTCCAAAAACCTCATGTTCAGCTGGTTTTTGTAAAAAGATAACAATGTTAGCCTTTTCTGCAGCTATGGGGCATATATGGTATCACTCTTGGCTGGAAGCAGTGCTTAAACAATGGAAAAAACACAAACTTTATCCAAAAACCTCTCGTTTAACTGTTTCCCTCTTTTTCTTTGGTCATTTTAGCCTTTTTGGCCAGGGTGAAGGGAGCATCTGCCATCAAACAAGAAGACAGCCGCATGTAGCTATGATGATGATGTTTGCTAGTTCACCTTACATGCATTAATGTAATAACGTGGTTAGCCTCACGCTACTCACGCAGAGAAGAACGGTTGCTGCTGCCATCATCATCCATCATCATTTCTGCTACACTGGCAAGGCTAGGGGTCAGGACTCTCCTCTTCGTGTTTTTGGGGATGTTGCTAACTCCGCGTCTGATAACAGGCACCACACCCGCAGTAGATGCACTCTGTGTGAGGTCTCGCAGCAAGCTATCAAATACAGCGCATTTCTTGGCTTTAAAAAAAACAAACGCTATGCGTCGCCAGGTGTTTCATCGGATTTGAGGTGTTACCTCCTTTGACAGTATCACAGTATCAGCTTAAAGCACTTGTTGCAGGCTGCTGAGTTTGCATATTTTGCTGTGAAGTACAGCCAGACTTTTGACCGCTTCGCCTAGGGCATTTTTAATCTGTAGCTCTGCTCTAAAAGAACGTACGTACCTGGACCCGCCTACTATCCTCAGAAACGTAAAATGATTGGCTAGAAGTGTATCACAGCTCAGGACCTTCTTGCTGTGCCACCGTGCTTAGATATTATTAACATACAAATGCAGTAGTATTCTGGTATATAACCAAAGATCATTAACGCAGAGAGTGTTTGTAGCAAACCAAAGGCTTGGAAAGATTAATGATTTATTATCCATTTTCCTAACAAAATATAAAGAAATACATACTTATAGAACTTTAATAAACATAAAAAAGGCATGTCTCAAGACCTTTTCACTATCCTCTCCAAACAGCAACGGTGCAAAGGAAGATGCAACACTAGGTGCTTGGATAACATAAGATGTTCAACACATCACTGAAGAAACATTTTTCTCAAAGCCAAATGTACCCCAGATGATGTCTAAGCTACAGCACGCTAGCAGGCTATTCTTTCAAAGCTTTGTAAATACTCTGATAAATAACATCTAACATGTTTTGAATCACATAATACAGCATCCGACTTTAAATACTAAGTACTGTCATGTATTTTAGACACAGGCTACAAATGTCACCAAAAAAGAATAAATAACTGAAAAGCTCCAATGAACTGCTGCCTACTCTGTAGTTTACACAGTGTTCATCTTGCCCTCAAAGAGACTAAAATCTCATCCAAAGCTTTTTAGATGTCAACTCTATCTGTCCAAGTGAAGTAACCCAGAGGGATCAGCTTCAGAGGGACATATTGGAAAGATGTTCTCCAAAATTAGCTGTCAGTAGAAGAGACATTCAGAGAACAGAGCTGACGATGTGATGTGAACAGAGGTGGGTAGTAATGAGTTACATTTACTCCGTTACATTTACTTGAGTAAGTTTTTGAAAAACATTTATTTTTAAAGTATATCTCCAAAAGTTGATTCTGTTCATCTGGACGTAGCGTTTTGTGGGAGAAACGTTTTCTCACTCATCCCAATAACTTCTTCAGTCTCAGCTGACTGCAGTTTTCCCCAATCTTATAAACAGTACATTTGCATAATGACTGAAACAAGCCCAGAGAAGGAACAATGAGCTGGGAGGTCAGTTCCTTAATCTTAATTATGCAAATTCTCATGACCATAGAGATGGCACGATACCACTTTTTTATGTCCGATACCGATATCATAAATTTGGATATCTGCCGATACCGATATGAATCCGATATAGTGTTTTTTAATCAATAAAACTGTTTTTTAAATATCTTGCTGCATTTTGTATAAGTTCATACTCAAGTTTAAAAAACAACAACACTAAAGCTATTCTGTTATACCTGTATGCAAAAAAAAAAATTTCATAGTTCAGCAATACTGATCAATCTAATAAACATAAACCTACACCATCCTCCCTATTCTGGTATTTTAAAGAGTACTTAGCGTAAATATTAAGCAACCTAACTTCCAGCAAAAAAAATAAAAAATAAAAAATAGGGAACCACTCCTCACGCGCCACCTCATGATGCTTAATCGACATAATCAACCTTAATTTGATGCAGTGTGAAAAGAAAATACACAGAAATCAATTATTTTTCAAGAAATATTAAATAGATTCAACATCTTTCTTTAACAGAACTGCAGACTGCACAGATGGTGCCTTCCCAAAGGAAAAAGTACTATAGCTTACTAGGGTATATATTAGACATAATAGTTACTATATACAGTAATGGACTTCTATTCATTTTAGATCAAATTAAAACTTTGGGTGTCAGATAATTATTTAATAAAAGCTAGACTTTTTAAATGAGAATAAGAAAGAAAAGTATTTCTTTGTGCCCCCCTTTTCCCTGTTAATGCCTTACCTGCCCCCCTGGCTAAACTTTGCTAGATCCGCCCCTGCACAGTTACCAGCCGTCAGCTACGTAGAAAAGGATCCTGGTGTAGAAAGTAATATTAAATAAATTCTAACAACAGCTTAAAACAAACAAGAGAGACGGAGTCGCGACAGAAAAGCCGATCAGCTGATCATTAAGCAGTTTCATGATTGAAGTAGCAGCAGGAGAGGGAGGGACAGAGAAGACGCAGTCGCTCCATAAATCGGTTGTTAAGCTTAACGTGGGAATGCTTTACAAACATTCAGAAATGGACTTACACACTTGCTTTACTTCTCTCGGGGATAACTTTGTCGGAGATGAAATGCCGGCTCCAAATGCTGAACCAGACCACCGACAGGTCTCGCACACCACAGCCGCTCTATCACGTGATGCATACTGCTCCGACGTGCTAAGGTTATGAGGCGAGTTACGGCGTGTCGCAAGTTTTGTGAGGTGCTTTTGTGATATTTAATGGATTGGATTACATTTTTTATTTCTCTCCGATATCTGATCCAGTAATTTAGGTCAGTATCGGACCGATACCGATACGTAATATCGGATTGGTCCATCTCTACCATTGATCAACAACCACTGACCAAAACCCACTGATCAAAGACCACTGATCAATGGCCATGAGTCCCATTCACAGAGAGTTGAGGAATGGCTGCAATCACAGCATTGTAAGATGGCGAAAGATGTACCCTTAGGCCCCCTCCTCGATTCAAAAATGGTCTTTCCCTTTTCACGTAAATGGCCTCCTTGACTCCGCGCTCAAACCAGCGTTCCTCACTGTCCAAGATATGTACATCCTCATCCTTGAAAGAGTGTCCGCTGGCCTGTAGGTGTAAATAGACTGCAGAGTCCTGGCCTGACGAGGTAGCTCTTCTGTGTTGTGCCATCCTCTTAGCCAGAGGTTGTTTGGTTTCCCCGATGTATAAATCCTGGCAATCCTCTTGGCACTTAACAGCGTACACTATGTTACTCTGTTTGTGTCAGGGGACCCCATCGTTGGGGTTGACCAATTTTTGGCGCAGCGTGTTTAAAAGCCACAGAGACCTGGTGTTTAGAAAAAATGCGTCTCAACTGTTTATAAGATTGGGGAAAACTGCAGTCAGCTGAGACTGAAGAAGTCACTTGGATGAGTGACGAAACGTTTCTCCCACAAAATGTTTCTCCCACAAAACGCTACGTCCAGATGAACAATTTCAACTTTTGGAGAGGTACTTTTACTCGGCAATATTTGGCAAAATTTGACTCATTACTTTGTTTTAAATAATCAGTTTAATAATTAATAATAATAATAATAATGGATACTTTATTGATCCCCATGGGGAAATTACTTGTTTTTCTCTGCATTTGACCCATTCACTCAGTGAAGCAGTAGGGAGCCCACTAAGCAGGCGCCCGGGGAGCAGTGTGTAGGGACGGTACCTTGCTCAGGGATACCTCAGGGTAGCCGTTAAGTGGATTCGAACCGCCGACCTTCCGATCATGGAGCGACCACTTTACCTACTGAGCTATCCCTGCCCCAATTACATAATACTGCTAATAATGGATCATTCTGCCAGTGGAGTTTCTTGTAACTCCTTTACCAATCAGATGCAGTCACATGACCAGTTTGAAACTGTGGCGGACAGAGCGGCCCAAGTGTTTTAAAGTAGCGTGTAGATACATGGAAAGAAGAAACACATGAAAACATGGCAGAGTCAACTGTCTCCGCTAGAACTGAAGAGGATGAACACCCTTGGTGTTCATCCTCTTCAGTTGGATGAACACCATCCAACTGAAGAGTTGGATTGTTTTGTATCAAAACAATACAAAGATTGTTTCACTTAAAAGCAGTACAAAAGAACAGCTATATTTTCAGTGTTGGTTTCTACAGTGTGAGCCAAAGCAAACAGACTTTTCAGCGTGAAAAAACTCAACTCATGTAACCTGTGGAAACGTGTCGCAGTAAGTTTACTCTAAATATATTTTTAGCTTTGGTTAGTTTGATATCAGTCTTATGTTACATGTTATGTTCTAATGTTTTCTCTGAGGCTGCTGTGCCATTTAGAGCAAAAATGAATATAAAGTTTACAGCATATCTCGTCACTGGAAATGGTTTGCACTGTTTATATATTTATATTATTTACTGTAGATATTGGTTAAAAAGGCTTTATGTTGTGAAAAACTGAAATCTGGAAATTAGAATTGTACATATACATATATTCTATTTGAAAATACTAACATTTGTATATTTATTTATTTATGTTTGTCTGATAGCATTTATTTAAAAAATACATTTTCACCAATTACTTTTTTACTCTTATTTGGGCAATTTTTTTGACAACTACTTTTCACTTTTACTTGAGTAATAATATTTTACTATTTTATTTTACTTGAGTACAATTTTTGGATACTCAACCCACCTCTGGATGTGAAGATGTGAAGACAGCAACATTACAGATATCCTCAGTGAAAACAGGGCAGGGGGGCAGTAGACTGTCTGTCCTCGACATTAATTAGGCCTACCTGTGGGTTGTCCTCCATTACACAGCGGATCTTTTCCACCACATCGATGCGGCGCTGCCGGTGCAGGGCGTTGATCAGCTTGGCCAGGTTGGCATCGCTGTCCCGGATCGTCCAGTGCTGCAGCGCAGCATACGCCCTCTCATGATCAGAAGAGTAGCCGTTGGAGAAGGCAGCCACCTCACGCTCTGTGACATTAGCCAGCGACTGATAGATGTCGATCCACTGCGTGCCCACCTGGGCTGCCACGAGCTTCAGGATATCCACTCCTAAAACACCAAAAGATGGAGAAAAAACAGTTAGAGAACACATGTGATCATTTGTTCAGGAACTAATGGGTTATTCAAAGAGAAAAACCTTATTAGTTAGTGGGGAGAGGTAAATTGATTGCACTAATCACCAATCTTTTTTTTTTCGTAAGATTTATTTTCATTTTTAAATTTGAAAAATAAACAAAAAAAAAACCAAAAACAAAAAGCTCACAATTATGACACAAAGCAAATATCTACAACTCACTACAACATGGCAAGTTATTGTGACTACAGGAACACTCTTAAGTGTATATTCTTGTTTTCATGCCATTCAAGGATAATTCCAAAAATCTGAAAACCAAACACAAAAAGTAATAACATAATAATAATAATAATAACATAACAATATTGGTAATTACAAGAAAGAATTAGGAGACAGTATGCAAGACAAAAGAGAACAAATAAAATCAGCAAAACAAAAAGTATAGAACACATTATACGAACTTTTCCCACCCTCCCCCCATCCCTCTAACCTTGTATGGCTCTCAATCTCCTTACATTCCTATATCTAGACAGTTTATATTCACACTTATTTATAGAAACTCTTGTGTTCAGGAATCAACGCACTTCACGGTAAAACCACATCAATCAGGAAGTCAAGCCAGGAAAGCTGAACCGGGGATCAATTTAAAACAGACCCAGGGGGGTTCAGGATCAGAAAGACTTTATTTATCCCCAAGGGGCAATTAAGAATTTTGAGTCACCACTATAATCTGTCAAGTCCAGAGACGGTAGTACTGCCAACAAGGGGCCCCAGATTTTTTCAAAGGTTTCATACTTCCCTTTTACACTACGATATCTTCTCAGGTGTGCAGTAGGACACTATGTCTGTGAAGGTTCTCAGTCATCCAGGTCATCGTAGTCAAAGGAGGACACTAGCTCATTAATCCAGTGTCTCAGTGTTGGAGGATTTTCAGATTTCCAATATAGCAGAATACATCTTTTCAACGCTGTACTCGCAAGTAAAATAAAATATTTCTTCTAGTAATTCACGTTAATAGAAGCTGTGTCACCTAGAATCCATAGTTTTGGGTACAGTTCAATTGGGATTCCCATTACCCTTGAGATTATTACAATGGCGCGTCTCCAAAATTGTTCTATCACTGGGCAATTCCACAGCATGTATATCTGGAGGGAATAATTACTCAATTTTATGTAGTCTGTAAGGGGTGTAATATATCCTATGAAATATGTTAAATTGCATTTGCCTGTGTCTTATAGAGATTAACATGGTCTGTGCCTGTTCCAATAAGTGGTGCCATTCTACCTCTTCATAAACATAGCCCAGGTCTGTTTCCCATTTTCTTTTTATGGATGCTTTGTTGTGATCAGGTAACTTTTCACTGATAATAGCATATATAGAAGATGCTATTCCTTTTATTGACTTGCACGGTTTGGTGCAAAGATGGGTTTCAAGAGAGGTTTGTTTTGGTATCTCGGGGAATGCCCCTTTGGATTTCTCTTTGAAGAAACTTTGTCTTGGAAGTTTAAATTTTTCTTTTAGTTGTTGAAAGTCAATAAATGTATCATTATTTTATAAGTCAGCAACACTATTGAACGCTGTTCAATACTGAAGAAATTTAAACTTCTTAAAATTATGCAAAATTGCAGAATATTGCAGAATATTTTTAAGGTTTAACGGGGCGATCGTGGCTCAAGAGTTGGGAGTTCGCCTTGTAATCGGAAGGTTGCTGGTTCGAGCCCCGGCTTGGACAGTCTTGGTCGTTGTGTCCTTGGGCAAGACACTTCACCCGTTGCCTACTGGTGGTGGTCAGAGGGCCCGGTGGCGCCAGTGTCCGGCAGCCTCGCCTCTGTCAGTGCGCCCCAGGGTGGCTGTGGCTACAATGTAGCTTGCCATCACCAGTGTGTGAATGTATGTGTGAATGGGTGGATGACTGGATGTGTAAAGCGCTTTGGGGTCCTTAGGGACTAGTAAAGCGCTATATAAATACAGGCCATTTACCATTTACCAGGCCAAGGTTATCTGCTATGAAAAGCCAGACCAGGAAAATCTCCTTCATGTTTTTCTGTGTTTTATTCTCAGTTACTTTCACACAAAGGCATCTGCTGTGATTTTCACAATTCTGATGAAATCTCATGTGTATCAGTACTGATAAATGATCAGAATTATAATATTTCTGACTGTCTGAGGCTAAATTGAATCAAATCAGGACTTTGAGAACCGGAATCGAATGGATTATAGAAATCAGCGATGATACCCAGCCCTACTGAGCAGCCTAGGCCTGAGAGAAGTGGATGTAGCTGCGGGTAATAAGAAAAGATGAAAAGAACTATTGATAACTTTTTTGTTAAGTTAAGGCCTGATCTGCCTGAAATTCATAGCCAGTGCTCTGACACGGTGCCATCAATCTTTGAATGCTGAAAAAGCACAGTGTATCCAGGAAACACATATGATGCAATAAATGCACTGCCCAAGTGTCCCCTCTCCCCACTGCCTTTCAGCAACAGACAGCAGCAAACAGGTCGTCAGAGGAGGCCAAGATGATGATTAAGTTTAACATTTTCTACAATATTGACAAAGCACTTTAAGCACAAGTTTGTTAGTTAATAATTTAGAAATGAATATTGTCTGTATGGACTCCCCCCCCCAAAGAAAGTGCACATGTAAAACTGCGGTGTTAAGCGATGCGGTTGAAAAATTTGAGTGCACATAACTTTTGTGCCGGTATGCCTACATTTCTGAAGTTAGGCATACCGGTGCGCCCATGTCAAAAAGTTAGTCTAGAACCCTGACAGCTGTCTGCCGGCAGAGCCCGCAGGCACGTCACTGCAACCCCCTCTGGCCTCTGCTCTGTGGCTGCTGGGTGACCTCTCATTCAGGGCTCTCCTCAGCTCTTCCTAAGAGGGTGGTTCGGTTGACCCCCTGCTGATCCTCCTTGGGTCCTCGTATTCTGGGGCCTCTAGATGTCTGGGAATGATCTCCTCCATACCTGCTTCATGCCCTGGGGGACGGGGCTATGGCTTCCCACACTTCCTAGCAGATTGTTACATGGAGAAACCTTTTGAATACAAGCGTGCTGATCCACACAGGTGTGCACCTGTGTGCACACCCGAGGTGTACACACGGGTGTTCAAAGACACAAACTACACCTGTCTTGGCTGCTACCTCAAAGCACATTGTGCGCTGTCGATCACATGTATAATAACATGTAATATTCAGTATCTACTGTTAGCTAGTTTTGTGATTGTGATGGTGTTGTATTTATTATGTTGCTCTTTTTTGTTTGTTTTCTCTTCTGTTTTTTCTTATCTCAATACAGGTGATCCAGGTGTTTTGTTTGTTTTTTTCTTTTTCTTCCCCCTTTACTCGCCATTTCTTCTCCCCTCTATTTTTCGTTCTCTCCCTCTCTTTCTGTCATTCTTTCTCCCTGTCCTATCCCCCAGTCATGTCTGTTTGACGGGACGTCTGTAACAACCGAAAATCCAATCAGATAAATACATAATTATAATAAAGGTCAATCAAATGGACCAATATGGCAAGGCCATGATGATCCAATTGGTAAAGTAAATCCGCTTGGCATCTTTCTTGGCCTACAGACAACAATTTTGATGGCTAAAGATCCAAATGGGACAGGCAAAAAAAAAAGAAAAAAAAAGTGCCTGACATCACATTATTTGTTATGATATTGTCACGGCTAGCAGGGCAAGCCGTGTGAGTTTTAATAGATGACCCAAGATGCAGGCAGCTTCAGATGCGAGTGAGCTTTGTTAAAAAGGATGGACATACAAACTGGAATATAGCAGGCACAAAACAAAACCTAAGAGAACCTAAACTGGGAAAACTAACAAAACTAACCTGAAACCAGAACAGAGATAACAGAGGTAGACTTGGGGAAGCAACACAGAATGAAGCAGGGAAGTGACGGAGGGAGATAACGCAGACAAACCAGCAACAGGCAGGAGAACACACAGGGCTTAAATACTCACAGGCGTAATCGTGGGATGGGAGACAGGAGGAGAACACACCTGGGAGAAATCAAGGCTGACGAGACACAGACGTAAGGCTGAGAACACTCACACGAGATAGAGACCTTCAGAATAAAACAGGAAACTCACAGACACAGAACCAGACAAGACACTGAACTTAACAGACAGATTCACAAGCAGACACTGTGACACCATGCACAGACAGAGGGAACACAGCAGTGGGAGCAGGCAGGCACAGAACAGAAACCTAACAAATGGCAAACCTTAACAAAAGACATAACCAGAATAAGCAAGAACATAGAATAATATAAGGAAACACAAAACACTGAGTCGTCAGACTCAGGAACATGGCAGATATTATACCGGGTAAACTTCTCTCCAAAGCCCATAGCCTCCAACATTTGAAATAGAAAGTTTGGCTCAATCCTGTCAAATGCTTTATTTGCATCCATAGAAATTATTAGCAGGGGGTTTTGATTTTTTTGAGCAGTATTCAATATATGGCGCAAACGTCGTACATTATCTGCTCCATGCCTGTTTTTCATGAAGCCTGTTTGGTCAGTGTGTATTATCTTAGGCATGTCTTCCAATCCAATGTTGTGATTTCCAATCTGTCAGGCTCAGGAGAGACTCGGAGGCAGACTGTCACTTAAGTTCACAATTTATTTACACACAGACACCAGGTGCGGATATATACAGGTGAGGGGGCACAGGAAGAGGGTCTCCGGGGAACACAGGCACGGCAAGGGGGCGGGCTATGTACACAATCCTTCACTGAAGCTCAGGTAGCTCGGACTCCGGCTTTTAGCTCACCAAACGGTGGTCCTCAGGCTGGCGAGAAATGAGTGTTACACAATAATCCAGTGAAGAAGCACTCTCAGCAGCCGCCTTAAGAAGTGAATGAGATGAGACGATTGTTTGCAGGTGTCCGAGCTAGGGGCTGGAGCCGTCATGACTCCGCCCCGGTAAAGCGCAGTGCGCAGGAGGGGAGAGAGAGAGACGCAGCACAACAAAAACACTTGTAGCCATACAGAGTCAGCCGAGAAGGCACAGGGTCATGACACAATCAGTCTGGTAATTTATTATTTTCTAAAGCTTCTATAATCATATTCGTGACTGGGGTCAGTAATTTATTTGAGAAAACCTTATAATAATCGACTAAGAATCCGTCTGGTCCAGGGGTCTTATTATTTTGTAAACAGTTGACGCAGAGTACCTCCATCTCAGATATATCTGCATCAAGCAGTTCTTTGTCCTCATTATGTGATTTGGGAAGGGTTACTCGGCATTTAGTAAGGCTGTTGTGTTTTTTTAGATGTTTTAATGCGACGAATCTCTTTGCAGCAGTACTGTCAGCCCCTTGCTCAGTTTTATAGAAATCTCATAGAATCGTTTAAACTCTGCATTTATGGGTGCTGATTCGTCAGCCTATAACAGCTGTAGTTTTTAGAGACACAGAAATGGCTGTGACAGATTTAGTCATCAATGAATACCAACTAATACATCAACCAGTCACAGCTGCACTGACAGCTGTCATTCCTGAAGCAATCTCCCATGAATCATAAGTGTGTATCAGTAAATTCTCTCAAATAGCCTTAGGCGTCACATTGTACTTCACAATCTCCTTCAGACACACACTGCTGCCTCTTCAGACTCTCTCTGCTCTACTTTCACTGACTCTTATGTGACTTTTCAGTGAAACTTAAACACTGCTTCATCTGTTTGTAGGGTAAATATACAGTAACTCCCTTGTTTTGTTTGACATGTGTGTTTGTTTTGTGTCTGTGTGTGTGCACTTGTACAGGTTTTTACCAGATGTAGTTTTAATGTCACACCTTCCAGTTACAACCTAGTTAAATGTGAAATGAATACCACAGAATGTCCATAAGGTGCAGTTGCAGTCTGGCAGTGGGAGCAGTGTGACAGTTCAACTGTTTAGGAGGGAAATGGCGAGAGGAAAGAAACTGTGCCCATGTCGGGTGGTCCTGGTCTGCAGGCTTCTATACCGTCTGCCAGAGGGCAGCAGGTCAAAAAGTCTGTGTCCAGGATGTGAGGGGTCTGTGAAGATTTTCCCTGCGCATTTCCTGGTTCTTGAGAGGTACGGGTCCTGGATGGAGGGCAGGGGGCCCCGATGAACATTTCTGCTGCCCGTACAATCCACTGCAGTCTGCGATTGTCCTGTTTAGTGGTTGCTCCATACCAGACTGCGATGGAGGAGGACAGGACAGACTCAATGACTGTAGTGTAGAACTAGAAGACTAGCAGCTCCTGTGGAAGACTGTACTTCCCCAGTTGTCTCAGGAAGTACATCCTCTGCTGGGTCTTTTTGAGGATGGAGTTGATGTTGGTCTCCCACTTCAGGTCCTGGGAGATGGTGGTACCCAGGAACTTGAAGATCTCCACAGTCGACACCGGGCTGTCTGATATAGTGAGGGAGAGCATTGTTGAGGGATGTCTCCTGTAGTCTACTGTCATCTCTACCCATATGGAAAAGATATAGTAAAAACTTATATGATTTACTCATGAAAGTGGCCACTTTCTCATTACTTTCATATATTGTTTTAGTAAGTATCCAAAACATACAAGTTTGATTATATAATTTTTCAAGGGATCTTATATCTGTTTTCACTCTTGTATGCTTTTCATACAAGTTTCACACAAGATAGATACAAACTTTATAAGATTTATACAGTGGGGCAAAAAAGTATTTAGTCAGCCACCGATTGTGCAAGTTTCCCCACCTAAAATGATGGCAGAGGTCAGTAATTTGCACCAGAGGTACACTTCAACTGTGAGAGACAGAATGTGAAAAAAAATCCATGAATTCACATGGTAGGATTTGTAAAGAATTTATTCGTAAATTAGGGTGGAAAATAAATATTTGGTCACCTCAAACAAGGAAAATCTCTGGCTCTCACAGACCTGTAACGTCTTCTGTAAGAAGCTTTTCTGTCCCCCACTCGTTACCTGTATGAATGGCACCTGTTTGAACTCATCATCTGTATAAAAGACACTTGTCCACACCCTCAAACAGTCAGACTCCAAACTCCGCCATGGCCAAGACCAAAGAGCTTTCGAAGGACACCAGGAAAAGTATTGTAGACCTGCACCAGACTGGGAAGAGTGAATCTACAATAGGCAAGCAGCTTGGTGTGAAAAAATCAACTGTGGGAGCAATCATCAGAAAATGGAAGACATACAAGACCACTGATAATCTCCCTCGATCTGGGGCTCCACGTAAGATCTCATCCCGTGGGGTCAAAATGATCATGAGAACGGTGAGCAAAGATCCCAGAACCACACGGGGGGACCTGGTGAATGACCTGCAGAGAGCTGGGACCAAAGTAACAAAGGTCACCATCAGTAACACACTACAACGGCAGGGAATCAAATCCCGCAGTGCCAGACGTGTTCCGCTGCTGAAGCCAGTGCATGTCCAGGCCCATCTGAAGTTTGCCAGAGAGCACATGGATGATACAGCAGAGGATTGGGAGAATGTCATGTGGTCAGGTGAAACCAATGTAGAACTTTTTGGTATAAACTCAACTCGTCGTGTTTGGAGGAAGAAGAATACTGAGTTGCATCCCAAGAACACCATACCTACTGTGAAGCATGGGGGTGGAAACATCATGCTATGGGGCTTTTTTTCTGCCAAGGGGACAGGACGACTGATCCGTGTTAAGGACAGAATGAATGGGGCCATGTATCGTGAGATTTTGAGCCAAAACCTCCTTCCATCAGTGAGAACTTTGAAGATGAAACGAGGCTGGGTCTTCCAACATGACAATGATCCAAAACACACCACCTGGGCAACAAAGGAGTGGCTCCGTAAGAAGCATTTGAAAGTCCTGGAGTGGCCTAGCCAGTCTCCAGACCTCAACCCCATAGAAAATCTTTGGCGGGAGTTGAAAGTCCGTGTTGCTCGGCGACAGCCCCAAAACATCACTGCTCTCGAGAAGATCTGCATGGAGGAATGGGCCAAAATACCAGCTACTGTGTGTGCAAACCTGGTAAAGACCTATAGTAAACGTTTGACCTCTGTTATTGCCAACAAAGGTTATGTTACAAAGTATTGAGTTGTATTTTTGTTATTGGCCAAATACTTATTTTCCACCCTGATTTACGAATAAATTCTTTACAAATCCTACCATGTGGATTCATGGATTTTTTTTTCACATTCTGTTACTCACAGTTGAAGTGTACCTCTGGTGCAAATTACTGACCTCTGTCATCATTTTAGGTGGGGGAACTTGCACAATCGGTGGCTGACTAAATACTTTTTTGCCCCACTGTATATATCTTTTCCATATGGGTACAGTCTTAAGCTTGTTCAGCTCCACATTGTGCTGACTGCACCAGATTACCAGCCGCTCAACTTCCTGCCGGTATGCAGGCTCATCACCATCCTGAATGAGGCCAATGATGGTGGTGTCATCTGCAAACTTTAGGAGTTTAACAGCCGAGTTCTTGGAGGTGCAGTCTTTAGTGTAGAGGGAGAACAACAGTGGTGAGAGGACACAACCTTGAGGGGCACTAATACTGAGGGACTGAGTTTTAGAGGTGATCTCCCCCAGCCTCACTCCTGACAGCCTCCTGTCTGTCAGGAAGCTGGTGATCCACTGACAGGTAGCTGGTGACATGCTGAGCTGGGAGAGTTTGGAGGAGAAAAGTTCAGGCACATTGGTGCAGGATGTAATGCAGCCCCATGTTCACTGTTTTCCCGGTAGGCAAACTGCAGGGGGTCCAACTGGTGTCCTTCAAATGAGCTAACACCAGTCGTTCAAAGGATTTCATGACCACAGACGTCAAGACAACAGGTCTGTAATCTTTCAGTCCTGTAATGGTGGGTTTCTTGGGGACCGGGATGATGGTGGAGCGTTTGAAGCAGCTTGTTGAGTCTGGATTGAGGAGGGTGAGGGGGGAGAGGTGGCCAATATATTCTTCTGCAGTAGAATATATTTAACCCATTGGCCAGGTCTTTGTTTGCTTCAACAGTGGGTGGGGGGCGTCTGTAGCTGGTGATTTCCCGCAGGCCCTACCACACTGATGCAGGGTCGGTGGCTGAGAGCTGTTCATTGAGCTTCTGGGAGTAGATCCTTTTAGCTACTTTGATTTTGTGGTGGCAGATTTCTTTTCTCATGTATTAATCACATATTTAATCATATCACATTAGTTATAGTAATATCACTTTCTCACTTTACTATAGTAAGAGCACTCCTGTCACCAGCTTGCATGCATGTGAAATGTTAACACAGTGAGGCCATTGTAATGGGAGACGTTGAACAGATAGTGGGACTCCTCCTTATCAGGGATGTAAATCCTTAGGTAATGGCCAAGCAGAAAACAAGGTCATAATTCTCTCTATGAAGAGGGGCCAACATATAAGAGTTTGTGGAATGTTCTTTGTCTGTGTCTCTGTATTTAAGATGTAAGGGCGGTGGCCAAAATTCAGAGATGGTCCTAGGGTTTCACTGGGATGCTCTCTCCACATTGGAATGTGTTTATTAAACCCACTTCAAATCAAGCTCACTGGGTGTGTTGCAGGTTATTGTTAAATTTTCCACAACAATCTCCTTGATCAGTGTGTTCCTGGCCTGCTTGTACAGGGCCCCATTACCACTTCTGTAGGCATCCTCCCTAGCCTTATGAAGATGTTGGAGTTTAGTCAAAAGTCAAAGTCAAAGTCAACTTTATTTGTCAATTCTGCCACATGTACAGGACATACAGAGAATAGAAATTTCGTTACTCTCAAACCCTAGATGAAATAGCAATGAACATTTAAATATAAGAGAATGATTAAAAAATGCAAATAAAATAATTAAAAAGTAAAAATTTAAATAAATACAATACAAATGAACAAGAAAGCTATACAATATACAATATACAGTATTCAGGTAAGGGTAAATGACATTGAGTGTAAACCAGGCAGAGTAGTGCAAATAGGCAAATAGTGCAAATGGAGATTTAGTAATGTACAGTAAGAGATAGTATAACAACAAAGTCTTATGAGGTAGTGGCAGTCCAATGCTCCACAAAGTGACTGGTAACTGGTGCAGGCCAGTGAGTGAGTCAGAGTGTGTGTGTGTGTGTGTGTGTGACAGAGTTCAGTGAGACCATGGAGGAGAAGAGGGGAGAGGGGGCAGAATCGGGAGGGAGTTAAGCTTCCTGACAGCCTGATGGATGAAGCTGTCCTTCAGTCTGCTGGTCCTGGCCTGGAGACTCCGCAGTCTCCTCCCTGACGGCAGCAGCTTGAAGAAGCTTTGCATTGGGTGCGTGGGATCAGCCGCTATGCAAAGGGCTTTTTTAGTGAGACGGGTGCTGTAAATGTCCTGGAGGGAGGGGAGAGAGACACCAATGATCCTCTCTGCAGCTCTCACTATGCGTTGGAGGGTTCTATGACAGGACGCATTGCAGGCTCCAAACCACACAGTGATGCAGCTCGACAGGATGCTCTCGATGGTGCCTCTGTAGAAAGTGTACATGATGGGGGCTGGTGCTCCTGCTCTTCTTAGTTTGCGGAGAAAGAAGAGACGCTGCTGTGATTTCTTGGCCAGTGCTGTGGTGTTGTACGTCCAGGAGAGATCCTCTGTGATGTGCACACCCAAGAACTTGGTGCTGCTCACTCTCTCCACAGACGCTCCGTCAATGGTCAGAGGAGCATGTTGGGTGTGCATTCTCCTGAAGTCCACAACAATCTCCTTCGTCTTCTCCACATTCAGAGAGAGATTGTTGTCAACACACCACGTGGCCAGGCGTCTCACCTCACTTCTGTAGTCGGTCTCATCCCTGTTGCTAATGAGACCCACGACCGTTGTGTCGTCCGCAAACTTGATGAAGAGGTTGGAGCTATATGATGGAGTGCAGTCATGGGTCAGCAGAGTGAAGAGGAGGGGGCTCAGCACACATCCCTGCGGGGCCCCCGTGTTTAAAATTATGGTGCTGGATGTATTACTGCCGACCCGTACTGCTTGAGGTCTTCCGGTGAGGAAATCCAACAGCCAGTTGCACAGTGAGGTGTTGAGCCCCAGCTGGACCAGTTTTTGAGTGAGCTGTTGGGGGATTATAGTGTTGAATGCTGAACTGAAATCTATGAACAGCATTCGAACATATGAGTCTTTTTTGTCCAGGTGTGTGAGTGCTGAGTGGAGTGCAGTGGAGATGGCATCATCGGTTGAGCGGTTGGGCCGATACGCAAACTGGAAGGGATCCAGGGAGGGGGGCAGGACAGTCTTGATGTGTTTCATGACTAGTCGTTCGAAGCACTTCATCAGGATGGGAGTAAGTGCAACAGGACGGTAGTCATTAAAGCAGGAGGGAGATGACTTTTTTGGAACCGGAATGATTGTGGTGGCTTTAAAACATGTGGGGACGACAGCCTGGATGAGTGATATGTTGAAGATGTCTGTGAAGACATCAGTGAGTTCCACTGCACAGTCTCTCAGTACACGACCAGGAATGTTGTCAGGACCCGGAGCTTTTCGTGCATTGATCCTGCTGAGGGATCTCCTCACGCTGTCCGGGGACAGAGTCATCACCTGGTCACCAGGAGGGGGTGGGGTCTTCTGTGCAGTGGTGTTGTTTTGGACTTCAAAGCGAGCAAAGAAAGTATTCAGCTCGTTCAGCAGGGGGATAGTGCTATCACAGGTCTGTGGTGGGGGCTTGTAATCTGTGATGGTCTGAATGCCCCGCCACAGGCTCCGTGAGTCTCTGCTGTCTTTGAAGTGATGAGATATTTTCCTGGAGTACTGTCTCTTAGCCTCTCTGATGCCACGGGAAAGGTTGGCCCTAGCTGTCCTCAGGCTCGCCTCGTCTCCATCTCTGAAGGCAACATTCCGAGCTTTCAGCAGCCTGTAGACCTCTCCTGTCATCCATGGTTTTTGATTTGCCCGGACAGTTATGGTTTTCGTGACTGTTACATCCTCAATACACTTGTTGATGTAGGCAGTAACAGTCTCTGCGTACTCCTGGAGGTCAGTGGTGTTGTTATAGGTGGCAGCCTGCTTAAACATGTCCCAGTCTGTGGTGTTAAAGCAGTCCTGTAAAGCCTCTGAAGACCCTTCTGGCCACACTTGTATCCGCTTACGAACCGGTTTGGTGGTTTTAACGAGCGGTCTGTAAGCAGGCATTAGCATGACAGTGATATGGTCTGAGGCGCCGAGGTGGGGGAGGGGAAAAGCTTTGTAGGCTCCTCTCTGGGTGGTGTAAACAAAGTCCAGTGTGTTATTTCCCCTTGTTGGAAAGTATATGTGTTGTTGTATTTTTGGAAACACGCACTTTAAGTCTGCATGATTGAAATCCCCAGCCAGGATGAGAAAAGCATCAGGATGGGCTGTCTGTTGCTCACTGATGTGCTGGTACAGTTCATTCAGTGCCTCACTCCTGTTGTTGACATTGGAGGAGGGAGGGATGTACACAGCGCACAGTAGTATGGCTGTATATTCCCTCGGTAGATAGAATGGCCGGCACTTAATAACCATAAACTCCAGCACTGGTGAGCAGTGTTTGCAGACCGCAGCAGCATCGCGACACCAGGCATCATTGATGTAAACACAAAGTCCTCCCCCGCGGGTCTTACCTCCCGCGACGATGACTCTGTCAGCACGGTAGCATGTTAGCTGGTCGAGCTGAATGGCGCGGTCCGGGACACTGTCGCTAAGCCATGTTTCCGTGAACACAAAAGCACAGCAGTCCTTTACGTTCCTTTGAGATGAACGTAGCAGTCGGATGTCGTCCAGTTTATTTTCTAGCGAGCGTACGTTGGCCAAAACGATAGAGGGGATGGCGGGTTTGTGTGGGCTAGCCGCTAGCCTAGCTCGGATGCCACCGCGCTTACCCCTCTTCTGCTTCCTCTCACACCGCTTGAGGCGCATCCATTGTGGGCGAAGTGCAGGAGTGGGGGTCGGTGATTGAGTAGGCCTTCGGAGCAGACCCAGATCTTTCAGCTTCTCGATGTCCACAGAGTTTAACTTAAAAAGTTTGTTTCTGCCGATGTCGAGAAGAAGTGTTCGGGCATATCCTCGCTTGCACACAGATAGACGCGACAAAGACTTACAAAAACACTGCAACTTACAGGACGAAAAACACGAAAAAGTAGTTTGTTTGGGAGAGAGAGAAGCCGCTGCGTGTGCACGCGCCGCCATGTTGAAAGGAACATAGGAGTTTAGGAGTGAACCATGGTTTATTGTTGTTGTACGTGCAAAAGGTCTTGGTTGGCACACACATAGCTTCAAAAGCAGTCCAATCAGTGCAGTCAAAACAGTCCTGCAGTTCCTGCTTTGCTGCGTTAGTCCACTTCTTCACAGTTTTGACTACAGGCTTGGCACGTTTGAGTTGTTACCTATAAACTGGAATAAGATGGACCAGGCAGTGATCAGAATCTCCCAAAGCTGCCCGGAGGACAGAGCAATAGGCATCTTTTAAAGTGGTGTAACAGTGATTCAGTGTGATGTTGTCCCTGGTGGGGCAGTCTATATGCTGTCTGTATTTAGGAAGTTCATGGTTTAGGCTTGCTCTGTTAAAACCCTCTAAGACAATTGTAAAGGAATCCGGGAATTTCCTTTCCAGGGTGGTAATCTGGTCAGCAAGCTCGCACAGTGCGTTGTTTGCGTTAGCCTGAGGAGGGATGTAAACTCCGACCAGCATGAATTAAGAAATCTCCCGCAGTGAATAAAAAGGTTTGCAGTTGATGAAAAAAAGTTTCCAGGTTTGGGCTGCAGTATTTCTGTAACACTGTGACATCAGTACTCCAACCTTTGTTAATGCAGAAGCAGACTCCGCCACCCTTTTTTTCCCTTGAAAGCTCCATTCCGCGGTACGCCCGGTGAAGTTGGAAACCTGGCAGATATAAGACAGCATCTGGGATTCACTCAATGAGCCAGGATTCATTGAAGCAGAGGGAAGCATAGCGTGCAAAGTCCTTGTTAGTCCGGTCTAAAAGCAGTAATTCATCGACTTTGTTTGGAAGAGAGCAGAGATTCGCAAGATGCATTTGGGGAGTGCCGTGTGGAATCTTCGCCGACGTAGTTTCACCAGCATGAGTCCCCCGTCTGTGTCTCTTCTGGGAGCCACAGGGAGCCACTGCGCCTCTGACTAAAATCTCCAAATAACTTTACGGGTTTATGAAAAATGGATAAGAACTATTTTGAGACGACTGCCTGATGTTTAGCAGTTGATCTCTGGAGAAAGTGATGTTGTCTGAGTGACCAAAAGTGCAGAAAATAAACAAAAAAAAGAAAAGTGCGAGAGAGCGCAGTACAGAGGCTGCCACCCGTGGCGCTATTTTGCTCAGTTTATACAGTGGGGCAAAAGAGTGTTTAGTCAGCCACCGATTGTGCAAGTTCCCCCACTTAAAATGATGACAGAGGTCAGTAATTTGCACCAGAGGTACACTTCAACTGTGAGAGACAGAATGTGAAAAAAAATCCATGAATTCACATGGTAGGATTTGTAAAGAATTTATTCGTAAATTAGGGTGGAAAATAAGTATTTGGTCACCTCAAACAAGGAAAATCTCTGGCTCTCACAGACCTGTAACGTCTTCTGTAAGAAGCTTTTCTGTCCCCCACTCGTTACCTGTATGAATGGCACCTGTTTGAACTCATCATCTGTATAAAAGACACCTGTCCACAGCCTCAAACAGTCAGACTCCAAACTCCGCCATGGCCAAGACCAAAGAGCTTTCGAAGGACACCAGGAAAAGTATTGTAGACCTGCACCAGACTGGGAAGAGTGAATCTACAATAGGCAAGCAGCTTGGTGTGAAAAAATCAACTGTGGGAGCAATCATCAGAAAATGGAAGACATACAAGACCACTGATAATCTCCCTCGATCTGGGGCTCCACGCAAGATCTCATCCCGTGGGGTCAAAATGATCATGAGAGCGGTGAGCAAAGATCCCAGAACCACACGGGGGGGACCTGGTGAATGACCTGCAGAGAGCTAGGACCAAAGTAACAAAGGTCACCATCAGTAACACACTACAACGGCGGGGAATCAAATCCCACGGTGCCAGACGTGTTCCGCTGCTGAAGCCAGTGCATGTCCAGGCCCGTCTGAAGTTTGCCAGAGAGCACATGGATGATACAGCAGAGGATTGGGAGAATGTCATGTGGTCAGGTGAAACCAATGTAGAACTTTTTGGTATAAACTCAACTCGTCGTGTTTGGAGGAAGAAGAATACTGAGTTGCATCCCAAGAACACCATACCTACTGTGAAGCATGGGGGTGGAAACATCATGCTATGGGGCTGTTTTTCTGCCAAGGGGACAGGACGACTGATCCGTGTTAAGGACAGAATGAATGGGGCCATGTATCGTGAGATTTTGAGCCAAAACCTCCTTCCATCAGTGAGAACTTTGAAGATGAAATGAGGCTGGGTCTTCCAACATGACAATGATCCAAAACACACCGCCCGGGCAACAAAGGAGTGGCTCCGTAAGAAAGTCCTGGAGTGGCCTAGCCAGTCTCCAGACCTCAACCCCATAGAAAATCTGTGGCGGGAGTTGAAAGTCCGTGTTGCTCGGCGACAGCCCCAAAACATCACTGCTCTCGAGAAGATCTGCATGGAGGAATGGGCCAAAATACCAGCTACTGTGTGTGCAAACCTGGTAAAGACCTATAGTAAACGTTTGACCTCTGTTATTGCCAACAAAGGTTATGTTACAAAGTATTGAGTTGTATTTTTGTTATTGACCAAATACTTATTTTCCACCCTGATTTACGAATAAATTCTTTACAAATCCTACCATGTGGATTCATGGATTTTTTTTTCACATTCTGTCTCTCACAGTTGAAGTGAACCTCTGGTGCAAATTACTGACCTCTGTCATCATTTTAGGTGGGGGAACTTGCACAATCGGTGGCTGACTAAATACTTTTTTGCCCCACTGTATAGTTTACACAGACAATTTTATTTCTTATATGAATGTTTTTTATTTTTACTGTCAAAAACAGGATGTGTCAAGTGATAACAATAACAAGTATATTGGATTAAAACATTCACAGCAGGTGGGATATCCGGTCTTTAAGTGATGACCTGATGAACCCTGCTTCCAGGTCCAAACTACTCTGCATTTGTTAAGGCTGTTGTGTTTTTTACGTTTTAATGCTTTGTATTTTGTTCTATTTAATCTGAACAAGCCCCTAAAAACAGTCAGTGATAACTGTCGGCCTATCTCGGTTTTCATTACCACTGTTCATTTTAAAGCTCAGTTTTTTAACCCACATGCTGTAACTACATGCCCATGTAGCAGTATATTAATGACTAACCTCGTATTGTGGATGGATTATCTCAGTTGTTCTCCTGACTGAAGTTTGATTCGTTTACAGCATTCTGCCATGTGATTAAATTTGTCCATAACCTTCGGGAACTCTTGCATCAAATTTTATCGAGTGGAAAAAAGTTAGCATCCATCCTCCAACTTCACTGTGTTTATGTTATGCTAACATAGCTGTGTAGCTAGCCACCATGCAGCACATCATTATATACCAGCTAGCCCAACTTCAGTAACCCTACATACACCACTGCTGTTTAGTTTTCTGTCTTCATTTATGTCTGAAGTGATAGCAGAGCTGTAAATATAAATTTTTGCTATGGTTGCTGTGCTGGTTAAGCTGCCAGATTTTTGGATTCACGACCCTCCTTCATGGTTCGTGCACATCGAAGTTCAGGTTGCTCTTTGTGGCATTTCAGCCGACGACATGAAATAGCATCATGTGTATGGGCTCAAAATGTGGTCATAAATATTTTGTACTTGTAAAAAAGATTTGTATGTGTAAAAAAGATTTGTATGTGTAAAAAGATTTGTGTGTGCGTAAAAAAGATTTGTATGTGTAAAAAAGATTTGTGTGTGCATAAAAAAGATTTGTGTGTGCGTAAAAAAGATTTGTATGTGTAAAAGAGATTTGTGTGTGCGTAAAAAAGATTTGTATGTGTAAAAAAGATTTGTGTGTGCGTAAAAAAGATTTGTGTGTGGACTTAGAAAAAAAAACCCTGCAAGTTACAAGTACGGATTTTGACCCTATTTTTCTTCCTTTCATCTGATTGGTCAATGTCATGTCAATCACAAATGTAACAATCCAATCAGAGAACAGATGGGTTTGGCTGTCGGAGGGGCGCTTTTTTTGAACTGCAGGTCTTTGAAGGGAATAAATGCCCTTTTACATGCCAACCCAGCGTTTTCCTTCATCACCACGAAGGAAAACAGTCTGTGGTCATCCGAGTTTGGTGATTTTTGTGTCACAGGAGTACGTGTTTAATACAGGGACTTCCACAGCCTTTTCAACAGCGCTGCGGACCGCGGGGTGGGGGCGGGCAGTGTTTTGGAAATGACAGTCTTCATTACAAAGCTTTCTTCGTTATGAATTAGCATACATGTTTTTATTGAACATTTGAAGAACCAGCAAAAAAAACTCTTGTAGAGGACATAAAGTCAGAGATAGAAAAGACAAGGAGCAGGTGCATCTAGTACAGGTAGAGCTGCTGCAAAAACCCACAGAGCTCAGCAGCCAGCAACAAATTCTGGATCCTTTGCTTTTAGTTAGCAGTTAGCATTAGCAGCACATCCTGCGTCCGATGTGAAAGGACTTTTATGCTGCGCACTGTGACTCACACCAATGGTCCTGGGTCAGCCCTGACTTTGTGTTAAACTAATCCTAAAGTAATAATGGTATTTCTAACCACTGATATACCACAACTTTTTCCTTTCAACAGCTACTGAAAGTTAGGGGACGTAGCTGCTATCGGATATTTATATAGCGATCCTCCAGCTTCAAACTGTATCACCCTTCAAGGACCTGCAGTTCAAAAAAGCGCCCCTCCGACAGCCAAACCCATCTGTTCTCTGATTGGATTGTTACATTTGTGATTGACATGACATTGACCAATCAGATGAAAGGAAGAAAAATAGGGTCAAAATCCGTACTTGTAACTTGCAGGGGGTTTTTTTCTAAGTCCACACACAAATCTTTTTTACGCACACACAAATCTCTTTTACACATACAAATCTTTTTTACGCACACACAAATCTCTTTTACACATACAAATCTTTTTTACGCACACACAAATCTCTTTTACACATACAAATCTTTTTTACGCACACACAAATCTTTTTTATGCACACACAAATCTTTTTACACATACAAATCTTTTTTATGCACACACAAATCTTTTTACACATACAAATCTTTTTTACACATACAAATCTTTTTTACGCACACACAAATCTCTTTTACACATACAAATCTTTTTTACGCACACACAAATCTTTTTTACGCACACACAAATCTTTTTACACATACAAATCTTTTTTACGCACACACAAATTCTTTTTACACATACAAATCTTTTTTACGCATACAAATCTTTTTTACAAGTACAAAATATTTATGACCACATTTTGAGCCCATACACATGATGCTATTTCATGTCGTCGGCTGAAATGCCACAAAGAGCAACCTGAACTTCGATGTGCACGAACCATGAAGGAGGGTCGTGAATCCAAAAATCTGGCAGCTTAACCAGCACAGCAACCATAGCAAAAATTTAAATTTACAGCTCTGCTATCACTTCAGACATAAATGAAGACAGAAAACTAAACAGCAGTGGTGTATGTAGGGTTACTGAAGTTGGGCTAGCTGGTATATAATGATGTGCTGCATGGTGGCTAGCTACACAGCTATGTTAGCATAACATAAACACAGTGAAGTTGGAGGATGGATGCTAACTTTTTTCCACTCGATAAAATTTGATGCAAGAGTTCCCGAAGGTTATGGACAAATTTAATCACATGGCAGCCAAACCCATCTGTTCTCTGATTGGATTGTTACATTTGTGATTGACATGACATTGACCAATCAGATGAAAGGAAGAAAAACAGGGTCAAAATCCGTACTTGTAACTTGCAGGGGTTTTTTTTCTAAGTCCACACACAAATCTTTTTTACGCACACACAAATCTCTTTTACACATACAAATCTTTTTCACGCACACACAAATCTTTTTTTACGCACACACAAATCTTTTTTACACATACAAATCTTTTTTACGCACACACAAATTCTTTTTACACATACAAATCTTTTTTACGCACACACAAATCTTTTTTACACATACAAATCTTTTTTACACATACAAATCTTTTTTACAAGTACAAAATATTTATGACCACATTTTGAGCCCATACATGTGGTGTCTTCGCTGGATCTGCTGTCCACCAACCGTGTGATGACCCTCCCCCGATATACCCCCACCCAAGGGAAATACAGCACTTGCAAGGCGCTGCTGCTTCTGCACTACTCCCTCTCCGATGCAGAACGGGCCAAGAAAATCCTCTCTCTTAGGCCTGGGTGATGGTACTGCTCTCGAGCTCATGTCCTTGCTTGGAATGGATTCCTCTTCACTCTTCACCCGTCTTCCTCCAACAGTTGCTGGTGCGAGCTGGCCTCGCCAACCCCCCGCTACTGGCCACAAAGGATTACTGCTCACTCACAGAAGAAGCAGATTACATTCTCCTGGCTACCAGGAGCTTTGGCGTCCAGGCGATAGTTCCCGACCCACCAACAGCATCTCCCCCGCCCCCACCGATCCTCCTTGGGGTCTCCAACTCATCAATGGTGGCTGGGATGGCGGCACGGCAGCACCGCGGAAAAGGGCTGTGTTTTATCAGCCGCATGATAGCGCCGTGCTGTCTTTGCAGTTTTAAGGCCCAGGGAAACTAGCCTGCCGGCACTCTGGGTTCCCAAGGGAGCTGGAGTCAACCAAAAAATGTGTGCCCGAGCGTAAGTCCTCTATGAGGAGTAGCCTTTCCTTATCACCAGTGACCGCTACAGAGCGCTTGCAGGCTCGTTTCCCTGGGCCTTAAAATGGTAAAGGCATGCTGATGCTGCAGAGGTTTAAAAATGATGTGCCGGGAGTTCGCTGTTCAGAAATTTGAAGTTTACACAGCTACATTATCACCTGAAATTATGTTAAAAAAAAAAAATTTGCGTTGAGTAATAAGAGTAATATTAAAACTAAGTAGCTGCGGCCATTGTTGGAAACCTGAATTGGCTGGACCGTGCTATGAATTCTGGGATATGGTTTTTCAATTTTGTTGTCCGGGTGGAAAATCGGGAGAAATTCGGGAGAATGGTGGCTCAGGGAGATTTTCGGGAGGGGCAATGAAAAAGGGTTGGCATGTATGGTCACACCTTACAGTTAAAATAAACAACATTTCTTTATATAATTGCATTAATTGCAAATTATTGCAGAAACCAACTGGACACCCAGAGGTATGACATGCAAAACCCTCAACATCTGCATGACTGTTTTCGGTCGCAAGGTACACCAGTCGCCTGGTATGAGACAATTGATCTCCAAAGACAGAGCGCAACCACTCTCAGGCAGATTCTCAAAAGTTTCCAAATAATTGCAGTCTTACATGAGTACAGATAGATTACAGACACACTGCAACCATGAGGTCTGCTATTTGCAGTCAGTTCAACAAACATAATCATTCTGATTTTCTCAAGGTAAATACTAGTAATATTGTTTGCTTTGCACCAGGCTGTCAGAGAAACAATAACTGCATTCAGGTAGTTTTCTGCATTTTATTTATTTATTTAAATTAAGGACAGTAGGAAGAGGAGGTCTATAAATGAAATGTTTTGAGTTGATTTTGTTCTACATCTATCTACAAGTTGTTATAGTTGTCCCTTTGTATCCATTTGATTAAAAATTACAGTTGATTAGCTATTAAAATGCCATCTGTTGTTTTATTATGTAAAGATGCAAGAACACTCAAGCCAAAAAGCAGGTATACACAGACATGTGAAGTCTATACACGTTTGCAGAGAAAAATTTTACTCTAATTTTCCATCTGAAATCTTGAACCCTTTCCTTACCCAAACGTATGAAGCTAAATCTAAGCTGAAATCGGAGCCCTAACTCTAAACTAACCCAATAAAGAAGTGACCAGATCAGTTTCATTTGACCTCATTTTACAAGCTTTCCCCAGTCCAAAAGGCTTTACAACTCATGACTGAAAGAGTGCACACATGGAAACATATATAAATACATACACACACTCAATCCCCTATTACACTCTAGATTAATACACTCACACGAATGCTGGAGTCACCCAGAGGACCTTGTGTGCCAGCCTTCTGGGCTGGGAGACTGTCGACTCTCATCCACATCGCTGGCCATAAAACACAACAGACAAGAAATCCCCCTGCTCTGCACGCCTCACTGCCAAAGCTAGCTGGACACATTTAAATGACCTACATAGGGCTCGTGATTTACTATTTCAGTTGGCAGATGCGTTTACATGTACTCTATATTTTGGATAGAGGATTTTATCTTGTCTACCTGAGCCCTCAGAGGATTTTATGCAATTTTCTTCATTCACAACCATTTATACAAACACTTTTTTCTATGCGTTTTCGACCTTGGTGCTCTTCTATCTAGCATTCACACACATTCATAGTCTAATGGACTCATCAGACAGAAATTTGGGGTTAGTATTTTGCCCAAAGATATTTGGTATGCAGACTGGAGGAGCCAGGGATCAAACTAGCAACTTTCCAATGAGCAGATGACCTGCTCTACCTCCTGAGCTACAGCCAGTGCACTTTGCAAAAGGCATGATTGCTTTCTTTGTCCCATAATTATCATGACCTTGGTGGAAAAATTTGTGAATTTGTATTCTGATACCACAGAGTTAAAGTTTAATGTCATCACTGATGACTTCACAGGGTTAAGTAAGTATTTTACTTTTGCATGAATGGATGGAAGGTTGGAAGGGGTTGTTTTACCTATTTCTCTTCCTCCATTGGTCAAAAGCACTGATTAACAGTTGTGAGAGATTTGCTTTAAATGTTGTGTTCTAAATCACTGAAAGTTCAAAACTGTTGTATGCATAATTACAAAATCTTACTAATGTATAAATCTTTGCTATTGAGTCAGATTTTTAAAAAAAATGAGTTACTGTTAAAACCAACTTGATAATAACTGATAACTGACAATAGAAGTACAGTGGTCTCTCATTTGTCACGAGAGTTACATTCCAAAAATAACTCGGGATAGGTGAAATCTCCTCAGTAGCCAACTTCATTTTTTACAATTATTATAGATGTTTTAAGGCTGTAAAACCCCTCACTACACACTATACGCTTTTCTCAGATAGGCATGAACATTTTCATACTTTTCTCTCTTGTTTAAACACTTTCAAAGTTCAAACCTTCGTAGAAAAATAAGTCCAATATTATAGAATCAAGCCAAAGGCAAGGTAGTGCAAACAGTTTCATCACAACATTGTTATGTTTGTTAGGGAGAAACCTTACAAACATACAGCACAGCACTTCAGAGTTACACTTCTAGCGATCGAAAATTTATGTAAATTTGACAAGCTGAACGCATTCTGTACTGTTCAGGAGACATGGCATGAGATGAACCATGTTATAGTGAATGACAACTGTAGTGTTTAAGGACCCTGGAACAGGAAATACAACAAGATTAAAATATCATCGTTTCTCCATTTTATCCTGTTGGATATGTGTATAAAATTTAATGAATAATTCATAGAGGTCACAGTGAAACTGACCTTTAAACAACAAATTCTATTCAATTTATCCTTGAGTTCCAAGTTAACTTCAGTGCCAACTCAGAAGAAATTAACTCAAGACACTGCTCTTATCATGAGCTAAACCTTGGTCATTTTATCCTAAAGTCTGAATGGGTGTTTGTGCTGACTATAATTCAACTCCCTCCAGGCATTCTGTAATGTCTGTTTAACAAAATATAAAAAACATATACAGACATATACAACATGTACAGAGCTCTGTACAGGGTTGCCTGACCTGATCTGAAAAGGGGAATCAAAAAAGCCAAGTCAGACCACAAAAAAAGCATGGTGTTCCACATGTCCAGCAACAACACACATGTGACGTGTAGCAGGGTATACAAGACATCATAAACCACAAGGCTGCACTGCAAAGACAGAAAATATGAGTGTCCAGCTGGCAGAGGAAATAAACGGCTTCTTTCCCCACTTTGAAACACCACAACAGCAGCACTCATCTACTTCAGCTCTGCTCCCATCCTTACCTATTTCCTGCACCGCTCTCCAGTCACTGTAACAGAACATGATGTCACACATGTGTTCCTAGCAGTGAACCCCAGGAAGGCTGCCAGTCCAGATGGAGTACCTGGCAAGGTGCTAAGAGCATGTACCCACCAGACCCTTCAACCTTTCACTGGATCAGGCAACCATCCCATCCTGTCTAAAGTCAGCCACAATCATCCCAGTGCCGATGAAGTCTCCCATCACTAGCCTGAACGATTACTGCCCTGTGGCCCTCACACCCAGGGTACACACAATCATGAAATGTTTCGAGAAACTAGTCCTTCAACACATCAAGGACTACCTCCTCCCAGATTTTGGCCCCTACCAGTTTGCATACCGCGTGAACAGATCCACAGAAAACACCATCACCATAGACCTCCACTCTGTGCTGGGCCACCTAGAACAGCAGCAAAGCTATGTCCAAATGCTCTTTGTGGACTACAGCTCAGCTTTCATTACAATCATCCTGGACATCCTCATCACTAAACTGGTCACTCTTGGCCTCCCCCCTCTCACACGTGCCTGGATAAAGGACTTTCTTACAAACTGGCCCAGACTGTAAGACTCATGCTCACTGTGCACCTGCTCCCCAAAGGCCTGTGTGCTGATCCCCCTCCTGTATTCTCTCAATACCGCAAATGCAGTTCGACCCACAACATCATCAAATTTGCTGATGACACTACGGTAGTCGGACTCATCTGAAATGGGGGACAAGGCAGTCTACAGAGAGGAAGTCCTGAAGTTGGCAGCATGGTGTTCACAGTTGATATATTTCTTTGTCTAAATACTGTTCATATATACATAGTACTGCAGAATTGTGCACCCCCCCCCCCACACACACACACACACACACACGTTTGCACTGCGTAGGAGATGCTCCGTATTTCACTGTACATCTGTATAGTGACAATAAAGGCGTTCTGTTCTATTTTATTCTATTCTACAGGGTGCACCATTTATATGGCTACACCGTGATAAAATGGGAATGGTTGGTGATATTAAAGTCCTGTTTGTGGAACATTAGCATATGTGAGGGGGCAAACTCCTCAAGATGGGTGGTGACCATGGTGGCCATTTAGAAGTCGACCATCTTGGATACAACTTTCGCTTTTTCAATAGGAAGAGGGCCATGTGACATCAAACTTATTGGTAATGTCACAAGAAAAACAACGGTGTGCTTGGTTTCAACGTAACCTTATTCTTTCATGAGTTATTTATAAGTTTCTCTTTGTTCACATCCATTGACATATCGAAGAGGTTAACACGTGAGGAGCGGATTGAAATTGTGTTGATATCTGGTGAACGCAGTAACCGGGTCATTGCAGCAGATTTCAATGCAAGACACCCTACAAGACCACCTATCTCCCATGCTACAGTTAGCAAACTGCTTGCTAAGTTCAGTGTTGGATTTGCCAAAATGTGGGCACAAGAAAAACTGTCACTAATGAAGAAACATCAGTGGCTGTCCTAGCTTCATTCAGCAAGAGCCCACAGCGTAGCACTCACGGCATGTCACTGGAGAGTGGCATTAGTCGAACATCCCTTCGGTGGATATTAGCTACTCACAAATGGCACTCTTACAAACTCCAGCTACTGCAGCATCTCAACGAGGATGACCCAGATCGGCGCACAGAATTTGCAGAATGGGCACAACAAAAATTGGAACAGGACCCTCAGTTCACGCAAGAAGATTTTGTTCAGTGATGAGGCAAACTTTTATGTGAATGGTGAAGTTAACAAACAAAACCACCACTATTGGTCTGACACTAACCCACATTGGATGGATCCCTCCAAGACTGTTGGAATAACAAAAGTGATGGTTTGGTGTGGTATATGGGGTACAACGATAGTGGGTCCATTCTTCATCAATGGAAACCTCAAGGCCACTGGATATTTGAAATTGCTACATGATGATGTGTTTCCCTCTTTATGCACTGAAACTGGCACGTTCGCTGAGTTTTTCCAGCAAGATGGTGCACCACCACATTATGGGTGCCAGGTCCGAGCATTCCTAGATGAATAGTTTCCTGGAAAGTGGATTGGTCATTGTGGGCCAGTTAAATGGCCCCCAAGGTCTCCAAATCTGACCCCCTTAGACTTTTATCTTTGGGTTCATCTGAAGGCAATTATCTATGGTGTGAAGATACGAGCTGTGCAGCACCTGAAACTACGTATGCTGGATGCCTGTGCTGGCATTTCTCCTGCGGTGTTGCTATCAGTGTGTGAAGAGTGGGAGAAGAGGGTTGCATTGACAATCCAACACAATGGACAGCACATTGAACACATTTTATAAGTGGTCAGAAACTTGTAAATAACTCATTAAAGAATAAAGTTACTGTATTTTCACGACCATAAGACGCACTGTACTAAAAGGCGCCGTCTCAGTTATGTGTGCCATTACTGTATTTAACACACACATAAGGCGCACTGGATTATAGGGCGCATACAAGTACCGTATGCGTATTTAAAAATAAAGCGGGAGCAAACCTGAGTTCGGTACCTTACTCACATTTCTATTACCGGTAATCGTCATCATCAACAACACACAAGCATACAAGTGTGCATATTTAAAAATAAAGCAGGAGCAAAACTGAGTTTGGTACTCACATTTTTATTACCGGTAATCGTCATCATCAACAACACACAAGCATACAAGTGTGCGTATTTAAAAAATAAAGCAGGAGCAAAACAAAGTTTGGTACTCACATTTTTATCATCAATCAAACCCATCGAAGTCCTCATCCTCTGTGTCTGAATTGAACAGCTGCGCTAAATCTCCATCAAACATGCCAGGTTCACTTTCTTCCCTGTCAGAGTCACTTTCCGTGCTGTGCGGCTCCTTGGAAATTATGCCGGCTTTTGCGAAAGCTCGAACAACAGTGCCAGCAGACATGTTAGCCCAAGCATCTACAATCCATTGGCAAATTGTGGCGTAACTCGCCCGGCGCTGCCTTCCACTCTTGGTGAAACTGTGGTCTCCATTGGTCATCCATCGCTCCCAGGCCACTCGCAGCCTTACTTTGAATGGGCGGTTCACACCGATGTCCAGCGGTTGGAGTTCCTTTGTCAGGCCTCCCGGAATGACAGCAAGCTCACAGTTCATTTGTTTCACTAGTTTTTTCACATCGGCTGTGAGATGGGCACGCATAGAGTCACAGATTAAGAGCGATGGTGATGCGTGGAAAAAACCACCTGGTCTCCTTACATACACCTCCCTCAGCCAGTCTTTCATCATTTCCTCATCCATCCAGCCCTTTTCATTTGCCTTAATGATGATTCCTGCTGGAAACTTCTCTTTAGGCAAAGTCTTTCGCTTAAAAATCACCATAGGCGGCAGTTTCTGTCCATTAGCATGGCAGCCAAGCACAACAGTAAAAGAAGACTTTTCATACCCCGTTGTGCGTATCGCTAACGTGCTGGTCCCCTTCTTCTCCACAGTGTGACTCAGCGGGATGTCAAAAGTGAGCGGGACCTCGTCCATGTTTGTGATGTGGCTGGGCTGGATGTGTTTGCTGCAGTAGGAGCGGAAGATGGCCAGCTTTTCCTTATAATCCGCTGGAAGTTGCTGCGCTACCGTAGTCCTGGTCCGGATGGAAAAATGGCAACGTTTCATAAAACGAAAGCACCAAGACGGGCCTCCTTGGAAATGTTCAATGTTCATCTCTTCAGCTAGTGAAACTGCTTTTAGCCGAATGGTGACCGTCGAAACGCTTCTCCCACTCGTTCTTTGCTCGATGATCCACCGCTCGAGTCTTTCCTCCAACTCGGGCCACCTCGCCTTATGTCCACGGAAACTTAGCTGCGTTTTCTTGACCTGCCGGAGCTTGTTTTCTAGCTTCCTCCATTTGCGAACCATCGATTCGTTAATCTTAAATTCTCTCGCCACTGCTCGATTTCCATGTTCCTCCGCGTAGCTGATGGCCTTCAGTTTAAACTGTGCTTCGTAAGCGTGTCTCTTTGCCATTTTCAGGGTTGTTAAAACAACGATGTCCTGCATAACGCACATACCTGTTCTTTTATACAGGTACCGTATGTGCGATAAAGTCAACGCCCACACTTCACCCTTTAGCGTTCTCATGGTGTTCTCTACTACGTCCTCATTACAACACACAGGGCGCACTGCGCTATAGGGCGCGCCGTACTTTTTGAAGAAAATCTAAGACTTTTAAGTGCGCCTTATGGTTGTGAAAATACGGTACGTTGAAACCAAGCACACCATTGTTTTTCTTGTGACATTACCAATAGGTTTGATGTGTCACATGTAGGGCTGGGCGATATATCGAGTTTTTAAAAAATATCGATATATTTTTATACGAGATATAAGACGTGACAATATCCTTTATATCGATATAGTCTATGTTACGTTATAATTATACTTGTGGAGCCACAAGTTTGCCTCTCTTTCGTCCACTTTTGTCTCTACGCAACGTTACTCGGCCTCGCCTCTCCTTCACTGAATACAACTCCCCCTCCCCAATAGCTTCACCTGCAGGCAGCGACCAGATGGACACGGCAAATCTCCGTTAGCGAGTTGTGGGGCTGGACGGCATCAACGTGTGTCACTACCCGATCCGTACTGGAAACCCGATCGGTACCCCGCATGCGCGAAAGGGGTCTACTTCCGGTCGAAGCATTTTACGATAGTTACAGGTCAGAGTATCTGTTAAGATGTTAAGAATAACAATCTTTCTTAAAATGTTTCCGATAATGAAACATTTAACATAATGTAGACAAAAACAAAAAAATAAAAAGATAGTGACAGATCGGGATCCTTACTGCGCATGTACATAGCCGGACCGTACAAATCGGGTCTACCCGATCCGTACCGCGCATGTGCAGGGGTTTTCTTCTTCTTCTGTTCGTTTAATGGCAGTTTACTCCCCAGTGTACGAGGATACCGCCACCTGCTGACTGAGCGAATGAACCCTATTGTAAACTGAATTAGCGTCATTACAAACGTGTGTTAAATTTGATTTAGTGATAATCGAGTGTGTTTATGCTTGTCTGTGTGGAGAGGATTGTTGGAAAAGTGATGATAATGTCCGCTATCACTGTCAATTGCCAGTAAACACTTCATCTGGCTGCTGAATCTTCACGTGACATATTATAAAAAGTCTGTAATTATTAACTCTGTCATTAGGCACCATTCTTCTTATTTTAGGGCGCTGTTGTTCAATCGGGGAACGCTCTCTGTTGAGGAGAAAAGCAAAAATTTGTTGCGGATACGGATTATCCATTGTTTCAATGTCCCGGTAGTCGAAAAGGAGGCAGAGCTGTTGAGAAATGCTAGGTGCTAACTGGGCGCTAACCGTATCATTCAAATATATTGAATGTCGCAATGTTGGCAAAGAGAGGAAGTGACGTAAGATTTGCGCATGCGGGGTACGGATCGGGTTTCCGGTACGGATCGAGTAGTGACAACGTGTTAGCGAGCTAACCGCGCTAACGAGCTAACCACGCTAACGACATGCTGCCCACAATGGCTGCACGGCCTAAAATCCTTTCATTTTCTCAAAAGTTGACAGCGTGCCTTATGTATGAATTCTGGTTGTGCTTACTGTGAAATCTGTCTTTGTTATTATGCTCAGCGTCTGTTAGTTTACATTTTGACTGCACAATTATAAGCTTTTTGTTATGCACAAAAACAACATTGTTTTCTTTTATTTATGGAGCATGATTATTTAATAAATGCTGATAATTTATTTTTGAGTAATTTCTTCATGTAAATCTATGCTGTATGTAAATAAAAATGCGTGTGTGACATCTGGGACACAGTGTGACTAAGAACTTTCTTTTTGTTCTTAACTTATGGCTTTAAAAAATATCGAGATATATATCTTATATTGCCACCCAGCTAAAAAATATCGAGATATGAATTTTGGGTCATATCGCCCAGCCCTAGTCACATGGCCCTCTTCCTATTGAAAAAACAAAAGTTGTATCCAAGATGGCCGACTTCTAAATGGCCACAAACAGGACTTTAATATCACGAACCATTCCCATTTTATTACGGTGTAACCATATAAATGGCCCACCCTGTATTCTATTTTATAACCGTGACACTGACTTTTTGACCAAGAAAATCAAATCAGTTCATCCTTGAGTTTACCTGAATGTTTGTTTAGAGTAATATCTTCTAGGTGTTCCCAGAACGTCGCATTCACAATAAATCCTCCGACAAGAGAGCCATAGAAACAACATAAAAGTATATTCTTGACTTGTGCATGATTTTGGACATAATGAATATCTTGACCTGATTGCAATGCTAGTGACACCACTTCTGAGACTTATTAGCATAAACGCATAATCTAAGCAGTTAACACTTACAATTTTAGAATTCAAGAATATTAGAGTTCTCAGTAATATGGGCATGCAGTAAGCCCCAATTACTGATAATATTGCTACAGAACATCGTCCAGGAAACTCCTTAAAACCCAACTGAGAATTGGGAAATTGGGGAAAACAAACACTAGATCCAACAGGTGGTCTCACCTCTGTACCGTAGCATGATGGGAAGCAGGGTGCTTTGCGCGTCAACGTCTTTACAAATACCATTTTGTTGAATTAATCACATCAGATAGTCCTCTCACGTTCATTCCAATTTAGGAACACAAAACAATAAATGAGTGAATTGTTTATGTGGCTGTGTGGGAGTGCAACAGGAACTGTGTACCTCTAACCAGGCAACAAACCCCTCAAACTCTACTCCACAATCAATCCCAGGCTGAACAGAGAGCAGGCTACCCCAGCCCACCCTGTTACAGCACAAAGTATATTCTAACACGACTCCCCACTGGGCTTGGATGTGGAACCTGGCATTATTAACGGTGTGGATGTTTAATGAGGAAGGATGGTGGGTAGTTAGAATGTTGTTTTCCTTCATGTTTTCCTCAACAGTGTGCAACTTACTTTGGAAATATAGGTTGTAAATAATATGGCTGGTAACCACACTAAGTGCAGCCTGCCTTTATTTGATGTCATCTTACAGGAACACAATGTGTTTTTCCATCTTTGTAAGCCATCACTAAAAACTGCATACACAAAATGTCACAGCTGTTTTGGACTGATTGGAAAGAGCAGTTTTGATAATGCAACAAACCTTGTATGAGAAACATAATCACATCACTTCACATTATTACATACTCAAACACAAGCGATTAAAGGAACACATATCAGTTTCATTATGCAGTGTCAAAAAGCACTTTTCGGTCCAAAGAGTTCTAGGGACTCCCCTAGGTTACGTGATCACTGTCGAATTTTCCAAGAACTATATCTTCTGTATGCATTTGCATCACAAACAGAAACGCTAAAGTCATGTATTAGCCAACTGCTGGTTGGCACAACAACATCTACAACCACAACAAATAGATGGATGTCTTGACAATCTGTTGACAATAGAGAAAAAGCAGTTGCAAAGGCAGGGTTTCAACCATGAAAGCTGTTAGCCAGGCAACTGCAACCTGTCCAAGTGGTAAGAACGGAATTGCAGTTTTACGTTGTAGCACTATCCACTTGCTGAAATGCTATGATGCTATACCTGGCACAGATGGAACAGTGAAGCTGTATTGAAACAGCTCTTTCCAGACCAAACTGAGAACTAACACAAAGATTTCTCTTTGAAACATCAACATTACACTGTAATTTTTATAAAGTGGGAACTTCACTGTCTTTCCTGTCATGCTCAGGTCAAATCTTACCAATTTACAAATTAAAAAATGTCCCATTGGCTCGAGGCCTTATGACATCCTCCACACTATGCACTTGAACATATAAAAGTGATGAGCACCTCTTTCGTTGAATTTTGAGTGTTTTAATCAACTTTGTTACATCTGTGGTGTTCCCGACCATCATAGAAAATGAATGGGAATCCACCCCTCAACCCCTTTGGCCTCTGACCCCCTGAATGACAAAATAAAAGACCCACTTTACGATCTACTGAACCACCCACTGAATGGCCAACTGAATGACCACTGAACAACCGACTGAACGACCCAGTGACCCAGCCTCTGAATTTTTTAATTTTTAATTTGAGAACTGTTAAAACAGACCGTTCAATGGTGACCAGAACACTAAAGTAAGGGGGTTTGGAGTGCACACAACAGGAGGGCTATTAGTCATTATATTTTAAGCTAACAGATGCTTACATATCTAGCAACATTGTAGCCTTTGGCTCAGTGACACACAGCAATTGATCAGTTGGCAACCCCCTGGCAACATCTGGTAACTAGAGAAAAAAATTTATCTTCTAACTAGTTAGTGAGTAGGACTAGGCGATATGGCCCAAAATTCATATCTTGATATTCTTTATCTGGATGTATATCTCGAAGAAGATATATATTGAAGAAGGGATTTTTTGCCATAAAGTAAGAACAAAAAGAGTTCTTAGTCAAAGCTGTGTCTCAGATCTCAAACAGGCACTTTTATTAACATACAACGTAGATGTACATGAAATTACTCAGAAATAAATTATCAGCATTTATTAAATAATAATGCTGCATATATAAAATAAAAAATGTTGTTTTTGTGCATAACAAAAAGCTCACAATTGTGCATTCAAAATGTAAACTAAAAAGACGCTGAGCATAATAACAAAGACTGACAGATTTTGCAGCTGCTCTGTTCCCATGTTCTACTGCATGACTGACAGCCTCAAGTTTGAAATCCACTTCGTAACCATGTCTCTTAACAGGTGCCATTTGTAGTCCTTATACACACACGATAATAATCCGCGCAATATTACGTTGAAGCACAGCACGTATTACTCCGCGAGGCTCCTGACTATGGTAGCCATATTGCTTTGACAATGCATTAAGTAGTGCAGCTTCGTAGCTTGCCAAAGTCGTAATAAAACCTTTTTTGACAGATTTCTGAGCGCCGTGTACCACATAAAATCAGTTTTCGGTCAGTAAGCATAACCAGAATTCATACATAAGGCTCACTGTCCATTTTTGAGAAAATGAAAGGATTTTAGTGTAAGCTTACAGCCGAAAAATACGGTACACGAGTTTTGTAAGGTGGTTTGTTTCGGTGCAGGAGGCTGTGAGACTTCGCGGTCCAGGATACAGGACGCAGTTTCACACACTCTTCATTTTGCACTTCATGGTGCTGTTGTAAATAGTGAAAATACCAGTAGTGCTCCAACCTTTAGTCGGGACGCTTTCTCAACATTCTCTACAGAATACACTGCTGCTCATCTGACACTCCAAATAATACTAATAATAATTAGTGCTGCCAGCGTTAATCTTGTTAAAATGACATTAAGGCCATAACTGCATTAACACAGTTAATGAGTTATCGCGGATCACCCCTTGCGTGGGGCTGGACTTTGTCAACGCATTAACGACCTAACCGCGCTAATATGGATCTCTAAATTACTAATTTTCAAATGTTTTCTTTTTACCGACCAGCTCCTCTTGTATAGTTGCAGTGTCCATCTTGTTATTGCCTGCAGGTGAAGCGATGGGGGAGGGGTAGTTGTGTTCAGTGAAGGAGAGAGGCGAGGCAGAGTAGCGTTGCTTAGAGACAAAAGTGGACGAAAGAGAGGCAAACTTGCGGGTCCACGAGTATAATCATAATGCAACATAGACTATATCGATATAAACAATATTGTCACATATAAAAATATATCGATATATACAGTGGGGCAAAAAAGTATTTAGTCAGCCACCGATTGTGCAAGTTCCCCCACTTAAAATGATGACAGAGGTCAGTAATTTGCACCAGAGGTACACTTCAACTGTGAGAGACAGAATGTGAAAAAAAAATCCATGAATTCACATGGTAGGATTTGTAAAGAATTTATTCGTAAATTAGGGTGGAAAATAAATATTTGGTCACCTCAAACAAGGAAAATCTCTGGCTCTCACAGACCTGTAACGTCTTCTGTAAGAAGCTTTTCTGTCCCCCACTCGTTACCTGTATGAATGGCACCTGTTTGAACTCATCATCTGTATAAAAGACACCTGTCCACAGCCTCAAACAGTCAGACTCCAAACGCCGCCATGGCCAAGACCAAAGAGCTTTCGAAGGACACCAGGAAAAGTATTGTAGACCTGCACCAGACTGGGAAGAGTGAATCTACAATAGGCAAGCAGCTTGGTGTGAAAAAATCAACTGTGGGAGCAATCATCAGAAAATGGAAGACATACAAGACCACTGATAATCTCCCTCGATCTGGGGCTCCACGCAAGAGCTCATCCCGTGGGGTCAAAATGATCATGAGAACGGTGAGCAAAGATCCCAGAACCACACGGGGGGACCTGGTGAATGACCTGCAGAGAGCTAGGACCAAAGTAACAAAGGTCACCATCAGTAACACACTACAACGGCGGGGAATCAAATCCCGCAGTGCCAGACGTGTTCCGCTGCTGAAGCCAGTGCATGTCCAGGCCCGTCTGAAGTTTGCCAGAGAGCACATGGATGATACAGCAGAGGATTGGGAGAATGTCATGTGGTCAGGTGAAACCAATGTAGAACTTTTTGGTATAAACTCAACTCGTCGTGTTTGGAGGAAGAAGAATACTGAGTTGCATCCCAAGAACACCATACCTACTGTGAAGCATGGGGGTGGAAACATCATGCTATGGGGCTGTTTTTCTGCCAAGGGGACAGGACGACTGATCCGTGTTAAGGACAGAATGAATGGGGCCATGTATCGTGAGATTTTGAGCCAAAACCTCCTTCCATCAGTGAGAACTTTGAAGATGAAACGAGGCTGGGTCTTCCAACATGACAATGATCCAAAACACACCGCCCGGGCAACAAAGGAGTGGCTCCATAAGAAGCATTTGAAAGTCCTGGAGTGGCCTAGCCAGTCTCCAGCCCTCAACCCCATAGAAAATCTGTGGCGGGAGTTGAAAGTCCGTGTTGCTCGGCGACAGCCCCAAAACATCACTGCTCTCGAGAAGATCTGCATGGAGGAATGGGCCAAAATACCAGCTACTGTGTGTGCAAACCTGGTAAAGACCTATAGTAAACGTTTGACCTCTGTTATTGCCAACAAAGGTTATGTTACAAAGTATTGAGTTGTATTTTTGTTATTACTATAAATTACTGACCTCTGTCATCATTTTAGGTGGGGGAACTTGCACAATCGGTGGCTGACTAAACAGTTTTTTGCCCCACTGTATGTGTACACGTGCAACCCCCAAATAGCCACTTTTCTCTGCTTTTTACTCTCTGGAACCTTACAACAAAACAGCTTCTTAATACTTCCAAGGTGTGTGGCTGGCTTTGCTTCAAGGTTGTAACACCCCTTTACTGGGGCCGTTAAAGCATTTGTGCAAGAAAGGGAAACGTCAAAGCACAGATCACACACATACAGTGTTTGGCATTTGGTCAGGGCTGGCAAGGAAGTAGTGAAATGTGCTACTTCTCCACAGCAGGGGTTGAATGGGGCTCTCAAGGGCTGCAGCCTAGATTTGTGTTATTGGGATCTGAGAAATATATTTATTTTCTGAAACAAAGGCCAGCAATTAAAATGAAACTAAGGTCAGTGAATATGCTGTGTTATTCCAACATCAAGTCACCTAGAAGTGTCTGAAATGACCTTTCAGATTGTGGTTTGAATTTAAGTAGTGATTAGCTAAGTGTGCAGAAGTCAAAAAGAAGGCTTATGGTCTAACTTCTAGTACACATTCTACGCGGCAGTGTTTGTGAACACCTAAGAATATGAATGCCTGTAAGGCATAGCCCAAAGATTCATTCATTCATTGTATTAACTCATTCACTGCCATTGACGTCTATAGCCGTCAATTGCAGTGAATGAGTCAATGGGTTTAACTCATTCACTGCCAATGGCTGGCAGTGAATGAGTTAATTATTCCATTAAGACACAAATGACAGACTGAGATCAAGGAACTAAGATCCAACCAAGAAGATACATTTTGATTAACAGTTCCATGGATTTTATGCTTGATTCCTCTCTATTTGAAATGATCTGGAAAAGAGAGGTACATAAAGACTTGGCATTTTGGCTCAGTCACAGAGTCCTAGAGATCAGTCAGTGATCCACTGGGAACCACTGATTACCAGCTTCCAATAGCTGCTCTTAGTTGCTGTGAAGTTTCTAAAACCCAGTTCATGCAGGCCTAGAGATCAGTTGGCAACTATCTGGTAACAACTGGTTAGGAAAAATGCTGATTCTGCAACTGGTTGGTGAGTAGTTGCTGGCAGTCTCTAGCATGGCATTCAGAGTTGCAATGAAAAGCAGGTTGCTGCAGTGAATAGTAGTTTGCATGGAAAACACAAATTTGTCTGCAAATACTTGCAAACTACTTGCCAAGTTGTAGTGAAAGAGTGAGAAATGTGAAAAAAACTAGAAATGTTATCCTCCCAAGTAAAAGCTTTGCTGTTTCACTACCACTTGGTAGAAAATTTCACTGGGCGACAGCCAGCGGCCTCCAGCCAACACTCGCCAATAGGGCTGGGGGATATATCGAGTTTTTAAATGGGACGATCGTGGCTCAAGAGTTGGCAGTTCGTCTTGAAATCGGAAGGTTGCCGGTGCGAGCCCCGGCTCCGACAATCTCGTTCATTATGTCGTTGGGCAAGACACTTGACCCGTTTCCTACTGGTGGTGATCAGAGGGCCCGGTGGCGCCAGTGTCCGGCAGCCTCGTTCTGTCAGTGCGCCCCAGGGCAGCTGAGGCTACAATGTAGCAAGCATTGTGCAGGTTAAAATGAATGAGCTCATATTAGGCAACTTAAATAAACTGCTACAACCTACTCTTTCTAGAGTCTACGCCCTCTTCCTCCATCAATGCATTTCCCAATAATTGCCACGTACATACTGAACTGCTAACTGATTTGCTGAGATGAGGGTTGTCCCACCTGTCCCTAAAAAGTTATTAAACTATTAAAATTAGGAAGGATATTAACCTGTTGTTGTGCTGGGAATAAAACCTTTACAACTGCTATTTTGTGACTTTTGAGGTTATTTTTACCAGACTTGACTGGTGATCCTGTACAAGAAGTTATGTCCCATTGGATAGTGTAACAGAATATATAATTTCAGAATATGTGGGGCCATCATGGCTCAAGAGTTGGCAGTTCGTCTTGTAATCAGAAGGTTGCCGGTTTGAGCCCCGGCTCCGACAGTCTTGGTCGTTGTGTCCATGGGCTAGACACTTCACCCGTTTCCTATTGGTGGTGGTCAGAGGGCCCGGTGGTGCCAGTGTCCGGCAGCCTCGCCTCCAGCCAACACTCGCCAATAGGGCTGGGGGATATATCGAGTTTGTAAATTGGGCGATTGTGGCTCAAGAGTTGGCAGTTTGTCTTGAAATCGGAAGGTTGCCAGTGGGCCTCTGTCAGTGCGCCCCAGCGCAGCTGTGGCTACAATGTAGCTTGCCATCACCAGTGTGTGAATGTGTGGATGACTGAATGTGTAAAGCGCTTTGGAGTCCTTAGGGACGAGTAAAGCGCTATACAAATACAGGCCATTTGCCATTTAAATACAGTGGGGCAAAAAAGTATTTAGTCAGCCACCGATTGTGCAAGTTCCCCCACCTAAAATGATGACAGAGGTCAGTAATTTGCACCAGAGGTACACTTCAACTGTGAGTAACAGAATGTGAAAAAAAAATCCATGAATCCACATGGTAGGATTTGTAAAGAATTTATTCGTAAATCAGGGTGGAAAATAAGTATTTGGCCAATAACAAAAATACAACTCAATACTTTGTAACATAACCTTTGTTGGCAATAACAGAGGTCAAACGTTTACTATAGGTCTTTACCAGGTTTGCACACACAGTAGCTGGTATTTTGGCCCATTCCTCCATGCAGATCTTCTCGAGAGCAGTGATGTTTTGGGGCTGTCGCCGAGCAACACGGACTTTCAACTCCCGCCAAAGATTTTCTATGGGGTTGAGGTCTGGAGACTGGCTAGGCCACTCCAGGACTTTCAAATGCTTCTTACGGAGCCACTCCTTTGTTGCCCGGGCGGTGTGTTTTGGATCATTGTCATGTTGGAAGACCCAGCCTCGTTTCATCTTCAAAGTTCTCACTGATGGAAGGAGGTTTTGGCTCAAAATCTCACGATACATGGCCCCATTCATTCTGTCCTTAACACGGATCAGTCGTCCTGTCCCCTTGGCAGAAAAAAAGCCCCATAGCATGATGTTTCCACCCCCATGCTTCACAGTAGGTATGGTGTTCTTGGGATGCAACTCAGTATTCTTCTTCCTCCAAACACGACGAGTTGAGTTTATACCAAAAAGTTCTACATTGGTTTCACCTGACCACATGACATTCTCCCAATCCTCTGCTGTATCATCCATGTGCTCTCTGGCAAACTTCAGATGGGCCTGGACATGCACTGGCTTCAGCAGCGGAACACGTCTGGCACTGCGGGATTTGATTCCCTGCCGTTGTAGTGTGTTACTGATGGTGACCTTTGTTACTTTGGTCCCAGCTCTCTGCAGGTCATTCACCAGGTCCCCCCGTGTGGTTCTGGGATCTTTGCTCACCGTTCTCATGATCATTTTGACCCCACGGGATGAGATCTTACGTGGAGCCCCAGATCGAGGGAGATTATCAGTGGTCTTGTATGTCTTCCATTTTCTGATGATTGCTCCCACAGTTGATTTTTTCACACCAAGCTGCTTGCCTATTGTAGATTCACTCTTCCCAGTCTGGTGCAGGTCTACAATACTTTTCCTGGTGTCCTTCGAAAGCTCTTTGGTCTTGGCCATGGCGGAGTTTGGAGTCTGACTGTTTGAGGGTGTGGACAAGTGTCTTTTATACAGATGATGAGTTCAAACAGGTGCCATTCATACAGGTAACGAGTGGGGGACAGAAAAGCTTCTTACAGAAGACGTTACAGGTCTGTGAGAGCCAGAGATTTTCCTTGTTTGAGGTGACCAAATATTTATTTTCCACCCTAATTTACGAATAAATTCTTTACAAATCCTACCATGTGAATTCATGGATTTTTTTTCACATTCTGTCTCTCACAGTTGAAGTGTACCTCTGGTGCAAATTACTGACCTCTGCCATCATTTTAGGTGGGGGAACTTGCACAATCGGTGGCTGACTAAATACTTTTTTGCCCCACTGTATATATCGATATATTTTTATATGAGATGTGACAATATTGTTTATATCGATATAGTCTATGTTGCATTATGATTATACTCGTGGACCCGCAAGTTTGCCTCTCTTTCGTCCACTTTTGTCTCTAAGCAACGCTACTCTGCCTCGCCTCTCTCCTTCACTGAACACAACTACCCCTCCCCCATCGCTTCACCTGCAGGCAATAACAAGATGGACACTGCAACTATACAAGAGGAGCTGGTCGGTAAAAAGAAAACATTTGAAAATTAGTAATTTAGAGATCCATATTAGCGCGGTTAGGTCGTTAATGCGTTGACAAAGTCCAGCCCCACGCAAGGGGTGATCCGCGATAACTCATTAACTGTGTTAATGCAGTTATGGCTTTAATGTCATTTTAACAAGATTAACGCTGGCAGCACTAATTATTATTAGTATTATTTGGAGTGTCAGATGAGCAGCAGTGTATTCTGTAGAGAATGTTGAGAAAGCGTCCCGACTAAAGGTTGGAGCACTACTGGTATTTTCACTATTTACAACAGCGCCATGAAGTGCAAAATGAAGAGTGTGTGAAACTGCGTCCTGTATCCTGGACCGCGAAGTCTCACAGCCTCCTGCACCGAAACAAACCACCTTACAAAACTCGTGTACCGTATTTTTCGGCTGTAAGCTTACACTAAAATCCTTTCATTTTCTCAAAAATGGACAGTGAGCCTTATGTATGAATTCTGGTTATGCTTACTGACCGAAAACTGATTTTATGTGGTACACGGCGCTCAGAAATCTGTCAAAAAAGGTTTTATTACGACTTTGGCAAGCTACGAAGCTGCACTACTTAATTGTCAAAGCAATATGGCTGCCATAGTCAGGAGCCTCGCGGAGTAATACGTGCTGTGCTTCAACGTAATATTGCGCGGATTATTATCGTGTGGGTATAAGGACTACAAATGGCACCTGTTAAGAGACATGGTTACGAAGTGGATTTCAAACTCAAGGCTGTCAGTCATGCAGTAGAACATGGGAACAGAGCAGCTGCAAAATCTGTCAGTCTTTGTTATTATGCTCAGCGTCTTTTTAGTTTACATTTTGAATGCACAATTGTGAGCTTTTTGTTATGCACAAAAACAACATTTTTTATTTTATATATGGAGCATTATTATTTAATAAATGCTGATAATTTATTTCTGAGTAATTTCATGTACATCTACGTTGTATGTTAATAAAAGTGCCTGTTTGAGATCTGAGACACAGCTTTGACTAAGAACTCTTTTTGTTCTTACTTTATGGCAAAAAATCCCTTCTTCAATATATATCTTCTTCGAGACATACATCCAGCTAAAGAATATCAAGATATGAATTTTGGGCCATATCGCCTAGTCCTACTCACTAACTAGTTAGAAGATAAATTTTTTTCTCTAGTTGCCAGATGTTGCCAGGGGGTTGCCAACTGATCAGTTGCTGTGTGTCACTGAGCCAAAGGCTACAATGTTGCTAGATATGTAAGCATCTGTTAGCTTAAAATATAATGACTAATAGCCCTCCTGTTGTGTGCACTCCAAACTCCCTTACTTTAGTGTTCTGGTCACCATTGAACGGTCTGTTTTAACATTCTGTCTCTCACAGTTGAAGTGTACCTCTGGTGCAAATTACTGACCTCTGTCATCATTTTAGGTGGGGGAACTTGCACAATCGGTGGCTGACTAAATACTTTTTTGCCCCACTGTATATCTTCACCTAAATGCATACACATGGGCAGTGGATTACTCATCTAATCAGGAGAACACAAACATAATGCACAAAAACACAGAATCATTTAAACAGATTCATTTGAAACCCAGACTTTATTCACTTTAATGTGTTTAATGAGTTTCATCAAGTAGTTTTTTTTTTCCAAATGATTTGCCCATAGTCGTGCATTTAGGAACTGTATCCTCGGGGGACACCTGTTGTTGTAGATTATGACATCAATCTATTCTAGCAGGTGCTGTTTATCTGTCAGCATTCTTTTAAGAACACTAACATGTACTCACATTGCCATGTCAAGGCAATGTTTGTTTTGTCCGGTTTAAGCACCAGTAGGGTTTTTGGTTACAAGATCCAGGAATGAGAAACATGGCGGTAACACAGTCCAGATCATTTCCTGTTAAACATAATCTGATCTTAGACCCATTTGAAATAAAACAAAACAACATGAGGCACAATTAACTGGGGGTTTTTTTGTTTCTTCATTTTCTTTTGTCACTTGGCAGAATCAGGACAAGCTGTAAACACAAAACTATTATTACCATATAAAGTTAACATGACAAACTTCAGCAATTAACTGCTTATTTGCACATTCAACAGAGACAAAACAAGCTCCAAAACAGGAGCTCATAATTTAACTTCTTTTACATTAAAGTAGACCTGCATGATCCATAGTACCCATAATAATCCTTATTTATATCAAACTGGGACTCCCAGCCACTCAGGTGGCCTTTTCACTCCTCCCGCTTAAACCCAAAAAGCAAGGTTAGCAGCTGGGTGGGGCTTCCTGCACTCATAATGAACTATAGAAAACAGTTTTTAAAGTATACTGAATCTTGATTTGCTGTGAGATTACATCAATCTTTGAAACTTTGGCCATTATTTAAATATTTTGTTTCCAACTTCGCCAGGCGGTTGTCGTTATGGTTATTTTAGGTCCACCCACTATAAATAAGCACAGAGGATTTGCTACAATTGTAAAGTTAAGTCTACTGTTGCTATTACTCATTTGTTCAATGTATGAACTTCTAAAAGAAAGAGCTATTTTTATATTTTAAAAAATCAAGAGTATTAAAAAGAAGTAACTGTATAAGTCAAAAATGCTTTGACTCAACTCAAGACCATCACATTTACCATGTTGGTAAAGCTGGGAGTTGTAAAGTTGAATGATAATTGATAGCTTCATAAAATGTACTTGTGTTTCTCTAACTGCCTACCTTTCCTTTCTATAACAGGCATCTTAAGTATCAGGGCTGCTAGGCAACAGCAGGGAAAGCCCAATGTGGTTAGCCAGCAACAGTATAACACTTCCTGTGTCAAACCTTAGCCCCTCCAAACAACACACACACACAACTCCCAGCACTATCTCACGTTCCCTCTTCATTTCCTTTTCTCCATATATCTCTTTGTCACTCTGTAAGAGACCAGATTGACCTACTAATGTTCCTTGCCAACCAAACAACAACTCTGATGCAGCTGAAACCAGATTATTCCAGTTCTCTGTGGTCAGTCAATGAGGGAGCAGAGAGAGGGTAGCGGATGTCTCAGCTTGATCAAAGAACACACACACAGACAAGGTTACATGCACACATACACAGATTTCTACTTGAGACTTGAGTGTCTCTGTCAGGATATGTTCCCTGAGTCTGGGTCTCTTGTCCTAAGTCAGTGTGAAATCAAGATCTGTGCTGTAGGGTTGAATGTTTTCTACTTGTAGAAAACATTCAACCCTACATCTCAATCTGTAGCTACAGAGAGTGGCAATAAGAAACTGTGGAGGGGAGGGTGGAATCGGTACGGGGATCTACGCAGTTCACAAGCAGAACTCACGCACGCTATAACGTTAGCCTGAGATATGCACTGAGTAACTAACAGTCTGCAGCCTCCTGTGAGCTGCAGATGTAGAGCATTTAGTAGAAACAATGCTGAGTTTACAAAAAACACAATGGCCATGGTAAGACCCTGTCATGTTAGTAGTTTCTTCAGTCACTTGATTAAAGGTTAGGAGTAGATTAACTTTGAAGCCCCAAATTCACAAGCGTTATAAAAATAGCTTTGTCCCCGTTGCTGTCACTGAATTAAATAAGAACTGTTTTTGATTCGAAATATCAAAACTACTATATATGTGCCACAGTGAGCTTTATATATTTACTAGGTATGTGTGTTTTTAAAGGGATGCCAAATGCTGTCATTTTTCTGTAAAGCAAATTTACCTTGCCTTTGGGTATAAATAAAGTTACCTTGACCTTGACCTTGACATCAAATGATTAATTCTCCCTTTATTCATCCATGTCGCTGAATTTTAACTGAATGACCCTAACTCCTAACCCTAACCCCTCGAACTGAGAGAAAATGATAGAGATAGATTTTTATGTTCCACAACTTCAGCACCAAACCCCAAGTTATCAAAATAATTGAATGTGTGCAATTTTAAAGTCTTAGAGACTCTTCTGAAGATCTAACTGTGTTTCTACCTCAGTTGAAAAGCAGTTTCCAACACCAAAAGATCCAGTAGGTTTACCTTGTCCGTTGGCATAGTAGATCCACTTCTCTCGGACTTGAGTTAGTGGTGCAGGGGGTTTCTTTTGAATTGCCTTCTCCATGATGCTGCTCGGGTCCTGCATTGGGCCCTTCTTCAACACCTGAGAGCTCTGCTTCACACTACACACTACGATCACCACCAGCACCAGCAGCAGCAGCAGTACAATCATCCAGGGCAGGTGCTCGTTTATGTCAAAGTGATTATGGGCGCTTGGTCTTGGGAATCCCCTGCGAGTTGGCCTGTAGGAGCTGGAGGCCCCACCTGCGCTATCTTGTCCATTAATCTTTCTTATGCTTGTTTCAACCTTGACTATTTCTTCAGTCCCCAGATCTTCCATTGCCCTCTTGTTAGGCCCTGGGTTTGGTTCAGAATTCAGTTGCCCCCTCTGCAACTCATGGTCCATTGGTTCCTCATGAGCTGGGAGAACTGGAGTCCAATTTGGTTGGGTGAGAGTGCCAGGATGGCTTCGGAGGGGCTCTTCTGCTCGCTGGCTTTTTCCACCCTGGGGTTCCTTCAGCTGAATGGCTGCTGACTGGCTGTGGGTACCTGTGTTGAGAGGCAGAGAGGTTGATGGAGACACAGAACAAGCAAGAAGAGAGATAAGAAAGACAAGGAAAGCAAAGATAGTAGATAGTATAGAAGTAGCAGATGAGAGACAACAGTGACACAGAGAAAGAGGGAATTAAACTCAGTCACTTGGGAGTTCTGTCTAACTAAGACAAAAAAAAAAAAACAGACGGTATCACGGGCGGAGGATCCTAACACCTTAATCCATCCAAGCAATCTGGCACAGACACGCTTTGTTGACTTACTTCATCACTGAGTGGGCTGTGTACACCTTTTTGACATTGTTATTACAATCTGAGTATTCATGAAAACGAAAAGAGTGTTTAGATGATGTTCACAGGGGTCAAAATCTCCTTTGTTTTCCAGGCAGTGGCCATTATAGTCATTGTTGAGCATACTAATACTAATACTCTGCAGAAATTGCAGACCAGTGTAAATGACTGACAGATGTCAAAATCTATATACATATTAGAGATGGCACGATACCACTTTTTTATGTCCGATACCGAAATCATAAATTTGGATATCGGCCGATACCGATATGAATATTAGTGTGTTTTTTTATTCAATAAAACTGTTTTTTTAAATATATTGCTGCATTTTGTATAAGTTCATACTCAAGTTTCAATAAACAACAACACTAAAGCTATTCTGTTATACCTGTATGTAAAAAATACACTGCACCCAAAATATTTCATAGTTCAGCAATACTGATCAATCTAATAAACTTAAACCTTCTCCATCCTTCCTATTCTGGTATTTTACAGAGTACTCTTTAGCTCCTCCCCTTTGTGAGTGTGGACACTTCATCTCTTTGCTCTTGAATGCTTTGCTTCTTATATTGATTTTTATTGATTTTTATGCTGATTTTTTCCCTTTTTTCCGTGTGAGCTTACCTGCGATAACTTCTGGACACTTGTAGATCATTAGGACTAGAGTGTTCTTAACAGAAACAGCAACATTTTATGGTTACCTTGTCCTCAGCGCTCCGTGTGTCTGTGGCCTAGACACAGCTGAAGCCTGATTACAGCGTCTGGGCACCGAGCAGCCTCAATAGCCTGGAAAGGTGCTAACCGCTAGGCTAACTAGCAACAAGATGCCTTCCCTCTCCACAGATGACTACCACAGCCTCCTGCAGAAGATTGCAGTACTGGAGACAAAAATTCATCGCTTAGAAGTAAACGTGGAGGTAAATGGACTGTGTGGAAATGAAACAACCTTGCCTTTGATTCAAAACAATGGCGATGAGCAAGCTAGTACACAGCTAAGGAGCACAGATAACATGACCAAGAAAGTAGACTCTGTGCATTATTATAAATCCTCAAGTGATAATCCCCCCTTAGACTGTCTTGGTGCAAAACCAAGACATAAATCATGTCTCCTGGAAGGGGGAGGACGTATCACAGGCAGGGCACAGCGAGCTGAAATCTCTGAAACCGACTGGCCTTCACTTCCTACGAGACAGAGAAGCTCTTCTACCCCTATATACGGGAGGAAACAGGACTGGACAACCGTGAATAGGAAGGTTAACAACAAACCTCCAAAACAACTGAATGTGAAACTGCAGAACAGATTTGCTCCACTATCAAAGGACCCTGGATCTATATCGGACAACCATCCATCTAAAAGCAGCGAAATAAGGTCTGAAAATCTGTTGAAAAGTGAAAGGCCACAGGGAAAGCTAAAGGCTAGGCCTGAAACTCTGATTGTGGGTGACTCTGCCGTAAAGGATGTACAAAGGATGTGCGGTAAGAACACTAAAGTCCTCTGCTTTCCTAACAATATGGTCAACAACCTGAAGGAGAGAATTCTTCAAATTGCAGATGAATATCCAACTGTGACAAACATTGTTCTGCATACAGGGTCAAACGATGTGTCCAAACAACAGTCGGAGGTTCTGAAACGGGACTTTACTGGATTATTAAGTACTGTAAACTCTCTGAATGCAGCTGTATTCATCAGTGGACCTGTACCGCCGGTCAGAGGAGGAGACGAGAGATTCAGCAGGTTGTTTACACTGAATAAATGGCTTATATCAGCATGTGCTGACCACTCAGTGCACTTTATCGACAACTTTAATATTTTTTGGGAACGCAGGCATCTGTTCAAAGCAAATGGATTTAATTTTAACAAGTCAGGGGTGAAACTGTTCACCTCCAACTTGTTTTATTCCATACGTCATCCATCCGTGCTTGGTGCCAAGGCTGAGATAAACGAGGAGTTATCTCATAAAGAGGAACAAACAGTACTCCAAGAACAGACAAAGCCCAGCAGAAACCTTGAGGAGGAGCTCCATTTGCCCCCACCCGGGAAGAGCCTCAGAAAGGAGAGACATCCATGGCATCTGAGGAAGAGCCTCAGAAAGGAGAGACATCTAAGGCAAGAAGAGGGGTCCCTATTTGCCTCCAACTCTCTCAACAACACCAACGACCAGGACAAGGGACCACGACCTTCCCCAGTCCCCCAAACCCCTGACAGGCCATCACCCTCCTCCCCCTCCCTTTCTCCCTCCTCCCCACACCTGAAATTCACTGAGGAGATGATGGAGCGGGTCAATGCTGGGCTCAGATCTACCCCCCGTCCCAATCCCTTTTTGTCCCCCATAAACCCCCCACCAGAGCGGCCAAAGGTTCGCCATCGAGCCCCACCCTCAACAGAGCAATCGAAGTCACATTGCCCAGCCTCGCCCCCCTTAGTTCCTCTTCATGCCCTGTCTCCGCAGTCTGATGCGTGATGTGTGAAGGGTCCGGGCTGTGAGGATTATGGCAGTGATGACTTTTCCCAGGAGAAGCTGGGACCCTGTTTACTAGAAGGTTTTAAAATTTCTGTACTTTTAGGTGACAGGAGACATGTGGCCTGGTCAAAACACAGAGAGCTGCACTCTAAAAGATCTTTAAACATAGTAAACATACCTTGTGTGCCACAGACTGCTCCCAAACACGAGGGGACAAGTAATACCTCTAAAACACTTAAGTTGGCTTTATTAAACATTAGATCTCTAGCTGGGAAAACATTTTTAATTAATGATTTAATCACTGAGCACAGCCTTGATTTTATGTTTTTAACTGAAACTTGGTTGGACCAAAGTAACAGTGGAGCTGTTCTCATCGAGACGACCCCTCCTAACTACAGTTTTATCAGTGAGGTCAGGGCGAGCAGGAGAGGAGGAGGGGTTGCTGTCTTATTTAATGAATCATTTCAATGTAAGCAGCTATCTCCTGGAAGTTTTCAGTCTTTTGAATATGTGGCTTTACAGCTGAAGGCCCCATCCAAAGTTGTGTTTCTTAATGTTTACAGGCCTCCCAAATACTGCACAGACTTTTTTAATGACCTCAGTGAACTGCTGTCTGTGATCTGTGTTGATTTCGACTGTGTAATTATTGCTGGGGATTTTAACATTCATGTGGACAACCCTCAGGACAAAGGGACTAAAGACCTGAGTAACACTCTGGGCAACTTTGGGCTGACTCAGCATGTAACAGAGGCCACACATAATAGAGGACACACTCTTGACCTACTGATCTCCAAAGGCCTGAGCATTTCAAAGGTTACTGTGTCTGATGTGGGCCTGTCTGATCATTACTGTGTTTTCTTTGAAAGTAAAATCTCAGCCCACACAAATATATCAACAACAGTGATCACAAAACGGTGTATAACTGAACACAGTAGTGCAATTTTTAACCAGGTCTTCCCATTAACACCTGACCTGCCCAGAGGGTCAGTCAATGAGCTCGTCAATAGCTTCAATGCTAACATGTTAAATGTAATGGACACTATTGCTCTCATTAAGGTGAAGGTTATCTCTGGAAGGAAAAAGTCTCCATGGAGAAACTCCACACTGGTGAAAAAAGAAAAAAGAGAGTGTAGGAAAGCTGAACGCAGATGGAGAAAAACAAACCTCCAGGTTCATTATGACATTTATAAAGAGAAACTTCACAATTATAATTTACAACTGAGGAATGCAAGGAGGTCCTACTTCTCTGACATCATCACTAAAAACAGCCATAATGCTCGGGTCTTATTTTCTACAGTTGACAGGCTAACAAACCCTCCTGTGTCAGTGGCAGCTGAACTTCATTCGACCATGGCCTGCAATGACTTTGCCAAATTCTTCACTGAAAAAATCCAAAAAATTAGACAAGCAATTGGTACATCAACAGCAGATCCAGGATATGTACTGTGTCCACCAAAAAACTGTTTAAACACCATGAAACAGTTTCAACCTATTAACAGCAAAGACCTGGAGGACATCTTAGGTAAACTGAACTCCTCCTCCTGCTGTTTAGATGTCCTGCCAACAAGTTTTTTTCAAAAAGGTCTCAAAGACTTTAGAGTCAGACCTGTTACAGATCGTCAACTTTTCTTTATTATCAGGTGTGTTTCCAGAATCACTAAAAACTGCTGTAATCAAACCTATACTGAAAAAGGACAATCTTGACAAGACACAAATGAACAACTACAGGCCAATCTCAAATCTCCCGTTTTTAAGTAAGATCATTGAAAAAGTAGTTTCTCAACAGCTCAGTTACTTCTTAAAACAGAATAATTGCTACGATGCCTTCCAGTCAGGTTTTAGACAGAACCACAGCACTGAAACCGCTCTGACCAAAGTGTTTAATGACATATGTCTGAATACAGACAGTGGAAAAATGTCAGTCCTAGTTTTACTGGATCTCAGTGCAGCATTTGATACAGTTGACCACAACATATTACTCAAACGACTGGAGAACTGGACAGGTCTTTCAGGAACTGTACTAAACTGGTTCAAAACATACGTAGAAAACAGGAAATACTTTGTATCAATAGGTAACTTCACATCTGAGCAGACAAGTATCACATGTGGAGTTCCCCAAGGTTCCATCTTGGGACCCCTTCTGTTTAACATCTACATGCTCCCACTGGCACAGATTATAAACAACAACAAAATAAACTATCACAGCTATGCAGATGACACACAAATATATATCACAATGTCACCAGGAGACCGAGGCCCTGTACAGGCTCTTGGTAAATGCATTGAGGAAATCAATGACTGGTTGTGCCACAATTTTCTCCAGCTAAACAAAAACAAAACTGAGGTAATAGTCTTTGGCGCCAAAGAAAAACGATTACAGGTCACCAGAGAACTTCAATCTATACATCTAAAAACCACAAACCAGGCGAGAAATTTGGGTGTAGTGATGGATGCAGACCTAAACTTAGAAAAACACATTAAGACAATAACAAAGTCAGCTTACTATCACCTCAAGAATATATCAAGGATAAAAGATCTGATGTCTCAACAGGACCTGGAAAAACTAGTCCATGCATTCATCTTTAGTAGGCTTGACTACTGTAACAGCATCTTTACAGGTCTACCTAAAAAATCAGTCAGACAACTACAGCTCATTCAGAACTCTGCTGCTCGAGTCCTCACTAAGACCAAAAAAGTGGACCACATCAGTCCAGCTCTGAGGTCCTTACACTGGCTGCCTGTCCGTCAGAGGATAGACTTTAAAGTTCTGATGCTGGCCTATAAAGCTCTGAATGGTTTAGGACCAAAATACATCAATGACCTCCTGACCCAGTATGAACCATCCAGATCCCTCAGGTCATCTGGATCCGGTCTTTTATCAGTTCCCAGAGTCAGAACCAGACACGGAGAAGCTGCATTCAGCTTTTATGCTCCTTATATCTGGAACAAACTCCCAGAAAGCCTCAGATCAGCTGAAACACTCAGTTTATTTAAATCCAGGTTGAAGACTCACCTGTTCTCAGCTGCATTTGAATAAAGCACCAAATCCACACTTTAAGCTTAAATTTCAAAACTTACATTTAACTACTGATTTTATCTACTGTTCTGATTTTATCTGTTTTGATTTTATATACTGTTTTGTTTGTTTGTTTGTTTGTTTGTTTGTTTGTTTGTTTGTTAATTAGTTAGTTAGTTTATTTGCTTGTTTTAATCAATTTTAAATCATGCTTTTTATTTGTTCTTGTTTCTAATGTCTCTGTAAAGCACTTTGAATCACCTTGTTGTTGAATTGTGCTATACAAATAAACTTGCCTTGCCTTGCCTTGCCTACTTAGCAGAAACATTGAGCAACCTAACTAATAGGGTTGCAAACTCCCAGCAAAAAAAATAGGGAACCACCCCCACCCTCCACCTCAAGATGCTTAATCGACGTAATCAACTTTAATTTGATGCAGTGTGGGAAAAAAATGCACAGAAATCAATTCTTTTTCAAGAATAATTAAATAGATTCAACATCTTTCTTCAACAGAATTGCAGACTGCACAGATGGTACCTTCCCAAAGGAAAAAGTAGTATAGCTTACTAGGGTATATTAGACTTAACAGTTACTATATACAGTAATGGACTTCTATATATTTTACATAAGATTAAAACTTTGGGTGTAAGATTCAGATAATTATTTATTAAAAGCTAGACATTTTAAATGAGAATAAGAAAGAAAAGTATGTCTTTGTGCCCCCTTTTCCCTGTTCATGCCCTATCGGCCCCCCTGGCTAAACTTTGCTAGATCCGCCCCTGCACAGTTACCAGCCATCAGCTGCGTAGAAAAGGATCCTGGTCTAGAAAGTAATATTAAATAAATTCTAACAACAGTTAATCAAGCTTAAACGTGCTGCTGTTGTTCAGCCGCTGGTTTCCTCTTTCTGGTGCAAAGTGGGCCACAAACAAGCAAGAGAGACGGACTCGCGACAGAAAAGCCGATCAGCTGATCATTAAGCAGTTTCACGATTGAAGTAGCAGCAAGAAGAGGCAGTCGCTCCATATATCGGTTGTTAATCTTAACGTGGGAATGCTTTACAAACATTCAGAGATGAACTTACACACTTGCTTTTCTTCTCTCTGGGATGACTTCATCAGAGATGAAATGCTGGTTTGAGGCTACAAATACACGTAGCCGCTCTATCACTTGAGCACACTGCTCCGTGCTACGGTTATGAGCCGAGTTACGCCGTGTGGCAAGTTTTGTGAGGTACTTTTTTGATATTTAATGGATTGGATTACATTTTTTATTTCTCTCCGATATCCGATCCAGTAATTTACGTCAGTATCGGACCGATACCGATACGTAATATCGGATCGGTCCGTCTCTAATACATATGCCCACATTTGGGGAGAACAAGGAGAAGCTGTACACAACACACACAAAAAATGACCAGAGAGCTTAATCTGAGCATCTGCAATTAGCATAGCTTGGTGCACAAACAGAAATTTTTTTAATTTTGTTCTTACATTAGGTACAGGAGTGGGTTTCAAGTGAAGAAAATGAAATAATAATATCCAAGACAGAAGCCTGAAAAGGCACAGCTTTCCAAAGGGACTGCACAGAAGTGATGATGAGGTGCTGAATATTGTTTCAGTCGTACTTAGTGTGAACACAACTGACTTGGGTGACTACAGTATGTTTGCATCCCTCAAGAGGTAAATCATCCGTCAAAATGTAACTACAAACTTTCCCCTAATATCCTTCTCCTCCTTCTGCTTTGCAAATAAAGCTGTGCTCCATCTTGTTATCGTAGAGCAGATGAGCTCTAAATTGCTCATTCCACAGTCTGTTCATTAATTAAGAAGTGAGGGACATTGTAATCAGCCTGGGTGGAGGAACAGTGCTAAATCAAAAAAAGAGAGGGAACTAGTCAGACAGAACAACTTAAAAACTGCTTTCAGTCTGTTGAAATGGTAGAACAATTAGCAATGTGTTTAACATAAAAGTGGAGCAGTGCTTTGTGGACACTGGAACAAACCAATGATCAATCAATATCAGTGCATTATTTACCACTATTGATTATCAGTGTGTCAGCCAGTACCACCCTGCTGCTCACAGAAGCAACTGGCTTCTGTTTATGCAAGACAAATCCTCAAAATCAGTGTGATATTTTGGCTGGCACTAACACACTGCATCATTATAACATGGCGTGAGCGTCGTACACTAACTAAAGCTACGTAATGGTAAAGTGTTGGTGAAAAAAAACTAGGTGGTGGCTTATAACTTTAATTACAACCGAATGTCTATGAGGTGGCACAAACGCGCTTTATTGACTTTCCAGCTGTTTATTAACTCATTCACTGCCAGCCATTGGCAGTGAATGAGTTAAACCCATTGACTCATTCACTGCAATTGACGGCTATAGACGTCAATGGCAGTATTATTATGATTAGCACTTTTTTAGCTATTGGTAGCTAATATTGTTTGCTGTTGATAATGTAAGCAAGCATAAAAGAGGCCTTTAGGCAAGGCAATAATGGAGGAGACAATAAATGCCACCTTTGAAATTTCGCAGGGAAATTCACATGGAAAATGTTTGAAAAATGCAACTTTTATTAGGTCAACTTTTATAAATGTAAAGAAACATTAAAATAAAAAACAGTTAAAGTTGAAAACTATATAAATTCAAATAGAAGATTATTAAACAGAATTCCCATCCCTCACCTTTTTGTGCAGGTCCAGCCAGGGGTGCTGGAAAGATTGAAGAAATAATGGGTTCCTGTACAAGTCCTGAGCCACCTGAAGCGGTGGTGGAGGCAGAGGATGGAGCTGTAGAAAGGGGTCCACAGATATTATCTTTCTCTCTAGTCCCTGGTGAGAGCAGCACCAGCCCCTGAACCTGGCAGCCTGTGTGATTTCTGCACTGTGTTGCACTTGATTTCACATCTGAAAAAGTTCCCTCAGAGCACTGCTTACAGACCACGTCCTTTTTCTCACTGCCCTGCTTTTTCACCCTCTTGCCTGGGGGGCACAAAGAGTGGGGCTTACACACAGCAGCACCATCCCCTGACAGGAATGTATTGGGTGGGCATGTGCAGATTCGATCCTGGGTGGCTGTGCAAGGCGTTTTCTCAATAAAGCCAGCTGGGCAAGGACTCCTGCAGCGATGGCATTGCTGAACTCCATTCTCTCCCCGTGTGAAGGTGCCTTTGGGACAGGGGCTGCATTCCCTCACAGAAGTTGGAGAGCAGTGGATGGAGACATAGGTGCCAGCCGGGCACTTATCACAGACCAGCTGGGTGCCCGTGTCTTGGTCGGTGTGCTGATAGTGCCGTTGAGAAAAAATGGGCTGGTCATCTGTGCTGGATGTGGTCAAAACCCGAGCTGAGATATCAACCACAACTGTACATAAGAGCTGAGGGGAAAAGAGAAGGCAGCTATTAGGCGAAAGACTAAAAATGTTTTGAAAAATGTTCTGGTGTAGAAATTTATGCAACAGGACAGATTGTCAACCCCTGAATGATGCTGCATTCATTATACTGCAGTAAGTGTTTAAAGCAAAAACCAAACACTATCTGAATTCTTAAGACTGGGATCCACAATGTCAGTTTCACACATTAGGCGGTTTTGTCAGTACTGTCCACTGAAAGATGGAGTATGAAGTAACTTAATTTTACAAGAACCACCCACATTAAGGCTGTAGCTCAGGTGGCAGAGCAGGTCAACCACTACCCAGAAGGTCGGTGGTTTGATCCCAGACTGCTCTAGTCTGTGCAAAATGCCAAATAATTCTTGGGCAAGATACTAATAATAATGGATTGGATTTATATAGCACTTTTCAAGGCACCCAAAGCGCTTTACAATGCCACTATTCATTCACTCTCACATTCACACATTGGTGGAGGCAAGCTACAGTTGTAGCCTCAGCTGACCTGGCAGACTGACAGAAGCCATATCGCGCCATCGGCCCCTCTGGCGAACACCAGTAGGCGGTAGGGTAAAGTGTCTTGCCCAAGGACACAACGACCAGGACAGAGAGCCCGGGGATCGAGCCGGCAACCTTCCGGTTACAGATGCGCTTCCCAACCCCCTGAGCCACGGTCGCCCCATGTTGCTCTCCGATGCATCCATCTGAGTGTGAATGTGTATAAATGTAAGATATTTAGCACTTAAGAGCTTAGAAGATGTGATTGGGTGAATGAATTAGTTGTATAAAGCACTTTGAGTGCACAGACAAAGTAGAAAAGCGCTATTTAAGAACCAGTCCATTTAACTAATATCCTGTTATGGTACTTGTTTCCTTTACCATCTACTATTTTTTATGCTGTCCATGGCTTTTTTATAAATTTTTGCCCTGACTGAAGCATTCCAATTTAATATGAAAACTTCAATGCAAAAATGTATGACAGCTAACATGTAGTTTATGAAAATTTGCCTCTTGAGCATGTGGCTCTAACAAAACCAAAACCAACAGGTTGCCAGCGACGTTGTGGATGGTAAGAGGTTAACCATCTGAGGTCTAAATTGTCATCAGTGATGGTCCCAACCCTAGCCCTAAAACCTAAACTTAAACCTGCTTTGGAATTAAGCAAAAAAAATTTAGAAGAAAGAAACATACATTTTTATGTGTGTCAGTTAAAATGATTACTTGTCCCGTGATAACAAGACTTGGGAGAAGCACAGAAGGTCCAGGCCCTCTCAGTCAAACAATGACACAACTCCTATGCCTAAAATACTACATGTACTTTAATATTAGGTTTTTTACAGAGTCACAAATTAGAACTAAATAGAGAAATCATATTATACTTATTCATTAATTTATTAATACATTATAGTAAGTCTGTGAACATTCTCTGGTTTATCATTGCCTTTTTTGGTACTCAACATCCCTCACCAGACAGAAAAGACATGACCACATGGATACACTCATACCTCCATCTGGTATCGCTAATATCACTTAGTCACTACACTGACTCATCATGCTCGTCACAACTTTAGTGTCAAATGGTGTGCATTCATTTCCACAGTTAAGAATTTAACTGATGTATCATGGGGAACTTTGTTCTTTTTTCTTCCCAAAGGCTTCCCTCTCACTGCTGCTGGGAACCTCAGCTCAGCGGGTTTAGGGGAATAACCCACACATGTCTAGGGTTACACATTTACACAGGCCCAAGCTGAGTCATGTCAGAGTGATGTTATCAGAAAATGCTACAGACCATACATGGCTTTACCATTTTATACTTTTAAACAACCAGTTGCAGTCTTTTACACTTATTTACTTCAAAACAACCAATCATAAGATTTTTAGGGACGCTATAACATTAACCTCTTACTCATGTGAAGTCTAAGTAATACCACTGTAAAGGCAATTTGTTTCCCCAATCTGATCATGTTTATTTATTTTATTGTAAATACAACAGCCTCCAAAAGCGATACTCCCTGTGTAATCACATTTAGGAAAATTAGTAGTATTAACCCTGCAGATCGTTCATCTGCTATTTATGACCTTCCATTCATTCACAGCTTCTTATCCCCTGGTGAACTTGTTTCATACTACAGGGAGTGCAGAATTATTAGGCAAATGAGTATTTTGTCCACATCATCCTCTTCATGCATGTTGTCTTACTCCAAGCTGTATAGGCTCGAAAGCCTACTACCAATTAAGCATATTAGGTGATGTGCATCTCTGTAATGAGAAGGGGTGTGGTCTAATGACATCAACACCCTATATCAGGTGTGCATAATTATTAGGCAACGTCCTTTCCTTTGGCAAAATGGGTCAAAAGAAGGACTTGACAGGCTCAGAAAAGTCAAAAATAGTGAGATATCTTGCAGAGGGATGCAGCAGTCTCAAAATTGCAAAGCTTCTGAAGCGTGATCATCGAACAATCAAGCGTTTCATTCAAAATAGTCAACAGGGTCGCATGAAGCGTGTGGAAAAACCAAGGCGCAAAATAACTGCCCATGAACTGAGAAAAGTCAAGCGTGCAGCTGCCAAGATGCCACTTGCCACCAGTTTGGCCATATTTCAGAGCTGCAACATCACTGGAGTGCCCAAAAGCACAAGGTGTGCAATACTCAGAGACATGGCCAAGGTAAGAAAGGCTGAAAGACGACCACCACTGAACAAGACACACAAGCTGAAACGTCAAGACTGGGCCAAGAAATATCTCAAGACTGATTTTTCTAAGGTTTTATGGACTGATGAAATGAGAGTGAGTCTTGATGGGCCAGATGGATGGGCCCGTGGCTGGATTGGTAAAGGGCAGAGAGCTCCAGTCCGACTCAGACGCCAGCAAGGTGGAGGTGGAGTACTGGTTTGGGCTGGTATCATCAAAGATGAGCTTGTGGGGCCTTTTCGGGTTGAGGATGGAGTCAAGCTCAACTCCCAGTCCTACTGCCAGTCTCTGGAAGACACCTTCTTCAAGCAGTGGTACAGGAAGAAGTCTGCATCCTTCAAGAAAAACATGATTTTCATGCAGGACAATGCTCCATCACACGCGTCCAAGTACTCCACAGTGAGTAAGAAAGGGTATAAAAGAAGAAAAACTAATGACATGGCCACCTTGTTCACCTGACCTGAACCCCATTGAGAACCTGTGGTCCTTCATCAAATGTGAGATTTACAAGGAGGGAAAACAGTACACCTCTCTGAACAGTGTCTGGGAGGCTGTGGTTGCTGCTGCACGCAATGTTGATGGTGAACAGATCAAAACACTGACAGAATCCATGGATGGCAGGCTTTTGAGTGTCCTTGCAAAGAAAGGTGGCTATATTGGTCGCTGATTTGTTTTTGTTTTGTTTTTGAATGTCAGAAATGTATATTTGTAAATGTGGAGATGTTATATTGGTTTCACTGGTAAAAATAAATAATTGAAATGGGTATATATTAGAGCTGGGCGATATGAGATTTTTTCATATCACGATATGTTTTTTTCATTTCAGGCGATAACGATATCTATCACGATATAAGCCAAATAACTATATTTGTAAGATTTAAATGTGCCGTTGCTCACAAGTAAAATGTGAAATAATCAGCAGCTTGTTTTTATTTAAATATTTATTTCCCATAATAAGTTCAACAGGGTAGATGTACTTAAGGAACATGAGACTTTTTCAGATAAATAAAGGCAAATATTGCAAACTACACAAAAGGCAGCCACTAAAGCGTTTAAGTTTCAAAATAGAACAAACAAAACAGACTAAATTGTCAATTCCACTTAGAAACAAAATATTAATTCTAAAAATAAATCTTAGATTGTTTTACAGAAGAACAGACAAAACTGACTAACTTTTGTCAATATCAAATAAACTGAGAACTAAAAGGAAATTCTCAATCTCTCCTTGTTGTATAGCTGAGCTTTTCAAACAGTTTTAACAGTTACTTTAGTCTGACAAAAGCCGAATGACGAATTAGCGCTTCCAGTCAGAGACTGAGGCTACGTCCACACGTACACGGGTATTTTTGAAAACGGAGATTTTCCGTTTACGTTTTAAAAAATAATCCCGTACACACATAAAGGCAGAAATGAAGGAAAACGCTGCTATGAACATCCCAAAGCAGCAGGTGGCGCTAGATTCCTAACCGTACCGAAATGTTGGCCAATCAGAAGTCTAGAAGCCTCGGTGGGAAAAAGTAAACAAAGCTGGGGCATAGAAGCAGAACCGAGTCGTATGTGTGGAGGGACAGTAACTGTGTGTATATGTAAGCATTTAAACACTGCAGAGAGTAGAATTAACAGTAACAGTATTGTAGAAATTCATTTCACCGAAACAATAACGTGGCGCACAGTGTGACGCATGCACCAGTTTATTGTATTTCCAGACTTGCTTTCGGCACAATTTACAGTGCACGCTACTCTATTTTTTGTCAGACTTGAAATAGCCGAAATACCTTCACACTACGGAACTTCTTTGGCTCTTCCGTTTGACAATCTCTCCGGCATTGGAACCATCATCTGTTTTCTCTTCGGTCACGCTCGGTTGATTTTTCTAGTCGGCACACTCATTTCCTCCATTACGCGCTGGCTCCATTACCCGCTGGCTGCTTCCCAAACAAACACACGTGCGGCTTGGCACTTGTGCTGTACGTAACAAGTCACGCGACGTGACGCTGCGGCTGTGATTGGTTTGGCTCTGCGCTACTTAATTTGGATTTTTTTTTTTTTTTTGAGGACAAGAGTAGCGAGGTCTATCGCGATAGCTTAATTTCTCTATCGAGTAAAAGTTATATCGCGATACATATCGTTATCGTTCTATCGCCCAGCTCTAGTATATATTTGTTGATCACCATCAACGGCGCTGCTGTGGAGAGAGTGAGCAGCTTCCGGTTCCTTGGCGTACACCTGGCTGAGGATCTTACGTGGTCAGTACACACAAACAAAACAGTGAAGAAGGCGCAGCAGCGCCTCTTCTTTCTCAGGAGACTGAAAAGATTCGGCATGAGCCCCCGCATCCTCAGGACCTTCTATCGCTGTGCCATTGAGAGCATCCTCACTGGATGCATCACCACCTGGTATGGCAACAGCACCGCCTACAACTGCAAAGCTCTCCAGCGAGTAGTGCGGTGCTCTGAACGGATAATTGGAGGTGAGCTTCCCTCCCTCCAAGACATCTACAGGAAGCGGTGCCTGAGGAAAGCGGGGAGGATCATCAAGGACTCCAGTCACCCCAGCCATAAACTGTTCAGACTACTTCCATCAGGAAGGAGGTTCTGCAGCATCCGGTCCCGTACCAGCAGACTGAGAGACAGCTTTTTCCATCAGGCCATCAGACTGCTGAACACGTCATAGACACCTCAGCTTCACTACTGGAACTTCAACATTATGCACTCCACACTGTATATAAATGCCACTTGTTTTGCACATATTCAACTCTGTATATTTTATATATTTTATTATTATTATTATTATTATTATTATTTTATTTTTTTACTATTTAATTTGTAAAAATGTGTATACACACACACACACACACACACACACACACACACACGTAGGAAAATATTTAGTATACACATCCAGAAATGCATACACTATTATATATTGTACATATATTTATTAGTTTCAGGTTGGCCATTCTTGTATTTTGCTCGTTTGTGTTGTTGTGTTTGCACATCTCTGTTGCTTGTGGGGCTCGCACACAAGAATTTCACTCGCATGTGCTGTGCCAGTGTGCCTGCACATGTGATGTGACAATAAAAAGTGATGTGATGTGATGTGATGTTTTTTGTTAAGTTGCCTAATAATTATGCACAGTAATAGTCACCTGCACACACAGATATCCCCCTAAAATAGCTAAAACTAAAAACAAACTAAAAACTACTTCCAAAAACATTCAGCTTTGATATTAATGAGTTTTTTGGGTTAATTGAGAACATGGTTGTTGTTCAATAATAAAATTATTCCTCAAAAATACAACTTGCCTAATAATTCTGCACTCCCTATATAATGTCAACCTCCATAACCTTCTTAACATATTTGCTCCACTTAAACACCGAACTGGCTCATTTTCCCGTTCAGCACCATGGTTTACTCTTAACCTGCGCCATCTCAAAGCTAAAGGACACCAACTGGAACGTCTGTTCAAGAAAACCGGACTTACCCTACACAAAGAAACGTATAACGATCATATTTTGTTTTATAAGGACTGCATTGCTTCAGCCAAATCCGAATACTATTCTGGTTTATTCAGTTCTAGTGAAGGTAACTCCAGGTCTCTCTTTTCATTGTTACGTAAAATTACAAAACCTCCTGGCTCATTCCCCTCTCATATGGACTCTGCTGACTTTTGCAACTCTATTATATCTTTTTTTCACTCATAAAATCACTGATATCCACCAACACCTTAACTCTGTGGGAGCTTCTAACTGTGAAGTAGACTTTCTGTTTTCCTCACTGTCTTACTGTCAGTCATTTTCAAGTTTTACTCTTCCCTCCATAGTTGATGTATCAAATCTTATTCAAAAATCTAAATCATCCACTTGTCAGTTTGACCCTCTTCCCACTGTGTTAGCTGAAGCTTGTCTTCCCTCATTGGCTCCTCTCATAACTAGTATTATCCACTCTTCCCTTAACACTGGAATTGTTCCTTCATCCTGCTTGTGTCATTCCAATTCTCAAAAAGCCTGGTGCAGATCCCAATAATTTTGATAATCTTCGCCCTATATCAAACCTGCTCTTACAATCAGAACTGCTCCCAACAAACAACAGGACTGAGCAGCTCCCTCTGCAGCTGGATCCTTAGCTACCTGTCTGACAGACGCCAAGTGGTCAGACTGGGCAGCATCACCTCATCCCCCATCACACTGAACACTGGTGCTCCACAGGGGTGTGTACTGAGCCCTCTCCTATACTCACTCTACACCTACGACTGCACAGCCACTAACAACTCCAACATCATTGTGAAGTTTGCGGACGACACTACAGTGGTGGGTCTTATCACCAATGGTGATGAGACGGCTTACAGGGAGGAGGTCAGCGCCCTGACCCACTGGTGTCAAGACAACCATCTCACCCTCAACGTCGCAAAGACAAAGGAGTTGATAGTGGACTTCCGGAGGTGCAGAGGAGTACACACCCCCATCACCATCAACGGCGCTGCTGTGGAGAGAGTGAGCAGCTTCCGGTTCCTTGGTGTACATCTGGCTGAGGATCTTACGTGGTCAGTACACACAAACAAAACAGTGAAGAAGGCGCAGCAGCACCTCTTCTTTCTCAGGAGACTGAAAAGATTTGGCATGAACCCCCGCATCCTCAGGACCTTCTATCACTGTGCCATTGAGAGCATCCTCACTGGATGCATCACCACCTGGTATGGCAACAGCACCGCCTACAACTGCAAAGCTCTCCAGAGAGTAGTGCAGTGCTCTGAACGGATAATTGGAGGTGAGCTTCCCTCCCTCCAAGACATCTACAGGAAGCGGTGCCTGAGGAAAGCGGGGAGGATCATCAAGGACTCCAGTCACCCCAGCCATAAACTGTTCAGACTACTTCCATCAGGAAGGAGGTTCTGCAGCATCCGGTCCCGTACCAGCAGACTGAGAGACAGCTTCTTCCACCAGGCCATCAGACTGCTGAACACGTCATAGACACCTCACCTTCACTACTGGAACTTTAACATTATGCACTCCATACTGTACAGTAATGCCACTGTTTTGCACATGTCTCAACCAACTCTGTATATATTTATATATTTTATTTATTGTTTACTCTATTTAATTTATAAAATATGTGTACACACACACACACACACACACACGTAGAAAAATATTTAGTATACACATCCAGAAATGCATATACTATTATATATTGTACATATATTTATTAGTTTCAGATGTAGCCATTCTTGTATTTTGCTTGTTTACATTATTGTATTTGCACAACTCTGTTGCTTGTGAAGCTCGCACACAAGAATTTCACTCACATGTACTGTACCAATGTACCTGCACATGTGATGTGACAATAAAAAGTGATTTGATTTGATTTTGATTTGACATAGATGTTTACATCTGCGCTGTAACTGCAATAAGTTAATTAACCGATTTGCACTACAACCTGGTTTGCCTCTTATCTGTAGTTATTTTTATTTAATTTAATAACTGTACAGTATTCTGTTTATAGTGACCACTGTACTTAATGTAAATAATAAATAATAATAAACTTTATTTATAAAGCACACTTAAAAACCAAGGGTATGCCAAGGTGCTTAACAAGTAAAATAGAGTATAGGAGGAGGATAATAGAAATAGGACCAAAGCAAGTACTAAATATGCAAGCAGATAACTGTCACTAATACATAGGAAAGCAACAGGTACAGAGCAAACAAGAATTTAAATGAGCATAAAAGTGCATGATATAAAATCATAAAAGAAATATTAACTAGAGGGAAAGGCAAGATTGAATAAGTGGGTTTTTAATCGTGATTTGAACAGTGCAATGGAATCAGATGCGCGGAGGTCGAGAGGAAGGGTATTCCACAGTACCGGGGCAGCCAGAGCAAACGCACGGTCACCCCGGGACTTCAGTCGAGATCTGGGTTGGGTCAGAAGTAGTTGAGTGGCAGATCTGAGTGTTCTAGCAGGAGTATGTGGTTTGAGAAGTTCACTAAGATAACTTGGCGCTAATTTATTAATAGTTTTGAAAGTAAGGAGTAATATTTTAAATTGAATACGGTACTTTATGGGCAGCCAATGCAGGCTAGCTAGGACAGGGGTAATATGGCAAAATTTCCTGGTACCAGTCAAAAGGCGGGCTGCTGCATTTTGGACTGTTTGCAGTTTAAGAAGAAATATGTAAGAAAAATTGTGTATGTTTCTGTTCCGTGTCCTGTGTACTGTTTGTTTGTATATGTGTCTTTTTGGCTGCTGTTACAACCAAATTTCCCCTTGTGGGTCAATTAAAGGATTATTCTATTCTATTCTATTCTAAACCTGCCCTTTATTTTAAAAATCCTTGAGAAAGTTGTTGCCTCCCAGCTTCACTCATACCTCAATGACCATAATCTCTAAAAACAATTTCATCCTAGTTTCTGCCCCAATCATAGTACAGAAACGGCTTTGTTAAGGATTACTAATGACCTTCTGATGGCAGCTGATTCTGGTCTTTTAACCATTCTCATCCTTCTCGATCTTAGTGCGGCATTTGACACCGTTTCTCATAAGATCCTCCTGAGCAAAGATAACTCTAATTCTTTGCTTTGGAAGCAGGGGGTCAGAGTGATACCAATGTGGTAGGAATGGGTGGGTATAAACGGACCACACATGTATGTTTTGGTCATTGGAAATTACTTATATGAATATGTGAAGGAACTTACCACAGACTACTTGCAATTAAACAGTCAATGGAAGCCAAACTCTTTCTATGATTAGTGCTAAAAAGGATAAAGCTTTCCATTCTTTCAGGACTCTGTTGCCCTTTGCCACACCACTCCTTTGCTTCTTTGTGTTCGTTCCAAGAACCTCATCCATAAACATTAGAGCATGTTCTCGAGGCGCTACTCATAACTCACTTGCGTCACTCATGTCAATGCATTCACTCACATCAGTGTTCAAAGTGAAAACACACGCAGCAGTAAATGGAGACATTCTGCTTGTTACAGAACACAATGGATATTTCCCCACCACGGGGCTACTGTTTGTTTATAGAATTTGATTACTGACACAGTAAGCATTTGGAGATTACCACAAGTGATGGTATTAATCAAGAGGATTCTGAAATTTTCTATCCCATTCCCCTACCATTGGTGCTGATGTTGTTATGCTGGAAGAAAAAATAAAAAATTTACCATTTGATATATATCCCTGTGCACCTTTAAGGTACAGTAAGGGATCATGAGCAACACCACCTGACTTGGACCGCTTTTCATCCCATTAAGCTAGCTGTTCAACATTAAGCTAGCTCACATATTTTGTTTGCCTACTGTTCTCGATAGCTTTTCTTCACAAATAAAATCATACAGCATGAAACTAAATAGGAAAATATTATTACTTAATTTAGTTTTTTTTAACACGAAGATCTCCACTTATGTTCACTGATTATCCTTGTTATATGTAAAAGAGATGACTGTACTTTCTCGTCATGCTGGACTATAAAGCATATACTCCTTATACATGTTTCCCCATTAATTTCATAGAATATGGTAAGTAGTCTGTGACCCTGTAAGCCTGACACAGCCGCAGATGGTAGCGACTTCCAGGTCTTAAAAGTAAATTCAACACAGAAGTGCCTGAAACTTGTAGTCTTTTTAAAGGCAACAAGGGGGCAGCAAGTGTGATTGCAAAAAATCGTCCAGTTCTATAGGAATGTAAGGGAAGATAGCCCTCTTCCCAGAACCTGATTGAACCTGAACATCTCTGTAGAGATCCGAAAATGGCTTTTGTTTGATATTATACACTGAACAAAAATATAAACGCAACACTTTTGTTTTTGCTCCCATTCCCCATGGGATGGACATAGAGACCTAAAATTCATTCCAGATACACAATATAACCATCCCTCCCAAACAGTGGTCACAAATCAGTCCAAATGTGTGGTAGTGGGCACATCTGCTATATTGAGATAATCCATCCCACCTCACAGGTGTGCCACATCAGGATGCTGATCTGACATCATGAGTAGTGCACAGGTGTACCTCAGACTGCCCACAACAAAAGGCCACCCTGGAATGTGCAGTTTTGTCTCACAGCAAAATGCCACAGATGCCACAAGCAATGAGGGAGCGTGCAATTGGCATGCTGACAGCAGGAATGTCAACCAGATCTGTCGCCCGTGCATTGAATGTTCATTTCTCAACCATAAGCCGTCTCCACAGGCATTTCAGAGAATATGGCAGCACATCCAACCGGCCTCACAACCGCAGACCTCGTGTAACCACACCAGCCCAGGACCTCCACATCCAGCAGGTTCACCTCCAAGATCGTCTGAGACCAGCCACCCAGACAGCTGCTGGAACAATTGGTTTGCACAACCAAACAATTTCTGCACAAACTGTCAGAAACCGTCTCAGGGACGCTCAACTGCATGCCCGTCGTCCTCATCGGGGTCTTGACCTGACTCCAGCTCGTCGCCGTAACAGACTTGTGTGGGCAAATGCTCACATTCGATGGCATCTGGCACGTTGGAGAGGTGTGCGCTTCACAGATGAATCATGGTTCACATTGTTCAGGGCAGATGGCAGCTGAGAATGTCCCAGTTCTTGCATGGCCAGCATACTCACCGGACATGTCACCCATTGAGCATGTTCGGGATGTGCTTGACCGGCGTATACGACAGCGTGTACCAGTTCCCACGAATATCCAACAACCTCGCACAGCCATTGAAGTGGAGTGGACCAACATTCCACAGGCCACAATTGACAATCTGATAGACTCCATGCGACGATGTGTTGCACTGCATGAGGCAAATGGTGGTCACACCAGATACTGACCGGTTCTGGGTCCCCAGACCCCCAATAGCGCAAAAAACTGCACATTCCAGGGTGGCCTTTTGTTGTGGGCAGTCTGAGGTACACCTGTGCACTACTCATGATGTCAGATCAGCATCCTGATGTGGCACACCTGTGAGGTGGGATGGATTATCTCAATATAGCAGATGTGCCCACTACCACACATTTGGACTGATTTGTGACCACTGTTTGGGAGGGATGGTTATATTGTGTATCTGGAATGAATTTTAGGTCTCTACGTCCATCCCATGGGGAATGGGAGCAAAAACAAAAGTGTTGCGTTTATATTTTTGTTCAGTGTAGAATTCACTCCACACACACACTGTTTATGCTCACAGATGTCACGTTTATTTACGGTTGCAACAACCCACAGTCTAGTCAGCGCTGGTGTCAGCTTTTCCAACAACCCCCTTTCTCGTCTCCCGCCTCACTAAAAAGGGGAAAAAAGACCATCATCAGTCCAAACACCACCAGCTGTGTTCTCACCTGCTTCCCAGGCACCGCCCCATTAAGCTCACTGTACCACTCGTCCACTGCAGCTGAGCTAGGGACCACACCTCCGCCACAGATATGTTTAATAAATTTGCAAGAATTTTAACTGGATATTACGAGCATTATGGGTGTGTAGAATTTTGAAGTGAAAATGAATTTAATACAATTTGGAATAAGGCTGTAACATTGCAAAATGTGGAACAAGTGAGGTGCTCTGAATACTTTCTTGCTTAACCATCAACTGAATTCATACCTATTTAATTCTATTATATGCCCTTGTGATTTATGGGAGCTTGGTAACGTTGAACAATTCTTAAAGGTGTGGAGATTCAGTAATAAGGACCAGATGTTACAGTCCCTGATAATGCATTGCTTTAAATGGAGAAAATCTTGAGGGATGACTGTTATGAGGAAAGGCAGCCCAGACACTTCACCAGTTTGGGACACATCGTCAGTAGTGGACCTTGGATTCATCGGGTGTTTCGGCCATTATCACTAGACACCCTCATCCAAAGAGGCCCTGCCAGGGTTGATCAGGCCCTGGAGTGTGTGTTAAGCAGAACACTGCTTAACACACACTTAACAGAACATTTGGACCTTTAAACAAAAAACAGAACATCTCCTGGTAAAGGGAAGGATTTTATTGTATTCTATTTCTCTCATGGTAAAGCTGTTCAGGGAGCAGACTGACCTCATGACCCTTTTCTGTCTGCATCTATGCTTTTAAGCCAATGAAGGTAATTACTGCAACGGCTGTTAGTCAGCATGTTGGGGAAGTGGTGAGTAAGCTAATGGCCGCACATGGTCCCATTTGGCTGTGTGCCCTCTGCTTTTTTTAATCCTCCCTCTTTCTGCATTTTAGATACAAGACAAACTGGCAACAAAGACACACAGGAGCAGAAGAGGAAGCAAAGTGCAGTAATGGTACTTTGTCAGGACAGACAGACGCTGTCTGAAGATCCACAATAAAACCTCAGCAGATTTAGTGTGTGAATCAATTTCTGTCTTTCCTCTGCCAGCACTCCTCCTTTTACAACAGCCTTCTCTCTCTCTCTGTCCACACTGTTGATCAACTACATCATTTGCCTGGTGCACAGACCTTCAATCAGAGTCAGACACAAACGGATTGGAAAAGACCTGGGCTATCATATGTATGTTCTGTTCCATCTCTGTAGTCCTGCCTCTGCAAACATTACTGTTGTCTGGCAGTCTCCACAAGTTACTCAACCTAATAGGCATTAACAACATACAGGGAAACCCTCACCAGCTTCCAGCCTGACCCGTTGACCTAAATCTTCATTTATAGCTACTTCACATATTCATAAAGTAGAGGTAAACCAACTTTACAATCTGAAATCCAGTTTACTACTCATAACCAGGAGCAGTCGCAGGGCTTCTTTGAAGCCAGTTGGAACAGTGGGGAACTTGGATGCATATGCACTGCTCCAAAAAATGTAAGCAAACTGTGAATCCATTTCACCTAATTCACTGCAATAGTCTCGAACTTGCTAAATAACTACCTGTTGGGGGTGTGTCTTGCTGTTTCGCCTCCCATGCACCTGTGGCCATTTACATTTGCACCAAAGCAGGTGAAATAAATTCATTTTGACTGTTTTTCAGAGAAGAGCATAAAAAACTTAAGATGCTGTGTGATCTGATTCCCCTCTTCAGTCACACACTTGTGTGAAAAAACATCTAAATGTTTTTTTATAACGTCCTCCCTGCCCCCATAGAAGCATTGTACAGCTTTGACTCTGATGATCTCAACTTTGAGAATACACATTAATAAAAATAGAGATACAAGTTCTCAAAGTTGAGCTGAAAGATTTTAAACGTTTGGCCCCCTCCTCTGAATACATTGTTCACCATGTTACAGTCACTCCCTAAGTTTCCGTGAACAGAACTCATGGCCACTTGATTAATGCTCATGACAATTTGTATATTAACAATCGTGAAATTGTGGCTTGTGACTCATTGTTAGGTAATAGTGCACATGGTGCATGTTATTATGCAGCACTATTATGCAGCGCTATTATGCAGCGGTACTGTTTATAAGGTTGGGGAAACCTGCAGTCAGCTGAGCCTGAAGGAGTCACTTGGGTGAGTGACGAAATGTTTCTCTCACTGACAACGTTACTTCCAAATGAACAGAATCAACTTTCTGAGACATTCAGGATCTATTTATGTTTAGCTGGTGCTAGCTGAACTTGAAGGTTAAAGTTTTGCTGGTAGAAACTGTAGAGGGAATCCCAGTGGATATTTGGCTGATGTCTCTGTGACTCACAGAGTGAAGCACAGAGCAGAGGATAGAGCGAAAGATCTGAGGGTGGAGTCTTTAGCCAGGAAGCTTGTATTTACATCACAGAGGCATCAGTGTGACACCACTGCACTACCACTGCAGAGCAGGATCGCACTGAGCACTCCCACCCGCCACACACACACACACACACACACACACACACACACACACACACACACACACACAGTCACTTCCAGAAAACACAACCGACTTTGTGACTCCCTAAGCAGAAAACCTGTAATTCTACTTCCAACTCCAGCTACTGCATAGACGCCTGGGTCCAACTCTGCTCCCAAGTAGAGCCGATAGGTCAGACCATTTTCAACATACTTACCGATTCCATAGCTTAGCAGTATTACATAGACACTACATTTGATTTTTTGAGTAGCTAAACCACAGTATTTTCCTATCAATAAAGTCAATTTAACATTTTAACTGACTTACGCTCTCAAACAAAAAAAGAAATCATGGGGAAAAAATGTGTTTAGAGGTTTGGAACACATGAGCATGTCAATTACAGGTCATGCTAACAATTCTATTGCCTCTATTTTAAATGTTTTTCCTATTTAAGCTCTAGGTTTCAGCCATCAAGCAACATGTCAGTGCAATACTGAACCACTGCAATTACCCCTTAAGGTAGTTTTGCCCTTTTTCATAGAGTCTGTATTATGAAGATCCACACACAGCCACATAGGTCCCAACAACACATCTCACTTTTAAAAGATTCTGACACCCCATTATATCTTGGGAAATAATAAGGCAACTAAGTGCAACTTCCAACTCAAGCAATAACATTTTTAAAAAGTAAGAGTAGGAAGCAGCAATAAATAAAATGTGAGGCAGAGAACATATTTCTTTAAGTTAAGCTAAAGCATTTTGATAGTGAACTCTTTCTGTTCCAGTGGAATGTGGATGATTCAGAAATCCATGAGTAATGGTATTATGCTTCCAAGTGCAGCTAATTACAGTAGTATAATAACACATCGCTAGTATTAGCTTCTTAGCAGTTAATTAGATAGAGGGTACTCACACATCTTTAACAGTGAAGGCTAACATTTTTTCAAAACAAAGCTATTCAGTAAGCTTTTCACCTCTCTGAATATTTTTATGGCTACCATCAGATAGGATTTTAGAGCTTGCAGTTCTTATTGTATACTAGTGCTGACTAGCTAGCTTGTTGAGTTGAAAAGCAGCAGCCACTTGTCACTCAAATTGGTCACCTCTGAAATTTTATTATACAGCTGTGTAAAAATTTGGCTCTAGAGACAAAAAGCTTTTACACTCAGGATGCAATAATCTGTAAGAATATTGTTTTGCAGGCAGCACGGTGGCACGGTGGTTAGCACTGTTGTCGCACAGCAAGAAGGTCCTGAGTTCAATTCCAACTTCAGGCCGGGGTCTTTCTGTGTGGAGTTTGCATGTTCTCCCCGTGTTTGCGTGGGTTCCCTCCGGGTACTCCGGCTTCCTCCCACCGTCCAAAGACATGCAGCTTGTGGGGATAGGTTAATTAGATAATCCAAATTGTCAATAGGTGTGAATGTGCGAATGAATGTGAGTGCGAATGGTTGTTTGTCCCTGTGTGTTGGCCCTGCGACAGACTGGCGACCTGTCCAGGGTGTACCCCGCCTCTCGCCCTATAACAGCTGGGATAGGCTCCAGCGACCCTGAAAAGGATAAGCGAATGGATGGAATATTGTTTTTCACGCTGACCTTTTCTTATTACAGCTGTTCAGTGCAAATTCATACCACAAATTTGCAGCAACTATTTTTTTTTTCAGATCAATCATGATTTTTTGATGATCTCCCACATGTAAATAAACAGATCTGACCGATCAGATTCATTTGACAACAAGCATGCTTGTAGCTTAAAACTTGGCCAGTCGGCTCTGAAATTATTTCTCTGTCTCCACAGATGTGGTCCTAGTTCTGCTAAGACTTCTGCAATGAAATCTTCAAATATGTATAAAAGCGGCTGTGATACAGCGTCGGCTTCCCGGATCAAACCATGATATTCTCTCTGTTGCTGCCTTCTTCTGAGAATATAATGAACCACAAATCTCTTTCCTTAATTTTCTTCTTTAGAAACATCAGGAACACTTCACTGCTTTTTGCTCCTCCCCTTTTGTGAGTGTGGACGCTTCATCTCTTTGCTCTTAAATGCTTTGCTTCTTTTATTGATTTTTATTGATTTTTATGCTGATTTTTTCCCTTTTTTCCGTATGAGCTTACCCGCGATAGCTTCTGGACACTTATAGATCATTAGGACTAAAGTGTTCTTAACAGAAACAGCAACATTTTTATAGTTACCTTATCCTCAGCGCTCCGTGTGTCTGTGGCCTAGACACAGCTGAAGCCTGATTACAGCGTCTGGGCACCGAACAGCCTCAATAGCCTGGAAAGGTGCTAACCGCTAGGCTAACTAGCAACAAGATGCCTTCCCTCTCCACAGATGACTACCACAGCCTCCTGCAGAAGATTGCAGTACTGGGCCCTATTTCAGGAAGCTGGTTTAGAAAACTCAGAGTGAAAAACGATACTCAGGGTTGAGTAACCCCGAACTGTCCAACTCGGAATATTCGGTTTCAGAAAGGCTGATAACAATTAGTTCAATCAACGCGGAGTTGCTTTAACCCCAAGTTAAGCGCGCGCACGAGGATACATAAAGCCCTGATTAGTGGAGCACAGATTAAGCGAGTCACCATGGAGACGGAGGGAAAGAAGGCGCGGTCAATGTATCTTACAGCGCTTGAGGCCGAAATTCTGATGGCAGCATATGCCGATAACATGCAAATTCCGCGGAAAAAAAGTAACACAGCCTCAGCTGCAAAACAAAGGGAGCATGCATGGCAAAACAAAGCCGACAGAGTCAATGCGTGAGTGTTAATTTAAACATTGATCTAGGGATTTCCACCCATTTAACACGTTATTTTATTATATTTTATTTTATTTTTTATTTTATACATTTGATTTTGTGATGTGATTTGAGCGCAGGTGCAACCCAACAGGCCCCAAACGTTCCTGGCAGCAAGTAAAAATGAAATATAAAAATATAGTCCAAACAGGTAAGGTGTAATTGTATTATGAGCCATAGTGCTTGGTCTGTTTGTATGAGGTGCCGTAAGGGACATTATTACTGAAACGCTCTCACACACACAACTGAAACGCTCTCACACACACTACTGAAACGCTCTCACACACACTACTGAAACGCTCTCACACACACTACTGAAATTTTAGCTCTCACACACACTACTGAAACGCTCTCACACACACTACTGAAATTTTAGCTCTCACACACACTACTGAAATTTTAGCTCTCACACACACAACTGAAACGCTCTCACACACACTACTGAAACGCTCTCACACACACTACTGAAATTTTAGCTCTCACACACACTACTGAAATTTTAGCTCTCACACACACTACTGAAACGCTCTCACACACACTACTGAAACGCTCTCACACACACTACTGAAACGCTCTCACACACACTACTGAAATTTTAGCTCTCACGCACACTACTGAAACGCTCTCACACACACAACTGAAACGCTCTCACACACACAACTGAAACGCTCTCACACACACCACTGAAACCAGAGGCATTTCTGCTGAACAGGAAGTTGTTTCCTGACAAGGAAACTGATGGAAAAAGTGGTATATTTCAAAACACTACAAGGATTTCTACTCAGCAATCTGCTAGTACAGCAGTCCCCAACCTTTTTTGCGCCACGTAAACGATATAAAAATGAAAAAACGATAAATACCATGAAAACCATAAATAGAAATGTGTTCGAATTTTTGTGGAGGAATAAAACCCATTACATAGAAAGATCTCAGCTTGTGAAGGGATACAATAAAGGTGGTATCAAAACTCCAGAATTGGAATTTATGGTTGGCACCCTTAGAATTAAATGGTTAAAATCTTGTCTGTCACAGCCAGACTCTACTTAGCTCCACATCCCATGATTCTTGTTTAATAAAATAGTATACAGGATTAGACTTTATTTTGAAATGTGATTTTGCGGCAAATAAAATCCCCATAAAGATATCAAACTTTCCAAAACAGACGTTGCATTTTTGGGAAAATGAGATTTACCCACAACTTCTCCCCATAATTCAACCTTATGGAATAATAGGGTAATAACACTTAATCAAAAATCAATTTTCAAGAGTGACTGGTTTGAACAAAAGTATTATATTCATAACAGATTTGTTGGATGATAACGGTGTCATTCTAAGTTACACAGACTTTTCAGAAAAATATTGTCTAAACTGTTCTCAAAGAGAATATAACAAATTTTGTGAACTGGTCCCACTGCCTCTGCTTCATTTGATTAAAATTTTTATGATATACAACAATTTCTCATCAGTGCTCCCAAATTTATTGCTAGGGCAATGTCAGCTGTTTGATAAAAATGCAATAAGAAATTTGTTAGTAGTTTCTTCAAAGACAAAATATTTCATAGTTACAACAGAATGGTTACATGGCATGGTTCTAATTTAGTTATTTCATATACACTGGATAAAGCATACTAAAAATTTATGAAATAGCCTATTCTACCTAAAGTTAAAGAAACACACTTTAAACAAAACTAATACTGTGGCAGAATTTCTAAAAAAAGAGATTTGGCTTTGAGGTGGATCAGTGTTCTTTTTGTACTGATGAAAATGAAACCCTAGAACATCTTTTTTTTTTCCTATGCCCTATCACACAATGTATTTGGTGCAACTTAAAAAATTGGATTTCCCTAAATATTAATGATGTGCCACTGTTTGAATTACATCATAATTTTTTTTATATGGATCATCTAGCATTGGATGTCTCAGACATTATTAACACACAGCAAATCCAGCATGTCCAAATTAACACTGTCGGATTTGATTTCAACACTATTAAAGTGTCTATATGGGTCCACACCAGAGAGTGTTAATTTAACTCTGATTTAGTGTTAAACATCAAATCTGTCTGGAGTTGATAATTTAACACTTGGTGTTAAGAGTTTATATATTAACTCTCAAAGAGTATTTTAGTTTAACTACGTAAGAGTTATCTTCTAATTCATTCTAAAAAGCGGGAATTTTACTGTTCTGAACGTCTAGAAATTTATTTTGGAAATAAACATTTACTAAAAAGATGCAATGGTTTTTGAAAAACATTTATTCTGAACTGTGCACCACAATTTCAAAACATTTCTGAAAGATGTAACAGTATACATGTTCTCACTTTCATTAGAATTTTGTTTATCAAAAGGTCTGACATAGTAAATGCAAATAACAGCATTCTCATCACTTATTTCTTCAATACAATATGCATGTCCTTCATTCATCCCTTTGTGGAACTTCAACACACTTCTGCTCTCCCCCATATTCCATCTTCACAAGCATATCCTGTGCGGAGATTGAATAAAAATTAGTTGACACTAATTAATGGCACAAATAATCCAGTAAACAATTGCAGCACAGTAAAAAAAAAAAAAAAAAAGGAATCCTCTTTGAGCCATTACTTGTGTAAAGTATTTTCCCAAAAGACAAAGACACAGGCAACAGGTAATACTGAACTAAATGTAAAACCTCAACCTTTTTCATTTTTACCTAAACCGTGTGCACAAAACTCTGGAGGGATCTATGCTAACGTAGAATCGAGTCAGGACGCCTGCTACTGCTGTTTGCTCGTGTTTTTTTTTTGTTTTTTTTTATGGGCGATCGTTTTCAGGCTTCAAGTAGCACCATTATACCAACATTTCACATTCCAGACATTGTTTTAGGTGTATTTGACCAAAAGTTTGACTGAAAATTCACATGCAAGCTTTTTTTCAAGGCTGTGGTATTTGCCCGCAAACAATACCTTTCAGCTAGCTAAGACAGAATATTATGCTATCACCGAGCAACATGGCTAATGTCTTTCACACAGCTTTGTCTCAACTCCAAAGAGCCACAGAAGTAAAAGCTCATAATAATAATTGAAACAATCTTTGAAAAAATGACTTACCAAGCATGGCAAACAACTCAAATATGTAGAGCAAAATGTTCTGAAACGGCTTCACTTCAGCTTCGATTGGAGCCGTGCTGGGGGCGGAGTCTGTGAATTTACACTATTGGTGTCATAGCCCCTGTAGGAGTTCAGAGTTAAGAGGTCAAGAGTTAATGTTTCCATTGTAACACCTCCAGATTTGACAGAGAAACACTCATTTTTAACACTCGATTTTAACTACTATCATTTTACACCTCAGAGTTACATTAAAAGAATGTGACTCTGCTTAGAGTAAAATTAACTCTACTTTTGCAAGAAGACTATTAACACCAAAACATTTAACACTTTTGAATTTGCTGTGCATCATCATACTTTTGAGTAAATATCCAGAGCGTTCTCACTCCCGAGGCGTAACATATCGACGTTTTGTCACGTCCCGCGGCGTTCCTGAGGAACGCGAAAGGACACCTTCGGAGTTCTTATGGTACGCGGCGGGTTATGGCTGGAATCCAGTGCAATGACGCTCCCGCGGGAGTAGACGTTCCAGCCCTGTATTCCAGCCCTAAACCTAACCTTATCCCTAGCCCTGACCATAACCTTATTCCTGACCTTAACCAGGACTTTAATGATGTTAAATAGCGTGTTTCTAAGCGATTTGAAGAATAAGAGCGAACATGTGTAGGTTCAGTCCAGACGGTTCTCATATTTCCTCTTTTTCCGAGGTCGTCATTTAGGAACGTGGTGGGTAGCCGAAAACGTAATATGGTGACGATTTGTCACCTAGCGTAAAATGTTACGCTTTGGGAGTGAGAACGGGTTGAAATATCATATCCATTGTGCTAAATGGAGGAATGCTAAGCCTTCTCTCCCTGGTTTTATTGATGATTTTAAGATATTTTTCTTTGCTAAAAAAGACAAAAAGCACATATGCCAAAAAAATAACCAGGATAATGTACGTCTCCCGCTATTCTAGATTTTGACTTATGCTGAGGCTAATATATTGTTAAGTAATGCAGCTGTCTCACTAAGGTCCAGAATCGATTTGTTCCACGATTCGATTCAATTCAATTCGATTTGATTATGGGGAATTTTGACAGTCAGAAATATTATAATTCAGATCAGTACATTTACATATTTTTGTATTTAAAAAAAGGAAGCTGACACACGCAAGACTTTATCAAAGGTGTGAGCATCACAGCAGATGCCTTTGTGTCAAAGTAGCTGAAGATAAAACACATAAAAACATGAAGGTGGTTTTCCTGGCCTGGGATTTTATAAAAAATATTCTGCAGTACATCAAAAACGAAAGAAAACCATTAATCAACATATGAACATTACCTCTGACGTTACAGCGGTTTTATTAGAGACACGGCTAACGTTTTGCATTTTGCATAATTTTAAAAAGTTTAAATTTATTCAGTATTGAACGGCAGAAATTAGGTTTTCTTTTCGGAAGTATGTAAAATGAAAAAAAAAAAAAAACAGCGGCCGACTGCGCTGTAAACAACAGTAGACTTGTGCATAACAAGCAAGCGAATAATACAGAAAACAGATTTTTAGACGGGAAACTGTTCTTGAAGTACAGAGAGAGAGAAAGAGAGGGCTGTGCATGACGTGCGATTTTATCGTGGTGGAAGCAAAACAGTGAGGGAATTCATGACGATGTTTATGTGAAGCGCAGTTTGGATCTTCTTTTGCTGCTGGTTCAGTCAATATTGTTTGGAGAGAGATAAAACTAACAGCTTTAGAATCGGCGCAAAAACGGCGTGAAAACAAAGCGCGGACCTGCCGACAGATCAGAGTCAGCGAGCTGTCGGCTTTCAGCCCCGACCGTGTCCGTGCTGTCGGGTGAGAAAGGCGACATCTCACTGATTCTGATCCGCGGGTCCGCGCTGTGTGTTTACGTCTTTGTGCAGAAGCCGTGTACCTGCTCTCATTTACTGTCTTAGCTGTTTGGTGGTTGTTGAAATTTTGTGAGGTTTCACCAGAGATTCTGGCATTTCGGGTAAAATAAATTTATATTAAAAAATCGATTCGACGGAAGAAGGTAAGTGACGGAAGTGACGGACAAGGTAAGCGACCCATGTTGTAGGTGACGTCAGACGCCGGAGATTTTGGCGGAGAAAAAGCAAATGGTAGCATAGAGTTTAACAAAGGTTTTTCAAGCTTCAGTATTACCAAATATACTAATCAACTGTCATATAACTAACAACATCTGTTTTATCATCTCTAACACCCTGGAGGACAACAGGGAGAGTTTAGACGCTCTCCAAGATTACATCGACCGCTGTTTTCAAGATTTAGTAATGAATAAGGCCCAGAGTGCATCTTCCCCGGCCAAAATTGAGACGCCGTCATCGAAGAGATGTCGCCCGGCAGACTCCCCCGGTACAACATCGCCTGCCGGCAAAGACATCGCAGACATCCTGGAGTCAATCGACAAGCGATTGTCCAGTTTCGATGCGAGGCTGTCCCTGGTGGAGATTTTACACCGGGAATTTAAATCTCTGAGAGAATCCCTGGAATTCAGCCAGCAGCAGGTGGAAACGCTTGCCGCTGAAAATGCCACGCTACGGGAGTCGGTCAAATCTCTCACCGATAACGTGACCCAGCTAAACATTGAAAATAAAAAAATAAAAGAGTCCGTTATCGATCTACAAGCCCGTAGCATGAGAGATAATCTTGTGTTTTCTGGTATTCTAGAAACTGCCGGAGAGGACGCAGAGGCAATGGTGAAAAGCTTCATTAAAATCCACCTGAAGCTGCCGGAGGACACCGTAAAGAACATCAACTTCGATAGAGTACATCGCTTGGGGGGCGTGCGGTCGCGGACCGGGAGACCACGGCCTATTGTGGCCAAATTCGGTCAATTCAAACAGAAGGAACAGGTGAAGAGTCGCGGCAGAGAGCTGAAAGGAACGGACTTCAGCGTGAACGACCAGTTCCCCAAAGAGATCCTGGAACGACGCAAGGTCCTGTTCCCAGTTCGACGTAGCTTCATCCAGAAAGGCTCCCGTGCTGTCATCGCCGTGGACCGGCTCTACGTGGACGGACAGCTCTACCGCGACCCCGGCACCACACCGTGGTTATATTGACTGCACTCCAGATAAGAACCCGCTACACTCTTTTCTTATTCATTCACACTTTCTCTTTTAACATGGGTTTAACCTAGTAATATCAATATGATGTCATAGCAGATATAACACCGTCACCCTCCGTCATTGCTTTAATTGGAATGTTTCCGTTTCGTTTCTTTTTTGTTGTTGTTGCTCACAGTTCATGTGGTTTCTTTCTTTCTCTTGTCTTTCACTGCTGTGATCACCTACTTCCCCACTCACCTACAAACAACACCCTCTATTTCTCCATATTTTCACACCACGATCACGCAAACACATCAGCTCAACGGCAGCACATTCACAACAGCCTCACAGCACGCACAGACTTGCAGGACACATAAGCAAGCCACGCTTGTTCATATTAGTGAATATTCACACACATAGTCAGACTTATGGAGCCTCTCACCACACTTCTTTTTCTCTTTCTATTTACAAACAAGGGATGTTTCCACATTCTCTCCACCTGTCTAAACGAAACACCCAGCATACTTCATTAGACATACACACACAATTATGGGCATGCTGAGGTTTGTCACATGGAATGTAAATGGAGCTGGCTCCAGAGGAAAGAGGTTAAAGATATTTAACCAGCTTAAAAAACTACAGGCAGATGTTGTTTTATTACAAGAAACTCACAGACCTGTCACAGGTTTAAACGAACTTAAAACACCTGAGTTTCCTAACGTGTTTGCAGTTATAATTCTAGACAACGGGGAGTAGCAATTTTAATACATAAAAATGTTAATTTTACAGTACTCGATACAGTTATAGATCCAGAGGGTAGATTTCTAATTATTAAACTATCAATATTGAACAAAAAACTATGTATTGTAAGTATATACGGTCCAAATGTTGATGAACCCTCATTCTTCCACGGATTTTTTAGTGCACTCTCTGAACACCTTGATTGCACACTCATTCTTGGCGGTGACCTCAACCTTGGACTAAATGAAGACATGGATAGGCTCAACACAACAGGAACTCAGCGCAATTGGCAGTCCACAAATATAATCAAACAGTATATGAGCGACTTTGGTCTTTGCGATGCATGGCGCTCTCTTCACCCCACCAGTAAGGAATATACTTTTTTCTCGCATGTTCATCACTCTTACTCTCGTCTGGATTATTTTTTGGTCAGCAGCTCACTGCTGTGTGACATTTCAGACACTGAGATTCATCCTATAGCTGTCAGCGATCATGCTCCTGTATCTTTAACACTAATGCACAAGAATAACACTACGCCAAGAAAAAACTGGAGATTTAATATATCACTACTTAAAGATGAAGACTTTATTAAATATTTTAAAAAGGAATGGACTTCATATTTAGACTTTAATGACACTCCCGGAATATCTGCTTCTGTTCTATGGGAAGCAGGGAAAGCTGTGATGAGAGGTAAAATAATTTCTTTCTCATCACACAAAAAGAAAGAAGAAAACAAAAATATACAGGAATTAGAAAAAAACATCAAATCACTAGAAGAAGCCTACGCGTGCGACCAAGATCAGGAAACATTGAACAAAATATGCAAAACAAAACTAGAATTAAATGAAATTATTAATAAAAAAACACAATTCCTTATACAAAGACTTCGCTTGCAGAATTTTGAACACAGTAACAAATCAGGTCGATTTCTAGCTAACCAGCTAAAAATAAATAAAGAAAAAACAACTATATGTGCTGCTAAAGATTTATCGGGGAACATAATATATGATCCTGGAAGAATAAACAACATTTTTAGGGATTTCTATGAAACTTTATACTCACCACAAATAAACCCATCTAAAAATGAAATTGATCTGTTTCTTGACAACGTAACTCTTCCAAAATTACTAGATAGTCAAGCAATGGAACTGGATTCGCCACTGACGCCAAGTGAACTCCAGGAAGCCCTGATAAGTATTCCCAATAATAAGGCTCCAGGTCCAGACGGCTTCCCTGCAGAATTCTACAAAGAATTCTGGATAATTTTGGCACCAGTATTCCACGGCATGTTGCAGGAAATCGAGGAAAATGGCAGACTACCACCAAATATGAATTCTGCCAACATTAGTCTCCTGCTAAAACCAGGCAAACACCCTTTATTTCCCTCAAGCTATCGTCCAATTTCTCTTTTAAATGTAGACCTTAAAATAATCTGCAAAGCTCTCTCAAAGAGATTAGAGAAAATGACCCCCCTCTTAATTCATCCTGACCAAACTGGTTTCATAAAAGGTCGGCACTCCTCAACAAACACTCGTAGATTACTTAATTTAATAGACTACTCATACGATAAAAACATCGAAACCATAATATTATCTCTAGATGCAGAAAAAGCATTTGACAGAGTTAACTGGAAATTTTTATTCGCAACTTTACACAAATTTGGTTTTGGAAACTCTTTCATAAACTGGATAAGAATACTATACAATTCCCCAAAAGCTCGTATCAGAACAAATGACCAGACATCCTCCAGCTTCTATCTCCTGAGGGGCACCAGACAGGGATGCCCACTCTCCCCTTCACTTTTTGCAATTTTTATCGAACCTCTAGCAGCAGCATTTAGACAGGCTACAACAATTAAGGGCATAAAATGTAAGAACATAGAACATAAAATCAGTCTCTATGCGGATGATGTGTTGCTTTTTCTGCAAAACACACAAACCAACCTCTCTGAGGTAATTACTTTAATAAACTGGTTTTCAAGAGTTTCAGATTATTCAATTAACTGGCCAAAATCTACAGTTCTCACCATTAACTGCTCCTTCCATAATTCTTCCTCTGCCCCACTGCAATCCGGAAATATTAAATATTTAGGTATTAATGTCTCTCCTAAGCTTTCAGACTTAACTAAATTAAACCACATCCCACTTCTAAAGAAAGTAGAAGGCGATCTGACTAGATGGAAATCTTTACCCATATCACTCATGGGAAGGGTCGCCACTATAAAAATGATGATCTTGCCAAAAATAAATTACTTATTTTTGATGATCCCTAACAAACCATCACAAGATTGGTTCAGATCTCTGGATTCATATATTTGCAAATTCCTTTGGAAAGATAAACCCCCGCGTATCAGCTTAAAAACGCTACAAAGAACCAAGGATAGAGGAGGATTAGATCTGCCTAATTTTCACCAATACTTCTTAGCCAACAGGCTCAGAATGGTTAAAACATACCTTCTTAGTTGAGCCCTGGCTAGATGTTGAACAGGCACTATGCAAGGATCTAGAGATTTCAGACCTACCATTTATTAGCTCAAACATCAAAAGACATGAATGCTTTAAAAGTATCAACATCAGCTTTTCTCTGACAGCATGGTGGGAGTTTCTAAAAATAACGAAGTCTTCATTAATCCCATGCAAACGTACACCTATCTGGAATAACCCTGACATATTACAAAACAATAATATGATTAATTTCCCAGAATGGAGTTGTAAAGGAATTAAATACTTAGAACATATATTAGAGGGAACAGAATTTATTCCATTTGACAGACTAGTTGCACAATATGGGATCAACAAGACAAGATTTTTAGAATATCAACAAATTAAATCCATAGTAAAAAAGAAATTTAACCTCAGTCAAGTTGAATTACAAACACCACTAAGTGCGGCACATTTTCTTACTCTTAAATCCCCCAAATTATTATCTAAAATATACAGAACACTTTCTAAATTAGATGAATCAATATCCCTTCCTATTGCAAAGTGGGAAGCAGATTTATCAGTCAGCTTAGACCAAAACTTCTGGTCTCAGATTTGCTTAAAAACCTTTAAATTAATTAAAAATCCCAGTCTGCAATTAATACAATACAAAATACTACACAGAGTGCACTATACAGGTCATCGGATGTTCAAGATGGGCTTTACATCTTCCAACAACTGCTCACACTGTCAAGGCAATACACCAGACAATTACATCCACGCTCTTTGGTTCTGTCCACCAGTGCAAAAGTTTTGGCGCGAGATATGTGAAGACTTATCAAAGTGTCTGAAATGTAACATTCCAACCTCCCCCTTAGTGTGTTTACTGGGCAGCTTAGATAATGTCACTTCAGAAAAGAATATAGCCCATATGATTTTCACTGCCCTATGCATAGCCAAGAAAACAGTCCTCATGAACTGGAAAAATAAAAATAATCTTAATTCTAACCAATATAGAAATTATCTATTAGATTACATTAGTCTTGATACAGCCTCTGCCACCACATCAGATCAATTGCTCTGGACTCCTTTTATCAGCTCCATCACCTAGTGGGGGTGGGGGGTCATAATTTGGTCCCACTTTCACTGTTGTGATTGGTGTGGGGGTAGGGACAGGCTTAGGGCGTCGGGGGGTTCCCCGGAGGCATCTTCCTTGGGGGGCTCAACCCGGGGTAGCGGTCATGTCCGGTTGGGGGCTCTGTTGGCTCTCAGGTGACTGTTTCCTCGCAGCTGCGTGCAGCGGGGCTAGGGGAGGGTCTGCGCTGACGGACGTGGGTTACTGACCTGGTAGCCTGGCTGCCCCTGGGTGGGTCCGGGATGGGCGTGAGGTTCTGGGGGCGCTCCGTCTCTGGGCTGGGGCCTGGGCCGGGCCTCGGGGGCTTGGATCCTGGTTGGTGTGTTGCCGGGGTTGTGGGTGGGTGGGTGCATGGGGGCCCGGCCCTGGAGCAGGGTGCCGCCGGTGCGTCGAACCACCTGGGGGGCTCTTCAACTGGTGGGGGAGATGGTCACATCTTGCAGGAGCTTTCCTCTCTTCAGGAACTCTCTCTGCATGAGGGGGAGATACAGGAGAGGTGGAGGAAGATCTCAGCCTGGGCGTTTACTGTCTTATGTAGTCTGGAAGATGAGTGGATGGTGGGGTGGGTGCAGTTTTCTCTGTGGTGGGGTTGGGTGGACTGTCCCAGGCTGTGTGGGGCCGGGAGGCGCTGCTGCACTGGGCCCCGGTCTGGATGGGCCTGGGCCCCCTTTCCCTGGCGGGTCGCGGAGTGTGGGAGTGCCTACTGGGGTCAGCGGGGGAGCTGGCCCCAGGGAGGGGTTACCTGCCCCTCCCTTCCTTCCCTCCCCATCTCCAGCTGCCTCTCTCTTCCCGCTCCACCACAACCACCCACACATGCAGGGCCTTGGAGTAGGGGTATGTCACCAGGGTGCAGAGGAGGCTACCCCCCCCCCCCCCCTCTTTCCCCTTCTGGCTGCCTCTGCCTCAATTTTATCCCACAACTTAGACATTCACATTATTCACACTCTCATTACACATACATATAGGATCTTGGGGGTGGGCACAATCACGGAGTCCAAATTACCATCAGGGTGTACACCTCACCCCTGGCGTCGTTGCCCACCTCTCAATTTTAAATACACTTAGACATTGAGGGCTATCAGGAGGGACTATGCGCTTACCTGCTGCTCCTTGGCAGGTAGCTCCGTGCCCTCCTGGGTTTTAACTGCACCTTAGAACACACATGCATCAACACTACAATGAGCGGGTGGAGGGAGGTTTGGAGTCTTCTCCCACCCCCATTCTCTGCGGCCTGCTGGAGCGGGAGGGCTAGGTGGAGTTGGCCGTCCGACTGCGGTCTGGGGTGTGGGGCCTCCCTGCTGCTACGGAGTCGGGGTGGTCTGCCTCTCCCCACCGCAGGGAAAAGGGTAACACCACCTGGGTCTGGGTGCAGTTCCCCCCTCCAGGGGCAAGGGTACCTAGACCCGGTTTGTAGAGTACGCTTGGGGAGTGTGATCGTGTGTACAGCGTCTCTTTATGTCTGTCTCCACGTTGGTTGAGTGTGGAGTGAGTGCATATGAGAGCATGAGGGGGGGAATGGATGTTTGTGTCTGTGTGTGCCTGTATGTCTGTGTCTATATGTCAGGTTGGGTATCAGACGCCACCTCTCTGGGGACACCTCAGGCCCTCCAAGGTTTGGAGGCCTATCTCCACCTACCACCACTTCCCCTGCCGGTGGCGGACTCCCTCAGGTGTCGGTGCGTTGGTGGTTCTTTGTGTCTGGGGGTGGGCGTCCAGGTACACACCGGCTCACTCCTTGGCGGCCGCTTATCGGGGCCTGGAGCCTGGGGCTCGCTCGGGCCCCTTTGGGGGTGGGGTGCCCCCGGCCTCTCGGCCTGGGGCTCGGTCACTCAGGCACAGCTGGCGGCCGGCGGAGCTCACGGACGCGTCACTGCAACTCCCCCTGGCTTCTGCTCCGCGGCTGCTGAGTGAACCCTCATCTGGGACTCTCCTCAGCTCTTACTGGAACAGTGGCGCGGCTGCCCCTCTGTTGGTCTTCCATGGTTTCTTGTGTTCTGGGGGCCTCTGGATGTCTGGAGTTTTGATCTCCTCCATACCTGCTTCACACCCTGGAGGACGGGGCTGTGGCCCCCCCACACTCCCTAGCAGATCGTTACATGGAGAAACCTTTGGAATACAAGCGCGCTGATCCACACAGGTATGCACACGGGTGTTCACTGCTCGTAGACCCAAATTACACCTTTCTTGGCTGCTACTTCGAAGCACATCTGTCCTGCGTGCTGCACAACAACATTGAATATTTAGTATTTACTGCTGTTTACACTTAGCTAGATTAATGCGATGGTGTTGTGTTTAGTATGTTGCTTTGTTTCTTTTTTTTTGTTGTCTTTTTTTGCTTGTTTTCTATTCTTCTCTCAACAGGTGATCCAGGAGATTTTTATTTTTTTTTCTCCCCCCCTTTCTCACTGTCCCTCTCCCCTTCTGTTTTTCCTTTCCTTCCTCTTTCTTTCTCCCTTTCCTATCTCTCACTCATGTCTGTCCCGTCTGTAACATCTGGAAATAAAATATAATAAATAATAAAAACAAAGATCGACCAAATGGACCAATACGGCAATGCCACGATGATCCATTTGGCAAAGTAAATCCATTGGGTATCCTTGTTGGTCTTCAGACAACAATTCTGATGGCTAAAGAACCAAATGGGACAGGCGGAAAAAAAAAAAAAAAAAAAAGAATCGATTCAGGATTTTAATGAATCGATTTCACGTTATCCAAGCCAGAATCGATTTTAATCAATAAATCGATTATAAAAACCCACCCCTAACTAACAGGTTGCTGAGTAGACATCTGTGTAGTGGTTTGTTTGAAATCTAACACTTTTTCCTTCAGTTTCCTTGTCAAGAATTAACTTCCTGTTTAACTGAAATGCCTTCCTGTTCAACTGAAATGCCTTCCTGTTTAACTGAAACGCCTTCCTGTTCAACTGAAACACCTTCCTGTTTAACTGAAATGCCTTCCTGTTCAACTGAAATGCCTTCCTGTTCAACTGAAACACCTTCCTGTTCAACTGAAATGCCTTCCTGTTCAACTGAAATGCCTTCCTGTTCAACTGAAATGACTTGGTTTGTCAGTAGTGTGTGTGAGAGCGTTTCAGTAGTGTGTGTGAGAGCTAAAATTTCAGTAGTGTGTGTGAGAGCGTTTCAGTTGTGTGTGTGAGAGCGTTTCAGTTGTGTGTGTGAGAGCTAAAATTTCAGTAGTGTGTGTGAGAGCGTTTCAGTTGTGTGTGTGAGAGCTAAAATTTCAGTAGTGTGTGTGAGAGCGTTTCAGTAGTGTGTGTGAGAGCGTTTCAGTAGTGTGTGTGAGAGCGTTTCAGTTGTGTGTGTGAGAGCGTTTCAGTTGTGTGTGTGAGAGCTAAAATTTCAGTAGTGTGTGTGAGAGCGTTTCAGTAGTGTGTGTGAGAGCGTTTCAGTAGTGTGTGTGAGAGCGTTTCAGTAGTGTGTGTGAGAGCGTTTCAGTTGTGTGTGTGAGAGCGTTTCAGTTGTGTGTGTGAGAGCTAAAATTTCAGTAGTGTGTGTGAGAGCGTTTCAGTAGTGTGTGTGAGAGCGTTTCAGTTGTGTGTGTGAGAGCGTTTCAGTTGTGTGTGTGAGAGCTAAAATTTCAGTAGTGTGTGTGAGAGCGTTTCAGTAGTGTGTGTGAGAGCGTTTCAGTAGTGTGTGTGAGAGCGTTTCAGTTGTGTGTGTGAGAGCTAAAATTTCAGTAGTGTGTGTGAGAGCGTTTCAGTAGTGTGTGTGAGAGCGTTTCAGTTGTGTGTGTGAGAGCGTTTCAGTTGTGTGTGTGAGAGCGTTTCAGTAGTGTGTGTGAGAGCTAAAATTTCAGTAGTGTGTGTGAGAGCGTTTCAGTAGTGTGTGTGAGAGCGTTTCAGTTGTGTGTGTGAGAGCTAAAATTTCAGTAGTGTGTGTGAGAGCGTTTCAGTTGTGTGTGTGAGAGCTAAAATTTCAGTAGTGTGTGTGAGAGCGTTTCAGTAGTGTGTGTGAGAGCGTTTCAGTAGTGTGTGTGAGAGCGTTTCAGTTGTGTGTGTGAGAGCGTTTCAGTTGTGTGTGAGAGAGCTAAAATTTCAGTAGTGTGTGTGAGAGCGTTTCAGTAGTGTGTGTGAGAGCGTTTCAGTTGTGTGTGTGAGAGCGTTTCAGTTGTGTGTGTGAGAGCGTTTCAGTAGTGTGTGTGAGAGCTAAAATTTCAGTAGTGTGTGTGAGAGCGTTTCAGTAGTGTGTGTGAGAGCGTTTCAGTAGTGTGTGTGAGAGCTAAAATTTCAGTAGTGTGTGTGAGAGCGTTTCAGTAGTGTGTGTGAGAGCGTTTCAGTTGTGTGTGTGAGAGCGTTTCAGTTGTGTGTGTGAGAGCGTTTCAGTTGTGTGTGTGAGAGCTAAAATTTCAGTAGTGTGTGTGAGAGCGTTTCAGTAGTGTGTGTGAGAGCGTTTCAGTTGTGTGTGTGAGAGCATTTCAGTTGTGTGTGTGAGAGCGTTTCAGTTGTGTGTGTGAGAGCTAAAATTTCAGTAGTGTGTGTGAGAGCTAAAATTTCAGTAGTGTGTGTGAGAGCGTTTCAGTTGTGTGTGTGAGAGCGTTTCAGTTGTGTGTGTGAGAGCGTTTCAGTTGTGTGTGTGAGAGCTAAAATTTCAGTAGTGTGTGTGAGAGCATTTCAGTAGTGTGTGTGAGAGCGTTTCAGTAGTGTGTGTGAGAGCGTTTCAGTTGTGTGTGTGAGAGCGTTTCAGCAGTGTGTGTGAGAGCTAAAATTTCAGTAGTGTGTGTGAGAGCGTTTCAATAGTGTGTGTGAGAGCGTTTCAGTTGTGTGTGTGAGAGCTAAAATTTCAGTAGTGTGTGTGAGAGCGTTTCAGTAGTGTGTGTGAGAGCGTTTCAGTAGTGTGTGTGAGAGCTAAAATTTCAGTAGTGTGTGTGAGAGCGTTTCAGTAGTGTGTGTGAGAGCGTTTCAGTTGTGTGTGTGAGAGCGTTTCAGTTGTATGTGTGAGAGCATTTCAGTAGTGTGCATGAGAGCGTTTCAGTAGTGTGCGTGAGAGCGTTTCAGTTGTGTGTGTGAGAGCGTTTCAGTTGTGTGTGTGAGAGCGTTTCAGTAATAATGTCCCTTACGGCACCTCATATGTTTGTCCTATGTAAATCAATTGCAGTTAGAGGCTACATTAATTTCCCCTCTGTAAGCACTTACTGAAATTATCTGAGCACATTACAAGTACATATTTGCTTACTCTGTATGCTCAAATGTGACCCGTTATAGCCAACAGAAAAAAAAGCGGAGGCCCGAAAAACAGGTGGGGGTCCTCCACCACCACCACTCACAGAGGCTGAGCAGTTGGCTTCCACATTTGTGATAATGTTGGCAGCATCACATATGTTCTTCACAGTGCAGAGAACACAAATTAGCATCCATTACTATAATGAAATAATTTGTTAGTTTGAAATGCTACAGGGAACTATGTACCTGTACATTAATGCTGTGGAAAGACTACCTGTTCACATAGTCTCCTTCATTTACTGAAGGAGCAATGATTGGAATGTGAGTGCCATCTGTACAGCCAATCACGCCTGGGAACCCTGAAAATAAATGTAAAATTTAAGTAGTAGTTCAAGTATCACCACATCATGAATTAAGTTTCGTTCATCCTGATACCTGCAATTTTGTGGCATCCCTCTTTGATAAATCTTGTGGGTCTATGACCGGGGAACACCACAAACGAAGTGCAATACAAATAATATGTACAGAACTGAGAGAATGTCCGCGATGTGTCACATGAGCAATATTAGGCCTGAGGATGTTATTCAAATAAATTATAGATTGTGCTGAAAAACGGTAACGTTCACACAGGAAATCATCAGGAAATGATAAAATGTCCAAACGCGCTCTAATCACTCTCTCCCGGCGGAGAGCTCTGCGGAGAATTTGGGCTTCAACATCTACTGGCTCTTCAAGGAAGGGACACGCCATGTCTGACACTTCCTACAGTCAGGTTTCCGACAAAGAGGCGGAGAAGGTCAGGGTTAGTTGAAGTAAACCTGCTAGGGAGCAGGTTAGCTTCACGGAGTGTGTCGTCATAGTAACTCACTCAGAATTAATCTAAACTCGCTTTGTGAAACTGAAAACCCAGAGTTTTCGTTAACTCAGGGTATACTTACTGAGAGTTTGCACTAAACCGGCTTCCTGAAATAGGGCCCTGGAGACAAAAATTCATCGCTTAGAAGTAAACGTGGAGGTAAATGGACTGTGTGGAAATGAAACAACCTTGCCTTTGATTCAAAACAATGGCGATGAGCAAGCTAGTACACAGCTAAGGAGCACAGATAACATGACCAAGAAAGTAGACTCTGTGCATTATTATAAATCCTCAAGTGATAATCCCCCCTTGGACTGTCTTGGTGCAAAACCAAGACATAAATCATGTCTCCTGGAAGGGGGAGGACGTATCACGGGCAGAGCACAGCGAGCTGAAATCTCTGAAACCGACGGGCCTTCACTTCCTACGAGACAGAGAAGCTCTTCTACCCCTGTATACGAGAGGAAACAGGACTGGACAACCGTGAATAGGAAGGTTAACAACAAACCTCCAAAACAACTGAATGTGAAACTGCAGAACAGATTTGCTCCACTATCAAAGGACCCTGGATCTATATCGGACAACCATCCATCTAAAAGCAGCAAAGTAAGGTCCGAAAATCTGTTGAAAAGTAAAAGACCACAGGGAAAGCTAAAGGCTAGGCCTGAAACTCTGATTGTGGGTGACTCTGCCGTAAAGATGTACAAAGGATGTGCGGTAAGAACACTAAAGTCCTCTGCTTTCCTAAGGATATGGTCAACAACCTGAAGGAGAGAATTCTTCAAATTGCAGATGAATATCCAACTGTGACAAACATTGTTCTGCATACAGGGTCAAACGATGTGTCCAAACAACAGTCGGAGGTTCTGAAACGGGACTTTACTGGATTACTAAATACTGTAAACTCTCTGAATGCAGCTGTATTCATCAGTGGACCTGTACCACCCGTCAGAGGAGGAGACGAGAGATTCAGCAGGTTATTTACACTGAATAAATGGCTTATATCAGCATGTACTGACCACTCTCATCAACAACTTTATTTTTTGGGAACGCAGGCATCTGTTTAAAGCAAATGGATTTAATTTTAACAAGTCAGGGGTGAAACTGTTCACCTCCAACTTGTTTTATTCCATACGTCATCCATCTGTGCTTGGTGCCAAGGCTGAGATAAACGAGGAGTTATCTCATAAAGAGGAACAAACAGTACTCCAAGAACAGACAAAGCCCAGCAGAAACCTTGAGGAGGAGCTCCATCTGCCCCCACCCGGGAAGAGCCTCAGAAAGGAGAGACATCTGAGGCAAGAAGAGGGGTCCCTATTTGCCTCCAACTCTCTCAACAACACCAACGACCAGGACCAGGACCAGGGACCACGATCTTCCCCAGTCCCCCAAACCCCTGACAGGCCATCACCCCCATCACCCTCCTCCCCCTCCCTTTCTCCCTCCTCCCCACACCTGAAATTCACTGAGGAGATGATGGAGTGGGTCAATGCTGGGCTCAGATCTACCCCCCGGCCCAATCCCTTTTTGTCCCCCATAAACCCCCCACCAGAGCGGCCAAAGGTTCGCCATCGAGCCCCACCGTCAACAGAGCAATCGAAGTCACATTGCTCAGCCTCGCCCCCCTTAGTTCCTCCTTACCACCTTCATGCTCTGTCTCCGAAGTCTGATGTGTGATGTGTGGAGGGTCCGGGCTGCGAGGATTATGGCAGTGGTGACTTTTCCCAGGAGAAGCTGGGACCCTGTTTACTAGAAGGTTTTAAAATCTCTGTACTTTTAGGTGACAGAAGGAGACATGTGGCCTGGTCAAAACACAGAGAGCTGCACTCTAAAAGATCTTTAAACATAGTAAACATACCTTGTGTGCCACAGACTGTTCCCAAACACGAGGGACAAGTAATACCTCTAAAACACTTAAGTTGGCTTTATTAAACGTTAGATCTGTAGCTGGGAAAACATTTTTAATTAATGATTTAATCACTGAGCACAGCCTTGATTTTATGTTTTTAACTGAAACTTGGTTGGACCAAAGTAACAGTGGAGCTGTTCTCATCGAGACGACCCCTCCTAACTACAGTTTTATCAGTGAGGCCAGGGTGAGCAGGAGAGGAGGGGGGATCGCTGTCTTATTTAATGAATCATTTCAATGTAAGCAGCTATCTCCTGGAAGTTTTCAGTCTTTTGAATATGTGGCTTTACAGCTGAAGGCCCCATCCAAAGTTGTGTTTCTTAATGTTTACAGGCCTCCCAAATACTGCACAGACTTTTTTAATGACCTCAGTGAACTGCTGTCTGTGATCTGTGTTGATTTCGACTGTGTAATTATTGTTGGGGATTTTAACATCCATGTGGACAACCCTCAGGACAAAGGGACTAAAGACCTGAGTAACACTCTGGGCAACTTTGGGCTGACTCAGCATGTAACAGAGGCCACACATAATAGAGGACACACTCTTGACCTACTGATATCCAAGGACCTGAGCATTTCAAAGGTTACTGTGTCTGATGTGGGCGTGTCTGATCATTACTGTGTTTTCTTTGAAAGTAAAATCTCAGCCCACATAAATATATCAACAACAGTGATCACAAAACGGTGTATAACTGAACACAGTAGTGCAATTTTTAACCAGGTCTTCCCATTAACACCTGACCTGTCCAGAGGGTCAGTCAATGAGCTCATCAATAGCTTCAATGCTAAAATGTTAAATGTAATGGACACTATTGCTCCCATTAAGGTGAAGGTTATCTCTGGAAGGAAAAAGTCTCCATGGAGAAACTCCACACTGGTAAAAAATGAAAAAAGAGAGTGTAGGAAAGCTGAGCGCAGATGGAGAAAAACAAACCTCCAGGTTCATTATGACATCTATAAAGAGAAACTTCACAATTATAATTTACAACTGAGGAGTGCAAGGAGGTCCTACTTCTCTGACATCATCACTAAAAACAGCCATAATGCTCGGGTCTTATTTTCTACAGTTGACAGGCTAACAAACCCTCCTGTGTCAGTGGCAGCTGAACTTCATTCGACCATGGCCTGCAATGACTTTGCCAAATTCTTCACAGAAAAAATCCAAAAAATTAGACAAGCAATTGGTACATCAACAGCAGATCCAGAATATGTACTGTGTCCACCGAAAAACTGTTTAAACACCATGAAACAGTTTCACCCTATTAACAGCAAAGACCTGGAGGACATCTTAGGTCAACTGAACTCCTCCTCCTGCTGTTTAGATGTCCTGCCAACAAGTTTTTTCAAAAAGGTCTCAAAGACTTTGGAGTCAGACCTGTTACAGATCGCCAACTTTTCTTTAATTAATATCAGGCGTGTTTCCAGAACCACTAAAAACTGCTGTAATAAAACCTATACTGAAAAAGGACAATCTTGACAAGACACAAATGAACAACTACAGGCCGATCTCAAATCTCCCATTTTTAAGTAAGATCATTGAAAAAGCAGTTTCTCAACAGCTCAATTACTTCTTAAAACAGAATAACTGCTATGATGCCTTCCAGTCAGGTTTTAGACAGAATCACAGCACTGAAACCGCTCTGACCAAAGTGTTCAATGACATATGTCTGAATACAGACAGTGGAAAAATGTCAGTCTTAGTTTTACTGGATCTCAGTGCAGCATTTGATACAGTTGACCACAACATATTACTCAAACGACTGGAGAACTGGGCAGGTCTTTCAGGAACTGTACTAAACTGGTTCAAAACATACTTAGAAAACAGGAAATACTTTGTATCAATAGGTAACTTCACATCTGAGCAGACAAGTATCACATGTGGAGTTCCCTAAGGTTCCATCTTGGGACCCCTTCTGTTTAACATTTACATGCTCCCACTGGCACAGATTATAAAGAACAACAAAATAAACTACCACAGCTATGCAGATGACACACAAATATATATCACAATGTCACCAGGAGACCAAGGCCCTGTACAGGCTCTTGGTAAATGCATTGAGGAAATTAATGACTGGCTGTGCCACAATTTTCTCCAGCTAAACAAAAACAAAACTGAGGTAATAGTCTTTGGCGCCAAAGAAAAACGATTACAGGTCACCAGAGAACTTCAATCTATACACCTAAAAACCACAAACCAGGCGAGAAATTTGGGTGTAGTGATGGATGCAGACCTAAACTTAGAAAAACACATTAAGACAATAACAAAGTCAGCTTACTATCACCTCAAGAATATATCAAGGATAAAAGATCTGATGTCCCAACAGGACCTGGAAAAACTAGTCCATGCATTCATCTTTAGTAGGCTTGACTACTGTAACAGCATCTTTACAGGTCTACCTAAAAAAAATCAGTCAGACAACTACAGCTCATTCAGAACTCTGCTGCTCGCGTCCTCACTAAGACCAAAAAAGTGGACCACATCAGTCCAGCTCTGAGGTCCTTACACTGGCTGCCTGTCCGTCAGAGGATGGACTTTAAAGTTCTGATGCTGGTCTATAAAGCTCTGAATGGTTTAGGACCAAAATACATCAGTGACCTCCTGACCCAGTATGAACCTTCCAGATCCCTCAGGTCATCTGGATCCGGTCTTTTATCAGTTCCCAGAGTCAGAACCAGACACGGAGAAGCTGCATTCAGCTTTTATGCTCCTTATATCTGGAACAAACTCCCAGAAAGCCTCAGATCAGCTGAAACACTCAGTTTATTTAAATCCAGGTTGAAGACTCACCTGTTCTCAGCTGCATTTGAATAAAGCACCAAATCCACACTTTTAAGCTTAAATTTCAAAACTTACATTTAACTACTGATTTTATCTATTGTTCTGATTTTATCTGTTTTGATTTTATATACTGTTTTGTTTGTTTGTTAATTAGTTTGTTTGTTTGCTTGTTTTAATCAATTTTAAATCATGCTTTTTATTTGTTTTTGTTTCTAATGTCTCTGTAAAGCACTTTGAATCACCTTGTTGTTGAATTGTGCTATACAAATAAACTTGCCTTGCCTTAACATGCTCAACAAAGATGAATTTTTCCAAAAACACAAGGCTTTTGGTGTGGTGTTTGATCTGTTACACAAGACGTTTGCATCTGAAAGGTGATGTTCTTGATATGTAAAGCCCTCAAGACAATTGTTTGTACCAGGCTAATCACTGTTAATCACTGTTCTAAAAAGCCAGGCATTTTAGCATAGGAGTCTATAGGGACTGACTCACTTCCTCGCCAGTAGAGAAACTGCATTTTTTGTCCCTGCGATAGTTACATTTTTTATCCCTAGAAATTGACAGTTGGTTACTTTTAGTAACCAGTGGTTCCTAACTTAGGTTTATTGAAAAAACAATCCCATATAAGGTTTCCATTAACCGTGAGTGCTGCACTAGTTCAAGTTCAAAGATTTACTGGATACTAGAAGTGCTTTGTGAGTAAATGCTTTTGTGGATGCTGAGGCAAAACTGTTGAGTCATAGCTATTCATTCTAATGTATTTCCCAAAATCAATACAGTACTGGACTTTGCAATGCTCTATGCAAGACTTTAAATTAAGGCTTAAATATTTATGCTGAAGTAAATATGGCAAATTCCAAATTACACAAATTCCAAATGAACCCACTGACCTGAAATATGTGCAAAATGGACTGGTTCTTATATAGCGCTTTTCTACTCTGTCTGAGCACTCAATACAACTAATTCATTCACTTTTTCTAAGCTGTAAGTGCTCACTATCTAACACTCATACTCCAATGGATGCATCGGAGGGCAACATGGGGTTAGTATCTTGCTCAAGAATTGAACTCCTAACCTTCCAGTTAATAGCTGACCTGCTCTACCACCTGAGCTACAGCCACCCCAGACAGACAGAAGCACATTTAAATGCTTTTACACATCCCACCAATGGTCAAAAACATGCAGGTAAAATATGCAACGTGTGACCGCTTTCACCCCGTCAGAGGCATAGTGACTGTCTTCGAGACTTGTGATCTGAAGCTACTGCAGCTGTGCTACACAACGTGAACACATCCTGTGACAAGACTTATGATTAGTGCTTACAAGGATTACCACAGAACAGGAAGTGGACTGTCGGTGAGAAGTTTTCCATGCATCAACCTCGCATTTTTTTTACATAATAGAAATACATGACTCATTTTAATAAATGACTTCATTAACTGCACACAGTCGGTCATGACAGAAACAATCAGTTACTGTTTAGGATGTTGTGCGTGTTTTGTGTGTGTGTGCTTGAAACTGTTATGTAACAAGGTGCGTGCATACACTACATGGGTAGGATGTTTGTGGCAGACAACATTAGACTGTAACTACTATCCAAATTTAAGTAATGCACATAAGCAAACATGCATGGATAGACACACACTAGCAAACAAACAGTGAGCACAAACACACATGCTTGCACCTGCACATGGTCTTATTAACCAGCGAACACACACACACATTTACCCAGCACCTGTTGCTGCATATCCTCGTGTCACTGCTCACTGGGAGAAAGAGACTCTGTTTGGATTCAGTCGCGCTGAACATATCACTCACAATAGGCAGCAATGATTATTCCTGTAGATGCTTATTGAGTTTATTGCTAATGAGTGAATAATGGCAGGACTGCCTGATGAGCTCATTGTGTTTGTTTTCAAGTGTTGCAAGAATATTTGGGGTTTTTTAGAGTGTTTGAGGTTAAACAGTACTGAAATATGCCATTAGCTGGGGTCGCCATTCAGCAGTACCGATGATTTTATGTCATTAGCACTAATCAGTAAGCACTAATCTAATAATTTAAATAAAAAATTGATGGATGCAGTCAATAAATTAAGTGATGTAGTTTTTTTATGTTGCTATTGATTGACTGTAGTCTGTCTTATTAAATTAATAAAATGGGTTACTCTTTTAGACATTCAAATAGTGCCAAATCACAGCAACACTTGCCTCAAAGCGTTTTATATTGTAGGGTAAAGACTCCCAACAATCATACAATCCCCTATGAGCAAGCACTTTTCAACAGTGGGAAAGAAAAACTCCCTTTTAACAGGAAGAAACCGCCGACAGAACTAGGCAAGCTCAGGGAAAGATGGCCATCTGTCATTTCATATTTTAACACTTAGACCCCCGGAGAGCAGTCATTTTGGTTTTCTACCTTAGACCCCCGCGGAGTCATCATTTTGCGTTTCTACCTTTAAAAGCCGGAGAGCGGTCAGTCAAATGCTGGAGTCATTCATATGTATATTAGGTTGTTACCTAGGAATTCTGGAGGGAGGGGAGTGGGGGTGAGTGATTGAGGGGGTGGGGGAGCTGCTAAAAGCGGTGAGCTTCCTTTTGTGTTTCATCTTGATGCATTCTCAATCATCCAGGGAAACAAATCTCCAAAAGTCACCAACTTGGAGTGTTTCAGTTTGCCATCTTAGGGAGAAATCAACACACATGGGTGTATGTCCTTTGTTGCTGAGATTTATTGATAAAAACAGTACAAAAAAACAACCATTTGTACACATATTTACAAATGGCCTGCTGAGTGGTGCATGGAGCATGTTCATTGGTTCATGGACCTCCCTGAACTAATGGCATTTATTGCAATTGTCATCTTGCGGGGGGTTACCAGGGTTCCATCTCTAAATGACTGCTGGTCAGCAAACCTGGGAAACCCACAGATAATTGGAATTATGGCACGAAACCGCTTCCAAAACATCATGCAACACCTACGCTTTGATGACAAGTCCACCCGCTGTGATCGAGCAAAGACTGACAAGTTTGCTGCAATTTCCAGTGTGTGGGGATCATTTGTCACCAACTGTGAGTGGAGTGTTTCAGTTTGCCATCTTAGGGAGAAATCAACACATGTCCTTTGTATGTCCTTTGTTGCTGACATTTATTGATGAAAACAGTACAAAAAACCAACCATTTGTACACATATTTACAAATAATGATAAAAAGTGAGTGAGTACATTTCAACATTTTCAGCAATCACTCACAATCCTGGCACTGCCACGGTATCTGTCGTCTGCATTTACCACATGTGTACCTGTAGCAGTGAACACATCGCACAGTGGCCTGATTTTTTTTGCATCTGTGTTTGACCTGACACGTGGCCCTTTTTCCAGGGCTCGGTGTGGAGTGGCATACCTGAGTGGTGAATTCATTGCGATCTGTCTGTCTAGTGGATTGAGGAATTTCCCTGCGAATCTTGTTGACTGTGCCGAGGATGGTGGTTTTCCGTCCAAGAAGTTTTTGCGCAAGTGAAAGCGATGTGAAGAAATTGTCCGTGGTAACATTTCTGCCCTTGTCTAGGAATGGTTCCATCAGCCTCATTACTACATTTTCAGAAAGTCTCTCCCCAGTGGGACGACTGGGGTCCTTGCCAAGATCTGGGAAGACATTGCAAATGTACTTGGATTTTAGGTCGCAAGCCACCCAAAACTTGATCCCAAACTTGTCAGGTTTACTTGCAATATACTGCAGGAAACAGCACCGAGTCTTTGATGGGAAAAGCTGTTCATCAATGGTGATATGTAGACCAGGGTTGTAGCACGTGATGCAGTTGGTGACAAATGATCCCCACACACTGGAAATTGCAGCAAACTTGTCAGTCTTTGCTCGATCACAGCGGGTGGACTTGTCATCAAAGCGTAGGTGTTGCATGATGTTTTGGAAGCGGTTTCGTGCCATAATTCCAATTATCTGTGGGTTTCCCAGGTTTGCTGACCAGCAGTCATTTACAGATGGAAGCCTGCAAACCCCCCGCAAGATCACAATTGCAATAAATGCCATTAGTTCAGGGAGGTCCATGAACCAATGAACATGCTCCGTTTGCTGTGCATGTTGAATAGTCCATTCTTGAATGCTACAAAGCATGTCAAGAGTGACGAAACACAGGAAGCTCTGAAGGCGACTCGAGATACTTCTCCTGGCCTTAGCCGTTGGCTCTCCATCTGCAGCGTACGGTTCTATTGGGGTGAAAGGGAGACGGGTCCCCACATGTTCTTCACGCCACACTGTGCCATCTTTCGCTGTCTCAGTCCCCAAACAAGCTCTCTTTTTCGGTGGAGAAGCAGTCTCCTCATCTGCAGTGTGAACAAATTCAAATTGTGAGCAAAATGGGAAGGTCAAACAAAATCACAAATGCATGCATAGATACTAATTATAATTCCAGTATCTCCTCCTCTGTATCAGAATAATGTCTGAAATATCTTACTTACTAACTACATCCACTTACTTGTTTGAAATGAAAAAGGAAATAACATGAAATGAAACTAACCGGAAGACTGATCAGACAGCTCTGAGTCCGAATCCGGCTGAACTGCTAGGTCTTCTCCATCCGAGTCACAAGGGTCGACTTCCGTCAGGATCATTTCCAACGCCTGCTGAGTAGTGAGTCTTCTCTGCATTTTCTTTCCTTGGAGAGGAGGTCCGTACACCAGAGGATTCTTCAGGGCGATGAATTTTCTTTCCTTGGAGAGGATTCTTCAATGAAGATTCTTCAATGAAGGATTAGGCTAAGTGCAGTGCATGTTCATTGGTTCATGGACCTCCCTGAACTAATGGCATTTATTGCAATTGTCATCTTGCGGGGGGTTTACAGGGTTCCATCGGTAAATGACTGCTGGTCAGCAAACCTGGGAAACCCACAGATAATTGGAACTATGGCACGAAACCGCTTCCAAGACATCATGCAACACCTACGCTTTGATGACAAGTCCACCCGCAGTGATCGAGCAAAGACTGATAAGTTCGCTGCAATTTCCAGTGTGTGGGGATCATTTGTCACCAACTGCATCACGTGCTACAACCCTGGTCTACATATCACCGTTGATGAACAGCTTTTCCCATCAAAGACTCGGTGCTGTTTCCTGCAGTATATTGCAAGTAAACCTGACAAGTTTGGGATCAAGTTTTGGGTGGCTTGCGACCTAAAATCCAAGTACACAGATGCAAAAAAAATCAGGCCACTGTGCGATGTGTTCACTGCTACAGGTACACATGTGGTAAATGCAGACGACAGATACCGTGGCAGTGCCAGGATTGTGAGTGATTGCTGAAAATGTTGAAATGTACTCACTCACTTTTTATCATTATTTGTAAATATGTGTACAAATGGTTGGTTTTTTGTACTGTTTTCATCAATAAATGTCAGCAACAAAGGACATACAAAGGACATGTGTTGATTTCTCCCTAAGATGGCAAACTGAAACACTCCACTCCCCCACCCCCTCAATCACTCACCCCCACTCCCCTCCCTCCAGAATTCCTAGGTAACGACCTAATATACATATGAATGACTAGCCAATTTAGCTTCCACTTCCACCATTTGACTGCTCTCCGGGTTTTATAGGTAGAAAGGTAGAAGCCTGGGGATGCTATTAATGCCAATTGAAGTATGGATTTTTTAGTTGGCATACACAAACAGAATTTGTTCTCGTTTCTCAATCTATCCCTAACCCTACTAAAGCTGAACCCTAAAGGCCACCTAGTGAAAAAATGTCACAGAATCCCGAAATTTTGGATGCAAATTTGTTGGGTAACATATAGAAACATCAGCAGCATTGAGTGTTTAGAAAAATTTGTCCTCGAAAAATGCACTGTGAAAAAATGTAAAGTGATGATGAGCCGGTCCTGAAAAAGAAAAAAACAGAGATTCATGGTTCATCCAATTCTCACAAGAAGGCAGCACCAGGGAGAAGTTCATGGTTTGATCCATGAGTTAAAGCTATAACACTTTTGTGCATATTTTAGGATGTCAGTGGGTCAGTTTAAGCTTTTCGTGACAGAGTTGGGACCACAACAGGTTCTAACTGATTCTATCTGATCTCGGGTCTGATGTAAAATAGTAATATTTAACTATTTATATATCGTTGTATGTTCAGTACCAATGTACGTTTGAACTACGAGCGCACCAAATGTTCTCATTGGTCAGATCTGTTTTTTGCGTCCAAACAATCTGAAAAATCAAGTATGATCCAAAAACATTAATTCCACAAATTCATCCTGTGAAAACACGCAGTCTGTACTGCATTAAAAAAAGGTGAGTGTGAATAATATTCACACACGACTTGTTTACACAACTCTTCTCTGGGAGCTGGTGGATGGCCACTAGTTAATTTAGAAAATGCTTCAAAATAACTGCTCAAGGAAGTTAATTAGTTGTCATGATATTATTAATGGCTGGATTCCATTTAACATCACCGCAGAACAAAATGGAAAATTACATAATTAAAAGTGTTTATTTATTTTTTTGTATGTCACTGCCATCTTTGCTAATGTCTGACTTTTCACATGCCATGCCTCTCTCTTAAACTGTCTCTGGTATCATACAAGGTGAATTTCTTGTGATATCATTCACTATTGGACAATGATTTATAATCTCATGTTTTGAAGCATCAGGCTGAGTGTTTTCACAGTTTTCACATCCTGGTCTTTTGAAACTAGATGTGATGAGAAAGGGGCGTGTCATAAATGCACAATTTACTGAGCCCATAAGTTAAGTAGGAAAGTGTTTCCATGGATAAAGGCAGAAAGCCATTTTCCTATAGACTTCTATAAGATTCCATTGCAAGTTTTTTGCTAAGCATCAAACCTTGGTGGCCAATAAACAGAAAACGTGTTTAAGGCACTTTGCATTGGCTTTACTTTTTATACATTTTAGAGATTTTACTTTTACATTGGCTGTGGTCTTATTTTAAAATATGTTGTAAAGAAGAAAAAAAAGCATAAAAGCTTAAAAGTGAAACCCAAAACCTGAGCATGTTTATTAATGACCAAACCCAGGATTTGAAGTTGTATCTGTACTTTACATCATCCATTGCAGACTAGTCTAATGCAATACATTGTAAAACATGCCATTACCCTAGCAGTTGTCTGTCTGTTTTCCAACAGGCAACATGACATGACACAGGCAACTGGCAAATTCAAAGCAACAACTAAAGTTTCATGCAACAACTCGAACTAAACCTGATCTCACTTTTGTTGGGACACTTTTTTTAAAAAAATGCATAAATAGATATATAATAGACAGAATGCAGCTGACAGTGTTTGTAGCCTAACACGTGTAAGGTCCACACAAATCAGTTCTTATGGAGATAATTAGATGACACCATTAACATCACACAGACAGACCCTTGCAAAGAGGTGTAGCCATGCAGTAGTGTTAAGTATAAATTGTGTGTTAGTCCTGCCAGCATGCTCCAAACCTTTTATATTGCATTGCAGTAGATCATAGCAGATGGTACTTTTTAATTGCTTGTTTGAAACTCCTAGTGGAGATGTTAAATTGTTATTACCCCTTAGTCACATGCATTAACCACTGCAGTAAAGCAGGGGTTTAAAGCTTTAAATCGTTTGAAAATAAAAATCAAATATAATATATAATCATGGCAAAAGCTTTTTTTTCAAATAAATTATTTTTTTAAACGCTAGAAATACACCAAGCACGAAGCTATGAACTCCATAAAATTGCCCTGATGAAATAAGTATGATGTCTACTGAGGGAAACACTTCACTCTTTTTTAGCACATGTCAACATGACTGGGAGGAGACAAAGGCACAGTCTCATCTGCCCGAAGGCTGGAATGATGACACTAACTATATTAAAATGCATGAAAACATCAGCTCACCCATCCCTAAAACTTGAGTGATGGCCATAATAATAATAATAATAATAATAATAATAATAATAATACTTTGACTTTTTAAAATGAAAATCAAGTGGAATTGTAAAACATTTGTAAAACAACCATTACTTTTTTTTTACAGTTTTAAATTATTTAATTATTTGTTTGTGTGTTTAAATATCTAGAGCCATATTCTTTATCAGCTGTGACAAAAACCTATCAGTTTAAACTCCGCTGACTGACGTTTTAATTGTTCGCAGTGCAACAGGGCTAAACAACAGACTGTTGAGTGGCATTTCTTTCTCCATCTTTCCACTGACTGAGACTCGTGACACAGTTTTCAAACGTTGAACTGAAAAAATAATAAATGAGTGAAAAAATAACGAAATAAATTCTTCACGTGTCAACTCTTAAAGAAATTTGGATAATTCATTTTAAGTTGAATCAGAGCAGGGGGCAAAAAAACAGGCACTGGCCCTTTAAATGAAGAACCTGCTAGAGCAGTACTTAGAAAGAAAGAAAAACATGCACGGAGGTGAATTGAAATGGGATGTACTCACCACTGCGGATACACACATGGCAGGCATGGTCCTCATTTAGAGTATACAGATGAAGGTCGAGCAGAGGTCCAAGGTGACGGCCTGAGAAAGACTTCTCATCTATAGATGTTAGTCATCATCATCATCATCGTCCTCCTCAGTTTACCGGAGGAGAGAAGCTGAGCCCGGCTCTGAGCAGCGACAGTCTCCACTGCAGTGTTTTATAGTCTGTGTCTCCAGGTGAACCGGTTTTAGATGCGAGGTGAGGGTCTGCTTCACAGACAACGCTGTGGTAATTCCCATAGCGATGATGGATGGGGGCATACACCGGGACCGCCGCCTCGCCCTGTCCTGGCTTGTCAGCGTGCAGTGCGGCTCTCCGTCCGCTCTTGCAGTCCTCCACAGACACTGCTGACGTAAAGCGAGAGGCGGGACTTAGCGAAGGGCTGTCGGCCAATCCCAGTCACGAATGAGTCGTGCACGTGTATTGAACCCCGCTTCTGGTTAGGAAAACAGGGGTTGCAGTGGAAGACATTTGAAACACCCGGGGTTTAGCCCTAAAGGGTAGTATGCATGTGGGATTTTTTTTTTTTTTTTTTTTTTGGGGGGGGGGGTTAGAAATGACTGAAAAATTAATAGGCTCTGTTTTGAGTTTGGTTCAAAAAAGAATGACTTCTTATAGGGAAAAATATATATCACATGTGCAGGACACCTTAAACTAGTTTTTTAATTAAGCAGCAAGGCAGAACAAAATCGGGGCTGTATCAAGACACGAGGACTAAACCCCAATTCAACCAGACCCAAAACTGATCCGGAATTAAAACAGGACTACAACAGTTCAAAATCAGGACTACTTAGGATTTAACCAAGACAGAATCAGAATCAGAACTAGATGATAGTAGCACTAAAAATCATCATAGACCTGCACTACACTTGTTTTTTTAATTCTACCAAAGTACACTATTTAGATTGAGAAAAGTTTGTATAATTATTTAGCCTTGTTGTGCATACAAGCCTGCATAACTTAATAAATATAGAATTTGAAAAATAGCAAACCTAAAAAGAAACACTAGGTACGAGATACATGAGGACCTATGATACGGTGATACTTTTGGTAAAGAACCATTTGACTAACATGTATGTCTCACCTGCTCTGTTCTGTCCTCATTCTCCATCTCCCTCTCTGTTACTCTCTCTCCCTCTTTGTGCTGACAATCATCAAATATACAGTTGAAACCACATATTTATGTACTCTTCAGATCAAAACACAAACACTTTTTTAATTGTAACATCAAATCAGACTAAATGTTTATTTTTTTAGATTGATAAATATAAAAAACATATTTGTTAACTTTAAGAGTAAAGAGAGAAACTATCTGTATTTCTTAATTGCAAATAGCACCAAATTGTATTCAAAATTGAGCCACACTTATGGAGCTCCACAGTTCTTTTCCTGGTGTTTTGGTTGAAATCTCTTGATTTCCCCATGTCAAAGAAACAGGCTCTGTGTTTTGCCTTATATGCATCCACAGCTGTGCCACCAATTTACTCACATGGACTCTACTAACCTATCAGAAGCTTCTTCAGCTCAGAATGGAATCGTCTGGAGTTTTCTTATTAATTAACAAACTTAGTGTATATGTACTCCTAAATTTGATCAAAGTGATAAAAAATAGACAGCTCTGTCTCTCTTTATTCTGACATTTAACTAATTCAAAAGATATTTCGATATTTATCTAAAACAAAAGTTTACTCTAAATTGATGTTGTACAGTAAAAATGTTTTATGTTTTCTCCCTAAAGTGTATGTAAATATCTGGTTACAAATGTGAATATCCTGCTGTGTACTGAAATCCCTCTTGTTTTGCATAGAAATATACTGAACAACATCCAAAGCATAATATATAAAATAACATTTACCTGAGTTTTTTCTTTGAAAGAACCGTCTAATGTCCATTCTTATATTTCAGTACATAACTGAAACCGATTTAGTCGGAGAGGGTAAGAACTGAAAATATGAAAAAGTGGTATTGTGCCATCTCTAGTAGCTATCCACCACATAGCACACCATTACATTCCAGCTAGCCCACCCAACTTCAGTAATCCTTCAAATGTTGCTGCAGTTTGATTTTCTGTCTTCATTTATGTCCAAAGTGATATCAGAGCTCTACCTTTTCATTTTTCCGAAATCTCTGTCAGAACTTGACGAATGTTTCTAATGTAAGGTTTAAATGTAGTTTTACTGCATCTTTACATTTGCTGATGACAATTTGTGTGATACACACTAGAGATGGCACGATACCACTTTTTTATGTCCGATACCGATATCATAAATTTGGATATCTGCCGATACCGATATGAATCCGATATAGTGTGTTTTAATCAACAAAACTGTTTTTTTAAATATCTTGCTGCATTTTGTATAAGTTCATACTCAAGTTTAAAACAACAACTACACTAAAGCTATTCTGTTATACCTGTATGCAAAAAAAAAATATTTCATAGTTCAGCAATACTGATCAATCTAATAAACTTAAACCTACACCATCCTCCCTATTCTGGTATTTTAAAGAGTACTTAGCGTAAATATTAAGCAACCTAACTAATAGGGTTGCAAATTCCCAGCAACAACAAAAATAAATAAATAAAAAATAGGGAACCACCCTCCACCTCATGATGCTTAATCGACGTAATCAACCTTAATTTGATGCAGTGTGAAAAAAAATGCACAGAAATCAATTATTTTTCAAGAAATATTAAATAGATTCAACATCCTTCTTCAACAAAATTGCACACTGCACAGATGGTACCTTCCCAAAGGAAAAAGTACTATAGCTTACATATTAGTACTATAGCTTATATATTAGTTAGGTATATATATATTAGACTTAATGGTTACTATATACAGTAATGGACTTCTATTCATTTTACATCAAATTAAAACTTTGGGTGTCAGATAATTATTTATTAAAAGCTAGACATTTTAAATGAGAATAAGAAAGAAAAGTATGTCTTTGTGCCCCCTTTTCCCTGTTAATGCCCTATCGGCCCCCCTGGCTAAACTTTGCTAGATCCGCCCCTGTACAGTTACCAGCCGTCAGCTACGTAGAAAAAGATCCTGGTGTAGAAAGTAATATTAAATAAATTCTAACAACAGCATATCAAGCTTAAACGTGCTGCTGTTGTTCAGCCGCTGGTTTCCTCTTTCTGGTGCAAAGTGGGCCAAAAACAAACAAGAGAGACGGACTCGCGACAGAAAAGCCGATCAGCTGATCATTAAACAGTTTCATGATTGAAGTAGCAGCAAGAAGAGGCAGTCGCTCCATATATTGTTTGTTAAGCTTAACGCAGGAATGCTTTACAAACATTCAGAGATGGACTTACACACTTGCTTTACTTCTCTCGGGGATAACTTTGTCGGAGATGAAATGCCGGGTTGCTAGCGAAGCTCCACATGCTATCCAGACCACGACAGGTCCCGCATGCCACAGCCGCACGTAATGCATACTGCTCCGACGTGCTAACGTTCTGAGGTGAGTTACGGCGTGTTGCAAGTTTTGTGAGGTGCTTTCGTGATATTTAATGGATCGGATTACATTTTTTATTTTTCTCCGATATCCGATCCAGTAATTTAGGTCAGTATCGGACCGATACCGATACGTAATATCGGATCGGTCCATCTCTAATACACACCACACATTCAGCTTTTTACACATAGCTCCAGAGGCCTTAGTCATTTGTCTCATTTGTTCCTAATTGTAACTCTACCATCTGAATCTTGCAATAGAAACCAAGACTTGTCAGACCAGGCGATATTTTTGTTCTATTTTCTGGTTTACATTATACTAGATGGTTACTCCATTTCTCCCAAAACAGCACTGGGGTATTCTGAATGTATTTTGCTATTTTTAGAAATTGCTTAGTCTTGGAGCCCAGCATATGAATCATTTATCAGCCTTTTCAGTTCTGCATTCTCTCGTTTTCCGCCCATATATAAAACAGGTCCGCAACTCCAAACCATAGTAAAGGGACCTCTGGTTAATACGACGGGTTCTGTTTCGGGTTCGTAGCCGAAAAGTACACTGAACAAAAATATAAACGCAACACTTTTGTTTTTGCTCCCATTCCCCATGGGATGGACGTAGAGACCTAAAATTCATTCCAGATACACAATATAACCATCCCTCCCAAACAGTGGTCACAAATCAGTCCAAATGTGTGGTAGTGGGCACATCTGCTATATTGAGATAATCCATCCCACCTCACAGGTGTGCCACATCAGGATGCTGATCTGACATCATGAGTAGTGCACAGGTGTACCTCAGACTGCCCACAACAAAAGGCCACCCTGGAATGTGCAGTTTTTTGCGCTATTGGGGGTCTGGGGACCCAGAACCGGTCAGTATCTGGTGTGACCACCATTTGCCTCATGCAGTGCAACACATCGTCGCATGGAGTCTATCAGATTGTCAATTGTGGCCTGTGGAATGTTGGTCCACTCCACTTCAATGGCTGTGCGAGGTTGTTGGATATTCGTGGGAACTGGTACACGCTGTCGTATACGCCGGTCAAGCACATCCCGAACATGCTCAATGGGTGACATGTCCGGTGAGTATGCTGGCCATGCAAGAACTGGGACATTCTCAGCTGCCATCTGCCCTGAACAATGTGAACCATGATTCATCCGTGAAGCGCACACCTCTCCAACGTGCCAGATGCCATCGAATGTGAGCATTTGCCCACACAAGTCTGTTACGGCGACGAGCTGGAGTCAGGTCAAGACCCCGATGAGGACGACGGGCATGCAGTTGAGCGTCCCTGAGACGGTTTCTGACAGTTTGTGCAGAAATTGTTTGGTTGTGCAAACCAATTGTTCCAGCAGCTGTCTGGGTGGCTGGTCTCAGACGATCTTGGAGGTGAACCTGCTGGATGTGGAGGTCCTGGGCTGGTGTGGTTACATGAGGTCTGCGGTTGTGAGGCCGGTTGGATGTGCTGCCATATTCTCTGAAATGCCTGTGGAGACGGCTTATGGTTGAGAAATGAACATTCAATGCACGGGCGACAGATCTGGTTGACATTCCTGCTGTCAGCATGCCAATTGCACGCTCCCTCATTGCTTGTGGCATCTGTGGTATTTTGCTGTGAGACAAAACTGCACATTCCAGGGTGGCCTTTTGTTGTGGGCAGTCTGAGGTACACCTGTGCACTACTCATGATGTCAGATCAGCATCCTGATGTGGCACACCTGTGAGGTGGGATGGATTATCTCAATATAGCAGATGTGCCCACTACCACACATTTGGACTGATTTGTGACCACTGTTTGGGAGGGATGGTTATATTGTGTATCTGGAATGAATTTTAGGTCTCTACGTCCATCCCATGGGGAATGGGAGCAAAAACAAAAGTGTTGCGTTTATATTTTTGTTCAGTGTAGCTTTGCTTTGTTGTCTGGGTCAACTTTGCTAACGAGAGACAGAGAGAGGTGTTGAAAGGCTGCTCCAACGGAACTTATTGTTTCGGAGGAAAACATGAACACAGTATACAGTCGAGTCTTAATAGCTTAATTACAACTGGGCTCGTCAGGCACTCGTTTTGTCTGCAGTGGTTATTATTATATTTACATACTTAAATCTCCCGTTTTAGGTCGGTCATTTTTTTGAATAATAATAAAAAAAAAAAATTCTTCACGTCATTATGCGGGCGCAAGTAGAGATGACATGGGCTGCGACACAAGCATTAGAACCTAGGGCATAACCTAATACACATACAGGTGCCATTCATACAGGTAACGAGTGGGGGACAGAAAAGCTTCTTACAGAAGACGTTACAGGTCTGTGAGAGCCAGAGATTTTCCTTGTTTGAGGTGACCAAATACTTATTTTCCACCCTGATTTATGAATAAATTCTTTACAAATCCTACCATGTGGATTCATGGATTTTTTTTTCACATTCTGTCTCTCACAGTTGAAGTGTACCTCTGGTGCAAATTACTGACCTCTGTCATCATTTTAGGTGGGGGAACCTGCACAATCGGTGGCTGACTAAATACTTTTTTGCCCCACTGTATATGTATATACACACACCCAGCACGCCCCTGCGGGCGGTTTAACCTTCAAGCTCGGGTCCTCTACCAGAGGCCTGGGAGGTTGAGGGTCCTGCGCAGCAGGGCCGTGCAGAGAGGTTTAAAGGGGCGGGTGCTCAAAGTTAAAAAGGGGCACATTGAACCAGGCTGAATAACAACAACATACATTCATCAAGAATCTAATATGGGAAGGGCAGGGCTGTGTTGATCTGAGACTGTAGACATTAAAAAGTCCATAGGAGAGATGGTAGCAGATTAAACAAGTGTCATGAGATAATAACAAAATGCAAAGATTGGTGACAGCGCTTGGAACCATAAGGACACAAAAAACTGTGAGAAATAATTTAGGCTCTGCCTGTGAATCACTCTTTGCTTCTCTTCTTCCTTCCATCCCATCTTTTCATATATCACTCTCCACTTGCTGTCTATCTGAGAACAAGGCACAACTTGCTATTGCAATAAACTATAATCTAATTATCCACACCTAACAACTCTTGCACTTAATCTAAAATAAAATGATGACAGAAAAATGTTATAGCACTGCCTTTAGTAGCCTCACACAGCTCCTACTGTTTCCTCCTCATGTCCTTACCAGCCATGTCTGGACAATGTTATATCATGAGTAATATTTTTTTTTTAATCCATCTAAATAAAACAAACACATGCACGCACACACAGGGACATTTTAGACCTTCTTCAGAATACTGTATATACTATGGGCATCATGGTGCTGATCCAGAATCCTTACATTATTATTTATTACTAGAGTTACAATAATAAAGCAATGAGGAGGGGGAAGTAATAAATATGAAATAATGTCATTATGATGATTCCATTTGTTTCACTATCCACTCTGTGCAGGGGCAAAGCTTATTACATTTTTAAACTGTAGAGATACAATAATTTTACTGCTGTAAATTCCAAATTTTGTCTTATTTAAAATATAAATCTAATATAATCTGCTTCTTAATGTATGTTCTTTAAAATACAGCGTGTGTTTTTTAAAATATTATAATAATGCATAATTATGTGGACATGCATATTAGATCGTTTTTTAGTGAAATATAATCCCTCCAGAAAGGCAGGAAAAGCCCGGAAACTTACTTTAAAACTAAATATGTTTCTAAATACTTTAAAACTAAATGTTTCTAAATACTTTAAAACTAAATATGTTCCCTAAAACGGTGACAGAGCTACAGACCCATGACAGCCTTACACAGGTAGCCAGCAGCTGTGACCAGCACTACTTGTGCAGTTAATAAAAGGACAGGTAATGTTTGTCGCGCTGTTGCACACACAGCACGCTCGTTTGTTTCAGTTCGTCAGTTGCCACAAGACAACTTACCAACGTGTACGTAATAAGCTAATACTCCTGGGTGCTACACACTACAGTGTGCGCTGCACACCTACTTACTGGTTTTGTCGCATCAGTCTGTGTCTCTGAGTTAACTTGTGTTTCTCCTACAAGCAAAACTGTGATTAATAGTTAAATATTATTGTTGAGGGGCACAGACAGGACTCCGCACGCCCACACATATAAAAAATAAATAAATAAATAAAAAAAAATTAAAAGTTGCCTCAACAAAAGGGCACTTTGGGCACCCATCAGGAAAGGATGAGCACCCGCCCTCAAGCCCCTCTAGCCCCCCCCTCTGCACGTGCCTGCTGCGCAGTATCTTAGCTGTTCCCAGGACTGCGCTCTTCTGGACAGAGATCTCCGATGTTGTTCCCGGGATCTGCTGGAGCCACTCACCTAGCTTGGGAGTCACCGCACCTAGTGCTCCGATTACCATGGGGACCACTGTTACCTTCACCCTCCACATTCTCTCGAGCTCTTCTCTGAGCCCTTGGTATTTCTCCAGCTTCTCATGTTCCTTCTTCCTGATATTGCTGTCATTCGGAACCGCTACATCGATCACTACGGCCGTCTTCTTCTGTTTGTCTACCACCACTATGTCCGGTTGGTTAGCCACCACCATTTTGTCCGTCTGTATCTGGAAGTCCCACAGGATCTTAGCTCGGTCATTCTCCACCACCCTTGGGGGCATCTCCCATTTTGACCTTGGGACTTCCAGGTTATACTCGGCACAGATGTTCCTGTACACTATGCCAGCCACTTGGTTATGGCGTTCCATGTATGCCTTGCCTGCTAGCATCCATGTGTGTGTATATATATATATACACAACACCCAGCACGCCCCTGCGGGCGGTTTATCCTTCAAGCTCGGGTCCTCTACCAGAGGCCTGGGAGCTTGAGGGTCCTGCGCAGTATCTTAGCTGTTCCCAGGACTGCGCTCTTCTGGCCACTGGTACGCATTGCATGGAACGCCACTTGGTTATGGTGTTCCATGTATGCCTCACTGAGCACTCGGTCAGTTGGGGCCATCTTCCCAATGTATTCTTGGATGTTCGTTGTCTCATCCTGGACTGTGGTGCTGACACTCACCAGTCCCCGGCCCCCTTCCTTCCGCTTAGCGTACAGCCTCAGGGTGCTGGACTTGGGGTGAAACCCTCCATGCATGGTAAGGAGCTTTCTTGTCTTTATGTCAGTGGCTTCTATCTCCTCCTTTGGCCAGCCTATTACCCCAGCAGGGTACCTGATCACGTGTTGATGGCCCGGATCTTGTTCTTACCATTCAGCTGACTCCTCAGGACTTGCCTGAATCTCTGCAGGTACTTGGTGGTTGCAGCTTTTCTAGCGGCCCCTTCATGGTTCCCATTCGCCTGCGGGATCCCCAGGTACTTGTAACTGTCCTCTATGTCTGCAATGTTGCCAATTTATATATATATATATATATATATATATATATATATATATATATATATATATATATATATATATATATATATATATTCAACAAAGTAACTGTATTCTGAATACCACCTTTTTAAACAGTAACTGTAGAGGAATAGAGTTACTCATATTTTGTATTTTAAATACATAACACCGGTACATGTATTCCATTATTATGTGTTCCATGTATTCCATTGAGGACTATAAATACCTTGGAGTACACATTGACAATAAACTGGACTGGGCTAAAAGCACCACAGCACTTTACCGCAAGGGCCAGAGTCGTCTCTATTTTTTGAGGCGACTGAGGTCCTTCAACATCTGCCAGAAAATGCTCAGGATTTTCTATGATTCTGTTGTGGCCAGTGCAATCGTCTATGCTGTTGCATGCTGGGGGAGCAGGCTGAGGGTAGCAGATGCCAACAGACTTAATAAACTAATCCATAAGGCCAGTAATGTTGTGGGGATGGAGCTGGACTCCCTCAAGGTGGTGTCGGAGAGGCGGATGCTGTCCAAGATAAAGACAATATTGGATAACACCTCCCACTCACTCCATGGCATGCTGGTCAGTCACAGGAGCACGTTCAGTGAGAGACTGAGATTACCGAAAAGCACCACTGAACGACACAGGAAATCTTTCCTGCCTGTGGCCATCTCCCTGTACAACGCATCCACTTAACACACTGGTTACTGCTACAACTACACGTTTCTTTTCCAGCTATTTATTAATGAGTGACTTATGTATATAATGTGCGCTGCTTTTCGGTCTGGTTACTACCGTTTATGTCAGATGGCACCGGATACCGGTACCATCATGGCACCGGATACCGGTACCCATCCCTAGTCCTGGGTTCCACTGGTTTAATCTTTCATTGTGGTATCCGGCTCCAAGAGAGGGACAGCAACTGTCCCATGTGTGTCAGTGGAGCAAACATGGCTCCTTGAGCTAGCCACTCAGTCATCTGTTCTCAACCCCTCACCCACCCATTTACCGTCCTGCTGTCGAGCTACCCAGACACAATACGCCCAGCTCTGTGGCCTGTCAGGCAAGCTGTTAGTGAGCAGTCTGCATACGCACGCAAACTGGCACACTTATAGCCACAGACTTTTCTGGAAATAGCAGCCGATATGAGAGCGGAGCTCCATCTGCCCTGCACGTGGAGAGGAAGACAGTGGACAGGGAGGAAAGGGGGGGGGATAAAGGGATGAAACATGCCGCTTTGCTTTTTGCTGGTGGGGGAAGAAGAGAGTGTAAGCGGGTCAGTGACTCACTCGGAATGAAGGGAAAATCAATGTAAAATCAAGATTTTGATTCAATCCTTCTTATATAGGACCTCAGCCTGGAAGCGATTAATGCGAAGACACGAATGAGCAAAGCCGGAGAGCATGTTACACATAGCGCTTGCCTTGACCTACGCAGCTGCTCAGTCATGCTGCAATGCAGAGCTAACATTCAGTGGGCCAAACAGCCTGTGTTGCCACAGGGCCACACATATTCTCAAACAGCAGTTACTAGGTGAAGCTGCCTTATATAGAAGTGAAGTTATAAACAGGCCACTACAGTGGTGAGGAGATTCATGTGTGTGTGTGTGTGTGTGTGTGTGTGTGTGTGTGTGTGTGTGTGTGTGTGTGTGTGTGTGTGTGTGTGTGTGTGTGTGTGTGTGTGTGTGTGTGTGCGCGTGTGTGTGCGTGTGTGTGTGTGAGAGAGAGAGAGACTGTGTATAGGTGTGCAAAGCCGTTACCAGATGCACGTGTTTGTTTGTTTGTTTGTTAAATCACATATGCTTCAACAGCAGACACACACAAGCATCTACTATAGCCGCAAGCACACACAGCCTGGCAAACATTTTAATCATGGCTGTCGTAATTCCTTTTAAAGGGTAGTTCCGCTTTATTACAACTTGGGTCTATTATTTTGGTAGTTAGAGCAACATCTGTAAAAAGAAGTGAGGCAGGGCGAGGAACACGAGCAGTCAGACGACCACACAGGTCGCAAACACACCCTGTGGTTAGACATGCTTATTCCTAAATGAAAACAAAGGCATAAAGCAAAGTTGTGGAATTAAACACACACACACCCAAACAAAGGTGGTGCTGACTCGATCATCTGACTATCTCTGTTTCTGGCTTTGATGTGGGTTTGTTTCTAGAACCCAGCAACAACTTTCGTAAAGACAGTTTTATAAAGTATGAGAGAAATGAAGGCCGAGCTGCCAATTATCTTTCAAACTTGGCTTTTACAGTATGCACTGTGGCTAGAGTTCCCATTAGATAGCGCTGTAAAGCATGGGTTTTGTTCCTTGTTTATTCACCTGAATGTTTCAGTTTTACACTGATGCATTTCCAGATTTTTCCTCTTTAAGGGTCACAAAGTCATCTGATTATGAGGGACAGGGACATTTAAGCCAGATTTGAGCAGAAATCTGACTCAGAGGAATAAAGGTTAACACATTTATTTACAAAGTGGCAAAACAAAAGCAAGGTGTGACAGCAAGAGGATTCCCAGTTAGTCATTCTGAGGCTCCAGTTCAGACAGGCATCGAATTAAGGTCTTCCTTCTTCTTAAACAGGGAGCAGAAAATCACATCAATACCAACAGGTGAGTTCATCAACCCAGGTGTGCAGGACTGAAGGGCGGGAAGCAAAAGAAGGACCCGCCCCTGAAACACAAGGTGTGGTTCATTCACATTCACATGCACGGACACATGCACAGAGAGACAGAGAGAATGGCTGAGCACGCTTTTAGTTTTTTCTGGTTTCCCAAAAGACACTGTGTTTTCAAAACTGGACGTAAAATCCTTGAAAGCAAATTATTTCTTGTCAGATGTTATCGATTGCAAATGTTTCAGGACACTGATGAAAATATTTCATTGGAATCACATGCAGAAAAGTCTATTATTCACAAGACCTCATGCATCCGGCAAAACACTATAGTGAAAATGCAGAAGTCCGTAACAAACTGAGCACCTTTAAATCATGTGACTGAATGAAGTTTTGTTGTCAGTGAATAAGTCATCTTCGCCAAAATTACAAATTTGACACTGTTTCAACTAAAGTATTCAAAAGATTTCCATGTTGTGCCAGAATGACTTGTCCTGTTTCCTAAAAGTCTTGTCCCACCTGTTTTCACTGATACTGTGTGCACTACTACACTTGTTTCAGAGAAAAGTTTCACTCTCTTGTTACAAAGTCCAATTTCTCTCCACAGCCACTCCTCCAAATAAAGCCAAAACAGCTTCGGGGATGATCTAAGCACACAGAGAGTCCAGTTGGCAAAAGTCACACAAAACTTATGAATTCAGATTAAGCAGGTTCATTGAGCGATCCAACGAAGACTAGCGCAAGTCCGCCATCTTAAGTAGTGCCGCAATCCGCCTGAATCAGCAACAGGTGTGGTGATGAGAGCAGGTTTGTGGGCCAGCAATGGGAGCCCACAATGAGTGCCGCTGCGGCGAAAAGGGAAAGAGGGAGAGAGAGAGAGAGAGAGAGAGAGAGAGAGAGAGAAAGCAAAACAAAAAAGCATATTGCCTGACGGAGTCAGCCGGCGAGACACGGGGACCACGACAGAAGGGTTTTAATATGGATGCCTAAATTTCCCCTTAATACGCTCATTTTTAGACAGTGATGACAGTTTTGTTTTCATCCTACTCGTCAGTGAGGGTTTAAGGATATGTCTGAGCAATACTTTGTACTTAGGCCAGAAATAGTCGTCTGTATTGTGTTTGTTATAATCACACAGCTTATTCATTACAGATGGGTTACAGTGGAGCAAAGCAGACAGTATAGAGCAGGGCTGCCCAATCCCAGTCCTCGAGAGCTACTATCCTGCAGCTTTTAGATGCATCCCTACTCCAACACAGCTGAATCAAATGGTTTGATTACCTCTTCAGCATGCCATCATGTTTGGCAAAGGCCTGATAACAAGCCATTCATTTGATTCGGGTGTGTGGGAACAAGGATGCATCTAAAAGCTGCAGGACGGTAGCTCTCGAGGACCGGGATTGGGCACCCCTGGTATAGAGTTATATAATTTGTCTTGCTCACTCCGCAAGTCATTACTTAGATCATAAAAACATATTTTTTGAATATGTATATTAATATTTAAAGTTACAGCATGTAAAATCTCACCACTAGATTTCAGTAGATTGCAGTCAACCGAATTCTCATTCCCTACCCCTCCCAATTCAAGTGCTAACCCTAGCTCCAGTGGCTGCTGTAGGACAAATAATTCTGAGAGTGAGTGTAGGGTGTCAGTCCACTGTTTACCTCAGCTGTCCGATACAAGTGATGTGTCAGTGAAGCTCACTTTTGTCTATTGACAGCGATGCTGGGGTGCTTTGTTGCTTCAACTTTAAGCACTGTTTTGTCTTTTTTTGCCTGTTGGCTGTTGTTAGCCTTAGTTAGCTAGGATTAGTGAAACTTTTGAAGCAGATTTAAAATTGTTAGACTTGAACACTTAGTGAATAAACTCTCATGCAATGTGAGAATGTTATCGAAGACATCATGAAAAGAGATTATGAAAATATGCAAATGTTAAATGGTCATATGTAGCATGAAAAAGCTATTTAATTATGTATTATTATTATTATTAATCCCTAGCTCTTTTCCAAAGCACATCTTTGTTTTGTTTTCATCTACTCACCCCCAACCAGTTGTAGCAGATGGCCGCCTCTCCCTGAAACTGGTTCTGCCAGAGGTTTCTTGCTGTTAAAGGGGACTTTTTCCTTCCTACTGTTGCCAAAGTGCATTCAATAAAATTGAACGTTCTCTTTTGGGGTTTATATAACCTAAAAAATGACTTGCTGTACCTTTAATTTACCTATCACCAGCTGCATTTTTGTATCTTGGTGGGACATCATTGTGTGGTGCCTGTCCATCATCTGTGTTACAGACAACTGTTTGTTCTTTCTGTCCCTGTACTTTTATTTAAAGGTCTGACTGAAAACTAAATGTTTTCAGTGACTTGTTTTTGATGCCCCACTCCTTCTCAGACTACATGTTTGTGGTGTTTTTTTCACTGTATTGTGTAAGTGGTGTCTGCCAGAGACCATATTTTGGAGTTTTAGGTCCTGAACAATTGAGTCTCCTGGTAACAGACTACACAGAAGGCATAATACATCTAAATGGAGAGTCCTCTGCATATACTTAACATCCACAGGAAGTACACTGCTGCACCACTGTGTTCACCAAGCTAGTTTACTGCTAAATGACAACTTAAACAAATGACAACTTCCCCTCCATCTGCAGAGCAGTCAGTAGCTGTAGACAGAAACATGCGTGTTAGTCAGTGGGCAGGACAGATTTTCCATCCTGATTAAAGGAGGTTACTTCAAATGTCTGGTTTTTCTAAGTCCTTATCAGCAAACAATACTTGTGAGGATTCTGTAAGATGTTAAACATAAGGGAATATTTTAATCTCAATGACAGTGAATAATTAGCTCCATATTTTCAGCCTCATGTTGTGTTCTTTGCTGTTGGGGACACAGTAGTTGTGTTATGGTCCCTGGATCTGGTTTTCAGTTTTGGATTATTGTTTTTTGTGATTGAGTTTGCCCACGTCTCTGCCAATCAACATTCAGCCAGGATACAGGTCATCTGCAGTTGGGATTCTTAAGGAGGGCGTTGGAGCACATCTGCAGTGCATCAGTACTGCTGTCCATACATTGTCTGAAGGGAAACCCTTACACAGACGGACGTGTTTGCAGGACCATAAATTACATTTGAGCAAGTGCAAGAATGGAGGAGCTCTGTCCAAATAAGCTTCAGAGGGAAAGAGACAGAGAGGAAAGACACAAAAAAAATAACCTAACCTGCCAGGACCATGACACAACATGCAACAGAAAAAACGCAACACGTCATCAAGGAGGTTCCAATATGCAGATATTTGTTCAACTTTCTGGAAGTATAAATAGTCCTCTACAGCATATTCCTGCTTGTCACAGTAGGGAAACCGCTTCTGCTGATGACAGATCTTTGAGCTTTGCTTTCTGCTTTCCTTTGGAGGGATCATCCACTGTGTGTTACCCTCTTTAATCCAAATCCCACACCTGGACAGAGATAAATCCTGGTCTGTTTACTGAAATGACCTACCAACTTTTGGACTTTGAAAGAAAACTGAATAGAAAAAGACAATAAATGTAAGAGTGAATTGTTGCCTGTGTAACATGTTTTACACCATCACAGCGCACAAGTGGTGAGTTTAACATTTTTTTCAGTGGGATCCTGGTGATTTAATAGGATTTCACAGATAGCAGCCCCAGTGTCTGGCTGCAGTTCAACAAGTTCAATTAGAATAAGCAGCTCTCACTGTCGATTCTGTTGCCATTGATGTCTGACCCTGACACTCAGAAAAACCATGAGAAAGATTTGTAATGGAGGTAGGTAAAAAAGTTGTCTAAACCTACCCCGGCCTGTATGAAAAGGTAAATGCCCCCAAAACGTAATAACTGGTTGTGGCTATGAGTCTTTAACGTGACGGTGGAGGAATTTTGGCGCACTTTTCTTTGCTAAATTGCATGAATTCAGACAAATTGGAATGCAAAAGCATCACAATTAAATTCAAGTCCAGACTCTGACTAGGTTATTCCAGAACCTTTATTTTATTTTGGGGATTTTTTTAGCCATTCATAGGTGGACTGGTGTTTGTTTGTTTCTTTTTATCATCGTCCTGCTGCACAATCGAAGTGAACTGATGGCCAGACATTCTCCTTCAGGATTTTCTGGTAGAGTGCAGAGCTTATGTTTCCATCAGTTATCACAAGTGGCTAAAGTAATGGTAAATGGACTTGTTCTTATATAGCGCTTTTCTACTCTATCTGAGCACTCAAAGCACTTTACAGGAAGGGTCAGAGCAGACTCTACCTGCTGAGGCGGCTGAGGTCATTTGGAGTCCAGGGAGCGCTTTTAAAGACCTTCTATGACTCTGTGGTGGCATCTGTCATTTTTTACAGTGTTGTATGTTGGAGCAGCGGTTTATCGGCAGCTGAGGGGAAAAGGTTGGATCAACTCATCAGGAAGGCCAGCTCTGTTCTGGGATGCACCCTGGACCCAGTGCAGGTGGTGGGAGACAGAAGGACTCTGGCCAAAATAACATCTCTGATGGACAGAGTCTCCCACCCCATGCATGTAAATGTTGCTGAACTGCAGAGCTCCTTCAGTGACAGACTGCTGCATCCTAGATGCATGAAGGAGCGTTTCCGCAGGGCCTTCCTCCCTGCAGCTGTCAGACTGTACAATCAGAACTGCTCCCAACAAACATAGATGTTTACATCTGTGCTGTAACTGCAATAAGTTAATTAACCGATTCGCACTACAACCTGCTTTGCCTCTTATCTGTAGTTATTTTTATTTAATTTAATAACTGTACAGTACTCTCTGTATATAGTAACCACTGTCCTTAATGTAAATATGTAAGAAAAATTGTGTATGTTTCTGTTCCGTGTCCTGTGTACTGTTTGTTTGTATATGTGTCTTTTTGGCTGCTGTTACAACCAAATTTCCCCTTGTGGGACAATTAAAGGATTATTCTATTCTATTCCATTCTATTCTATTCTAAAGCACTTTATACAACTAATTCATTCACGCTGTTATATTCTGGTCTCATTCACGACAGACTCCAGAATATCTATTTCCTACCCAACGGGGTAGTAAAGTTTATTAACAAGCCATGCGACTCTTATTGGTCCTCTGCCATGTACAACAGCAACATACAGCCTAACAATCTGGCCCAACACTCCTTACATGTGTGATACTCTAAAACGTCTGTGCAGCAACACAATCCATTGTGGAACAAATCATCTTGCAAACAATAATTCACATTATTACATCCCTTTTTCTTTTTTCTTTTTTTTTTGGAAAAACAAGTCCTTTTTTGTTTTGATTTGTCCTTCTTCTTACTGAGGGAGAAAACAATATGAAACACTCAAAGAGTACAAAAGCATTCCACTATTCAAACATGTACATTTCTGCAAGCTGTAGTGAACATCAATTTCCACAGAATACACAACTCTTCCCTTCAAACACTAAAGGCTGTCAAGTCCTCATTATGTAACATAGTCCTTGTACCGAAGTGGTGGAACCACATTGCGGCCTGACCTTGTCCTGACACCCCCTGAAACCTCGTCAGTCTTGATTTGCTCACGAGTGTCTGACTGAGCTGTCACTGAGCTGCTCAGTGCCCCAGTGTCTGTCATGGCATTTTCTTGATCTATCACGCCTGCATGTCTCAGGTGCCTCCAATTCCTCCTCAGGACACTTCCAGAGTCCAACTGAACCTCACAGGACCTCGGGTCAACAGTCCCAATCACCACTCCCCTGCTCCAAGTGGAATGGCGGTCAAAAGGCTGAACTCTGACGCTGTCCCCCAGCTTCAAAGAGTCCGTGTCTCATGCTGATCGGTCATAGCACACTTTTTGGCGCTTCCAACTCCCGCAGGGCTGGAATGACTTTTGGCCTTAGCAGGCTCGTCCTGGTTGGCAAAAGCATCTGTGTCCTCCTGCTGAGCAGCCTCTGAGCTGGGCTGGTCTCCAGGCCTTGTGATGGTGTGTTGCGATGGTCCAGAATCTCAAGATACAGGCCCTGCCCCACCATTTTTGCCTTTAGCAGCAGCCTCTTTGTGGTCTTCACTGCTGATTCAGCCTTCCCATTACTCTGAGGGTAACCTGGTGAAGATGTTTTGTGCTGGAAATCCCACAGTCGACTAAATCTCAGAAACTCGCCAGACGTATATGATGGGTCTGTCTAGCACAGGCCCACCGCTGGAACGAAACAATTTAACTACACAGCAAAAGCATTGAACACCAGGTAGGAAAAGTTCTTTGTGTAACTCATGCATGAGGGAGAGGACTGGACGAGCGCCATTCCATTGCTTGACCCCGGTTGCTCTCGTCTACTCCCTCGTAACACTGCTCCTTTATTGAGGTTACATGAATATGCATAGGTTCATTAACATAGGTACATATGTGAACAAAGAGTACCGTCCAGCAGTTCATCTAAACAAAAGGCACTTAGACTAAAACAGATATAGATGTGTTTGCTATACCATATATCAGTAAGACAAGATATAACCTCTTGCCATGACCCTAGGATCTGAGTGTGTCTGCCAGAACACTTTGGAATGCACACAAAGTCTTTGCAGACTACTAAGGATCAGACATCCTATCACTACACAATCGATTATACACCTCTAAGCATATATGATTAAATATTTCTAAGCATAAATGACAATCAACAATATAAATCTAACAGTGTACTGTGGTCCATTATCTGAAACAACAATGTCCGGGATGCCCTGTCTGGCAAAGTGAGCCTTCAACTTTCTAATCACTGTGGTGGACTTAGTGTCCGGGAGATAGTCAATTTCCCAGAAGTTTAAATAGTAGTCCACTGTGATAAGGTAGTCCTTGTTGTCAAACATAAACAGGTCTGAGCCCACCTTAGCCCATGATCTCATGTGGGACCAAAGTCTCTTTCTGCTGTCTGTAGTCAACTGATCTGCAGATGTCACACTTACTCACATAAGTCTTAATTTGTTTGTTCATGCCTGGCCAATACATACACTCTCTGGCTCTCCTTAGACAACCTTCTACACCTAGGTGTGTCAAGTGTAGTCTAGCTATGATCTCCTGTCTCATGGTAGTCGGGACAACAACACGTTCACCTCTAAACACAAGTCCATCCTGACTACTCAGTTCATCCTGGAATGAGAAGTATGGTCTGATGTCATCGTCAATGTCTCTTTTGTCAGTCGGCCAACCTCTGTGAATTGTATCTATGAGAATCTGTAGTGCTTTGTCCTCTTGTGTAGCAGTCCTTATGCTGTGTAGTCTGTCAGGTGAGATGGGTGCATGAGTGACCATGTTAATGCTCTCTATTTCCTCCTCTATGGAGCCTTGTGGTGAGCACTCTGGAAGATATGCCCTACTCAATGTGTCTGCTAATAACATGTCTTTGCCTGGCACATACATCACATCAAAGTCATATTTCTGAATGCGCATAAGCATCCTTTGCAACCGTTTGGGTGCACTCAACAGCGGTTTTCTTACAATGGTCTCTAATGGTTTGTGATCACTGTTCACTGTGTACTACCACTTTACGACCATATATGTACTGATGAAACTTCTCCATACTGAAAACTACAGCCAAAAGCTCCTTTTCCATCTGGGCATAACCTTGCTCTGTATGTGTAAGTGCTCTACTCACAAAGGCCATAGGCTTACCCTTCTGCATGAGTGCTGCACCTAACTCTTTGTCAGAAGCGTCGCATTGTACTGTCAGCTGGGCAGTAGTATTTCAGGACTGGAGCCTCTGCTATAGTCTCTTTCAGTCTCTGGAATGCGTCTTCATGTCGAGTCGTCCTGTTCTACTCACTGTCTTTGTGTGTCAGTTGTCTCAGTATGTAGCAGTGGTCAGACAGATGTGGGCAAAACTTTGCTAAGTAGTTCACCATACCTAACAGTCTCTGTATTGCCTTCACGCCTGTAGGTCTGGGCATTTGTTCTATAGCCCTAACCTTCTCTGGGTCTATTTTCAGACCGTTGCATGTCAGCTGATGTCCAATGTACGTAGTCTCCTTCTGTTTAAGTTTAAACTTGTCTGTGTTTAACTTAATGTTTTTCTGCCTGCAACGAGTCAAAAACTGTCTCAGCTTCTCCTCATGGTCACGTACTGCATCTGTGTCCCCCTGACCCGTGATCAGCACATCATCTGCAATGATGTACAGTGGGGCAAAAAAGTATTTAGTCAGCCACCGATTGTGCAAGTTCCCCCACCTAAAATGATGACAGAGGTCAGTAATTTGCACCAGAGGTACACTTCAACTGTGAGTAACAGAATGTGAAAAAAAAATCCATGAATCCTCATGGTAGGATTTGTAAAGAATTTATTCGTAAATCAGGGTGGAAAATAAGTATTTGGTCAATAACAAAAATACAACTCAATACTTTGTAACATAACCTTTGTTGGCAATAACAGAGGTCAAACGTTTACTATAGGTCTTTACCAGGTTTGCACACACAGTAGCTGGTATTTTGGCCCATTCCTCCATGCAGATCTTCTCGAGAGCAGTGATGTTTTGGGGCTGTCGCCGAGCAACACGGACTTTCAACTCCCGCCACAGATTTTCTATGGGGTTGAGGTCTGGAGACTGGCTAGGCCTCTCCAGGACTTTCAAATGCTTCTTACGGAGCCACTCCTTTGTTGCCCGGGCGGTATGTTTTGGATCATTGTCATGTTGGAAGACCCAGCCTCATTTCATCTTCAAAGTTCTCACTGATGGAAGGAGGTTTTGGCTCAAAATCTCACGATACATGGCCCCATTCATTCTGTCCTTAACACGGATCAGTCGTCCTGTCCCCTTGGCAGAAAAACAGTCCCATAGCATGATGTTTCCACCCCCATGCTTCACAGTAAGTATAGTGTTCTTGGGATGCAACTCCGTATTCTTCTTCCTCCAAACACGACGAGTTGAGTTTATACCAAAAAGTTCTACTTTGGTTTCATCTGACCACATGACATTCTCCCAATCCTCTGCTGTATCATCCATGTGCTCTCTGGCAAACTTCAGACGGGCCTGGACATGCACTGGCTTCAGCAGCGGAACACGTCTGGCACTGCGGGATTTGATTCCCTGCCATTGTAGTGTGTTACTGATGGTGACCTTTGTTACTTTGGTCCCAGCTCTCTGCAGGTCATTCACCAGGTCCCCCCGTGTGGTTCTGGGATCTTTGCTCACCGTTCTCATGATCATTTTGACCCCACGGGATGAGATCTTGCGTGGAGCCCCAGATCGAGGGAGATTATCAGTGGTCTTGTATGTCTTCCATTTTCTGATGATTGCTCCCACAGTTGATTTTTTCACACCAAGCTGCTTGCCTATTGTAGATTCACTCTTCCCAGTCTGGTGCAGGTCTACAATACTTTTCCTGGTGTCCTTCGAAAGCTCTTTGGTCTTGGCCATGGCGGAGTTTGGAGTCTGACTGTTTGCGGCTGTGGACAGGTGTCTTTTATACAGATGATGAGTTCAAACAGGTGCCATTCATACAGGTAACGAGTGGGGGACAGAAAAGCTTCTTACAGAAGACGTTACAGGTCTGTGAGAGCCAGAGATTTTCCTTGTTTGAGGTGACCATATACTTATTTTCCACCCTAATTTACGAATAAATTCTTTACAAATCCTACCATGTGAATTCATGGATTTTTTTTTCACATTCTGTCTCTCACAGTTGAAGTGTACCTCTGGTGCAAATTACTGACCTCTGTCATCATTTTAAGTGGGGGAACTTGCACAATCGGTGGCTGACTAAATACTTTTTTGCCCCACTGTAGATCCTTGCCAGTACATCCAAAGCTTGTGTGAGCTTTCCTCTGGAACACTTCCGGAGCTGGACTTATCCCCATTGGCATCCTCAGCCATCTGTAGCGTCCAAACAGAGTCGAAAATGTTGTCAGGTAGCTCGACTCCTCTTCAAGTTTCACGTACCAGAATCCACTCTTTGCGTCGCAGACAGAGAACACTTTAGCCTTTGACAGATCTGGCAAAATGTCCTCAATGGTGGGCAATGGGAAGTGGCTCCGTTGTAGGGCTTTGTTTAAGGGTTTTGGATCTATGCACACCCTTAAGTCCTCACTCTGCTTTTGGACCACAACCATCCCACTGATCCAGTCTGTGCTGCATTCTACTGGTGCAATGATCCCTCTGCGCTGAAGATCTTGAACTCTTTTTTTAACGGCTTTATCATTGCAATAGGGACACGCTGTTTTCGTAACTGCACTGGTTTCACAGTTTCATCCACCTCGAGCCTTAACTCTCCCTCCAAACAGCCATCTCCTGTGAAGACATCGGCATACTCTGCTTTAATCTGATCCATGTTCCACTCATTGGCTGTTGGGTGCGCTGAAGTAACGATGTTGTCTGTCTGTGAAGGTCCTTGGCTCAGGCGATTAGAGGATCATCAGGGGGTCCTTTTGTCCCTCTGTGGGGGGACACTCCCACTAGGTTTATATCTGGGACTCCCCACCATTTGACCTAAGAACTGAAGAAGCTTCTCGGATGAGAGGTGAAACGTCTTCAAGCAACTTAAAGAAGTCCAGACGCTTTTCTTTGCAAGCTCCTTTGACTAACGATGCTGTCCAGTTTCAAGAGGTTTTCATAGTGCACTTATAAAAGAGTTATAAAAGTTTTCATAGTGCACTTATAAAAGAGTTTCATCGCTTCGCTGGTTCTCTTGCCCATCAGTGGTACTTTACAGTCTTTGTCAACCACTTGAAACTCCAACCGATACCGTTTCTGATTTCTCGGGTTACATAGCTTAACTTTGCATTTTCCCAACGGCTTTATCTTACTTTTGTTGTACATAATCAAGACTGTCTGTGTGTCCTCCAACTGTGTGTTCGGGCTTAGCATGTGGATTGGCATTACATTCCAACTGGCACCACAGTCAATCTGAAAAATCTCTTTGCTCATCAGCATGCCTGCAAAGAGTTGAGTGCCTCTCACTTTGTCAGCGTTCTTTGTAGTTGAATCATATGTGTCTGCCTCTGTAACACAGAGAATGTCCTCATACTCATCACTCTCACATGCTGTCACGTTGTGTACATTCGTCCTTCTTTTCTGCTCTGAATGTGCCGTGCATTTAACTGCAAAGTGGTTTTCTCTGCCACACTTTTTACATTTCTTCCTGTATGCTGGACATTTTTCTTTCTTTTTTTCATGTGTTCTGCCACAAAACTTACAGTGCACTGCGTCACCGATCCGTTTCTGGCGCACAGCTCCACGCGCAGCATGCACCTCCTCCACTGCAGCTCCCAAAATGGTTTTGCTGTTTTCCCGCGACAGCTCTGCGGCTCTGCAGTGCCGTATGCTTGCATCCAGTGTCATGTTTTTCTCACGCAGCAGTCTCTCCCTCAAACTCGGGTTGTTAAGTCCACATACAATCCTGTCACGAATCAGTGAGTCCCTTATTACTCCAAAATTGCACGTTTTTGTCAGCAGCCTTAACTCCGTCACATAGCTATCGATTGTCTCACTGGCGCCTTGGTTTCTCGTGAACAACCGATAACGCTCCACAGTTTCATTAACTACAGGATTGCAATGATTATCAAACTTCTCAATAATGTCCTTAATTGTCCACCGATCTCTCACCGTGTCGCCCATTATCATGTCTAGCAGCTCCCTGCCGCTCTCACCAACGAGATAACTAAACAGGCTTACTTTTTTCTGTTCGCCTTCTGAGTCCATGGTCAGCTCCACATAGAGCATAAACTCGTCCCTCCAGGTCTTCCATGTCCGTGATAGGTTACTGGAGTCCAGTACCAGCGTCGGCGGCGCTTTAAGGCCCTCCATGCCTCGCGGCGGTGCTAACTCGATTAGCCGCTAGTTGCTCACCGGGAGACGCCTCTCCGGGAGACGCCTGTCGGAGCGACAGGCGTCTCCCGGAGGTCCGTGCAGCTTACTCTGCTGCCTGCTCGCTGTCCGCTCTGCTGCCACCATGTTATATCCTGGTCTTATTCACGACAGACTCCAGAATATCTATTTCCTACCCAACGGGATAGTAAGGTTTATTAACAAGCCATGCGACTCTGATTGGTCCTCTGCCATGTACAACAACATACAGCCTAACAATCTGGCCCAACACTCCTTACTTGTGTGACACTCTAAAACGTTCGTGCAGCAACAAAATCCATTGTGGAACAAACCATCTTGCAAACAATAATTCACATTATTACACACGCCACCCCCTTAAAGCAGCCATAGACATCCAACTACCACCACCATGTTTGACTGTTGGTATGATGTCGATCGTGGCCCAAGAGTTGGCAGTTCATCAGGTTGCCGGTTTGAGCCCCGGCTCCGACAGACTCAGTTGTTGTGTCCTTGGGCAAGACACTTCACCCGTTGCCTACTGGTGGTGGTCGGAGGGTCCGGTGCCGCCACGGTCCGGCAGCCTCGCTTCTGTCAGTCTGCCCCAGGGCAGCTGTGGCTACAACCGTAGCTGCCTCCACCAGTGTATGAATGTGAGAGTGAATGAATAATGGCATTGTAAAGTGCTTTGGGTGCCTTGAAAAGCGCTATATAAATCCAATCCATTATTATTAACTTTTGTCTTGTTAAACCTAATTTTCCTAAAAGTTTTGAGAACCATCAAAATACACCAGATTTGTGTTCCTTTTGATCAGCAGTGGCTTTCACCCTGGAACTCTCGCATGGATGCCATTTTTGTCAACTTTTTTTTTCCTGTTGTTGAATCATGAACTCTGACCTGAACTGAGACAAGTGATTCTTGTCTGAGACAAGTGATTCTTGAAAGTTCTTGAAATGTTGTTCTGGTTTCTTTTATGACCTCCTGGATTAGTCTAAGCGCTCTCTGAGTAATTTTGGTAGCCCAGCTGCTCCTGAGAATGTTCACCGCTGTTCTAGGTTTTCTCCATTTGTGGATAATTCTCTGACCGTGATGCACTGGAATCCCAAACCCTTAGAAATGCTTTGTAAGCTATTCCAGACTGATATGACTGTTTCGCATGTGTTCTTCAGTAGATTGTGGCTTAAGGCGCTGCTTTTGGAGATCCTTTAGTCAACTTCACTTCGTCAGGCAAGCTCAATTTAAGTGATTCAGCGGGTCTCTGCTTGGATCCTGTTTGACCAACTGATGACCAAACTGACAGACCTGATAGACCCATTTGCCTTTGGATTAAGGGTTTCCTGTCTGGTTGCTTTTAGGGTGAGAATAGACCTCCTCATCACTTCGGCAAACACCATAGCAAAGCAGTTTCCCTGTACATGTTTAATAACAATAACGTTTTTTTTAAACGGCAAATTCAGCTAAAGGATGTACCGAGGACTTCCGGTAATGACAGCACCATGAGCAGAAGCGTGCTTCGCATGCTCAGTTGTTTTTTCATTAGATACTCTTTGTAAATCCACAAAAGAACTTCAGTTTTGACACAGTTTGTCTGGTGAATATATGAGAAAGTTAAAATGCCTAATTTCCGAGCAAGGACAAACAAAAAAACTACAAATGAGACACAAGACGAAAGCGGCGTGGAGGACGGGCAGACGGACGCCATGCACGGACACGAACAAGAAAAGCAACTCACATACTGAAATGGGTGGCATTGTGTCAGTATTTGGAGCTGTTCAAGCTGATATACATAATTGTGGAGGGCGAACTGACGAGGCTGAAAAAAGAGTCTTCAACGAAATACTGAGAACACAATATAACGAAATGACAAGCGAAAAAGCAACTGCAAATTTATTGAGATTAAAGCAACAATTCTATGATCAAGGTGAAACACCCGGCAAGCTCCTGGCTTGGTGTATAAAACAGCAGGAATCTGAAAAGGCAATTACAAACCTTGAAATTTCAAATGGAAACATTACAGTAGACCCATTAGAGATAAACAGTGCATTTAAAATGTTTTATGAAACAATATATAATTATGAATACAACAATGCAACTTGAATGCAATTCTAGTCGAAGTCAAAGAAAATGTTGACAGGCAAATGAATATACAAGAAATTATTGATGCTATAAACTCTCCAAATGCTGGCAAAACAGCTGGCCAAGACGGACAGCCAATTGACCTTTACAGATACTTTAAAGATAGATTAGCACAGCCCCTCTTAGATATGTATATAGAATGCTTTAATACTGGTAATCTTACTGTCATATTGAGGGAGTCCTTGATAATACTGCATCCTAAACCTGGAAGTCCTGGCTGGACTGGGTAACCTCTCTTGGTGGCGCTGTCACTTGGTGTTCGCTCGCTCTGTGGTAGAGTATCACTTCCTGTTCCTGCTCAAACACAGTGGTGTTTCTGAGTAGCTTATCTGCTTAGCAATTTAATTAAAAACTTTTAAATACATTCTTTTTTCATAGTATAATCTTCACGTGCTTCATCCGAAGCACACTTTCTGTGTACTCACTACCTAATTTATAGCTAAAGTATTCACTCACTGTCGCTGTACTGTTTCGCTAGCTTAGCTTAGCTTGTAGCCAACTCGTTAGCACCATGGCTACTTCACCTGTCCCTCCTGCACTTTCTTGCTCATTGTGTCAGATGTTTAGTTACTCCTCGGCCTCCTTTAGTAGTAATATCTCTAACAAATGTAGCATATTTGCAGCTCTGGAGGCCAGGATTACTGAATTGGAGACTCGGCTTCGCACCCTTCATCCACCTGTAGCTAGCCAGGCCCCTGTAGCTGGTGCAGCCGAAGATAGCCTAGGCCCCGCTAGCTGTTCCCCGGCAGACCCCCTGCAGCTGGGTAAAGAGGGCAGCTGGGTGACAGTGAGGAGGAAGCATAGTCCTAAACAGAAGCCCCAGGTACACTACCAACCTGTTCATGTGTCTAACCGTTTTTCCCCACTCAGCGACACACCCGCTGGGGGTCAAACTCTGGTAATTGGTGATTCTGTTCTCAGACATGTGAAGCTAGAGACACCGGCAACCATAGTCAATTGTCTTCCAGGGGCCAGAGCAGGCGACATTGAAGGAAATTTAAAACTGCTGGCTAAGGGTAAACGTAAATTCAGTAAAATCATAATTCGTGGCAGTAATGACACCCGGTTACGCCAATCGGAGGTCACTAAAATCAATATTGAAGCGGTGTGCAACTTTGCCAAAATAATGTCGGACTCTGTAGTTTTCTCTGGTCCCCTCCCCAATCATACCAGGAGTGACATGTTTAGCCTCATGCTCTCCTTAAATTGCTGGCTGTCTGAGTGGTGTCCCAGAAACGATGTGGGCTTCATAGATAATTGGCAAACCTTCTGGAGGAAACCTGGACTTGTTAGGAAAGACGGCATCCACCCCACTTTGGATGGAGCAACTCTCATTTCTAGAAATATGGACAAATTTATTAAACCCCCCAAAATATGACTATCCAGAGTTGGGACCAGGAAGCAGAGTTGCAGTCTTACACGCCTCTCTGCAGCTTCTCTCCTCCTGCTATCCCCCCAAAAACCCATCTCCATAGAGACTGTGTCAGCTCCCAAAAAGACAAAAAACAAACTAAAAACCAGCAATAAACAACTTAAACATAAACAATCACAAAGAAAGAACAATACAATATCCACATCTGAACCAAAGAGTAAAACAGTGAAATGTGAATTATTAAATATTAGGTCTCTCTCCTCCAAGTCTCTGTTAGTACATGACTTAATAATTGATCAACAAATCAATTTACTCTGCCTTACAGAAACCTGGTTGCAGCAGGATGATTATGTTGGTTTAAATGAATCAACACCCCCGAGTCATTCTAACTACCAGAAATCTCGAAGCACAGGCCGAGGTGGTGGTGTGGCAGCAATTTTTCACACCAGCCTATTAATTGACGAAAGACCAAGACAGACTTTTAATTCATTTGAAAGCCTGATGCTTAGCCTTGTCCACCCCAGCTGTAAAACTCAGAAACCAGTTTTACTTGTTATTATCTATCGTCCACCTGGGCCTTACACAGAGTTTCTGTCTGATTTCTCAGACTTTTTATCTGATTTAGTTCTCAGCTCAAATAAAATAATTATTGTGGGTGATTTTAACATCCATGTAGATGCTAAAAATGACAGCCTCAACATGGCATTTAATCTGTTATTAGACTCAATTGGCTTCTCTCAAAATGTAAAAGAACCCACCAACCACTTTAATCACACTCTAGATCAGACCTTCCCAGTGTGGGGCCCGCCCCCCCCTAGGGGGAGCCATTGCAGGGGGGGCGCGGCATGAAAAGGGAACCAAAAAAAACAAAAAAAAACAACACTTGGACACTGCTAGCACGGGGGCGCCCACACAAACGCAAAGCAGGAGATGAAGCATTGCTGAATATGTTTCCAAACCAACTTCATTCTAAGCCAAAGACTAGAAAATATGGTGAAGCATATCTGCCCTTTGGCTTCACCTGCACAAGTGCCGAGGTAAGTCTCCCCTGCAGAATTGGTTTTCCCTACATCGGGAGCACACGCTGGGCTCTCCAAATAACAGACAAACAGTATCCCACATTCTTGATTTTTAGTTCACAAACACTTGTTGTAATGACTAACTACTCCTGACATTTTGGAGATGTTAGCTCTTTATACAGTAAAGTTACAGTGGGATACAAATAATATTAGGCTGATCCTGCCACGATTTGTTCCCCCTGTCTAAATCACGGACAAATAGTATCCCACAGCTGTTTATGTTTTTAAACCCATTTTGGACAGAGGCATTTTTTTGAAAAATTTATTGATAGCAATGTTGAATATTATTACACAGGGAAAAAAACAACTACATGTAAAATAATTACACCGTGACGCCTCTGCCTTTCTAAATGGATGGACAGTAACTGCATGTTTATATGTAAGCGTGTAAAACCTGAAGATAGAGACAAAATACTGTTAATCTGACTATTTGCCATTCTGCAATTCATCTCCTGTAAGCAATAATGTGGCGCACAACGTGACGTGAAAAAAGGCACATACGTTTGACGTTGCATGGAGAACTCTGTATTCCTTGTCCACACGTAAACGCAAAAAAAAGAGTTTTAAAAAATCTCAGTTTTCGGTGATTTGAAACGCCGTTTACGTGTGGATGAAACACCTGCGTTTTCAAAAATACCCGTGTAGGTGCAGACGTAGCGTGAAAGAGTTAGTAGTTTATTTTCTTACTACCTGCAGATTACTTGTATTTGCTCAATTGTTTACTAAATGTTTGACGTGTGAAATAAACCTCAATTGAGCAAAATATGGGTGTGTGTTGTTGGAGGATGTGTTAGTGCTTGCGTGTGTGCGCGCGCGCGAAGGGGGGGGGGCGCGAACATTTTTCTGTAAAACAAAGGGGGGCCCAGCGAAAAAAGCTTGGGAACCACTGCTCTAGATCTTGTTTTAACATATAGAAACTGAACATTTAACAATGTTTCCTAAAAACCCTCTCCTGTCTGATCATTTCTTGATAACATTTACATTTACAATAATTGATTACACAGCAGTGGAGAGTAGACTTTATCAAAGTAGATGTCTTTCTGAAAGCGCTGTAACTAAGTTTAAGAATATAATCCACCCACTGTTATCATCTTCAATGCCCTGTATCAGCATAGAGCAGAGCAGCTATCTTTTTTTTTTTTTATGTATTTATTTATGCAAGTTTCAAAATTTTTTACACATTCACTGTCGTGATCCTGGGTCGTTGACCCAGCGTTTTGTGTTTCTTTTTGGGTTCATCTTGTGTTTGGTGTTTATTCTGATTCTGTATTAATTCTTTGGGTTGGTTGTCGTGTTTATTATCCCTACCTGTGTCTCCCCTCTGTGCTCCGTTCAGGTCCCTGTGTTTTTGTTGCAAAACAGTCTGGGTGTTTCCGGTTTTACTTTGTAGGTCTGCCTCTCATCATGTCCATTAGTGTCAGCTGTGTCCACCCCTGCATGTCATCTCCTCATTACCTAGTGTGTATTTATAGTGTGTGTTGGCTTCTGTTCATCGTCGGATCGTCTGTGTTTCTCGGTGTAACTACGTCTCTCTGCATTCTCCGCTCCCCGTTTCATGCTTAGGTTTGTTATTTAGTTTTCCCAGTCTAGGTTTTTTCAGTCATTCGTCTTGTCTCACTACCTGTTCAGTCGCTCCACTTCTGCAAATAAAACTTCATTCTCATCACCAGTCAACTGCCTGCATTTTGGGTCCTTTTCCTCCTACACCACACGGCTCACGCCGGCAGCCGTGACATTCACAAACAGCGGGACAGAAGAACACAGACAATAAAGACAATAACAACCAAGAAAAACAACCAAACAAAACAAAAACAAAACAAAACAGAGCAACAAACCACACAACAGGGTACACGGCCAGCACTTATTAAAAACAGCAGAGAAGCAAACAAAGCAACTGGTATACATGTCAAACAACTCACAATCTAGTGAGTCCAATCCACAAGATCAAATCCAAAGATCGCTAGGAGGAGCTGATAACAATCATGCAAAAACAGTTATGGGCAACAGCTAAGAATGAAAGCAGTTAAAACAACGTGGTCAGGACCCAGGGCGTGGACTGTCCTTCTTAATGTGGTCTATAAAGGGCCCCCATATCTTCCTGAACTTCTCCATGGAATCAGACTGTGGAATATACGAGGCACAGGTACACGCACACGCAGGTTGTTATTGCCAAGTTCCACATTTATTCACACGTTTCACAGGTTTATGCTTTTCACATAGACTGACAGCTCGTTCCCAGCTGATGTGTGTCGTTTTTTCATCCCGCCACCGCTCTCCGTCTCACTATAAAACAGGGGAGGGAAAACCATCGTCAGTCCATAATCACCATCAGCTGTTCTTACCGGCGTCTCCCGTACCGCCCCGTTGAGCCCACTGCACCACTCCTCCCCTGCACCCGCGCCCGGGGCCCCGCCTCCGCCACACACCCCCACCGCCCGACTGAGGCCGGGGAGCCGTCCGGCCGAGCCAACTCCCCCCCCCCCCCCCCCCCCCCCCCCCGCAAGCGAGAGAGGAAATCGGCCACCGCCATCTGCGCCCCCGGCCTATGGACCACCTTGAACTTAAACGGCTGCAGAGCCAGATACCACCGGGTGATCCGGGCGTTGGCATCCTTCATGCGGTGGAGCCACTGCAGCGGGGCGTGGTCTGAACAGAGGGTGAAAGAGCGCCCCAGGAGGTAATAGCGAAGGAAGTCGACCGCCCACCGGATAGCCAAGCACTCCTTCTCCACGGTACTGTACCGTCTCTCGCGCTCCGCCAGCTTCCGGCTGATGTAAAGGACGGGACGGTCAGCCCCCCTCACCTGCTGGGACAAAACGGCCCCCAGCCCCCTGTCCGAGGCGTCAGTCTGCAGGACAAAAGGGAGGGAGAAGTTAGGCGTGTGAAGCAGTGGCTCCCCACAGAGAGCCTTTTTCACCTGCACAAACGCCGCCTGGCACGGCCCCGTCCACTGGACCAGATCCGGGGCACCCTTCCGAGTGAGATCGGTCAGGGGGCTGGTCAGCTGCGCAAACCCCGGCACAAAGCGGTGATAGTAACCCGCCAGCCCCAGGAACCGTCTCACCTCCTTTTTTGTCCCGGGGCGCGGGCAGGATGCGATGGCCGCCGTCTTCTCCACCTGACGCACCTGCCCGCCCCCCAGGTGGTACCCCAGATACTGCACCTCCCTCCGTCCAACCGCGCACTTCTTCGGGTTGGCCGTGAGCCCCGCCCCCCTCAGGGACTCCAGGACCGCAGCCACCCGCTGCACATGCTCTGCCCAGGTGTCGCTGTGGATGATCACGTCATCCAAGTAGGCAGCAGCATACGCAGCGTGCGGGCGCAGCACCCGGTCCATGAGGCGCTGGAAGGTGGCAGGGGCCCCGAACAAGCCGAACGGAAGCGTAACGAATTGGTACAAACCGAACGGAGTGGAGAAGGCTGTTTTCTCCTTGGACTCGGCAGACAAGGGAATCTGCCAGTAGCCCCTGGTTAAATCCAGTGTCGTGAAAAAATGGGCCGTGCCCAGCCGATCCAGGAGCTCGTCGACCCGGGGCATGGGATAAGCATCAAAACGTGACACTTCATTCACCTTGCGATAGTCGACACAGAACCGTATAGACCCATCCTTCTTCACCACCAGAACGATGGGGCTACACCAGGCGCTGTGCGACTCTTCTATCACTCCCATTCTCAGCATTTCAGCCAATTCCCTCTGCACGATTTGCCGTTTATGCTCAGGAAGCCTGTAGGGCCGTGAACGCACCGTCACGCCAGGCTGCGTTACAAAATGATGCTCAATGAGAGACGTCCGGCCGGGCAGGGGGGAGAACACGTCAGCAAAATGCTGTTGTAACGCGACAACGTCCGCTCTCTGGGCCTGTGTGAGATGGTCATCACAAGGGAGGGAGGCGGGGATGATGGACTTTGGCACCTCCGGCCCCAACTCATCTCTCTCCTTAACCAGGCTTACCAGAGAAGCGGTTTCAACCTCTCTCCACGCTTTAAGGAGATTGAGGTGATAAATCTGCGTGGCCCCTCCCCTGTCCGACCGAGCGACCTCATAGTCAACGTCCCCGACTCGCCGTGTGACCACAAAGGGTCCTTGCCACTTGGCGAGCAACTTCGAGCTGGAAGAAGGGAGTAATACAAGCACTTTGTCTCCCGGTGAAAATTGCCTGAGTCTAGCCCCTCTGTCATACAGGCGTTGCTGACGCTGCTGAGCCTGGAGCAAATTCTCCCGTGACAACCTCCCCAAAGTGTGGAGTTTTGCTCTCAGGTCCAACACGTACTGAATCTCATTCTTGGCGGGGCTCGGACCGTCCTCCCAGCTTTCTTTAATCAGGTCGAGCACCCCACGTGGCCTCCTGCCGAACAGCAGTTCAAAGGGAGAAAATCCCGTGGAGGCCTGGGGCACCTCCCGCACTGCGAATAACAGAGGGTCTAGCCAGTGATCCCAATTGCGTTCATCCTCGTTAATGAACTTACGAATCATGGACTTCAAAGTCTTATTCAGCCGCTCCACCAGCCCGTCGGTCTGAGGGTGGTAGACGCTGGTCCGAATAGATTTAATGCCCAGTAATTCGTACAGTTCCCGCAGTGTACGAGACATAAACGACGTGCCCTGGTCAGTCAGTATCTCTTTCGGGATTCCGACTCGGGAGATGACCTGAAACAGTGCCTGCGCCACACTCTTTGCAGAGATGGTGCGCAGCGGGACTGCTTCCGGGTACCGCGTTGCATAATCCACCAGGACTAACACAAAGCGGTTGCCGCGTGCACTCCGGTGAAACGGCCCGATGAGGTCCATGCCAATGCGCTCAAACGGGACCTCTATGAGTGGAAGCGGACGCAAAGGCGCTTTCGGTATGGCCGGCAGGTTAACGAGCTGGCACTCCGGGCAGGACGCGCACCAGCGGCACACATCCGCTCGGATGCCCGGCCAATAGAACCGGGCCGTTATTCACTCCAGAGTTTTTTCGTAGCCCATATGCCCTGCCATGGGGTTATAATGAGCCGCCTGGAAAATCGTTTCCCGATGGCCCTGCGGCACTAACAACTGTGCGAGTGTCTCCTCCGTCCGAGTGTCATGACTCACTCGATACAACCAGTCATTCAATAGAATGAAGCGCGGGTAGGTCCGCGCGGCCTCAGGGCGCACCACGTAACCATCTATCGCCATGACCTGGTCGAAGGCTGAGCGTAGGGTGTCATCACAAGACTGCTCCAGTGGGAAATCACCCATGGGGGGAACCACCAGAGCCGGCGGGGCCTCCCGTGAAGGACCCGCTGGCTCTCCCTCCCCGGAGTCAGCGTCGGACGACCCCGCGTCACCACTGAACGCCGCGCAAACACTACACACTGCCCCTGGTCGTGATCGCACCCCCGCGTACTGATCTAACAGGCGATGAAACCCCGGCCAATTCGTGCCCAGAATCAGGGGGTGCGACAGGCGCGGGCTAACCGCCGCCGTTAATCTTTGCGTTTTTCCCCTATATTTTAACAGCAGCGGCACTACGGGATACCTGTGAACATCACCATGAACACACCTCACCTCCACCCATTCCGCCTCCAACAATGCCCCGGGGCGAACCAAGCCTTGGTGGACGAGCGTCTGCGTGCAGCCCATGTCCACCAACGCATGGCGTATACCCCTTCGAGTCCTTACCGGAATGCTGTATGTCCCTCCTGGGCCGGGAGAGGGCGCTGGGGTACCGGCAACACGGAACACCTGCCCCACTTCCATAAGTGGACAGTCCCTCCTCAGGTGTCCCAGTTGCCCGCACTTCCAGCACTCCTGCCCCGGCGTCTGTGCGGCTCTCCGTGGCTCAGGGGCGGTACCGCTCGTCTCGGCTCCCCGGGACGGCACAAATGTAGCAAAGGGATTCGTGGGGCTCAGCGCCGGCGCCCGCTCTGCCTGCCCTGGCGCAGGTACCCGGCGCCTCGGGGCCGGTACTGGGGCCTGTCTATTCGGCCTCCGGCCGCTGTCCCCGGGCTCCCCTGCTCTCACGGCAAGGTGGTCCTCCGCCAACGTCACCGCCACCTCCAGACTCGCGGGCCGGTGGCACCGGACCCATCTCGCCGTTTCCGCCAGCAGCCCCTCCACGAACTGCTCCAGCACCACCTTGTCCACCAGCAGCGTCTCGCCCTCTGACGATCCCGGCTGCAGCCAGCGCACCGCTGCATCGCGTAGCTGTCGGGCCCAGGCGAACGGTCGATCTGCCGCGGCCAGCCGGCAGGCTCGGAACCGCCGGCGATGATCTTCGGCGGTGAGCCCCAGCCGGTCCACCACCGCTCGGCTCACGTCCCGGAAACAGCTCCTCGAAGCCGGCGGCAGACTCAGGGCCGCCGTTTGGGCCTCCCCAGACAGCAGGGGGAGCAGCCGCGGAGCCCACTCCTCCTGCGGCCATTGGCAAGCCTCTGCCGTGGCACGGAAAGTTTCCAAGAAAACCTGGGGGTCGTCCCCCTCCCCCATCCGGGGCACCGGGCGGTGTGTTTTGGATCATTGTCATGTTGGAAGACCCAGCCTCGTTTCATCTTCAAAGTTCTCACTGATGGAAGGAGGTTTTGGCTCAAAATCTCACGATACATGGCCCCATTCATTCTGTCCTTAACAAGGATCAGTCGTTCTGTCCCCTTGGCAGAAAAACAGCCCCATAGCATGATGTTTCCACCCCCATGCTTCACAGTAGGTATGGTGTTCTTGGGATGCAACTCAGTATTCTTCTTCCTCCAAACACGACGGGTTGAGTTTATACCAAAAAGTTCTACTTTGGTTTCATCTGACCACATGACATTCTCCCAATCCTCTGCTGTATCATCCATGTGCTCTCTGGCAAACTTCAGACGGGCCTGGACATGCACTGGCTTCAGCAGCGGAACACGTCTGGCACTGCGGGATTTGATTCCCTGCCGTTGTAGTGTGTTACTGATGGTGACCTTTGTTACTTTGGTCCCAGCTCTCTGCAGGTCATTCACCAGGTCCCCCCGTGTGGTTCTGGGATCTTTGCTCACCGTTCTCATGATCATTTTGACCCTACAGGATGAGATCTTGCGTGGAGCCCCAGATCGAGGGAGATTATCAGTGGTCTTGTATGTCTTCCATTTTCTGATGATTGCTCCCACAGTTGATTTTTTCACACCAAGCTGCTTGCCTATTGTAGATTCACTCTTCCCAGTCTGGTGCAGGTCTACAATACTTTTCCTGGTGTCCTTCGAAAGCTCTTTGGTCTTGGCCATGGCGGAGTTTGGAGTCTGACTGTTTGCGGCTGTGGACAGGTGTCTTTTATACAGATGATGAGTTCAAACAGGTGCCATTCATACAGGTAACGAGTGGGGGACAGAAAAGCTTCTTACAGAAGACGTTACAGGTCTGTGAGAGCCAGAGATTTTCCTTCTTTGAGGTGACCAAATACTTATTTTCCACCCTAATTTACGAATAAATTCTTTACAAATCCTACCATGTGAGTTCATGGATTTTTTTTTTCACATTCTGTCTCTCACAGTTGAAGTGTACCTCTGGTGCAAATTACTGACCTCTGTCATCATTTTAAGTGGGGGAACTTGCACAATCGGTGGCTGACTAAATACTTTTTTGCCCCACTGTAGATCGTCAGAGATAACCAAACCAGTGTCCCTTGTCCAAGCCTCTTTAATATGGCAAGAGGGGGCTGCCGAAGAAAAAAGATTGACAAGCCGAGAAATTAAGTGTTTTGAGGTGGGAGGTTCGTTCATCATATTGTAAAAGACATGCTGTATGGGGATGGTATCTAAATTTGAGAATGCTTGCTTGACATAATTCCTAATTTGTAAGTACCGAAAAAAATGACTTGTAGGGAGATTGTACTTTGTCTGAAGCCTAACCGTTATTATGGTGCATGGTAGGTGATATGTTTAAAAGCTGGGTAGGACGTTCTGTGACAAACCACTGGTTTGTATTTATGGGAGGGGGTGTTACGGCCCTAGCTGGGCCTCCTGATACTGCCCTTGTGTGGGTGTGGTGTTTTTCTCCGCCTCCTCCTCTCTTGCTCCACCCCTCTGTCTCTCTCGTGCTCTTCTCTCTCCCCAGGACACAGCTGCTGCTCGTTGGACTCATTTACCACCTGGGCCGAGTCAGCAATCACCTCTCTGAGGTCATATAAGCTGGGGATGAGCTGTGAGCAGGGTGGGGTGTTTCTCTGGTGTCTTCTGCTTTGTGTTCTTGGTGTGTAGTTAGCCTGCCTGAAGGGTGGAGTTGTGGAAACAGGATAGCTGCTTTACGTGAGTAGTGTGGGCTTGTGGGCCTTGGCAGCAGTAAAGCCAGCTGCTGTTAGTGACAGGGTGAGCTTGTGGGCCCCTGGAAGTGCCTCCTCGTGGTGTGGAGTTTTTGTTTGGTTGTTGTGTTCTTTGTTGTTGCAACCTTTTTTTCCCGTTTCCAAGTGTTATTGGTAAAACGGCGTTGCCGGCTCTTTAGGTTAAGATTGTCTATAATAAAGACCATTTTATTTACTAAGAACACCTGTTTTCCTTTCATTCTGTTCTGGACTCATTTGTTACTGGTCCCCTCACTCGCATGCCTAGACCCCTTCGGGGGGAACGTAACAGATAATCAGTAGAAAACGCTGCTTGTTTCTGGCTCAGATCTTGCCCTTCGGACGGGTGTTGTAGTTCCTTCCCAAATGCGCCGATCACAGCTGCGGACTCCTGCATCTCCGGAACACACACCGGCCGCGTTCCAACCACTGGCGTCTCCGGAACACACCCTGGCCGAGCCCCAAACACCCGTGTCGAGGCAAGGTCTCCTCTCTGTTCAAACACTGATGGTCCGGGATTTAAATGTATATCCCCAGCTAATAGTAATAATATACAGTCAACAAAGTTTGCAGCACACGCCCCTTGTGATGGTGTTTTGAGGATTGCGAAGTATTCTTCACTTTCTCATTTTTACTCCTTCTCATCGGAGTAAAGATGGAATACAACGCCAAATATCCATGACCAAACAAATGTCATTTTATCTGGTTATCAGTGGTTGGGCCCATTGAACCTTCAAACGTTGATGTAGCCATGTCCTCTGCTGATTTTAACCATGATCCACTGGGAAAAAATTACAGCAGACAGCAAAATAAAAACATACCGGCCTTTTGTTGAACTAGCGACTTCTTGCGGACTGGTTTTCTTTGCTTAAAATCACCCCTGGAGGGTCCTAGAAAAATGCATACACTATTGGGCTTAGAGCCACAAATCGACCACGCCAAAAAAGTGCTATAAAAAATTTATATATTAATATTTTATTCCACTTTAAATTAGCCAATCTTTTAGACCTACTTCTCCTTGAAATATTCATGTCAAGTTTTAATTACATTTCGCGGATTTTAACCCTTTATATCCCGGTTTCGTCACATGAGCGCACTGCTTTTTTTGCCCCAAAAAACAAAAAACTTGAATATTTTCCAAAAAAAACATTTGAGGTAATATTCAATTGTTATTATAATTAGGCCTTTAGATGGACTAAAGATTGGCACCAACATTCATTTCGATCGCCTTTTTTTTTTTTTTCAGGACCAGAAAATGGTCTCCAGGCGGCAAATGCTACTCTAGGCCGAAAGAAGTGCATCTTGCCGGGGTAAGTCGCGACGATGACCGGGGCATGTTGCGTCGGACTCCTTTTTCCAGCACACACGTCCGATACCACGTGACAACAAATACGTCATTTCCTGTTGACTAAAAAAAAAAATGCACCCTCTCACAGCCCTAGGGACCGAAAATGGTCCCGCCCGATCAGCGGGCGAAGCTGCTGCTGCACGCCGGAAATGAGGCTTCATTTCCCGCAGGTCTGTCTAAGCAGCCCGCTGTTTTCCAGCCCGGGGTCAAATGTGGCGCAAGGGCGCCACCTGGTGGACAAATAAAAAAATTACAACTCTAAGGCCCCTACTGCAAAATGAAAATGAAACTTAAACATCGACGATCCCTTTGACCGTAATTAATTTGCAGTGAAAAATAGCGTTTATAATGGGTTTCAATGGGGCACAAATCGACCACTAAGCCCAATAGTGTAAGTTTATTTGTAGCTTAGCCACTGAAGCTAATTGAAGGAAGTCAGACTTGAATTTTGAAATAAAATCATATCAAACTTTTTTTGGAGAATTTGGCTATAGTCTATTCAACACTGTGCAAATGGCATGTAATCAAAATTTGAAAAAAGCCACAAATCGACCTAAGACCCTCCAGGGGTTTTAAAATCATCCTGAGAAGTGCTGAAAGTTTGCTGTAATATGTAAATCAGAGCATAAAATAGCGATAAAGAGAATGTCAGAATAAAGAGCGTTAAGGTGGAGCCCAACAACCCACTCTCCGATTGTCCGACACGCTCAGTCGCCATTTTGCTATCTCTTAAGGTCATCTTAGCATTGAGAAAATCTTACATCGCAACTGTACGAGCTAGCTACGTGTTTTGTAAACCGCTGTGCTCTTCACAAATAAAGCTTGAAGCAGCTCAGACTATTAGAACCAGCACTGGGCCCTGTTTCGTTTATACAGAGTTAGAGCAGTGGCTGCAACCTACAGCCTTTAAACTAGCGATTAAAATGCTGACAGTAAACTCGTCAGTCCAGATGTTACCACATTACTTTGTGATACTTAGAGTTAAAACAACTGAGACAGGCTGATTAAAATAACAGCTGTTAGTTCTCTCATTCCTTATATCAAGACTGAAGATCACACTACTGATTTCAGTTCATTTAATATGTGAGTGCACAGATTCATTCTCAACTGGACGTAAATGATGATCAAAGGTTGTATATATGATGAATTCATCAAATCCCAGCCTCTAACACAGTGCGCTGAATCTTAGCTTTGAATGTCCAGTATATTCTAATCAGTGCAATTTAAGCATTCACTGAACCTACAGTATCTACACCTGTGTGGCAAATGTGTGGTAAAGATACAGATAATGAAATGTAATTATTAATACAATATACATCATGAAAAATGAAAGCTGAAATTGATTCAGTTTATTACTTTTCTCTGTATGCTCTGTGATTATAAAGGCCTTAAATTCTGTGATATATACAGTTAATGATTTTCACAGAGGTCTTAAAGTGCTTAAATCACTGCGGCTAGTCTGGTGGTTTATATTTTCACATGTTTTTGTGTCTGTAGGGCTGTTTGATGACGATTTGAACTCCTCTGGGAGATGAGGACACACCCACATCTGTTCCATACTAGAGATGGCACGATACCACTTTTTTATGTCCGATACCGATATCATAAATTTGGATATCTGCCGATACCGATATGAATCCGATATAGTGTTTTTTTTTAATCAATAAAACTGTTTTCTTTAATGTCTTGCTGCATTTTGTATAAGTTCATACTCAAGTTTAAAAAACAACAACACTAAAGCTATTCTGTTATACCTGTATGCAAAAAAAATATTTCATAGTTCAGCAATACTGATCAATCTAATAAACATAAACCTACACCATCCTCCCTATTCTGGTATTTTAAAGAGTACTTAGCGTAAATATTAAGCAACCTAACTCCCAGCAAAAAAGAAAAATAGAGAACAACTCCTTATGCTCCACCTCAAGATGCTTAATCGACATAATCAACCTTAATTTGATGCAGCGTGAAAAGAAAATACACAGAAATCAATTATTTTTCAAGAAATATTAAATAGATTCAACATCTTTCTTTAACAGAATTGCAGACTGCACAGATGGTGCCTTCCCAAAGGAAAATGTACTATAGCTTACTAGGGTATATATATTAGACTTAATAGTTACTATATACAGTAATGGACTTCTATTCATTTTATATCAAATTAAAACTTTGGGTGTCAGATAATTATTTAATAAAAGCTAGACATTTTAAATGAGAATAAGAAAGAAAGTATTTCTTTGTGCCCCCCTTTTCCCTGTTAATGCCCTACCTGCCCCCCTGGCTAAACTTTGCTAGATCCGCCCCTGCACAGTTACCAGCCGTCAGCTACATAGAAAAGGATCCTGGTGTAGAAAGTAATATTAAATAAATTCTAACAACAGCTTATCAAGCTTAAACGTGCTGCTGTTGTTTATCTGCTGGTTCTCTCTTTCTGGTGCAAAGTGGGCCAAAAACAAACAAGAGAGATGGAGTCGCGACAGAAAAAAGATCATTAAGCAGTTTCATAATTGAAGTAGCAGCAGGAGAGGGAGAGAGAGAGAGAAGAGGCAGTCGCTCCATAAATCAGTTGTTAAGCTTAACGTGGGAATGCTTTACAAACACACACACTTGCTTTACTTCTCTCGGGGATAACTTTTTCGGAGATGAAATGCTGGGTTGGTAGCGAAGCTCCAAATGCTGAACCAGACCACCGACAGGTCTCGCACGCCACAGCTGCTCTATCACGTGATGCATACTGCTCTGTAGTGATGCGCGAATCATGAATGAATCGTTCAATACTCGAGAATCACTTTACTCAGCGGTCCCCAACCTTTTTTGCGCCACGAACCAGTTTATGCCCAACAATATTTTCACGGAACGGCCTTTAAGGTGTCACGGATAAATACAACAAAATAAAACTAGTACCGGTACCGAAAAAAGAAGATTTATTCATAACACACTTGAAAAGACCCAGGAAAACCGAGTTAACGATAAAAACAATAACAACCCTGAAAACCATACATTTCACACCTGAGCCTCAACTCTTGCGGCCCGGTACCAAACGACTCACGGACAGGTACTGGTCCGAGGCCCATAGCTGGACTGGGCATCGGGCATACCGGGCATTTGCCTGGTGGGCCGCTGGCGATTTTTTGTTTTTATGGGCTGATCGATTTTTTTTAATTTTTTTTTGGAAGGGTATAAATAATGAAAGGTGTTGGATTGGCCAATTGGTCATGATCGACTCTGGGCTGGACCAATTACAGCCGAGGAGGTCGGTTGCACCCTCCCCCTTGTTTAGCAATCTTATAGATGAACTAAAGAAAATGGAGAACAAAAAAAGGAAAGGAGGTGCAGAAAAAATTAGGGCCAAAAAGAAACAAGCCCTTCAGGCAGACGCTGCCAAATGTGCAAAAATAACTGAATTGTTTGGCGGTAGCTATGGCATAGCTTCCACAGATTTAGCAACCTCAGCAAGTGGTGGAGGCCAGCAGGTGGATAAGGGAAAGGGGAGGCAAGAGGAGGAGAGACCCGAGGCGGCCGCTGGTCATAGTGGCAGAGGAACTGAACTTCAGGTAAGAAGTTATGACCTGCTGTCTGTGTCAGATATAAACCAAGTTTAGGTGGAGTTTATTTTCGTTGTGCTGACTTTTTACAGTCACTTAGAATAACTGGTACTGCGTACTAGCTAGCATGACGGAGTTTATATACTGCTGGTCGGGTGCTATGAAGTTACTGATAGTAAATTTTATTTTATGCTTAAGGTTAGTTTCTCAAACTCCTCAAAATCTTAACAAATTGTGCCAATCCTTACATGTTGCACCAGGCTGATTTATCATCAAAAGTGGAGAAGTCTGTGACAGAGGAGACAGAAGAGCAGCAGAGAGAGATGGAGCAAGAGAGAGAAATAAAAGAGCAGGAGAGAGAGATGGAGAGATGACTTTATGTCATCCATGAGGGATGCATTTGACATATGTTTCACATATTATAGCCCAACAAGTTACTTATAGCAATTTAAATACGAGGAATCATTTTTTGGCAAATACCGGAAATCACTTTTTGGCACAACACCGGCTATTGCAGTTAATAATACAACAGCTTCTTGGCATTTTTTGTGTTTCTTTTTATCGCTGTGTAACTGAGTTCAATTGAAAGCCTGCATGCGCTAGTACCTCTTGCCACAAGTTCCCAGAATCCTTTGCGGTTTTACCCCTGAATGACGTCACATTTTTGGTGGGCCGGTCTTTAGTCAAAATGCCCGGGCCGATTTTTTGTCCCTGTCACTACCCGATCCGTACCGGAAACCCGATCCGTACCCCGCATGCGCGAAAGGTTTCTACTTCCAGTCGTAGTGTTTTACGATAGTTACAGGTCAGAGTATCTGTTAAGATGTTAAGAATAACAAATCGGGTCTACCCGATCCGTACTGCGCATGTGCAGATGTTTTCTTCTTCTTCTGTTCGTTTAATGGCAGTGTACTCCCCAGTGTACGAGGATACCGCCACCTGCTGACCGAGCGAATAAACCCTATTATAAACTGAATTAGCGTCATTACAAACGTGTGTTAAATTTGATTTAGCGATAGTCGAGTGTCTTTATGCTTGTCTGTGAGGAGAGGATTGTTGGAATAGTGATGATGATGTGCGCTATCACTGTCAATTGTCAGTAAACACTTCATCTGGCTGATGAATCTACACGTGAGATATTACAAAGTCTGCATTATTAACTCTGTAATTAGGCGCCATTCTTCTTATTTTACGGCGCTGTTGCTCAATCGGGGGACGCTCTCTGTTGAGGAGAAAAGCATGAATTTCTTTGTATACGGATTATCCATTGTTTAAATGTCCCGGGCAGTCGAAAAGGAGGCAGAGCTGTTGAGAAATGCTAGGAGCTAACTGGGCGCTAACCGCATCATTCAAATATATTGAATGTCGCAAAGAGAGGAAGTGACGTAAGATTTGCGCATGCGGGGTACCGATCGGGTTTCCGGTACGGATCGGGTAGTGACAGTCCCAGTCCAGCCCTGCCGAGGCCCGGGGGTTGGGCACCGCTGAGTTTACTGACTCATGAATCATGATTCACAAGCCCAACTGACTCACTGACTCATCCCTGTTGCTGTTAGCAGCAATGTATCTAGCTTATAATTAAAATTGTGGAGAAAAACACAACATCCAGTATCTTAACAAAAAAAATTCTGCTCTGAACTGGAAGAAAAAACCCTGAGTAGAAGCTCACATCAACAAAATAGCTCCTCGGTTCACTGTAGCATCACTCTGCTAACATGCTAACAGCACATTTGAGCTACTCACCCCCTCCCTTCCTGTGCTGAATCGTAAGCATAAGCGAATCACTCAGGACTCGCTCACCCCCTCCCGCCTGTACTGAATCATAGAGCGAACGAATCACTCACTAACCCCCTCCCGTGTTGAATCGTATGGTATGACAGTGTGAATGGTGCAAATCCAATATTTTCAAATCCGATCTGGGTCACTTTCGTATGTGGTACTGAATCCGATACATATCCGATGTTTTAGAAAGCGACTGCTGTTTGAACGGTCAAGTCGCATTAAATCCATCTTTTACGTCACTGACACAAGACAGACGCCAATTATCAGCACCGGAAAAGCGCCCGATAACACATCGCGAACGCTTCCTGGCCATCCAGTGTAGATGTCAGTGAAACTGTTGGGAAGACAACGTTGGAGAAACGTGAACATTTTATTTGTACTGTATAATCTGCAGATTCTGACAGAAATCTGCAACTATCCTTTGAAGCACCGCTCCTCTAAAACAGCAATAAGGATAATTATTAGGTTATCTACATTATTATGTAAATAAGAAAATAACTTAAAGCAAAAATTGGGAAACGTAAAGTCCGAAGTCTTTATATTAAGGGCCATCAGTCAAACAATATTGTTTGCTCTGAGTCTAAACAGAGCGCGTTGTGTGTGACATCTTCTTTTGCGCATGCGGGCCGCTTTGAGCGTTCACACTAGAGAGCGTTTGCAGTCGCATTTTATTTGTAGTGTGAACAAGCAGACAAGAAAATCGGATTTGATCAAAAAATCGGAATTGAGCATTAAGACCTGCAGTGTGAACGTAGCCTTACCCCCTCCCTCCTGTGCTGAATCGTAAGCGTAAGCCAATCACTCAATCACTCACCCCCTCCCTCCTGGCTCACAGCTTCTTCTTCTTTTTGGTTGGCAACCAATGTTAAGGCGCATTACCGCCCCCTGGCTCACATTTCAGTGGACATTTAGATGAGAAAATATATATTTAACATCTAAGGAAAATACTAATAAAATAAAAATAAACCAAATAAATGTTTATTAAGCAATTTTGATAGGAAATTGCTTAATTTTAGAAATGTTTTTGCTCTTTTTTTGCTCTATAAAATAGTTGTTTTTTTATAGAATCATTCATCTTAGCAGTAGGATTTACATGAAAAGAGAAACAAATTAAGTTTGAGTGAAAATGTAAATTTTTTGCACTCTCTGGTCCACTGACTCAGTGAATCAACAATAAACAGTGACTCAAAAAACCCGATTCACTTTGGTGAATGACTCATTAAAACTCGATTCAGTAAAAAGAATCAAATTTACCATCACTACTGCTCCAACGTGCTAAGGTTATGAGGCGAGTTACGGCGTGTCGCAAGTTTTGTGAGGTGCTTTCGTGATATTTAATGGATCGGATTACATTTCTTATTTCTCTCCGATATCCGACCCAGTAATTTAGGTCAGTAACGGACTGATACGTAATATCGGATTGGTCCATCTCTATTCCATACTGCAGCCATAGCTGGTGTTACAGCTCTGAGTCAGCTTTGGGCCATCAGATGCACACACTGGAAAACCAGCACCTGGACGTCATGCAGGAGAGACAGCCTCATTGATGATGGACTCTGCATCCTCTACTGTATCTCTTTCTCCTTTAACACACAATTAAAATCTCTCCAAAAGAGTTTAAACTTACTGAGGAAGTCTGTAACTTGTACACATTTGTACTTTTACTTGTTTTATGAGTTTTTTTTAAGAAGAGTAAAGATATTCACATAAAGTTTTTATTCTTCTGTATTTATTCTTTTGTATCATGTACAACGTCATACTGAACTTTACAGATGTGGTGAATTGGAGAAGAAAAAAAACGGTTAACTCATCTAGAGGAGTTCATGTTGAAAAAATGTTGTAACAAAGGCTTAATTTCAACATTCTATAACAGGATTGTCACTGCCTTTCCAGAAACATCAGCTTCTAAGTTAGAATCTTGGTGAAATTACTTAAATATCAACATTTCTGAGGATACATGGAAGTCAGTTTGTTTAAAATTACAAAAACAATCGATTAATAGCAACCTAAAGCTATTACAATACAACTGGATCCTGCAAACTTATGTAACACTGGTGAAATTGAACAATTAAAACATCAGAATTCCAGATACATGTTTTAAATGTGGAGAAGCCTGTGGGACATTTTTTGTTACTACTGCTGCATATTACTGTGAAAACAAATCTTTGTATGCTGTTGCAAAAACAATAAAAATATTGTTAAAAAAAAAAAAGGATGCACCCAGTAAAAGGCCAGACACGCTGCCTATGGTCAATACTGTGATATAATGTGGCATTTGAAATGTTAGTTCCTTCAGCAAGTGGCAGTGGATTTTTTAATGAGCACAGTAAGTCATTTGTTAGTGTGAAGTGATACAGAAACAGCATTTAAATAAAAAAATAAACTCCTTTGATGACTTAAATCGACAACATGACAGTCTTCCTACACTGTAATAAACACACTGCAGACTAAACGAGGAGTTTAGCATTTAGTACAAAACAATGTGTCAGGGTAACTGCAAGACCAAACTTGTCACTTGAGATTCTGTGTTCCCGTTTTCCTGTTAACTGTCATCAGCAGCTTTCCTTCATCTCCTGCTCTGCTCTCCTGCTCAGGATCTCCTGCAATGGCAAATTGCAGGAGATACTGAAGGACCCGTCCCATCCTGGCAACAAACTGTTCCAACTTCTGCAATCTGGTAGAAGGTTCCGCATCTTCCGGGCAAGGACAGAGAGACTCAAGAGGAGCTTCTATCCCCAAGCCATCCGTGCCCTAAACACACACACCCGCCCGCTCACATCATCTCACATTATCTCACATCATCTATAATTGACTGAGACAGGACTCTCTTCCAGACACTAAACCAAGGAACAATGTACATTTCAAATTCCTTTAATTTTAAACATGTTTATATTGTCTATCCTGTAAAATAGTCAGATGTCTATTCATATTAATGTACAGAATTCACCTGCTTGCTGCTACTACTGCACATTCACCCAATGTATATACTATATATATATATATATATATATATATATATATATATATATATATATATATATATATATATATATATAATGTTCTTCCTCTACAGCCCCCCCCCCCCCCCCCCCCCCCCCCAATTTTTGCACATGTCGAGGAGTGTGTCAGGCTACATTTCACTGTGTGTTATACTTGTATAACTATGCATGTGACAAATAAAGAACCTTGAACCTTGAAAATTCCAGTAGCCTGACAATTGCCTGACATCTACTGGACAGAAATTGTCATTGCAATTCAAATATCCCGACTATCATTTTCAAAAGTGCAATTTTACAATTTATTATTATTATTATTATTATTATTATTATTATTATTATTATTATTATTATTATTATTATTATTATTATCTGTCCCATTTGGTTCTCTAGCAATCGGAATTTTGGTCTGAAGGCCAAGAAAAATGCCTAACTACTACTTACTACTGACATGACTGGGGGATAGGAAAAGGAGAAATCAGAATCAGAAACTTTATTGTCATTGTCATGAGAACAACGAAATTAAGAATGGTCCCCGATCATTGCATCATCCCTAGCAATATCAAAATATAAATAAAACAATAAAATTCAATAAATAAAATAGATAGAATACTTAAAATACTAATAAGATATAACAGTAAAACATTCACATACATTCCCACACACATGCTTCAGACCGTGCATAGATTAACACAAGAGTGGCGTGATGGACATTTTTTTTGTAGTATTCCGATGTGTTATTGCAGTTGGATAACAGCTGTGTTTGAGTCTATTAGTCCTTGCTTTGATTGCCCTGTACCGTCTGCCTGAGGGCAACAGTTCGAACAGGGAGTGGCCAGGATGTGAGGTGTCTTTTATGATGTTTTGGGCCTTTTTAAAACAGTGGGCGTTGTGTAGAACTTCCAGTGTGGGGAGAGGGCAGCCAGTGATCTTTTGGGCGGTGTTAATGATCCCTTGGAGTGCTTTCCTCTGAGCCCCTGTGCAGCTAGTGTACCAGATGCATATGCAGTAAGTTAGAACACTCTCAATGGTGGCTCTGTAGAAGGACACCAGCAGTCTCTGTGTGATGTTATTCCTCCTGAGAATTCTCAGGAAGTACAGTCTCTGTTGGGCCTTTTTCAGCAGCTCGGAGGTGTTCACACTCCAGGAAAGGTTCTCCTCTATATTGACTCCCAGGAAGCGGAAGCTTGCCACCCTTTCTACACAGTCCCCATTTATGAATAGTGGTTGGATCTCTGCCTTTTTCCTTCTGAAGTCTATTATGAGTTCTTTGGTTTTTGAAGTGTTGAGGAGGAGGTTATTGGCCTTACACCATGACGTCAGCTGCTCCACCTCGTCTCTGTACGTAGACTCGTCTCCCTTGGAAATGAGCCCCACCACTGTGGTGTCATCTGCAAATTTCACAAAGATGTTGCTGTGGTGGCGAGGAGTGCAGTCGTGTGTGTAGAGAGAGTAGAGCAGTGGACTGAGCACACAGCCCTGGGGTGAGCCAGTGCTGAGACTCAGGGCTGAGGATGTGTGATGGCCAACTCTGACTCTCTGTCTACGGCCCGAGAGGAAGCTATTGATCCACATGCAGGTGCTGTATGGAAGCCCCAGGTCTTGTAGCTTGGCCACCAGTTTGTGTGGAAGGATGGTGTTAAAAGCTGAGCAGTAATCCACGAAGAGCATCCGCACATAGCTACAAAGAAAGAAAGAAAGAAAGAAAGAAAGAAAGAAAGAAAGAAAGAAAGAAAGAAAGAAAGAAAGAAAGAAAGACCGAGCCACAGGTGCCAGGCTACCATCAGGGAATGTGGTAGGGGGAGATAGGCTCCCAAATACAGAGTAGTTTGTATCTGATCAGAAGTGCAAAGAGCAATAAGTCCAATGAGAGCAGATTATGATGGTAACTTTAACCAAGAATCAGAAGATCCACTATGAGCAAGACTTGCTGATGATGGGAAGAAAGAACTCACTTTTAACAGGAAGAAACGTCAGGTGGAACCAGGCTGAGCCTTTGGCAGCCTAACTGAGGGACGGTTCAGGCAGAGCCCTTCAGCAAATAGGAATTATTAATCTATAAATGCATTCATTTTCAATATTTACATACCACATACAATTGTTTATACAGTTACAAATATACATGCATTTTAACAGTAAAATATGAGAGGATTTGTCTGAACAGTTACTGTTACCCAGAGCCGTTCAGTAAAATGAATTATCGAGCTTTAACTTCAACTTTCTGCATAAACACAACTAAAACTTTTATTCTCTATTTCTGAATTCAGACTCTGTATCTGCCATTGCTGTAAAAAAAAAAAGAAAAAAGATTGTCCATTTCAGTGAATCTGCTGTGTTTATATTTTTCCTAATCATAGCTCTTTAGCTAGCCATTACACAGTACGCTATCATATACCAGCTAGCTCAACTTCAGTAACCCTAAATGTTGCTGCTGTTTATTTTGTCTGCCTTTCTTTATGTCAGAACTGATACCAGAGCTGTACATTTAAAGTTTTCAGAAGTCCCTCAGTCAGAACATGGTGTATCATCTTCAGAGAGCTAACTAGAGAACTAAAGAGCTAACTTCATAAATCCTGTTTTTCATAGATGCCTGAATGTTAAACTTTATTATTACATCTGGTAGAGCAGCCACACTGATCATTTTGTTTTTATTTATGAAAGAATGTAGATGGTTTTAATTCTCAGGGATTTGTTTGAATTTTGGGAACTGACGCCAAACTTAAAAGGCGGCTAGAAATGACGTAACTCTTCCATTCAATGGGTCTTGGTTCAGGGTCACCTGATCCAGCCCTAACTATATGCTTTATCAAAAGGGAAAGTTGAACTCTAATCTTGAAAGTAGAGAGGGTGTCTGTCTCCTGAACACAAACTGTGAGCCACCAAGCTGTTCATTTTTTACCACAGAAAAGTACTGCATTAACTGTTCAGCCACTCAGAGATAAATATATATGTATAAATGTGTCTGTAATTCCTGAATAGTTAATGTGGTACTTTTCTTAAAATTGTAAGTCTGCACTTCAGTCTCAGCTTGATAGGCTGATTTCAAATGTGCTGCAGTGGTGTACAGAGGCATCCCCCCTACGGAAAACGTTATGGTCTAAGAATAGTGGAATTATACATTCTAACCACACGGTGGCTCTAATCTCCCAGTAGTGTAGCCAAACTATGTCATGCAACAGGTTTTTAACCTCATTGTTACAGGAGAATGCATTTTTAAGCTGATTTGGCTTTGTTTGTGGCCAACAGCGTGACACCTAGCACCTGCTAGCTGCACTGCACTCATGCTGGGCACTGATCAGCTTCACTACAACAGTTTGGACAAGGTGCCTTTTCTCAGGAATGAGAACTTGTTAACATTTGACACAGGAAACTACAGTAGCGTAGAGCTGCTATCCAGGCAAAAGAAAAATAGAGATATATTATGTTATAACATTAAAAGTTTATTGTTCTAACAATATACTTTCACATTTGAACAATATACAATCATGTTGGTACGATATACTTTTCACATTTGAACAACATAAAATCACTTTACAATATACATAATTATCACGTTATAACAAAAAACCTTTCACGTTCTTACATAGTAAGTAAATAAATATTAAATATTATATTGTACGAATGTGATAATTATGTATATTGTAATAACGTGATTTTATGTTGTTCAAACATGAAAAGTATATTGATGTGGTCAGTTAAGTATCAGAGGGCGTTGTTAGTCAGTTTCTACTGCTTTAGTGTTACTGACATGAATAACAGGTTTCGCCTCCATCCGTCTCTCTGCTTTGGTTTTCTTTCTCTCTCCTATGTCAGTTGTTATTGTCTGTGCTTGTGGGCGGGATTCATCCTGGATTTCCACCTCTGGCCCGATAGACCTGCAGTAATCACACACCTGTCTCCGATGATCTCATCAAGGCCACTTCGTCAGGCAATGGCTGGCAGCCAGTCTTTTCTAGAAGGTTGAGCTACTGTCAGTGAAACCCTGGTTGCATTGTTGCTATGTAGCCACACTGTTTCTGCGCTCCCTGGATACTCACCATGTGCTTCTTCTGTTAGGATTCCTGAATTCCCTTCCCTGGTGTGTTGCTGGAAAGAGAGTGTTAGTTGTGAATAACTGGATGTTTGGACTCCCTTTCTTCCTGGAGCAGTAGTCTCCGCTTTTGTGTTTTTGTATTAATAACCTCACTTTAAATAAACTGAACTGAACAGGTGCAGTAGAGGGGCAACAATGAGACAACCCCCAAAACAGAAATGGTTTTACAGGTGGAGGCCACCTGACATTTCTGCCCTCCATCTTTAAAGTGTCAATACCAGCACTAGTATAAGTAGTTCAGAGTAATACTAGATGCTAGATACATTGTTACTTTTTGTTTTTCCAAGTGCAGTATTTAGCCCAATGATTTGTGTTAATTAGTTGTTTTGGAAATGGAAAAATATACCTTCAAATATGCACTATGAGAAGTGTCTGAAGCTTAGTGTGTGGACTGTTATGTCTATATTTTCCTACAGTCCATTTAAAAAACAGAGGAGGATCCAAAGTGCTTTAAAGAGAGGCACATTTCCATTCCAGCTCTGCAAAAAAACAACAGTCTCAAGTTGCACAGAAAAACTGAAAAGTGTGCTCTTATTGTGTTATTGTAGAAAGTAAAAATCACAGTGAGTAAGTACTCGTTAAAATGTGTTGAGAAGCATGCATACATTTATATCTTAAGCTTGATAAAAGTGTTTTCCTATTCTGAGAAAGTGTTTTCCATTAATGTGGAAAATAAAACCAAAATGATAAATTATTTACATCAGTGATCACAAAAGAGGACGGCTATGGCTCTCATAATCCCATTCAACTGCAGCCAACAGTGAGATATGCTGTGTGTGTGTGTGTGTGTGTGTGTGTGTGTGTGTGTGTGTGTGTGTGTGTGTGTGTGTGTGTGTGTGTGTGTGTGTGTGTGTGTGTTGTGCTTCTGCGGTCAGACACATTTGCATAGCATTTGTGTTTTGTGCTGCCTTTTGAAAACTTGTTGACATTTTGCTTAAATGGCTCCAGCCAGGATGAATTTACCCTCAAATACTTCCTCTCCTAACAGTTCATTCTCTGGGATCACAGTAAGCCGCAAAAGCCACTGTCCCACTGCAGCCACAGCTGCGGAGCAACAGCTCGGCTCAGAATGGCAAAGGCAATGACTGCAGAGTAGGGCAAACAGTTTTGTCTTCAGAGTTTAAAAAAGAAAGGTAAAAACAAAATCATATGATCAGAAACTGCAGATATGAAACTAAAGTGTTTCCCATTTCCCAGTCTCTGCGGTAAACATTCCTGTCCTTCCCGCACATACTGAAGGTAAAATGATTCCGCACTGATACTTTGTGCCAAGAATGTTTCCTTCATTTCCTTCACTGCATGGTTTGGGTTGTGGTGTGAATCTTTCACATTGCATCCTCAAATGCCAAACCGTGATATTTACAAAACTCCTGCAACACATGGGATCAACGTCAGAAGCATTGATGAGTCGTTGTCGTGCATGTGTAAAGAAACAATGTGTTGAAATAGTGGAAGGAAGTAAATAGTCCTTCCCAACTGTAGTAGGTGTGGAGCAGTTATGTACAAGTTTCAGCAAACACAAGCTGGTTAGTGCTGGTTACTAAAATAACAACTCTGAGTTTCACTCTGACCTACAGACCACCACAGATGCTCATACTGACCTATGTCTCAGACTTCATTACACAACACAATATAATAACCTGTTTTTTCCTTTAACAGTCTTGTGAAGTAGTGTTCACACATAGGCTACACATAGTATATTATACTGTTTTTAATGTCATTCTAATTTTTCCATTTTATCCCAGTGCTTACATTACATTACGGCTTTGCACATGTCTTTAATTGCTGGAGTTAATTGCTGCCCTCATTACTTACTTCCTGTGCTAGCTTTTTGCTCTTTATACATTACAGTGGCAGCCTGTTTGTTTGACCTGCCCTCTAACAACAGTGCTGTTACATTGTGACAAGTCACAGCAAATTTAAATACAACAGACATTAACAAAGTGCTACACTACAAGTAAATCTACCAGCAAACAGTGCTAAACAGAGCAGATAATTAGAGAATAAAAAATAATATAACAAGAAAAGATACAACCTGTTGAAATAAAGTAATAAAAGAGGCCTATTGGGGAAAAATGACACTGTCAGAACCTGAAAATGTTGGGACTTACATACTGTTAGTGAGGGAGATGATCTTTTCTGAAGAGGGAAGAGGTTTGGAGCTGAAAATGAGAATACCCGGTACAGGCAGTGTCAGGAATCTGCATTACTAAAAGATGCTGATCACCAGCAAATGTATGCAAGACTGGTTGAAAGTGGTCTCCAGCTGCTGCTTGTGAAGTTGACTTTGTGATTTCGTTGCCCTTGTTAAAGCATCTGACACAATATTGACGATGAGCCACAGCAGAGTGAGTGATTGAGTTCTTTTATTCTGTTACAGCTTGAGTCCTCGAAGAGTGTCAGAGACCGTGACTCTGTGAATATTATTACTATTCTTAATTTCTGTCAAACACTTTCTCTTGTGTATGGTATCAGAGATGAGTGTAATTAAATGTGTGCACTGTGCAGTCATCTTTATTTAAAAAAACAACAACAAAAAACACCCCTTTATTGCCAGCACTATTGAGACAGCTGAAAACTGTACTGGGTTGTTTAACATTATGTCAACACCGAGTTTCAGCTAAATTAAACAGGAAATGCTACATGTCTTTGTGGCACCTTGCAAACCAATGCACACATACTATAGGGAGACACTATCACAATATTTCACTTTGGTACTTCATTCTGTTCACATAATCTACTAAGTCTCCCAGAATTATACTCAGATCAGACGCGTTTGGGTCTACCAGTGCTACTTTTTGCACTTATTGCTAAGTTATGGCACTGGAAGGTCTGCTATCGTTCAAACGGCCCAAAAATTATGGGCCTGACATTCATAACAGCGTATGTTGTGTAGGTTAGATGTGGTCCCAAATGTCACAAGACATCTGAAATCACAAAGTTAACAGGAGGAGGTGGTGGTTGGGGTGTCAACATTCCATTAACCATTCCTCTCGCGGGAATGAAACATCGCGAAGTTTCCTGCTATGTAGTGTTTTGGTAGCAGCAAGGATCAGGCAATCGGAGTAGCAGCGAGCCGTGGAGGCAAGTCCAAGAAAGGTGGAGACTCCTGGGTAACGTCCTGCACTCAACTCTAGAAGCACTACCGAGAGACACAACCAGGGAGGCTGCTGCCGCTGCTGAAGCGAAGACGAATGGATATACCCCTCATCTGGCTTCTTTTTCATCAGTAACTCGACTAGAAAACTCTTGGCGGTTGGCCGTGCTCATCTACCTGGTTAGTAGTTAGCTAGCAGCGAGGCTGCTGGACGACAGAATCCCAGCATTTGATCGCGAGGCGCCGAGAAGGACAGGAATGGGTGAGTTTCCATGATGTGGCGCTTGTGTGTGTCTGTTTGTGTTCATACGTTAACGGCTTTTTATTTCCCCACCCAGCCCGCAATCGCAACCCAGACTGAGCTTCAAATTAAGGGTCTTAAGTCACGCTGTCAGCGTCCCCCCTCCCCCCTTTTTTATACCAGCAGGGAGTTAAAGTTAGCCAGCCTTGGAAGCTAGCCTAGCCAGCTAGCTGACTGCCTGGCTGGATAACGCCACCTCCATCCCACCAACGGATTTGGCTGTGGTTGTAGCTAATGTTACCAGGAGCTTCGAGTGAGCTCAAGTCCACACGGCCTCCGCGAAAACACTCACTGTGCTGAAAATAGCGTAGCAGCTCGGAATTCCCATTTTATTCCCACCCGGCAGAGGTAATTATCCAAACTGAGGATAGAAGTACGCAGACTGGAAACTTGTGACGTGAACCTGGCGTCTTTGGCTCTGAAAGGGTATTAATAACTTCCTTTTCTGACGTTTGCTCTAAGCCTGATGTGATTTGGAAGTTTTCCGTGGCATACTCTCCTTGACTTCCCACACCCTAATGCATGCCATCCTCCAGTTTCCTCTGCTTCGTCTTGCGTGATCGTACACCAGGGTCTTTTTTTTTTAAGGTGGACTCAATATGATAGAAAAAATGAAGTGGATTCTTCCAGACTTAAACAACTGTGTAACTGCAGCTTTTGATGTTGCACACATCTCTGTCAAGGAGAGTGTGGTGCTGCTGTTGTGACCGTCATGCTGCTTTTGCTGTCAGCATGCAAAGCAAACCTCTGATGTGTGTGTGTGTGTGTGTGTGTGTGTGTGTGTACAGTGCAGACCTCCCCTGTTGTATCATCAGACTGCAGCTCTCTGTAGGCTGTGGTTAGTGTAGCGGTGTGCACTTGTTATCTCTGCGTGAAATTTTACTTATTTACTGTATGCTGTAAAACCGGTTTTAAGCTCAGGCTTTTGCAGCTTTGGGTGTCTGGGACTTTTTGGGATTTTCAAGTGACAGAGATGCTTAAAAAGACCCACAGCCACAGGGCTTTTAACTAGCTTAGAGTTACTGTGTCTGACTTTGCTATGCCTTTGATCAGGTAGCTCATTCATAGCTGCGTTTGAACATGTCCCAGCTATGTGAGTGAGCCCCCTCACTCACACTGTTTGCTTTCCCTTCTCTTAGTTTAGGCTACAAGCAGTCAGCCTCAAGGTGACAGATCTCCTGGTCTTTAACTTTTAGCTTTTTTATGACAAGAAAGAAAGGAAGATGGGTTGCCTGAGATGACAAAGAAAAAGCAGTCCCCAGATATCAGCATAGAACTTTTCATTACACACATAACTGGAGCAGCAGGATGTGAATTCCACAGCAGAGCCTAAATCAGTCTGGACATGGGCCAAACTGTTTGATTTAATATTAAACCCAATCTCTGCTGGCCTCAGCCAGTATTTAACAGTCTGTCGTCAGTGTTGACCTCCCACCCTGGCGTTGGTGGCGTTGGGAACGATCATTTCTCTAGAGCCGTGTCTAGATATGTTGCTGTTTTTGTCAGCCTTTGAAAACATCTAAAGACAGATGTAAATGCTGTCACCTGTCAGCTGATATCTGTCACAAGTAAGGGATTAAGGTAGACTGGATCATTCATGGCCATATGGAGAGCATTGACTATCAGTGCTCTTTAACAACCAGCTTCTAATCCAGTGTTGGGGGTTTCTGATAGAACAAGCTCTCCTACATTGTGTTTAAATAGTCCTTTTTCAGTATGTGTCACTTTAACATCAATAGTTAGCATTGATGTAAGTAGGGCTGGGTATCGTCACTGATTTCTAGAATCGATTCAATTCCGATTCACAAGGTCCCGAATCGATTCGATCCACGATTCGATTTAATTCGATTCGATTCGATTTAAATCTGGGAAATTTTGACAGTCAGAGATATAATTCAGATCAGGACATTTACATATTTTTGTATCTATAAAAAGGAAGCTGACACTCTCAAGACTTTATCCAAGGTGTGAGCATCACAGCAGATGCCTTTGTGTCAAAGTAGCTGAAGATAAAACACAGAAAAACATGTAGGTGATTTTCCTGGCCTGGGATTTTATAAAAATATTCTGCAGTACATCAAAAACGAAAGAAAACGATTAATTAATGAACATTACCTCTGACGTTACAGCGGTTTTATTAGAGACATGGCTAAGCATTTTGCATTTTGAATAATTTTAAAAAGTTTCAATTTGTTCAGTATTGAACAGCAGAAATTAGGTTTTCTTTTCGGAAGAATGTAAAAGGGGAAAAAACAGCGGCCGACAGCGCTGTAAGCAACAGTAGACTTGTGTAACAAGCAAGCGAATAATGAAGAAAGCGAAACTGTTCGAGAGAGAGAGGGGGGGAGAGGGGGAGGGAGAGAGGGAGAGAGAGAGAGCTGCGCATCGCAATGGAAGCAAAACAGTAAAAGAGTGAATTCATGACGATGTTTATGTGAAGCGTTTGGATCTTCTTTTGCTGCTGATTCGGTCAATATTGTTTGGAGAGAGATCAAACTAACAGCTTTAGAATCAGCGCATAAAGGGCGTGAACACAAAGCGCGGACCCGGATCAGCGAGCTGTCGGCTTTCAGCCCCGACTGTGAGAAAGGCGACATCTAACTGATTCTGATCCGCGGGTCGCGCTGTATGTTTAAGTCTATGTGCAGAATCCCTGTACCTGCTCTCATTTACTGTTTGGTGGTTCTTGAAATTTTGTGAGATGTCACCAGAGATTCTGGCATTTCGGACAAAATAAATTTATATTAAAAAATCGATTCAGGATTTTAATGAATCGATTTTACGTTATCCAAGCCAGAATCGATTTTAATCGATGAATCGATTATAAAAACCCACCCCTAGATGTAAGCCATCTCAGACTGCCGGGACCTGTTTGACACGCATACCTGCTGTTTGCTTATAAAGCTACTGGTTAAGTCCCTAGTAGAGCAGGACCTGTTTAAATATTAGCTTAAAATAGGGGTCCCACTGAAGGCGAGTTTGACTAGTTGACTGAAACTTAAACTCCATTTGTGTTTAATGTGTGTTAAGGCGTCAGTAAAACAACCTGTTAAGCTGTTAAATGGGGAGAGAATCCAGGCAGTGAGTGTCTTTTCTCCTAGCAGCACACTGCTCTTTGTATCAGCCACCTCTCAGATCAGGGGGGAAGGAATGCAGTTATGAGTTTCCTCCTTACTGATCGTGTGTGAGTGACTGAGTGAAGCACGCAGCCTGCCTGGCAGTCGGCTCGCTTGCGTGGCCTTGTGTACCCCCCAACACCCTTCGCTCCTTCCTTCCTTTCCCCCCTTTTCTCTCTCCCCTGTAACATCCTCCTCTCTGTCATCAGCTTATATAAGATCCCAAAGTCTTCACCTGCGCCGTGCAAGGCGAGTCAAACCAGTATAGCTCGTCTATTGATTGTGAGCTCACAGACAGGACATATGGTGGGAATTTGCTGCTCTTTGCATTTACGAATTTGATAGCTATGAGTGTAGTTGGGATATGTATATTTAGATTGAATAATATTTTTTCCCCAGCTGAGTTGAATCAGAATGCGCAATGACTAACCAGAGTTGCAGCAGAGGTGGACAGACACTTCACCTGGTCTGGGTTCTTTCCTCTTTTTTTTTTTTTTTTTTTTTTTAAATTGTTCTCTTGGCACAAAGACAATAATCATTCTGACACATGCACATGTGAAAACTATTCAGTCTGTTTTGGCTTCTCTAAAATATACAGGTAACAGTTATCACCTATGTTAAGTTTGGAGGGTTAAGGGATGATTTTCCTTATGTATGTTTTAAAACCTTGTAATGAATGCTTGAAAAAGTATAATGAAGTCGTGTGGTTTAATTTCAGTTAATTAATTTAGTTCAACTTCAAAAATTTTTTTTATCCTGCAAGTCAGTACTTTTACTTGGTAAGCAAAAGGTCACTGGTTCTATTCCAGCCGGAGATGGAAATCCCCTTTGGGGTTGCGTAAGGAAGAACATCCGCCATAAAAACTCTGTCAAACAAAACATGCAGACAATACCTGCTGTGGCCAGTAGCTGCTCCTTCTTCTATAACTGGGAAGAGGTAAAGCAAAATGGACAGCTTCCTGATTGAATAGAAAACAAATATCCTATCTGTGTTAGCTCATGCCATCTGCAGTGTGTCATGGTACAGTTAAATGCAGTTTATCCTACAGCGCTAGACTGGATTTATGGAAGTATTATTGTCATGTGGAGCTTGCAGCAGATCTTCAGAGTAGAATTGTTACTGTTGCCATAGACTTGAGTTGGAATTCATTTGACTGTCTTGATTATGATATTTTCGGGCATTTGCTGATCTGTTCGTCCAATGAACACCACTTTGTTTACCTAATAAAATATTGGTGATGGTAATACAGCCAATCACAAGTCTTCAAACATAGGGAAGATGGTTAAATATAGGCCTAAATGACAGTTGGATGTATCAGTGTCTGGTTCTATAGGCAACCACTTTACAACCAGTAGTAATTGCTTCAGTCATTTTCCTGTGTTGAAGAACTTGAGCTCTGAACCCACCTACTGTGCTTTGCTGCATTTCATTGATATTGCACGGCTCCTGGTTGCTAAATCTGCATTGGTCTGTTCCTGTGTGAACACTCCTTGATAACTTCAGAACACTTCACTGGGGTATCTGGACGTTTAAAGAGCAACACTGGACTAGCTTACAGGACTACTAGTTACTCAGAGCTGACTTGCTGGGACTAAATACTTTAAATGATCAGGCCAGTAACAAAGCAGCCATTCAGTTAGTCCATCAAGAAGTGTTGCTCTTGTCTCTTGATATGAGAAGATTTAAATAGAAGATAGAAACTTAGACATTTTAAAAATTTCTTGTTAACTGCAGTAAAATTCAAGGCCTTTAGATCATCATTGGATTCAGTTTTAAGGTGTCAATATTAGGGCTGCACGATTAATCGTTAGAAAATCGCGATCTCGATTCATACTTATGTGTGATCTCATTTCCAAATGACAACGATTTAAAAAAAAAAAAAAAAAAAGAAAGGGAAAAAAAAGACGACGATTGTACCGCATTTTGATCCGGGACGTAATCTGCAAGAAAACAAGCGCTCACTCTTCCTGCTCAACAAATGACAAGGGCGGAGCCTTATACCACGTGATACAGAAGCTGTGCCGTGTGATGCTAAAATTAGCAGGGAAAAAACAACGGAGAACACGTCAGGGATGACGAGAAAGTGACAGGAGAAAATCCGTCCCGGTCAACCACCCAAACATCAATAACGGGAACCTTATACAGCGCTTCCCTATACCCGTCGAACTCCCGCAGGCACAAAGACATTACAGAGGCTATCACTTATCACCTGACCAAAGATATGGCTCCTATCAACACTGTGCAAAACGAGGGATTTAGGAAAATGATCAACACCCTAGACAAACGCTACACAGTGCCGTCCCACAACTATTTTTCTATTGTTGCACTACCTGCTCTATACACGCAGTGTCGAGCAACGGTGGAGACGGAATTTCAAGCAGTACAACATTTGGCAATGACAAAATGTGAGACATTTGTTGTTTTTATGTTTATTTATTGTTTTTATGTTCAGTTTCAACTGTTACGAAGTTGATGTGCAGTTAATAAGCGCAATAAATATTTATACTGGAAAAGAAAATCGTGAGAGAATCGGGATCTCAATTCTAAGCAAAAAAATCGTGATTCTCATTTTATGCAAAATCGTGCAGCCCTAGTCAATATCCATTAATGCCATTATGGTTGTCCTAAATTTGATCCTCTACATGGGACTGGAACTGAGCTTGGCATCTAGTGGCTATTGGCTCTGTAAACCCTGACCCACTTCAACACTTTGCTGTGCAGATGTACAATTTTTGCATTCCAGTATAACCTCTGAATACACATGACACACAAACAAGAAGCAGCTGTTTGAGTTAATATTCAGATTTTAAAAGAATACATGTTTGTTAATGCAAGTCTAGTTTTAGTGTCCAGCTGGATCAGTTGTTGTAGCAAATGACCCAAATACAGCGGAGCTACATTTGAATGAAGTGGAGTCGTTTCACGTATTAGTGAATATTTAAAGACCCAGATCAGAGCTGAATGCAGTGAATTATAAAGGGGACCTGCTGAGTCAGCGTTTCTTTTATATCGCAGTCCCAAACTCTGTCGTGTGCGTGTTTCCAAAGTGGATCAAGTCCTCAAACATAAGCCGTCTCCCTCTCTCACTAATGTCACAGCAGCAGCAAATATGTCAAGAATCCTTAAGTACCGCTCCACCACGCCTAGGTGTCATCACACTGTTACCGTCACTGTTACTGGTTTTTTTTTTTTTTTTTTAAATTTCTTTCCTAACATTACTTTTGCTAGTTTTTTCACACCCACATCAGAGACGGCTGACTTTGCTTTCCCTGTGTGGCCGTGCTCAGTAGTCAGTAGGGCAGCAGCATGGATGTGTGCATTGTATCCACTCAGAGATGTGGTTGCATCTCCATAGAAATGCCGTCTGTTGGCTGTGAGAGTGAGGCTCCGTGGGTCTGTTGTACAGCCAAGCAGCGTTAAGTGGTTTGTAAATGTTAATGTTTCCAGGCATTCCGTATCATGATCCATATCTATCAGAGACAAGAAAAGGCCTGAGGGAAAGGGGTTTATCACACATGTCCGTAAGTGCGGTGAGTCAGCAGCAGCTGGACCTGCTGTTTTGTCTTGGATTTACACCTGGCTTACCAAGTGCAGTCTGGCTCATTCAGACACATCCTGCTGCATTTACACACTTTGTTTTCACCCACCCAGATAACATACAGAATGCTGAGAGGTGGTGTGACAGTGTGCAGTTGCCCATATCAGTACACACATACAGTTTCCCACACGTAGACTATGCTCGTTGGTTGTCTGTTTTGGAGATGAAATGGATTTGTTTCTTATGGATTTTGATGTGCAGAATCCAAATACGACACTGGTATTGTGGTCACTTTGCAGGGCGTTTGGGATGGACACCCAATTAATGGAAACAGGTTAGGGTTATGGAAATGGTGGTTAAGAGGAGATGAACACTGTTATGAGCTGTGGCACCAAACAGGAGGTGCTCTCTGTCATCAGCTGGAGCTCCTCTGTTTTGACTATTCCTACCATTTAATTGCTGTGCTTCTGGGAGCTCTTGTCTCTCCGTTCCAGTTGTGCATTTAGAGCAAGACAGTAGAAGCACTCCTGCAGCAGGGATGTGGCTGCCGCTGGCCACATTATTGATGTATTCTAAAAACTTGAGGTGCTTTTACCCCCACCACTAGAGCAGGGCGATATGGCCAAAAATATTTATCACGATATATATTTGAAAATTTGCGATAACGATATAACTGACGATATAATTGATGCGAGACAAAATACAACTCCACAACATTACTAGCGCAAAAAGGCAACCTTCCATTTATTTTCACTTAAACAAGAAGCTGGTTTTTATGTACATTAAAGCTTTATAAAAATTTAACAGTGCAAATGCAAATTCCTTGCTGAAAGTTTAACCAAAAGGCATTTCCAGTAGAAATGGGCTGACATATCCTGAGCATAACCATGTATAATATCCACTGAAGTTAAAAAGAGGTGCTTTGCAACATTAAACTGCAGTGTGCAGTACGTATTTTTCGGACCATAAAGTGCACGGGATTATAAGGCACATTAAGCGAAACAAAGCAGTCAGATAAATCAAACTTTATTAAACTAATTCTTCTTGCTTCCTCCACTTCTGTACCATTGATTCATTAATGCTGTATTCTATCACAGCTGCTCTATTCCCATGTTGTTGCAGTATATTAATGACTAACCTCGTATTGTGGATGGATTATCTCAGTTGTTCTCCTGACTGAAGTTTGGTCCGTTTACAGCATCCTGCCATGCGATTGCATTTGTCTCTAACCATGAAGAACCTTCACGTTAACTTTTATCGAGTGGAAAAGTGTTAGTGTTCGTCCTCCAGCTTCACTGTTTATGTTATGCTAACATAGCTGTGTCGCTACCGATCAGGTAGCACATCATTATATACCAGCTAGCCCAACTTCAGTAACCCTATAAACGTCACTGCTGTTTAGTTTCCTGTCTTCATTTATGTTGGAAGTGATAGCAGAGCTGTACGTTTGATTTTTTTTCAGAAATCTCTATATCATGCTTAGGTAACTAGCGAAACTAGCGAGCTAACTTCCGCTAGCTTCCTGCTAACTTCTAACTCCGTTAAATGTAATACATTTTGTTTTCATGGATGCCTGGAAGTTAAACTTCATAGTTACACCTGGTAAAGCAGCAATGCTGATCGTTTTAATAAAGATGAAAGAATTTAGACAGTTTTTAACTCTCAGTGATGCTGCAGTGTTCATTTGACCTGAAGAATACGGAGTTTAGGACCCAGATTACTCCCAGATTTAAGAGCATCTTAGTCCGACAAATACGACAATAACGACGGCCGCTTGCATGTTCTGCAAAAAAAATGTGCTTTGCCGTGTATCTGACGGACAAACACCAAACCAGTTCCACATCACTGAAGTTGCACCATTTTTACAAACCAATTCTGGTTCATCTGTTTCACTCAACAATCGGCCATGTGCGTATGAAAACAAAGGCACTGCGCATGCGAGTTTTACTCATATTCTATCGCGATATTTCATTTTCCTATTGTTGCCTAACAGTATTACCGTGAACAGTATAATATGGCCCAGCCCTACCCACCACCACCACCATCGATACTGTGTTCACATTAGTTTGGTAAATGATTCAAACTAAGGTCCAGTTAATTTCACATCATTGATGCAGTAGGATAGCTGTGCACCAGTAACGGAGCCAATCTATTGTAGTCTGGTGTCACCTGGCCATGAAGGACTAGCAGACCTGCTGACCTACATCTACACAGCAATACAAAGATGGCGAGGCACCTGTAGGCCCGTCAGCTTCCTGCTTCGGTGCTGAAAGTTGTTTGTCAACGCCTAGCAAACAGTGAGTGTATGTTCAGATGTGCTGTATGGCAGAGCCCAGTTATGAGGTGTTATGAATATAAACTGTAAAGCAGTGTAGCTGTTTCTGGGGCAGAGGCCAGGACTAGAGAACTTGAGGATATGCCTTGTCTGTAGGGCTGCCATGATTAGTTGACTAGTCACGATTACGTCGACTATTAAAATCGTCGACGACCAATTTAATAGTTGATGCGCCGTTTGAAGCTTTGTAAGATCCTGAAAGACGCAGGAATAAGTAGTAGGATTTAAGAGTATAATAACGGACTGAAACAGAAGATGGCAGCACTGCATGTCCAGGGATGCCATCTGCCGTTAAACCCTGAAGAAGAAGAAGCAGTGTCCGGTTTCATAGCTGTGACCAGATTTAGCAGCCACATCCTTCGGAGGCTGCATTTGTAGGCGAATTACGTTACAGTGACACGGCGAAGCCTGTCCAAATTCAAAGACTCCCCCAAATGCGGCCGAAAAATGCGTCCTTCATTTCCCCAGATTTGAAGGATGGGTCGGGTGTATCCGTTGTGGCCCAACCTGTCTCAGAGTTCATAGCGCGGCCCAGCCAATTCCAGTTTTCAACAATGGCGGCAGCTACTTAGTTTTAATATTACTCTTATTTCTCTTTCTGGGTCACAAAATAAACTTGTAACATATTTTCAGGCGAGAATGTAGCTGTGTAAACCTCAAATATCTGCTCGGTTTAGCAAGACATCACATATTTGCAAAAGTGCTCCGACGTTTTCGGAGAACCACCAGCTCGATAGCTAGAGGGTTCAAGGCCCACTAGAGCTGGCGAGAACAGCGAACTCCCGGGGCACATCATTTTCAAACCCCCCGCGGTCTTTCACTACTCAGGTTAAACATGATATATAAGTCACTCAGATAATTTAAAAATGTCAAAGGAGCTTGCAAAGAAAAGCGTCTGGACTTCTTTAAGTTGCTTGAAGACGTTTCACCTCTCATCCGAGAAGCTTCTTCAGTTCTAAGGTCAAATGGTGGAGAGTCCCAGATATAAACCTAGTGGGAGTGACCCCCCACGGAGGGACAAAAGGACCCCCTGATGATCCTCTAATCGCCTGAGCCAAGGTGTGAAACTGGGTGTGGGTCCCAATCAGCCAGAGTTTCGGGTGTGTTCATTGTGAAACCTGGCCCCACCTTATCATGCGAATTCCTGAGGTCAGATGGCCCAGGATGTGAGTGGGCGTTAAGGCGTCTGGGAAGGGATCTCAAAACTGGATTATAGATGGCAGAGAGTTGGTGTCGTAAACCCCCGCCTCTGTTCAAAGATGGTCGCTCACAGTGGACATAGATGGCTTCTTTCACTCCTCTTTCAAACCATCTGTCCTCTCTGTCCAAAATGTGAACATTGGCATCCTCGAAAGAGTGTCCTTTATCCTTAAGATGCAGATGGACTGCTGAGTCTGGCTCAGGCGATTAGAGGATCATCAGGGGGTCCTTTTGTCCCCCCGTGGGGGGTCACTCCCATTTAGGGATGGGTACCGGTGTCCGGTGCCATGATGGCACCGGTTCTGACATAAACGGTAGTAACCAGACCGAAAAGCAGCGCACATTTCGGTGCTTTATTTCGGTGCTTTTTTTTCCTGAGCTGTGATACACTTTAGATTCTAGCCAATCATTTTACGTTTCCGAGGATAGTAGGCGGGGCCAGGTACGTACGTTCTGTTAGAGCAGAGCTACAGATTAAAAATGTCCAAGGCAAAGCGGTCAAAAGTCTGGCTGTACTTCACAGCAAAGTATGCAAACTCAGCAGCCTGCAACAAGTGCTTTAAGCCGATACTGTGATACTGTCAAAGGAGGTAACACCTCAAATCCGACGAAACACCTGGCGACGCATAGCGTTTTTTTTAAAAGCCCAGAAATGCGCCGTATTTGATAGCTTGCTGCGAGACCTCACACCGAGCACATCTACTGCGGGTGGGTTGCCTGTTATGCAACATCCCCCAAAAACACGAAGAGGAGAGTCCTGGCCCCTAGCCCTGCCAGTGTAGCAGAAATGATGACGGATGATGGTGGCAGCAGCAGCCGTTCTTCTCTGCGTGAATAGCTAATTTACGTTGAGTAGGCTAACCACGTTATTACATTAATGCATGTAAGGTGAACTAGCAAACATCATCATAGCTACATGCGGCTGTCCTCTTGTTTGATGGCAGATACTCCCTTCACCCTGGCTAAAAAGGCTAAAATGACCAAAGAAAAAGTGGAAAACAGTTAAACATGAGAGGTTTAGGACAAAGTTTGTGTTTTTTCCATTGTTTAAGCACTGCTTCCAGCCAAGAGTGATGCCATATATGCCCCATAGCTGCAGAAAAGGCTAACATTGTTATATTTTTACAAAAAACAGCTGAACATGAGAGGTTTTTGGACCAATTTTGTGTTCTCCATTCTTTAAGCACCGGTTTGAGCACCGTTTGAGCACCGGCACCGTTTCAAAAGTACCGATTTGGCACCGGTATCGGATAAAACCTAAACGATACCCATCCCTACTCCCATTAGGTTTATATCTGGGACTCTCCACCATTTGACCTTAGAACTGAAGAAGCTTCTCGGATGAGAGGTGAAACGTCTTCAAGCAACTTAAAGAAGTCCAGACGCTTTTCTTTGCAAGCTCCTTTGACTACGATGACCTGGATGACTGAGAACCTTCACAGACATAATTTAAAAATGTTATTGTTTGGCTTTTTTCAATGTTTTATTTGTTCCTCAGTAAATTGGTTTGGCTGAGATTAAAGTTACAGTTTTTACACAGCTGAATAAATGTCAAACAGAGAACTGATTAAACAGAAGTGTGAAATGGTAGAGAATTTACTCCAGTATCCTGTTGTTATATTTTACATTTGCATTTACAATCTGCAAATTTCATTAAAAGTTTAATAAACTATCATCTTGTCTTTATTTTTAGTTAGCACATACCTTAAACACTTCAAGCTGTAAGCTAATGATAGTTATATAAGAGCAGGCGCACGCTGGTGCGCTTTACGTCCAATGGATGCATGATCCGATTAGTCGACTAATCGCAAAAATAATCGGTGACTAGTCGACTATCAAAATATCGTTTGTGGCAGCCGTACTTGTCTGAAAGTTGCTGCTTGATCTGAGCTTGTCCAGCTTAGGCTATTAGGAGACTTTTCTTCACTTTCAGTTTTCAGGAAACTCTAACTTTCACCCTCAACGTTACTTCATAGGTTGCAGCTGTTTCAGCCTCAGTCTTGCTGCCCCGTGGCCTGACTCTAGTGACTAGGCAGGAAGTTTGCTGATGCCACGCACACACAGTACCTGTACGCCGTCTTTTAATGCGCCCATGCTTAACATATTTGGAAAGGCATTTCCTCCAAGGAACAAACCAAGAGGACTTTGTCCACTGCTACACCAACAACTAAACAAAAACGCATTCTAAAACAAAGAACCCCCCCCCTCCCCCAGTCCCACACAGATCAACACAACCATCAAACATATTACAGGAATATATAGGGCTGTGCGATATGACCAAAATCTCATATCCCGATATTAAGACATCTATCGTCCGATAACGATATAAATCACAATGATGCAACATTTTCTGTAAATTCTGTGAATCTCAGGCAGTTCGACTTCTGTGAAGTGTTTCCAGCTGGGCGTCATAGACCTAGAGTCGAGTGTTTTAACTGATGCATGAAACTATACATTTTTAGACATAGGTTGTGACGGCTGCCGTTTTCTTTGTGAGTATTTATTATCATTATTATTATTATTATGTTTTAAGAAAAACATGACATCTTTAAGCCACCGGGAAATAGTAGGATATTTAACAGACTTCCAATGCAACAATATTAGACGTCTCGCTAATAGGGATGTGAAGGCTATAATATCCTTTTGTGTGGAATCAAGTGTAAGTGAGCGATCAGGAATCCCGACTACAGCAATCAGAGGACAAGGATGAAGAGTTACCCCAAGAACAGTTGACATAATAGCAAAATACCCTGTCCAGAAACCTTCTAGCTCAGGACACAGAAAAAAACATGTGGCTAAGGTGACAAGGAGAGCCATGGCATTTATCACATTTATTTTCCACTTCTGGATACAATTCAGAAAGTCTAGACTTAGAGAAATGCACCCTGTGTATGACCTTAAATTGAATAAGTCCAAGATGAGCACAGGAGGTGGAAGATCGTACCCTCGCTATAGCCTGTTCCCAAGACTCCTCATGTATTCGAATTCCTAGTTCTCCTTCCCATGTACACTTAAGCTTAACATTAGAGTCCTTACTAAAAGACAAGATAGCATCATAGAGTTTCGAAATGGTTCCTCTGTGATGAGGAATAAATGATAACGTCGTTTCTCACTGCTGTTCTGGAGGTAAAGAGGGGAAATTTGGGAAACACTTGGCAACAAAATTTCGAATTTGAAAATGGCGAAACAAATGGGTAATAGGGAGATTGTAACGAGAAGACAAATTGGGAAAACTATTGAAAACACCATCCACATATAAATGTTTGAACTGTTTTATACCCTTGTCACACCACACGTCTAAACTGAAACCAGATTTTGAGTGTGTTAAGAACCACCTAATTATCCAGAATACTTAAAACAGCAAGGATGGAGCGTACAGGGTCAGTCATATATAATAACAAGTCATCCGCATACAATGATACTTTATGTGCAATTTCATTACGGATGATTCCCCTGAATACAGAAGAAGGTCTCAATGTAATAGACAGAGGCTCGATGGCAATGGCAAAGAGTAAAGCTGACAGAGGGCAACCTTGACGACAACCACGACCCAGCGCAAAATAATCAGAGTAAACATCATTAGTTTGAACACTGGCTTTAGGGGACGAATAAAGAAGCCGAATCCAGGAAATAAATTTATCGCCAAAACCAAATTTCTCTAAAACTGCAAACAAGTACTCCCACTCCACCCTATCGAAAGCCTTTTCAGCATCTAAAGAAATCACAAGTTCAGGAAATTCAGATAGATGCTTTGAGTAAATAGCATTAAAGAGTGTACGGGTATTAAAAAACAATTGTCGTCTCTTTATAAAGCCATTCTGCTCTTCAGATATAATTCGAGGAAGCACATCCTCTAGGTGAGATGCAATTACTTTAGCCAATACCTTTGCATCGGCATTAAGCAGAGATAATGGCCTGTAGGAACCACAGGAGGTTGGGTCCTTGTCATTTTTGAGAAGGAGCGCTATGGTGGCTTGTGTGAAAGTAGGTGGTAATGAACCCGTTTCCAAGGATTCATTAAACACAGACAAAAGCAATGGTGCAAATTTACCAATAAATGTTTTATAAAATTCAATTGGAAACCCATCTGGGCCTGGAGCTTTATTAGGCTGCATAGATGTAATAGCTTTTAATACTTCTTCAACAGATAATGGGGAGTCCAATTGCCCGGCAATATTAGTACCAATAACAGGGTTTAAAAGATTATGAAAAAATTCATTCATTTTAGCTTAACAAAGAGTAAAATGTTTTAAAGGTAGAATTAATTTCCAAGGGATCTGTAGTGATATTGTCATAAGAGATTTTAATACTGGGTATCACACGTGAGGAGGCATGACGTCGTAACTGATGTGCCAACAAGCGACTAGCCTTGTCACCGTATTCATAATATGAACCACGACTGCGTAGTAATAAGTGCTCAGCCTCTTTGGTTGACATAAGATCAAATTCTGCTTGCAAATCAAGCCGCTGCTTCAGTAATTCTGGAGAAGGGTTCAGTGTATAACTTTGATCAAGGTTACTAATTGCAGCTATAAGTTCTTTAAGCCTGGCATTAATCTTTTTATTAGCACGAACAGAGTAAGAAATAATTTGACCTCTCAGGTAGCATTTAAGAGTCTCCCATAGCAGAGAATATCAAACAGAATCATTTTGATTTAAGGACAAGAACTCCTCAATAGAGCTTGAAATAAATTCACAACATTCTTTATCCGCCAGAAGGAGGGAGTTAAATCTCCAAAGTGGAGGACTACGTTTATAGGTAGAAAGTTGAATATCCAATAGCAGAGGTGAATGATCAGATATTATAATACCAGAATAGTCGGAAGAATTAACACACGAATTAAGAGTTCTGTCGATGAAAAAATAATCAATCCTGGAATAAGACTGGTGGACCTGGGAGAAAAACGAAAATTTTTTGATTGAAGGGTTGCGAAATCTCCATGGATCAACAAGATCATTCTGTTTCATAAAATCTGAGAATGTTTTAGACATAGATGATGGAGTCAAATTACGAGGAAGAGATCGATCCAAGATTGGATCAAAAACACAATTCAGATCACCACCAAGGATAAGCAAATGAGTATTCAGAAAGGGGATGTTACTCAACAAACTATTAGCGAATTCAGCACCATCAAAATTCGGGGCATAAACATTTACCAACAAAACCTTTTTCTGCATTAGGGTATCAGCAACAATGATATATCTACCATTCCTATCAGCGATAACATTGGTCGAAGAGAATTGAACTTTCTTATTAATGAGAATGACCACTCCTCTAGCTTTCGAATTAAAATTTGAATGAAAGACCTGACCTACCCAAGGGCAATATAACCTATAATGATCCTTAATGTGAAGATGAGTCTCCTGTAAAAATGCTGTCAGAATTTAGACGTTTCAAGATCTCTTAATGGGGTTACCCATACATATTCCAACTAATGAATCTAAGAGGCATGCCTGACCCAGCAATGCTGGGGTCTATATTGCCATTAACCATTCATAAAAAGGAAGAAGAAAAGAACCAAACCAAAATGCCAGTGGCCATGAAGAGCTGAAATGGGACAGCCTCCCTCCCCAACCCTAAACACAAATACACCCCAAGTCTCCACAGAGCAGAACAAAGGAGACAGCAGTGTACCCCAAAGTAGCAAAAATGATTCACCAATGTGACTGGACTAATTGGAGTCCGAATAAAAATAAAAGCGGTATAACAGTGTGCGCGTAACATTAAACATGTTTTTTTTTGTTTTTTTTTTTTAAAAAGGGAAAAAAGAAAAAGACACCCCCCCCCCCCCCCCCCCACCCAAACAAACAAAAAAAAATCTCACAGTACAAAATATGATTTCCTCAGATGGAGAACTTTACAACACACCAAAAGTGCTTAAAATTAAAAAAAAAATTAATTAATTAATTAAAAAAAAAAAAAAAAACAACCAAAAAAAGATAACAGAAACAAAAAACAACCCAGTCCTGTGCAAATCAATGCAGCAAGCTTGGAGAAGATTGTGCTGGACTGGTCCGAAGTTCAAGAGTATATTATATGATTCAGTTTCATTATATAACAATGAAAATAAAAGGAACCAGCACACCAACAGTACAATAACTAGCACAACGGCCTAAGAAAACAATGCACAGATGGCGTTAAACCTAACGAGAGTGTGAACCCTTATTAGCATTACAGCATCAAACTGAGGGGCTATCGAGGCTCACCCAGAGATCAAAGTTTTGACATAATCACTGGCCTCCTCTGCTGAAACAAAGTCCTTCTCGACACCCTTATATGTGATGCGGAGTTGCGCTGGATGAAGCAGGCCATACCGAACACCTTCAATGCCACGGAGTTGCTGCCTGACAGTGTTGAATGCAGCACAAGCCCGTGCCACCCTGGCGGTATAGTCGGGGCAGACTGAGATGGTCCGGTCTCTAACTTTAATCTGTCGGCGTTCTCTAGCACGTTGTAAAATGTCAACACAGTCAGTGTGGTAATGAAACCTGCATACAATGGCTCGTGGACGGTCGCCAGGCTTCGGTGCGGGTTGGAGGGTCCTTTGCGAACGATCCAAAAGCGGCTCCTTCCCCAGATCAAATGCTTCTTTTAGCAAGGAGGCTACGGCAGCAGTGGTGCACGTGTCAGGGCCCTCCGGTACTCCCACTATCCTAACATTGTTGCGCCGCGACCTGGACTCCAAGTCTTCACACTTATTTTCCAGCTTGGCTACATGAGCTGTGAGGCCCTTGATAGTGTTTTTCATCTCAGCTATATCATCAGAGTAGACAGTAAGTGCGTGCTCCATCTCCTTGACCGTACCTTTTAGCTCGGACATGGTAGAGTCATTGGCAGCTTTATCGATCGCGTCTTCACCGCCTGCAGGTCGAACTTAATGGTAGACAAGGCATCACCCAGAGTGTCCTGAAGTTCCTTTTTAAAGATGTCGGCGATATCTTTCCTCAGCGAAGCCAACAGCTCGACCTTGAGAGCCTCAATATCAGGATTAGCTTGGCACGAGGGTCCATGGTAGTCCATGGTAATATTATGTTGAAGCACAGTACACAGTACGACGGCTCACTCGAGGTATTCAACATACCTCGAGTGAGCCGAGGTATGTTGAATACCTCAACATGGTCGCGGTTTGCAAACTAGGCCTCAGTTGTGTTTGAATCCGGTTGTTCAGTCTGACGTCACTAGCCGTGTCTGGGTCTAAACTCCGCTGCAGGTCCATATATCAAACGATCACTATGGCATTACTGAGAGTTGAAAAACTGTCTTTAGTCTTTCATCTTTAATAAAATGATCAGCGTTCTGCTCTACCAGGTGTAACAACTGAGTTTAACATCCAGGCATCCATGAAAATGGAATTTATGACATTTAACAGAGTTAGAAGTTAGCAGGAAGTTAGCTCGCTAGCTTCCATGTAAATACAATATAGCATGTCCTGACTGCGGGGTTTTGGAAACAAATTAAAACGTACAGCTCTGTTATCACTTCCAGCATAAATGAAGACAGAAAACTAAACAGCAGTGACGTTTGTAGGGTTACTGAAGTTGGGCTAGCTGGTATATAATGATGTGCTACGTGACCGCTAGCGACACAGCTATGTTAGCATAATATAAACAAGCTAACTTTTTTTCCCACTCGATAAAAGTTACCGTGAGTGTTCTCGGTGGTCAGGAACAAATGTAATCGCATGGCAGGATGCTGTAAAAGGACCAAACTTCAGCCAGGAGAACAACTGAGATAATCCATCCATAATACGAGGTTAGTCATTCATATACTGCTGCATGGGCTGGGCTGTAGCTACATCCTAAGGTTTTAAAAACTGAGCTTGGTAAATGATTAGCGGTAATAAAAGCCGAGGGAGGTCAACGGTGATCACTGACTGTTTTAGGAGCTTTTTGAGATCAAATAGAAGAAAATACATAACATTAAACATGTTAACAACACAAAAGCCATATTAAACGCAGACTACTTTAGACCCGGAAGTAGGATTCGTCGCATCATCACTGAACAACCGGATAGAAGTAGTTTTAACATTTTTTGCTGCCATTTTACGCAGGCCCGAGTAAAACTTCTCAACAAAACAATCAACAAACCAAAACAGGACTGGAAATATAGCCGAAAAGCGCGAATGAATAACAATTTAATCGAAATCAGCGGCAGCTCCCAGACTCGCGTCCTACTCCATCAAAGCTCTTCCGGAAGTCCATGGTAATATTATGTTGAAGCACAGTACATATTACTGCTCGAGGCTCTTGACTACGGTAGCCGTAATGCTCCGACAATCGTGGCTATCTGACGGACAAAAACCATACAAGTTCCACATCACTGAAGTTGCACCATTTTTACAAACCAATTCTGGTTCATCTGTTTCATTCGACGATCTGCTTTTGTCCTTCTCATTCTCTGTTGCCGCCATGCTTTTTCCGCCATGTGCCTAATAAAAACAAAGGCACTGCGCATGAGCGTTTTACCCATATTCTATCGCGATGTTTCATTTTTTTATCATTGCCTAACACTGTATTACTGTGAACGGTATAATATGGCCCAACCCTAGACGGTATATTTTAGAAATAGCTGTAATCTTGACTGCAGCGATAGTCCTCCACTATCCTATACTATAGCATTTATATAGATGATATCATTGCCATTTATATGTTGAATACTGCCCTACTTCTCCATCACACCATGTGCATTAGCTCTGAATTCACAGGCTTTAGCTCTAGTTTGTGATGACAGTCATCATTCTGCTGTGTAGTATGATCAACACCTGCTGCAGGGGGTGATCAGAACAAGAGCTAGTATCAGCTGTAGTCAGAGGTGGTGAAGATGGAGGCAGTCTGATTGTAGGATGGCGTCTTCGCTGTACGAGCAGTTGAATGATGGTGGACTGTGAGAAATGGGCTTTGTATTGAAATTTATTGTATTTATTTTATCTGTATTGAAATACAAGGTGGGCAGGGCTGCAGCTAGTTGGACATTAATGGATTAAATGGAATGGATTAAACCTTAGAAATAAAAGCAAGCAAACTGTAGACTAGTAAAACAGTCACACATGGACATTCTTAGACGATTGGAGTAAATTCCTGTATATACTGACTTCAAATGCTGTTTGTGTGTGACTGTTTTGTTGTGTTACAGTTGTCTGACGAAAAAAGGAGTCGGTCTTCTGCGCAGGAAAAACCCTTTAAATTGGGACTCCTGCTGATATTTCCATACTGAGAGGATTCTCAGTGTTTTAGCAGTGCACAGGAACAGCTTGGAAGTGAGTGGTCATTGGTCATCACAGGCTAAATTTATGTTGTACGTGTTTGGTCATCTGACAGAAAAACTTGTATTCTGGGCTTAACTCACAACCTGATAGCCCTGTGTTTTGTTGATCTCACCCTACAGTAACACACATTTTAAAAGAAGATGCAAAATAAAACAGTTTCTTGGTTGCCTTCTCTCCACTGAAGACTATGAAAGCAATAATTATCTTAAGCTGACTTCCGTTGGCATATAAGTGGTGTTCAGAAGAGATTTGAGTCAGACTGATTGAGCTGTGCTGCTCTAAGCCAGGGTCTATTTGTGTGATCTCTGAGGGGCTGTTTTAAAGTCCCTTTGCTCCACATCCAGTCTTGTGCCCTGTGTATTGAATTAACTGAGGGTAGGTTTCTGCCTATCGGAGCTCTCCATTGTTTGTTTACTACCGGAGTTCGTATCTCTTCCTGTGGTTACACAGACAGATATTCCTAAATTATGGTCTGGGGCCTCGGCTAAGCTGTTTATTTTTCTGTTGCTCGGCTTGTGCTTCTTTTATGCATTTAATGTGTTTAGACTGTCGTTTACAGTGTAAATGCAGACTAGATTTCTTATAGGCTTTTGTAAAATTACAAATGTTGATAAAAGCCAACACTGTGTGGTTTATTGTCTAGTTCCATGAAGAGGAAGGAATGTAATTAGCTAACATGTGTGGAAGGATATCAGTTGAATAGCCAACGGTAAACTGCATAAAGTCACAGTTGTGCCAGGGCTCTAGACTAACTTTTTGCCATGGTTGCACTGGTGCACCTAACGTTTTTTTTCTTAGGCACACCAGCACAAAAGTTAGGTGCACCCAAATTTTTCAGCCGCATCGCTTAACACCACAGTTTTATATGTTCACTTTTTTCGTTGTTTTTTTGGGGAGTAATTGCTGACCATACAGACAATATTGATTTGTAAATGATTAACAACACTAAGTTCTTTATTTGGAACCAGAGATGGGCTGTAATCTGATTACTTTTTTCAAGTAACAAGTAAAGTAAGGGATTACTATTGCAAAAACTGTAATTAGATTACCGTTACTTTCCCGTAGGAACGCTGCGTTACTGCGTTACTAAAACCGTGATTTTTTTTTTTTTTTTTTGCGAGAATGTCTCACGACAGTGACGTAAGCAAGTGCGATGTTTGTGACAACAGCTGTGTGCAGATCAACAATGGATAATATATCGAGTGCGGGAGAGAGTATGAGCATGCAGCGTTTAAAGCGTGGAAGTACTGACCTTCCTTTAAGTTTGATTCCATAAAACGTGACAAAAACATTAGCATCCATTGTGCGTGGGAAGAAAACTTCTTTTTACAGCGAACCCCCCCCCCCCCCCCCCAAACTTCCAAGCAAGCACCGAGTGCGCAACGACGTAATGGGAAATTCACGCGATCAGTTCTTCAACTGACCGCGGCATACCTGCACCAGGGTAAACCTCCGCCTACCCTACTCCTGCTTTACAGGTGAAAATAGAGCAAAAGGACCGCTGAGTCTTTGATTTTATTTATTTTCTGCTGTGTTTTACTTGCATCTATTTGAAAGAGTGAGTGTAAACACACACACAAAAAAAATTATGTGCTGGAATGTGCAGAAAATAGGTTTAAATATTAAACAAATTTCTTCCAGTCAGAGAATGTTGCATATAATTAAATTTTTGCTTGATGCATAAAGTTAAAAGATTAAAACTAATAAAAAAAGTTTTAAAAAGGGACCTTTCCATTTGATTATGATGGATTATGTAGAAAAAGTAGAATTGGGCTGAAAGATCTATCGCTTTATCACCTATTCAGGTTGTAAATCGTGTTTTTAAAAAGTAACTAAGTAATTAATTACTTTTGAAAATAAGTAATCAGTAAAGTAACGGGATTACTTTTTTGGGGAATTAATCAGTAATTAGTTACTGATTACTTTTTCAAGTAACTTGACCAAAACTGTTTGGAACACAGTTCTACAAGAAAGATAAGATCGGGCCTTAACATAAAAGTTATCAATCGTTCTTTTCATCTTTTCTCATTACACACAGCTACATCCACTTCTGCAGTTTTGCACAGTTAAATTTTTAAATAGCTTTAATGCACATAAGTATTTTGTCTCGCGCCAATTATATCGTCAGTTATATTGTTATCGCACATTTTCAAATATATGTCGTGATAAATATTTTTGGCCATATTGCCCTGCCCTAGTAGTTACCATTAACTTAGCTTGCAACACGCTGACAGAAACTCTATTCAGTGTAACTGCAATTACACTGAGTCATTATTGTATTTATAAGTAAACAGATTATTCAGTAAAGGTGGTATTTACTTTTAGCTATAGTGAGATGGATGAATATTTTCAAAAAGAATGATCGGTGCCATATTGTTGCTTTTACGGGCAGTCTAAGGCTTTAGATTGTATTTTCTATTATAGCAGGATATGAAGCAGTAATTTTTCTGGTGTAGATTCTGGTTAGAGTAAACCAGTGCAGGCAGAGACAGTGCAGCTGGAGTATGGCAACCACAGTGAGAGATCCTACGTGTAACAGCTGAGTGACTTGAAAGCAATTTGGCCAATGAGCTGGCTAGAGGAAAGAACCCACAGAACATCTGAAATATCAAATTAAAAGGACAGGGATGGTCCCCTAGTAAGTCGTGGATGACGTCGTCGTCCTGAGTAGATTAAAAGATGCTAAAGTTAAAGATGCACATCAGTGTTTCCTGCTCAAGTAAGTTCTATGTGTGGAAAACGCTGATGTGACTCTGGTGTGAGGGTTGATGTTAATCACTCTGACATTTCGGAATGTGGCTCAAAAACTGTGCTGCCATGTAATACAGTGAGAGGTCAGCAGGCAATTGGGGCACTCTAAATGTACAGTAGAAGAATTGTAATGTCAGAAACTTATGATAACAATCCACATGGTTAATGCTGGTAGACACACTTTTGTTAGCCAGCCAATAGGAATGCAGCATGAAGTGATGTGGAAAAAGCAAAACAGACCCACAAGGGGTGCATGGTAGTAAACTATTTGGGTTTTAACAAAGCAGAAAATGCAGTGAGGTAACTGCAGCAGAAATTAGTTTGGGTGGTGTGGCCTACAGCTGTTCTTGTGACTAAAATAAGATGTAGCATGGAGAGATACTGCAGTCTCATGAAACAAATCTCATCAGCCTTTCTAGTGTCATTCTAGCAGTGTCAGCAGAGCAGGCCTAACAGGAAATAAACTTCTTCTAACTGGGGATAGTGAACATAAATCTACCAGTATGGTCCCTGCTGTTTTTAGTCAAATCAGTAGGAGGCTGATGTGAATCTGGTATTTGTCTGACCATTTTCCATAACAGTAAATGGACAACCGAATCATATCTGTTGGTGATCAGCCTTAAAAATTCCTGGTTAGGTTTCTGTGGTGCAATGTAAGTGTTTCCATCAGTGAGGCTGTCCAGCAGGCGTTTAAGGAGATCGTACCTACCTCATTGGTCCTCCTCTTCTGCTTGGTGTTTGATGCTGAGGGGAAAAGCTGCTGTGAGATCATTGGTCAGGAAACTCTACTTATTCTGCATGTTTTTGTTTCTGCTTGGTGCGAACTCAGCCATGTCAGCGGAGCCTTTCCGCTATGAGTCATGAGTTAAAAGGCCACCCTGTGTGGCTGGAATACCTCACAACCTGTCACTCCTCCTAAGACTGTTTATTGTCGGAAGCAGTTCAACCTGCTGTGCTGGATTCAGTCAGGCAGCCTCTCAGTATCTGTTTTTCTGACCTCCTTTTACTTATTGTGCATTTTCGTGTCAGTTTGTTGCTAAATACTGCAATTGGAGGGACCAGTCATAGCATGTACTTAAAAGATAAAAAAAATGTCTGTAACCACTGTGATATCCATCATTGGTTTCTGCAAGGAAACTTGGTATGTTAGTATTAGTGTTTTGGTTGCTGCCATATTGGCATTTTGGGGCCAGAGGTGACTGTATCTTGACAAAAGTTAAATTAGTGACAAGCTATGTCCAAAACTAATACAAAAGTATTGCATACAAACTGTAGAAGTGCTATACACAGACCCACATATCTGCTATTAAGGGCAGTGTAACCTCTTGTACAGTCTGTGCTGCACAGCAAGCCATAGTGTCTGCCATTAAGAGGTCTACTTCAGAGGCTGAAACTAACAGCAGCGTCAGAGTGGCCACACGTCTACCTTTAAACCTTACTGTACACTCATATTTTAATAGAACTTCATTAAAATTCAGTTGCTAGCCCTGGACCTGTTTTTGCCCCCTGGTTGGGTCACTGGCTGTGGTTTTTGTGTACCTGCGTCACTGACGATGTCCTCCTGTGTTCTGATGGACTTGGAGTGGCCCTTCAGCTTGTAGCAGATATCCAGAGGACTAATGTCTCCATCTAACTACTTTCATCACCATCTTTAGCAGATGATTGTGAAGTTGGAGTTAATCAAAGAAACTGAGCTAATTATTTTACTCAGATATTAAATGTTATATAGCCAATAAAATATTTGCGGAGGAGAAACATTAACTGTAACGGTTATGTATGACGTTTTGAACTGACTAGACTGTATATAAAAGATGGGCAAATCTGCATTCTTTCTGTGTGGCAAGAAAGGAGGAGATCCCCCCTGGTTATATAAAGAAGCCTGGTTACATATGAGTGATGGCCTTTGGCTGAGTTATAAATGGCAGGGATAGCTCAGTAGGTAGAGTGGTGGCCCCATGATTGGAAGGTCGGGGGTTCGATTCCCCTGAACAGCTACCCTGAGGTACCCCTGAGCAAGGTACTGTCCTTTCACACTGCTCCCCGGGCGCCCAATGGCTGCCCAATGCTTCACTGAGTGAATGGGTTAAAGGCAGAGAGGAATTTCCCCACGGGGATCAATAAAGTACACTTTCTTTCTTTCTTCTTCTTTCAATCCTGGGTAAATGTTCCTGATGAGTTCATGGGCTCAGTTGCTAGTTTCTGTTCTTAGTGGAAACATTGTGGTGTTTATTTAGTAAAACACAATCCTGTGAGAGTCAATAAGGGGGATGAAGCATTGTATGCTATAGTGGACATACAAGTTACTAAACTATGAGTGTAAAGTATGTCAGATCCACCCCATGAGTGTTGCATCTGCTCTGCTCAAGGCTTCACAACAAGACCTCACTAACCAAAGGGTGACAATGATTGTCTATTTAATCATCTGCCACAACTAGAATATACATCTGTGAAAAACTCTGTTAGCTTAGCTGTGCACAGATGTTGGAAGCTCAGTTGTCAGCACCATATTTTCCATATTTTTATTCCATATTATACAAAGTAATTGCTTTGTAAGGCAAGTTGTTAAAGGTCTTGGTTTTGACTATGAAAGAGCACTCTTTTCACTCAGTCAGTATAATCAAACATGTATTCATGTGTCAGCATAAGTGTGGTTTTTTTTTATTTATTTTTTAAATTTTTTTTATTTCAGTAAATACGCTTCAGTATACGGTAGAAGTCTGTACAGTCTGTGGCTATTGTTTTTTTTTTTCCTTTGTCTTTTTTGTGGTGTGTGGAGCATATTTCATATATTTCAGTTTGGTCTCAGACTAAACTTTTTAATGTGTAGTATTTTTCTGTTGAAAAATCTTGCTTATCCTGCAATTACAGATGTAGATAGAAACATTGAAGTTGCATAAATCATTTAGTTTGCCAATTACACTGATTGTTGGTAGGACCAGACATTCATAGAATCACATTCTTTCTGAATTATTATGGAAGCCCATTTGTGCCAGTGTGGGTGTTTTGCTTTGTTTTTTCTTTTTTTGTTTGTTTGTTTGTCGCCCCCCCCCGCCCCCCCCCCAATTGATGTAAAATCATGAACTTTGGACTCTCTTTTTTTTTTTTCCCTTTTCAAGTGAGAACATTTAGCTAATAATTGTGACTTTTACCATTTTATTTAAACGTTTAAAGAAAAAAAAAACAAGACTAGACTGTTAGCCATCGTTATTTTCGCCACATTTCTCAAAATAAGAATTTTAACTTTTGAGATTAAACGTTTTAGTGTGTGTGTGTGTGTGTGTGTGTGTGTGTGTGTGTGTTTTATGGGATAGTAGTGATATTTTCCTTTAAATCCTTTAAATGTATCAGTTAAATATTTCACTCAAGGGTGTTTAAGAGATTTATGTGTAATAAACAATTTTACAAAAGTATCGAATTTTCAATTTTTCATTAAATTTGGACTTCATCTTGGCTCATCCATTCCCCCCCTGCCTTTCCCCCCTCTTTATCATTTCATCATCCTTGTCTGGAGTAGAGGTTGTGGTGGAGTATGATTATGACGCGCTCCATGATGACGAGCTGACCCTGCGACCTGGCGACATCATCAAAAATGTGCGCTACGTAGAGGAGGATGGTTGGATGGAGGGGGACCTCAATGGGAAAAGGGGCCTCTTTCCCGACAACTTTGTCAAGGTGAGAGATAGATTAGTGTTCATCTATCAACTGGCTTATATCAAATTGCAGCTTGTTTGTTGGAGTAGAGCTAACCGTGTTGTCTATCACACTGTTAGTGATAATCCTATTGAAACTGGGAGCATTATCAGAGTATAGCAGTCTGCTACACAGAAGAATTTTTGTGCTTTATATTTGTGTGGATGCTTTAAGCATCCACACTATTGAGTTCCTCTTGGGACTTCCGTACACTTTTTGGCACTTAACTACTTCCACAATTTTCAGTCGATTTTCACCGTTCAAATTTTAAACTATTCTGCTATTTCTGCTAATGTGTGCTATGTCTTTTGGTATTTTTCACTATTATACTTTTTAAAATATTAAGCTTAATTTGTCCCATTGAAATGAATGGGAAACTTCTGCAATTCTGCTAAAATTTGCTTGTTTTCGAAACTTAACTACTTCCTCATATTTTCACGTAGAACAAGCATTCAAACTTTAAAATGTTCTCAAATTATTGGGCTATTCAGGTATAAATCAGCTTTTTCAAATCTTTTACCGTTTTACTTTTATGCCTCTTAAAGTTTTCAGTTGCAAAATTGTGATTTTTCACAAAATACATGCGTTGTTATGGTTGCTATGCACTTGGCTTCCAGTGTGCCACTGAAGGTTTTGCAGTCTTCTCTTCATGTCCGAACAACTTCTTGCTACTTGCTCAATTTTCACTCAACTTCCACAAATTATACATCAAAACGTAGGTATTTTTGCTGGCTTTCCGAAAATGTCACTATCATTGTTGTGGGATTTATAGAATTTTGGCAAATCTCCTCAGACCAACACAAAGTCGCAAAACTCTCCATAGAAAGTCAATGGAGAGCTTGTTCAAAATCACCGCTTGATTTCTGTAATGAGAGGCATATTCCAATCGTCATATCTCCTTAACGAAGCAAAGTTAAGACATAAGGCTTGTCCCAGTATATCTTCAGACACTCCTGACGCTCACAATTCAAGAATTTTTTTCTCACCTATTGCCGTTCTGAAATGAGTTAGACTTGTTTGAGAGTAGGAAATTTGTCCTTCGCTCAGATTTCTTCAGATTTCAAACTCTGGAAATGAACCACTTTTTTCTCTCGTCATATCTTTTTAATGGATTTCCACAGAGACCTGAAAATTTCCATGATTGTTCACCAAAGCCTGCTGTCTCTTACGGTGAAAGAATGATATCGATACTCCAAATAGATTTAGAGTTAGAAAGCGTTGTTTGAGGGCAAGTCAAGGCAGTTTTTGCTTTGCTCTACTCAGTTATGGTGCATTAGAAGTCAAATATCTTTAATAATTCATATTTTAATGATAAATTGTCAACACTTTAAGATTCCCCCATCTCTTCTGAACAAAACGGTGTAAGAATGACCGTTCTAGCCCCTACGGTTAGGAAATTATGGTCATTTGTTTGAGGGGAGTCGTCATTACGAGAAATAGACTGCAAAAATCCTGTGTCTCTTTGTGCTGCGTGCACCTGTTTTGGCGGGAAAAAGTGCACAGGCTCTCTGATTGGTGGATTCAAATTGAGCAGCTCCCAGGCTGCTTGACTGAGCATGAAACTTGCTTCTCTCTCCCTGTGTGTGTGTGTGTGTGTGTGTGTGTGTGTGTGTGTGTGTGTGTGTGTGTGTGTGTGTGTGTGTGTGTGTGACAGAGAGAGAGAGAAAGCCTTTTTATGGGATGATCTCATTGTAAGATTCAAATTCAATATATTTAGACTGGTTGACTGAATTGGATCTTGTGTGTGAGAGAGAGAGAGAGAAAGAGAGAGAGAGAGAGAGAGAGAGAGAGAGAGAGACCCTCTTTAGGGCAGCATCTCATTGTTGGAAAAAATATAATATATTCAGACTGGTTGACTGGCATAGACCCTCTGTGTGTGTCTCTCTCTCTGTGCATTTGTGTATACATATTTGATTTTGTGTGTATCTGTTGGCTGTTCCTTCTTGTTTTTTAAATTTATTTTTATTTCTTTATTTTTTTTTTTCACAGGTGAATAACAGTTAGTTTTGAGGGAACTTAACCATGTTCCGTTTTTTTTTCAGCTTGTCATCTTACATTTTCCAGTATTTTCACTTAAGTTATTACTATTCTGTTCAATCATAGTATTTGTTCTAAATCATTGTTATTATGCTATATTGTAGTATTTCTGCTAAATCATACTATTTCTACTATATTATATTTTTCTTTCTAAATATAGCATTTCTGCTATATAATTGTATTTCTGCTATGTTATAATATTTGTGCTAAACCAGAGTATTTGTGCTGAAACATGGTATTTCTGCCAAATTATAGTATTTCTGTCAAATTATAGTATTTGTGCTGAAACATAGTATTGATTTAAAATTACAATATTCATAGTTCAACACAGTGTCTCTGGTAAATCACAGTATTTCTGCTCTGTTGTACTATTTTTCTAAATCATAGTGTTTCTGTAATGCTTAAGTATTTTTGGCTAAATACATTCTTTCTGTTATCTTATATTATTTCTCCTAAATTCTTGTATTTTTGAGAAGTTATCATGTTTCTGGTAAGTTACAATATTTCTGCTAAGTTCTGGTATGCTATTGTATTTCTGCCAAGTATTATGTTTCCTCTAAGATATTGCAGTTCTGCTAAGTTATTCCATTTTAGCAAAGTTCCTTTGCTTCTGCAAAGTTTTTACAATTTCTGCAACTTTTCAGCCTTTTCAGCTAGTTTTTGCATACAGCTTCAGCTTTAAAGCATCCACACTGCATTTTCGCAGGAAATGCTAATTTTTCTAGTTAATATTACTTTGATGAATGATGTAAACATTTTAGAATAGAAAGGATAGAACTAAAGATCAGAAAGTGTTTACAGAATTCCTTTTGCGAAGTTAGATTTGTGTTTTGGAAAAGCAGAACCTTTTTATTGGAATAAAGGTTTAAAGGGGTAACTTGACCTGGTATCATTTTGATGGATTATTTTAGAGACATGAGCAATGTTCCCTCTAATTTTTCATGTGTCTGAGCGAACACACAAACTCCCTGAGCGGTCCCTTGGACCACTGTGAGCAACAGCAGACATGTGCACTGTGGTCACGCCAGCATTGAATCCATCCAAGTTACGTGGTTTATTAAAATAATCAAATTACAGCATTTATGATAGACTACTTTTAATTAACTGCTTTAGCCCACTTACAATGAAAATTTAAAAAAAATCTTGTTCATGACCTGTGTAGTATGTTAACTAGTGGTGCAACGGATCAAAAATCTCTCGGTTCAGATCGGATCACGGTTTTAAGTCACGGATCGGATACATTTTTGGATCAGCGAAAAAAGACAAAAATTTAACATTTACTTATTTACTTATTGAAGTATTTTTTGCCTGTTAAAAACATTCAACTCAAGACTCATTCCACGCACTTATAAAAAATAAATAAATTATGGTACAATATAGGGCAGTACAGGTCTTTGTATCTACCACTCAATTCAATTCAATTTTATTTATAAAGCGCCAAATCACAACAACAGTCGCCTCTAGGCACTTTATATTGTAAGATAGACCCTATAATAATACATACCGCTCATTATATCGCACTCTGCTGTGATATAATGAGTTGTCACGGTCACGTAGCTTTCCGTTGCCCTGGAGGTCCACCCATTTGTAGTAGTTGGGGCAACAGTAGATGCCTGGGACAGTTCAGCCACGACTTAAATCTTTTCTAGCTCATACATGCTTGGATCTTGGCACTAAAGTGGACGCGAACACAAACGCATGGCATAAGCACGTTCATCATAGCTTAAGCCCCTTGTTTTGCACAACGGAATACAGCCTTCCATCTGCAGCTAAACACCCCAATAGCTTTTGTAATAGCTTTAGCCCGGTCGGATTGGGCAGCAAAGGGCTGCTTAAATACCGCAAACGCCTCTGCTCCTCCACTTAGACCGCTAGCGCTGGCCATAACTATCGCTTGACAGACCCACCACACGCACCATACACATACTTTTTTTTCTTCTTTTTCGAATCTTCGGATCACGTGCGTACCGAACCGTGGAGTGGGATCGGTTCGGATTACGGATCAACCGTGATCCATTGCACCACTAATGTTAACACTATTGGAAGTTTAAAAAAAACAAAAAACCAAAAAAAAAAACACTTCAACTCCAATTTTGAAAACACAACTTTCTTTCTTTTTTTTTCTTTTTTATAAAGCCCTGACTTGTATTATGAGTATGAGTCTGTGGTCTGGGAGAGTGTCATGTAACTCTGTAATAACCAATGTTGGGCAATTAATTATATAGTTACTTCTTCAACAAAGTAACTGAGTTATGCAAATTACGAAGTTTTTTTGCAGCTGTTTATCTAAAAATGCAGCCAAGGCGGTTTTTTAAATAAACATTTAAAACTATTTACAGAACAATCAGGTGTTCTGCATCAAATTTGATGCCACACAAATTATTTGTGCCACTTCAAAAATAATTTCTGTCCACTATGAGATAAAGGAGAACAACCTGATACCTGCAGGCCTGACAACAGGAGATGTATCACTCCTGTAACACCTGTAATATTCAGTAGTCGCCTCATTGTTCTGACACACACAACAAAACTATTGACCACACTACACACTAACAACACAAGATTTGCGCTAAACGTCGTAAATCGCTCACATCTCAAAACACCGCCGTCACTCCTAAAACTCCCCCCCTTTCCTAAACAACTAAATGCCATGTTGGCATATCATTTTTTGATTGGGCGACATGATACATTTTTCGACCAATAGGAAAGGGTGGGGGTTTTTTGGTTTTGTTTTTGCTCACAGGCGGCGAGTGCTTTCAAGCGCTTTCAAGCGCTTTCCTTATAAAACGCTGTTTTTACTGTTTCTTCCCGCAAATATAAACAACGATAGTATTCAGGAAGCAAACCAAACATTGCATATATTTTTATCATAACTCTGGTTTTACGTAGCCTATCAACACAATTTAAAAACTGGTATAAAGTCCACACTTTTTCCGTCAGTTGTTCCGTCTGTCCTGCTCACATATCTAATGGTTGTACACGTTGTCATTAACGTGGCTTCACTTCACATCAGCCACACTGCTTTGCTAGCTAAAACACTGGTGTCGGCACATAAGGACGCTGTCATAGCTTGTCAACGACGTTGATTAGCTGCATATATACGAATGTGAATCGCATTATTGCCTGGACTATGGGATAAGTTGGCATCGTTGTTATCCCATACGGGAGCAGCCAGTCACTTACTGACTAACACTGCAAAACAGAATTGTTTAAGTTTTAATTTCAATTCAGGTTAAAAAAATTTTTTTTCTTTTTTTTGTGCGCAATGCAGATTTTCTGTGCGCAGAGACCGTGCCAGCAGTGTGCAATTGCGCACGTGCACAGCTTAGAGGGAACATTGGATGTGAGGTATCTTGTATTTAAAAGCACCTCTGTCCTCTCGTGTTACTTCTCTGTCTCTTATGTTAAGCACTTTGGTATACCGCTGGTTTTTAAATGTGCTCTATAAAAAAGTTTGTTGTTGTTGTACCTTATGTGTCTGGCCTTAGCCTCTAAGGAACAGATACCACTGAGCTGAAAGCATTGGTATCGACACTGCAATACTAATTTAAAGATTTGTAACCCTTACAAAGGTTCCTTTTTAGATGAAAAGATAAAAATAAGACTGAGTAGTACTTCAGTCTGTCACCAAACAATCTGATATAGAAACAAATGCAGAGGAGCAGTATCGGGATTGGGGTGTTGACTTTTTTTTTCCTTTTCTGGAGTGAAACTGGTTATTAAACTGTCGTCTGCAGAGCTGTGTCCGGTCTATGATGACCTTTCTTTGAGAGATAATTTTGTGCTGCTTTAACAGTGAAATGTAGGAACTGCCAATTGCAAAGTCATTCTTAAAGCGTAAACACTACTTCAAATCTAAAGCACACACTGATAACACAGTATAACCTGTATATAAAAGATACAATGTAACCAGTTTTTTCAGCCTCAACCATTTTCCAAACCGTTTCTGTAACACAACAATACTTGTCTGTTAATTAGTGGTGTTTATCAGATAGTTGTAATACTGCAATATAAAATAGTATGTAGCCATAATATTTCTAAGATATTGCCAATGGGTCGAACACAGTTAAGTTGTCTAGTGAACAGCTAACTGTTATCTGGGCCTCCACTAGCAATCCTGTAACTCTAAACGGCTCTCCCTTGCCTTTAAGCCTTTTGACAGGATCAAAATTAATCTTAAGGTAAATAATAAATTACAAAATGTACCCATCATACAACTGCTAATGGGGCCAGGGACTCTCCATGGAGGCTAAAACTTGGCTATAAAGATGCTTCGTAATGCAGTAAAACTAGACATTTTAATATAGAAATAAAGCAAAAGTGCTACATAGATAGCTTAAACAAATTGCCACATAATGATCTTACATTTTCTTGACTTGGGTTTTCACAGTGTAGTGTCTGGAAAGTTCCACTAATGTTAATTTATTACATTAATGTCGCATGATAATAGTAAAGCTCACTGAGTATTTCTCCAGTGGTCGGGTAAATCATTCCCACAGTTTGAATGAGCCAATGAATTTACAGCCACCAATAAACAAGTGCTGCTTAGTGCATTTGATAGCACAGCAACTTTCTGGCATTTTGGCAAAGATAAACTCAGAGGCGTTTAAAGAATGGTTGGAGAGCCAAGAGTATTGTTTTCTGCCCACCTACTATGTATTGGGATAACTTGCTTTTTGAGCCAATTTTTGGCACACTTTACATTGCTGAATCAAATTAGGGTGATCAGCCCGGATACAGTTGGTTTCCAATAGAGAATTTCCTATTGTGGCTTGTCATTATGAATGAGCTTGGACTGTGAACGATGAAAGTGGCCTCTGATTTAGCGAGGGCTTAAATTGGTTGATTAATGCTAGTGGTCAACCTTTTGCTGTTGGATTTGGGTGATGCTGCTACTAGTAGTAAATGGCCTGTATTTGTATAGCACTTTACTTAGTCTCTATGGACCCCAAAGCGCTTTACACTACATTCAGTCATTCACACATTCACACACAGCTAATTCACAGCTGTGGATTAGCCGTCAGTCAGCTCTGTGGTTTTAATGTAGCTCACTCACCTTTTATTACTTATTCGTGCTGTCTGCATCTGACTGCTTCTCCTTCTGCACAGCTAATGCACTGAAAATGAGTCCCTGAACTGCTGCCCTCTTCTCTCCTCTCCCCACCATCACACAATCCTATGTAGTGTAGAGCTGGGCGATATGAGATTTTTTTCATATCACGATATGTTTTTTTCATTTCAGGCGATAACAATATATACCACGATATAAGCCAAATAACTATATTTGTAAGATTTAAATGTGCCATTGCTCACAAGTAAAATGTGAAATAATCAGCAGCTTGTTTTTATTTAAATATTTATTTCCCATAATAAGTTCAACAGGGTAGATGTACTTAAGGAACATGAGACTTTTTCAGATAAATAAAGGCAAATATTGCAAACTACACAAAAGGCAGCCGCTAAAGCGTTTAAGTTTCAAAATAGAACAAACGAAACAGACTAAACTGTCAATTCCACTTAGAAACAAAATATTAATTCTAAAAATAAATCTTAGTTTGTTTTACAGAAGAACAGACAAAACTGACTTTTGTCAATATCAAATAAACTGAGAACTAAAAGGAAATTCTCAATCTCTCCTTGTTGTATAGCTGAGCTTTTCAAACAGTTTTAACAGTTACTTCAGTCTGACAAAAGCCGAATGACGAATTAGCGCTTCCAGTCAGAGACTGAGGCTACGTACACGGGTATTTTTGAAAACGGAGATTTTTTGTTTTCGTTTTAAAAAATAATCCCGTCCACACATAAAGGCAGAAATGAAGGAAAACGCTGCTATGAACATGCCAAAGCAGCAGGTGGAGCTAGATTCCTAACCGTGCAGAAATGTTGGCCAATCAGAAGTCTAGAAGCCTCGGTGGGAAAAAGCAAACAAAGCTGGGGCATAGAAGCAGAACAGAGTCGTATGTGTGGAGGGACAGTAACTGTGTGTATATGTAAGCATTTAAACACTGCAGAGAGTAGAATTAACAGTAACAGTATTGTAGAAATTCATTTCACCGAAACAATAACGTGGCGCACAGTGTGACGCATGCACCAGTTTATTGTATTTCCAGACTTGCTTTCGGCACAATTTACAGTGCACGCTACTCTGTTTTTTGTCAGACATGAAATAGCCGAAATACCTTCACACTACGGAACTTCTTTGGCTCTTCCGTTCGACAATCTCTCCGGCATTGGAACCATCATCTGTTTTCTCTTCGGTCACGCTCGGTTGATTTTTCTAGTCGGCACACTCATTTCCTCCATTACGCGCTGGCTCCATTACCCGCTGGCTGCTTCCCAAACAAACACACGTGCGGCTTGGCACTTGTGCTGTACGTAACAAGTCACGCGACGTGACGCTGCGGCTGTGATTGTTTCGGCTCTGCGCTACTTAATTTGGATTGGCTGACCTTTTTTTATTTTTTTATTTATTTATTTTTTTAAGAGGACAAGAGCAGCGAGGTCTATCGCGATACATATCGTTATCGTTCTATCGCCCAGCTCTAATGTAGTGATAGGTAATCTGCTAATCAGCCTGGTCTAGTCACTGTGCTCAGGTATTTAATCCTCTATGGAGCCTGCTGGCTGTTGAACTTTGCTCCTTATGACATAACAGTGGTATGACTTATTGCATTTCTTCTTCCTCCTCCCTTTAATTGGAGTCATACTTGTGTGATCGGAGGGATGTGAAACTGAGGCATGGTAAGGAAGTTGGCTAAATGAAAGACTCTCACAATAATGGGAATGCTTTAAGGAATTTTGTAATTGATCATTTTTTGTGTATGGGTAGTGAAGGGTTTGGAAGCTTCTCTCTTCCAGTTATTCACTTTCTCCTGGTTTTACTGGTTTAAATGTTTCAGGCTCTGAAAGTGTTTGTGTTTTTGTAAATGGAATACAACTGTATGGTCTCAGACTTTTAGGTTACATTGTACTAGCTAGCTGATACCTATCTGTTGGCAGCTTCTCGCAGTATTAACTTTTTTGAAACTCATTGTCTTCATTGGGAAGGACTTATTGACAGTCAATTATGGTCACAAGTGTCTGTAACATTTACTGATAGCAATGGTTTCATTTTGGATAAATGCGTTAAGACTGTCTGATAATGAGCTGAAAGTCATTTAAATTCAGCTCATAGATTAAAAACACTGTTTTCCTGACACAAAAACGATTACTTACAACAAATAGACTCATTGATTCCTTTTTTTTCTTTTTAAAATGTTACCATAATCTATGAATTTCACAATCAGGAAATTCTTTTCTAGTTAAAATCAATCTATGCATTATTTTTGTTTTTAAGTCAATTGTATAAGGAAATGTAAAATATTTGTTGACAGTCTACAGCTGAGAATTAAAGTTCAAAATTCTATGTACACTCATCACAGGCATGAATGCCATGGAAATTTTGGGCTTTCAATGACCTTCGCAGTGGGTTCACAGCTTAGAATTTATTTATTGCAGAGGGTCAAATATATACTTAAATCCCAGTAATATTTGGTTTAATGTCCCTTTGCAAGTTGCAACTTGATCAGATGCCATCGACAAGCTTTTGACACAATGCTGGTTGGATATTTGACTACACGTTTTGGGAAAAATTAACGCAGTTCATTTAAATTGGTTGGTTTGGTGGCATAGGAATATTCAATAGGATTGAGGTTGGGGCTTTTGGACAGCCATTTCAAAGGCATTTTCTAACAACTGCAAGATTATCCGTTGGACACAACTGGACATAAGTAAATGTTTGTTTGGGTCTTCTTGTAGACTTTGGAAAACTGTCATCCTCAGATGAGAGGAAATTGGTTTGCATATTGAGTAAGCTTTTCATAGCCATGGGCTGAGGGTTGCCGTCCAGGAAGGAAGACTCTACTCCAAAATCAACAATTTGCAATTTCCCACATAGACAGACAAATGCCTTCTCGAGAAATGTTTTATATTCAGACAGGACAAAGATTGAGCTATTTGGAAACAATGATAGGAGGGTTTCAGACCTAAGAACACTGTACTTACTGTCAAGCATGGAGGTGGTAGGATTATGCTCTCAGACTGTTTTGCTTTGCACAGAGTGGATGGAATAATGGAGGACTACCTTCCAATTCTTCAACTTTGCTTGAAATTAACAGAGGGGTGGTTGAAACTTGTACATAACTGGGACATTCCAACACATCAATGATTCCAAACGCATGTCAAAACTGGTTTCTGGAATCATCTTCCCAAGGCCCCGACCTCAACCTTTTTCAACATTTGCGTCCTATACTTACAAATTGGGGTCCAGGCCTCCAATTTAATTGAGTGCAGCCAAGGAGAGTGCTCAGATATCCAGCCAGAATTGTGTCAGAAACTTGATGCTTAGCAAAAGCCTTTGGTCAAACTAAATATTTGTGTGGATGTATGCATATTACCAAATCTATGTATAATGTTGAATGGACTGTACTTTTATAGCACTTTTCTACTCTCTACTCGATTTCTGCTACATGCTTCATTCACCCATTCACACATTTATACCAGCACTTCCTTTTAAGCCCGGATGTGTCCTTGAATTGACACATGCACTCACACAATGATTGATTGGGACAACCTAGGGTTTAGTATTTTGAAGTATACTTGGCCATGCAAGACTATGGGAGCCGGAGATCAAACCATCGACCTTCTGATTTGATTGTCTACCTCCTGAGCCACAGCCACCCAATAATTGTGACCCTTTGTGGATTAGAAAAAATCCTAAATAAATTCAAACTTGTGCACTCAGTGCAGCATCTGTAAGAGTTGTTGAGTAGACGAAAGTGCACAGAGACGGCTGCTTGGATGGCTGATTTTGCTGGAGGAAGATGTTTGTTCATACAGTGAATGTAAAAAAAAAAAAAACAAACCCTCAAATTAATACTCTGGCTGTGTGAGGTCACATATTTTAAGTTCTCAGCAGAGGTCAGAGGAGAGGTGTTGTTGAAGCAGCGTACATCGTGTTCATTTCTTCCATTTGTCATATCTCAGCTTGCTGGAGCTGAAACTTTTTTAAAAATGTATATATATTTTGAGGCAGACACACAGCTGGGCTTCCTCTTCTGCAGAATAGTAAAGTGAGTGTCTGTGCACCAGGAAGCATGTGGTGAACTGTTCACTCTTTAACCAGCACAGCTTTAAAGTCCTGTGGGGTGGCGGTCTCCAGATCAGTCCCACCAAGGACAGTCCAAACTCCTCCGAACAGTTAAGTTGCTTTCATTTATGTTAAATGTGGGAAGTTGGTGCATTGAAGCTTTGATGAACTTTAAAAGTGTGATCACACTTAAGCTTCTGTTGCGGGGGTTTTTCTGTGAAAGACTCATTGGTTCAAATTTAAGCACCAAGAGAGAAGAGGAAAAACAGAATTGTTTTCATCAACCGCAGCGCAGAGTCAAATTTTGCAATAATTTAGTCCTCTGTTTGTATTTGCTGCACAATCAACTGGCCTGACATACTTCATGCACAGACTCGATTATATAGAGAAGCTGTGACTGGTGCCCTGCTTTTTAATGCTTTAAAGTTTTAACTTTACTAAGTGTTTGGGAATTGAGCTGCTTTTGGATCCGCTACCTCCTCTCTGCGTTTCTATGCTGGCTTCAGTTTTAAGGCCCAGATGCTGTCATTTGAAATAATGCCACCTGTACACACACTAAGAGGTGGATCAGAGATTCAGTATGCTTTAGTAAAACAAAAGTCTTTGTTGGTGCATTTGTTGTTGGTGTAGTAGTAGTTGTTTGGTGATGATCTGCAGTTGTTGTTAAAACGTTCTGACTCGTTACCAGTTTACACCTCAGTACTTCTTGCGATAAATGGTACAATACATTGAAAACTCTAAGCAATGTTACTCAGCATGCTGGCTAGTGTCCCTTCATCTGTGCACTCGTGACAGTATTTAGTGAAGGTGTGACCGGGACTTCGTGCTGTTGTCAGGGAATTTCCCAGGCAGGCAGAATGTGGCAGCTGTTTTATAGCCCGACTGTGTGGCGTGGTTGGGATCATTAGCAATTGCTACATTCAGCTGTAAGTAGTACAGTCTTACTTTGCAGGCTGATACTGGTTTCCATACTTATGGTTTCACGTTGAACATTTTAGATTACGTTTCAGTTCCCCTTATGTTGTGTGAAACTGACACACTGTTTTTTGTTTGTTTTTTTTCTTCTTTTATTTCCACCTAATGGAACCTAATGTCTTATTGTCCCTTTCGGTGACACTGGAACTGTCTCAGCCGCTTTCATCCTGCGTGGCTCACATCCATGGGTTCTGTATGTTGAGAGTTTTTCAGAACACATTCAGAAGCTGTTTAAATGGCCAAACTGTGATTTTTTTTTTTTTTTTTTTTTTTTTTTTTGCTGCAGTAAGAAGGAGAAGAAAAGAAATTAAGAGAATTCCATTGAGTTCAGATTTTAAACTTCTATTTTAGTAAATAAAATCTTGGCCATGAGTACATTTCCATTTGATTCTCTCTCTCTCTCTCTCTCTCTCTCAAAATCGTTTGAAGCTTTGTAAAATCACATAAGATGCAGGAATAAGTAGTAGGATTTAAGAGTGTAATAATGGACTGAAACAGAAGATGGCAGCATATATTACTGCATAATATTTATGCATACAAATAACCAAACATCAAGGCAAGCTGTGTAGCCACACAATGCACAATTGCATCAAACTGACATTGAGGTATGTCAATTTGTAGTGTTGCTCCATGGTGCAGCCACGACACCGTAGCAAAGTTTACACACTATGTCTACTTAATCCACGTCTGACTCTGCAAACCCATAATGTTTCCACACCACTGAAGTCGTTTTATCTCTCTTTTCAACCAACGGCATTCTTTCTTTAGCAGCCATTATCCTATTCTCTCTAAATAACTTCTACTTAGCTTTCCGAGCTTCCCTCGAGTCCTCTTTATTGTTGTGATGTGTGTTCGAAACGCAGAGAGGCGCGCTTGATTTGCCACACGGAGCAGCGCGAGAGTAAAGCACGAGGGAGGTGCTAATAATCGGCTCAGTCATTTTTAATGATCGTTGAAAGCCGAGATCGTAATTTAGATTAAAATTTGATTAATTGAGCAGCCCTACTTCCTTCATATTTTTTTTTTCCTGATGGCTGCTCCTTGTAAAGTTGTAAACTGATTTGAATAGAACATGGGTGGCACATCTGTGAGGAGATCATATTAGCAATGCCTGCTTCCAATAGCAGGAAAAAAAACTGTGTGAAACTATGTGTTTGACCTGAGGTCTTGTCTCACAGGATTTACTTGTTCATATGCGGACCTCATTATTTGAAACTTTGGCCATCTACAACAACAATGTCTACCAACGTAACAACATTTATGTAACAGGAAATGAAGAAAAGCTCAAGAAGTTCCGTTTAATAAACAGTGGATTGTTGTAAAATTCATAAGCAGACACCTACAAAATGGCTTCAGTTTGTTGATCTCTAAGTAGTGAAGTACTAGATTATTACTTAAACTTGGTGTGAAGAAATGCTTCCCACTTACTACCAACTGCCTTGGTGTGTGATTGTTACTCATTTATGTATATATGTATGTATGTATGTGTTTGTATATGTATTCATAGGAACTGAAAAAGGACCCTAAAGAGGGCAGTCAAACAGCAGATGAGCCAAAGGAAGAGCAGCCTCAGAAGAGAGAGAAGGTGGGGAACGTGGCCGGCCTGGTCCAGAGAATAAGCACTCTTGGCATCCCGACCGGTGCCTTCCAGCCACCAGTGCCCGCAGCTTCAAAGAGTAAGGAGCCCGAGTTTGGTGTTTGAATGTTTGGAGGGAATGAGACTTTAAAGTGCTTGGTGTCCAGGACGTGGACTTCTGGTAAAACTTGTTCATGTAGCATCTGGCAGGTTAAGAGAAGTTGATGCTTCCTTTTATTATTTCAGCTGTACGTTCCACATCTTCACCGTGTCTCGTTTCGCTCAGAGGTCTTTAACTGAATACAGATCTTTGTCTTCTGCATGTATCTATCTATTCTTCTGAGTGGAGAGCTCAAAGTGTCCATGTTACAGTAGAGCTGGGCGATATGAGATTTTTTCATATCACGATATGTTTTTTTTCATTTCAGGCGATAACGATATCTATCACGATATAAGCCAAATAACTATATTTGTAAGATTTAAATGTGCCGTTGCTCACAAGTAAAATGTGAAATAATCAGCAGCTTGTTTTTATTTAAATATTTATTTCCCATAATAAGTTCAACAGGGTAGATGTACTTAAGGAACATGAGACTTTTTCAGATAAATAAAGGCAAATATTGCAAACTACACAAAAGGCAGCCGCTAAAGCGTTTAAGTTTCAAAATAGAACAAATGAAACAGACTACTAAATTGTCAATTCCACTTAGAAACAAAGTATTAATTCTAAAAATAAATCTTAGTTTGTTTTGCAGAAGAACAGACAAAACTGACTAACTTTTGTCAGTATCAAATAAACTGAGAACTAAAAGGAAATTCTCAATCTCTCCTTGTTGTATAGCTGAGCTTTTCAAACAGTTTTAACAGTTACTTTAGTCTGACAAAAGCCGAATGACGAATTAGCGCTTCCAGTCAGAGACTGAGGCTACGTCCACACGTACACGGGTATTTTTGAAAACGGAGATTTTCCGTTTTTGTTTTAAAAAATAATCCCGTCCACACATAAAGGCAGAAATGAAGGAAAACGCTGCTATGAACATGCCAAAGCAGCAGGTGGCGCTAGATTCCTAACCGTGCAGAAATGTTGGCCAATCAGAAGTCTAGAAGCCTCGGTGGGAAAAAGTAAACAAAGCTGGGGCATAGAAGCAGAACAGAGTCGTATGTGTGGACGGACAGTAACTGTGTGTATATGTAAGCATTTAAACACTGCAGAGAGTAGAATTAACAGTAACAGTATTGTAGAAATTCATTTCACCGAAACAATAACGTGGCGCACAGTGTGACGCATGCACCAGTTTATTGTATTTCCAGACTTGCTTTCGGCACAATTTACAGTGCACGCTACTCTGTTTTTTGTCAGACATGAAATAGCCGAAATACCTTCACACTACGGAACTTCTTTGGCTCTTCCGTTCGACAATCTCTCCGGCATTGGAACCATCATCTGTTTTCTCTTCGGTCACGCTCGGTTGATTTTTCTAGTCGGCACACTCATTTCCTCCATTACGCGCTGGCTCCATTACCCGCTGGCTGCTTCCCAAACAAACACACGTGCGGCTTGGCACTTGTGCTGTACGTAACAAGTCACGCGACGTGACGCTGATGGTTCGGCTCTGCGCTACTTAATTTGGATCGGCTGACCTTTTTTTTTAAGAGGACAAGAGCGGCGAGGTCTATCGCGATAGCTTAATTTCTCTATCGAGTAAAAGTTATATCGCGATACATATCGTTATCGTTCTATCGCCCAGCTCTATGTTACAGGCAGGTAAAGGCAGCCTCAGAGCACTAAGAAGAGACTGCGTCGATGCATCCACCTGTTTAGGTCATTCTTTCAAAAAGGCCCTGAGACACTGATATTGAAAACCTTGAAGTAGTTTAAGTAAAGCTGAAATGCTTGTGCCAGCTGACCCATCAAGGTTTCATTTACTGAGTGGTGAATTAAAATGAATTAGAAACAAGCGTAGAGCTCAATCTATTTCCACTTTTTTGTTCTTATTCCGATTTTGATTTATTATAAATTGAAAAACTGTAATAGAAAATAAATCTGTATTCTTTGGGTTCTTTTTGTGACAGAGGGTTGTTTATGTTGTTGGAGTTTATATTGTGCTGCTTGTAGTCCTTGTCCTGCTCTGCAACCACAGTGAACTCAGTGTAACGACATATGAGCCAGAGGGAGATGGCATGCATGGCCTAACTGAATTCATGATATTATTCAGTGTCCAACCACATCGAGCTACACAGAGCAGGCAGGGAGAGCACGAGGTCAGAAAGTAATGTGGTAGAGAATAGGATAGACCCACCTTCTGATTGAGTTGACTAGCTGAGTGTGCCATATCCTTTGGGTTCTCAGTTCTCAGTATGATCCTCCCCTTGTCACGCCTGGAGAAGATGGAGAAGGCTCCAGCTTTAAAAAATAAAACCCAGTGTGTGAGGTCACAGTTGCTACATTGTCTTTGATATACAGTCTTTGGGCTTTATAGTTTTGATACTTTTTGTGATGCCAAGAACACAAATTCATATGAGCTTGACTGATTTCTTTATCCATGGTTGGTTGTTATTAGCCAATATTGGCTGTTTGCTGAGCTGCATTTATAACATATAAATGATGTCACAAACACAGAAGACAGTTGGGCAAGAGTGTAAACAAGTAAATAAAAGCAGAACAAACAAATACAACCGTTATGAGGATAGTCTCATATAAAATATTGGCCAATGTACTGGACTATTTGAATCAATGATTACTTGGTATCTTAAAAGACAGTTAAATGTATAATCATAAACGGTAATTTAAACTCTAAAATGTTGCATACTGTCAGTAAGTTGGTTAAACCATTCGTTTATTAAATAAAGGCTAATGCTACTAGCAGCACCTTTCTATTAGAAGTTATATTTTCTAGGAAAAAAATAAGAATTCTAAGGTTGATTAAAAACATTTCACTAAATGACCTATGTGAATATCCATATTCTTTGAATATTCTGCACAGCTCTGCTTGATCAATAGGGCGGGGCTACTTCATGCTGTATGATCACCTTGTAGAAGAGTTTCTTATGAGCGAGCTTTTCATTAAAGGCCATCCCACTGGCTGGATCCATGCCTTTGTTGCTTTCCTGCATCGCTTACTTTTACGTTGCAGACGTGCAGGTTTACAAACAGCAAACGCAGGTCTGCTTTTTTTCTTCTTCTTCTCAGAGCCTAAGAAGAGACAGTGCAAGGTGCTATTTGAGTATCAACCGCAGAACGAAGACGAGCTGGAGCTGAAAGTTGGAAACATCGTAGAGATCACTGAAGAGGTACTGTGAAAAACCAGGCCGCATTGTCAAAGGAGCTTGCAAAGAAAAGCGTCTGGACTTCTTTAAGTTACTTGAAGACGTTTCACCTCTCATCCGAGAAGCTTCTTCAGTTCTAAGGTCAAATGATGGAGAGTCCCAGATATAAACCTAGTGGGAGTATCCCCCCACAGAGGGACAAAAGGACCCCCTGATGATCCTCTAATCGCCTGAGCCAAGGTGTGAAACTGGGTGTGGGTCCCAATCAGCCAGAGTTTCGGGTGAGTTCATTGTGAAACCTGGCCCCACCTTATCATGCGAATTCCTGGGATCAGATGGCCCAGGATGTGAGTGGGCGTTAAGGCGTCTGGGAAGGGATCTCAAAACTGGATTATAGATGGCAGAGAGTTGGTGTCGTAAACCACCGCCTCTGTTCAAAGATGGTTGCTCACAGTGGACATAGATGGCTTGAAGCCATCTATGTCCAATGAGAGGTGAAACGTCTTCAAGTAACTTAAAGAAGTCCAGACGCTTTTCTTTGCAAGCTCCTTTGACTACGAGGACCTGGATGACTGAGAACCTTCACAGACACCAGGCCCCATTGAAGATATTTTTTAGTCTAACTGCTTCCTTGTGTATAGGTGTAGTGTTACATGAATGTTATGGTTTTGCAGTGCAGACACGTTTTGGCAAGTGAGAGATGTCAGTGGTTGTGCTGTGGGAAAAGTTTTTCACTTTTCCTTTGGACCTTTCTTGTTGCCCTCATGGCATCAGAATGTTCTGACTGAACCTCTCAATCTCTCTACACAATCAGGACTGATTGCTTTATTTGACATGTGCACAGGTAGAAGAGGGCTGGTGGAGCGGCACCTTGAACGGTAAATCAGGCATTTTTCCCTCCAACTTTGTCAAAGAGCTGGAGCCCATGGGAGACATCGGAGAGTCCAATGACACCAGCAGAGCAGATGACACTGGTAAAAATTTTAAAAAAGGGTGCAGCTGAATTTAAAAACATTTGGATTTGAATTTACTAACTTTGTGTAATTTGTCTTTAGTCAGTGTGCTAATCATTTAATAAACCATAAATACCACTTATACAATAGTGTTTATGGAGAAATACCTCAGAGCTGTGGAGGTAGGAGTGTGATATGATTTTAACCACAATAAAATGATCAGAGAAAGTTGGAAGCAACAGGAGATCACTCGGTTTTCACTGTTTTGCACACTGCTACACAGCAAAACACACCGAAGTGTAATGATCCCAGCAGTGAATGAAGGGGCCGTAAAGAAACCAACCAAACAGCTGGCCATCAGCAAACATTCATCAGACACAGTGAACACTGCTAGTTATTTTCTAAATCTAGAGCTTGTTAGTTAAGCTGTGTTGTTTCTGTATTTAAAGGTCATTACTCCATTGTTAGTAGAATTAAGTGCAGTTAATGAAGCCGTTCAGTTTAGAATGCAGTCCGTCTGAAACAAGCCTCAACAAGCCAGTAGGCTAAGTTGTTTAGTCTACAGCTGCATGTTTTTAAGCCTTCTGCCCGGTTCTTCTATGACTGAGAGATACAGAAGCTCTTTAAAAAAAAAGTCAATTTAGGATCCACAGATTGATGGCAGTCAGTAGTAAACAAGTATTTCATATGAGAGCGTATTGGAGGAAAGTTCTATCAGTCAGAGTGTGTGTGTGTGTGTGTGTGTGTGTGTGTGTGTGTGTGTGTGTGTGTGTACTGTAGGACAATGAGAGCAGAGTCAACACGTTTTTTATGAAACTATAAAAGCCAGATATGTTGTGTAGCTAAACCACAGCTAGCTGGGTGACTACCTTTTATGTTGATTGTCACTGTGAAAGGTAAATCTTTGCATTACTGACAGAGCTGCTTAGCTCAACTATCAACACCATTTCATATTGTACAGAATTTAGTAACATGGATCATGTTAGCTGCTGAAGTAATTTGGCAAGCTGATAAACTAGCATTTCTACCGGGATATGACTTTGCTAGTGATAACGTTAGCAATGAAGCCGAACAAATGACTATCCAGCTAGCTATGACTGATCTACACTGCATGCAATTGTTAGATTTGTGACCAGAGAACAGAGAAGAGGTCAGGACCAGTTTTAATCTGAACACTTCCTAAATGAATCATGCTCAGCTGAGACTGATTTTAATCTTCCCTGGCTTTGGATTAGACCATTGATGGATATTTTTGTTTTTATGGTACCGCTTGTCATAGGTGCTTAATTCACTATGAAAGTTGAATGAAAACAGCATTTCCTTGACTTTGTAACTAAGAATTTCACTTTAAAAGTATTATTATTGTGATGGTCAAGCAGAAGCCCCACTATGATTTGAGATGGAATACCCTGTTTAAGAAGTAAATCACAGTTGCAGCACTGACTGGCGGCTGAAAACAGACTCTTCTGGTGTCTTATAAAGTACTACAGTAATAGTAAAATGAACCCCTGTTAACTCAAACTCTGTCTCAATCAGATGGAAATGGAGCGGAAAGCATTGGCACACCCACCTCACCATTGCCCACTCCGGGGAACGGAGGCATTGCCCAGCCCAAGAAGATCAAAGGAGTCGGCTTCGGAGATATTTTCAAAGATGCTTCTTACAAAAAACGGCACTCAGTGCAAACCCCTGACAAAGAGGAGAAGAACGAAAACGTAAGTGTGATTTACACCACAGTAATGGCAGACATCAGGCAAAAGCTCCTTGCCATAAATCGAGCTGCCACACGTTTCTCCCCCCCCATTTTTCCTGCAGTTATAGAAATCACGATATTGTGGATTTCCTTGTATCAAGCATCACAGAATGAGTGTTTGATTAATACCATGCATTACTGAGGGCAGTGTGTCATAATATTATTGTGACATGACAGGATTGTATCTAAGTGGTTTAGTTTTGTATCCTTATGTTATTTGACTTCGTTCTGGTAACCATATCGTAACAACATCAAATCCTTATATTACTGCGATAATATCACATCTTGATATTGTGACAGTATTGTACTGTAATAGTATCATGTCTTATTGTGATAGTATCATGTTGTCACAATATTCTATCCTAAAAGTATCACATTGCGAAAATATTGTGTCATATCTTGACAACATCAGGCCATGATAGGATTATATTAGGACAGTATTATTACATGATCTTAGTGTGCTGTATGTTTCTGTTGGTTGACACCCCATGTGTGATTCAAGTCATATCTGTAATGATTATTTTTATGTTAGCTTGTCAGCTCTTCTGTTCAGTCTGACACTCATGAGGCTCATATATTACTGTGGACACTGAAGGACCATACCTACATTAATGTTTATTTTAATGAACACACTTGTTGCTATCATCACAGTAAGTCCAAGCCGGAACTTTCACCTTCACCTGTCAAGTATAATTTTCTCAAATATGGAAAGAGTAAATCCCAGCCTGCTCCTGATAAACAACTCGATGCATAAGCTCAGTGAATAATTAGTATAGCGTTTATTGTTTTTCTGAAACTTTGCCTCTCTCTCTCTCTTCTTCACAACAGCTTTCACACTCTGTCTTTATCACTAGCTCAGCTTCCCCCACTCTCCTCCACTCCTTACATACCACCACATTTCACATGTTCTCCCACAGTCTTCTTCACAGCTTCAGGTATCTTCATGTGACCTTCATCATCCCTCAAACACTACTGTCTGACTTTGACTTATTGCACCTTTTAGGGACCCCCCCCCCCCCCCCCCCCCCGACCCGACCCGACTCAAATAAACCCCCAAAACCTTAAAAACTGATTCATACCTATTCCTTTTAGCACCTCATTGTTGCTGGCATTCAAACATTTCTCAGGATTCTTTATCCTCATGCTCTGTTTTTCTTGCCTGTGACTGAAGCACTTGTCATTCTTCTTTCCTGCTGCGTCCTATGATCCGTAACTATTAATCTCATAATTAGCAACACAGTCCATCCGATGTCCTTTAAAAAAAAAAAAGAAAAAAAAAGAAAGAAAGCTGTTTGGATTATTCCACTCATTTCAGTTCAGACACACTGTTCAACAGACAACGCGCCTCCAAACACTGTCCACTCATGTCTGATAAATCATTCCCATCTGTATGGTTTGCTTCATTTTAGCCAATCCCATCAATACCCCTTGCTGCAAAGCCCGCCCCTCCCAACACGACAGATTCACAGAAAGCAGATGGAGACAGCAAAGCCAAAGGTAACACACTACAAACATACTTCAGGTGCATTAGTGTAATTTCTGTCACCAGTCTATAGATCTGTATGAGAGTGATGTTTGTCTTTTTGTTTATCTTTTTGTGAGATTTATTGATTTTAAATACTGAAAACCTTGGTTCAAAACAGTCTACAGAGTGGAATTGCAAGCCTTAAAATCTACTGTAAAATCTGAAGTGTGATCTACATGCATCCCTTTTCTGCTAAGGGGTATTGATTATGGAGGAGTATGGAGCAGCACTGACCAATTAGCTGCCACCATGCAAAAAAGAGTCAAAAAAGAGTGTTTATATTAATGAACCTAAATGAAGCATTAGTGCATTACTGGTGATGTTGTTAAAGCGTTCAGCATATCGGTGAGCTACTGATATTTTGGTGGATCTGATGCAGCTTTGCATTTGTTGACAAGATGTAGTTGGAACTATTTCCCACATGCAGTAACCCTCTGTAGATTATTTCAGAAAATTAACAAGCAGCAAACCTGCAACAAATCTGGTAGAGGTGAGTTTTTCTCGGTGGCAGTGGGTTCTTAACTTTCTACAAAAAGGACTATGTGAAATGAATCTAAGTGTACATCATTAAGCCCAGAGTAAACCTGGCCACGTGCAGTACCTGATAGATGTATTAGTCTGCCCCCCAGTGTAGTATTTAGGCCACAGCTGTCCCACATTAACAGTATTGGTAAGAAATCCCTTTTATGCTTCTGTCATGGTCAATCCACCAGTATGCACAGGTGCTTTCATCTGAATTTTTTTAATGCTAAAATATAATAATAAGTATTAGTATTATTATTATCCATGAATTTACAGAGTAAATAATGAAGCACATGATTATTTTTTGATTCAGATGCCAAATTAGCTATTTGCTTGCATTCTTGGACAGAAAGTATAGCCTTTTTGTTTGAATATTCTGTTTGATTAAATGTACTGAAGCTTTAAGTACTAGACACAGAAGGATCAGATCAGTTGTCGGTTCATATAACAATAAGACAATGACCCAAGCAGGCTTCAAAGCTGTGCAGAGACCCAGAAGAAGGAATCTGGAGTGCTGGAACTGATGGGCCAACCAGGTCAAAGTCCGGACTATTAAACAAATCTGGAATTTAGTGGATTCAAAGATAATCAGACAGCTAACCTATGGGATCTAATAAAAGAAACTGTCAAAGTGCATAAAAACAATGCCAGAATACCAGATGTTATCAAGGCCAGAGGAGGTTGCATGAAAATATTTCTATGGTCACACTGTGTGAATAAGGACCATGTTAATTGCCCAAAAATGTCAAAATAGTGTCTATAGTTTTAAACACGTTTTTGGCATTTTTCTAAAATATTTGTGTGTCTAATAAACGTGTTAAATGGTAAATAGTCATGTTGTTTTACAACACTCAAAGCACATTCTATAACATTCATAAGCACTTTTTCTACATGTCAGTGCTTTCTGTCCAATGTTCACACATTTACACTTGGTAGTTTAAGAATATAATCCACCCACTGTTATCATCTTCAATGCCCTGTACCAACATAGAGCAGAGCAGCTATCTGAATACTACTCCAACAGAGGTCGATTATTTTGTTAATAATTTTACCTCTTCACTACGTACGACTAACTCCTAAGCTGAAGAGGAAATGGCGTATCACAAATTTAGAGGATCATCATTTAGCCTGGAGAAATAGTTTGTTGCTTTATAAGAAAGCCCTCCGCAAAGCCAGAACATCTTACTATTTGTCACTGATTGAAGAAAATAAGAACAACCCCAGGTTTCTCTTCAGCACTGTAGCCAGGCTGACAAAAAGTCAGAGCTCTTTTGAGCCAACCATCCCTTTAACGTTAACTAGTAATGACTTCATGAACTTCTTCACAAATAAAATTTTTATCATTAGAGAAAAAAAATTACCAATAATCATCCCACAGATGTAATATTATCTACAGCTACTCTTAGTACCATTGATGTTAAGTTAGACACTTTTTCTCCAATTGATCTTTCTGAGTTAACTTCAATAATTACTTCCTCCAAACCATCGTGTCTTTTAGACCCCATTCCTACAAAACTGCTCAAAGAAGTCCTGCCATTAATTAATTCTTCGATCTTAAATATGATCAACCTATCTCTAATAATCGGCTATGTACCACAGGCCTTCAAGCTAGCTGTAGTTAAACCTTTACTCAAAAAGCCATCTCTAGACCCAGCAGTCTTAGCTAATTATAGGCCAATCTCCAACCTTCCTTTCATATCAAAAATCCTTGAAAGAGTAGTTGTCAAACAGCTAACTGATCATCTGGCTTATTTGAAGAGTTTCAGTCAGGTTTCAGAGTTCATCACAGCACAGAAACAGCTTTAGTGAAGGTTACAAATGATCTTCTTATGGCCTCTGACAGTGGACTCGTCTAGCAGGACAAGCACAGAGATCTTAGTGCAGCATTCGATACTGTCGACCATAATATCCTATTAGAGAGATTAGAACATGCTGTAGGTATTACAGGTACTGTGCTGCAGTGGTTTGTATCATATCTATCTAATAGACTCCAATTTGTGCATGTAAATGGAGAGTCCTCTTCACACACTGAGGTTAATTATGGAGTTCCACAGGGTTCAGTGCTAGGACCAATTCTGTTTACACTATACAGTGGGGCAAAAAAGTATTTAGTCAGCCACCGATTGTGCAAGTTCCCCCACCTAAAATGATGACAGAGGTCAGTAATTTGCACCAGAGGTACACTTCAATTGTGAGAGACAAAATGTGAACAAAAATCCATGAATCCACATGGTAGGATTTGTAAAGAATTTATTCGTAAATCAGGGTGGAAAATAAGTATTTGGTCAATAACAAAAATACAACTCAATACTTTGTAACATAACCTTTGTTGGCAATAACAGAGGTCAAACGTTTACTATAGGTCTTTACCAGGTTTGCACACACAGTAGCTGGTATTTTGGCCCATTCCTCCATGCAGATCTTCTCGAGAGCAGTGATGTTTTGGGGCTGTCGCCGAGCAACACGGACTTTCAACTCCCGCCACAGATTTTCTATGGGGTTGAGGTCTGGAGACTGGCTAGGCCACTCCAGGACTTTCAAATGCTTCTTACGGAGCCACTCCTTTGTTGCCCGGGCGGTGTGTTTTGGATCATTGTCATGTTGGAAGACCCAGCCTCGTTTCATCTTCAAAGTTCTCACTGATGGAAGGAGGTTTTGGCTCAAAATCTCACGATACATGGCCCCATTCATTCTGTCCTTAACAAGGATCAGTCGTCCTGTCCCCTTGGCAGAAAAACAGCCCCATAGCATGATGTTTCCACCCCCATGCTTCACAGTAGGTATGGTGTTCTTGGGATGCAACTCAGTATTCTTCTTCCTCCAAACACGACGAGTTGAGTTTATACCAAAAAGTTCTACTTTGGTTTCATCTGACCACATGACATTCTCCCAATCCTCTGCTGTATCATCCATGTGCTCTCTGGCAAACTTCAGACGGGCCTGGACATGCACTGGCTTCAGCAGCGGAACACGTCTGGCACTGCGGGATTTGATTCCCTGCCGTTGTAGTGTGTTACTGATGGTGACCTTTGTTACTTTGGTCCCAGCTCTCTGCAGGTCATTCACCAGGTCCCCCCGTGTGGTTCTGGGATCTTTGCTCACCGTTCTCATGATCATTTTGACCCCACGGGATGAGATCTTGCGTGGAGCCCCAGATCGAGGGAGATTATCAGTGGTCTTGTATGTCTTCCATTTTCTGATGATTGCTCCCACAGTTGATTTTTTTCACACCAAGCTGCTTGCCTATTGTAGATTCACTCTTCCCAGTCTGGTGCAGGTCTACAATACTTTTCCTGGTGTCCTTCGAAAGCTCTTTGGTCTTGGCCATGGCGGAGTTTGGAGTCTGACTGTTTGAGGCTGTGGACAGGTGTCTTTTATACAGATGATGAGTTCAAACAGGTGCCATTCATACAGGTAACGAGTGGGGGACAGAAAAGCTTCTTACAGAAGACGTTACAGGTCTGTGAGAGCCAGAGATTTTCCTTGTTTGAGGTGACCAAATACTTATTTTCCACCCTAATTTACGAATAAATTCTTTACAAATCCTACCATATGAATTCATGGATTTTTTTTTCACATTCTGTCTCTCACAGTTGAAGTGTACCTCTGGTGCAAATTACTGACCTCTGTCATCATTTTAAGTGGGGGAACTTGCACAATCGGTGGCTGACTAAATACTTTTTTGCCCCACTGTACATGCTTCCCCTAGGCAGCATCATTAGAAGACATAAAGCATAAATTTTCACTGCTATGCAGATGACACCCAGCTCTATCTGTCCATGAAGCCAGATAAAACACAACAATTAGTTAAACTGCAGGAATGTCTTAAAGACATAAAGACCTGGATGGCCGCTAACTTTCTGCTTCTTAATTCAGATAAAACTGAGGTTATTGTACTCGGCCTTGAAAATCTTAGAAATATGGTATCTAACCAGATTCTTACTCTGGATGGCATTACCTTGGCCTCCAGTAATACTGTGAGGAACCTTGGAGTCATTTTTGACCAGGATATGTCCTTCAACGCACATATTAAACAAATATGTAAGACTGCGTTCTTCCATTTGCGCAACATCTCTAAAGTTAGAAATATCCTGTCTCAGAGTGACGCTGAAAAACTAGTTCATGCATTTATTACTTCCAGGCTGGACTACTGTAATTCATTATTATCAGGATGTCCAAAAAACTCGCTGAAAAGTCTTCAGCTAATCCAAAATGCTGCAGCAAGAGTCCTGACAGGGACTAGAAAGAGAGCATATTTCTCCTGTTTTGGCTTCCCTTCACTGGCTTCCTGTTAAATCCAGAATTGAATTCAAAATCCTGCTCCTCACATACAAGATCTTAAATAATCAGGCCCCGTCATATCGTAATGACCTTGTAGTACCATATCACGCTATTAGAGCACTTCGCTCTCGCACTGCAGGCCTACTTGTTGTTCCTAGAGTATTTAAAAGTAGAATGGGAGGGAGAGCCTTCAGTTTTCAGGCCCCTCTTCTGTAGAACCAGCTTCCAGTTTGGATTCGGGAGACAGACACTATCTCTACTTTTAAGATTAGGCTTAAAACTTTCCTTTTTGCTAAAGCATATAGTTAGGGCTGGACCAGGTGACCCTGAATCCTCCCTTAGTTATGCTGCAATAGACGTAGGCTGCCAGGGATTCCCATGATTCATTGAGTTTTTCCTTTCCAGTCACCTTTTTCACTCACTATGTGTTAATAGACCTCTTTGCATTGAATCATATCTGTTATTAACCTCTGTCTCTCTTCCACAGCATGTCTTTTATCCTGTCTTCCTTCTCTCACCCCAACCGGTCGCAGCAGATGGCCGCCCCTCCCTGAGCCTGGTTCTGCCGGAGGTTTCTTCCTGTTAAAAGGGAGTTTTTCCTTCCCACTGTCGCCAAAGTGCTTGCTCATAGGGGGTCATATGATTGTTGGGTTTTTCTCTGTATCTATGAAGCACCTTGACGCAACTTTTGTTGTGATTTGGCGCTATATAAATAAAATTGAATTGAATTGAATTGAATAGTACTCGGCCTTGTCATACACTGCTTTGAAAGTAACAGTAACAGTATTGCTAGTAGCTGCTTGGCCCATTCAGCGTTCTAGTCACTTAGCAATCCTACCAGGTATTCCCCCTGTCATTCAAGTACAAGTTACTGAGTTTCATTGAGGTTCTGTGCTCTCTGCTGTTTTTGTTTTTGTTTTTTCTCTTATTTTGAATGATCTTTAATAGGCTTAAAAGGTGAGCAGGACAGTGACCCTAAATATCTAAGTAAGAGCACTGAATGACATCACCGACAACCTTCGCCGATCGAGGCGATTCAGTTGGAGCCCAAACCCTGTAGAGATCCTCTGGATTGATCTCAGTAGCTGTTTACACTTGATATCCTGAGAATGTGACTGAGCTGAAACAGTTCTTCCAAGAATGGGCTAAACTTCCTTTTCGAGGTTTCTGCTTGCCTGATCTACAGATCAGGCAAGCAGAAAGCAAATTCCCAGGCAAGCTGCTGGGAATTTGTTTGTGCTACAGAAAATGGTTGACAGCTCATTAAAGCCGAGCATCCTTTTACCGTCGGCACTGGGAATGTTTAACGAGTGTGTCCAATAAATGCCAGGAATGATTAGAATCCCATTGTTGAAGAAATAAAGGTAAAAAGAGACTTGCACAAAACCTGAGAAAAGTCCTGCCAAAGGTGATGAATCTCAAATTCAGCTGTTTGTCTTGGCCAGGTCATTCATATACAGCAGACAGGTGCTGGCTTGAGGTCATGGATAAAAGAAGCAGAAATGAGCTTTTTCTGAATTGTGGCTAGGCTCTGCTTTCCTGATGGGCGGCGATCTTGGTCTTTCAGGAGGGGCTTGGAGTGGAGCTGCTACTCCTCCACGTCAAAAAAGAGTGGGATGGGATGGAATGGGATGGGATGGGATGGACGCCTCCAGGCCGAGGTGTTATCCTGCAGGGAGGAGGTCCTAGGACAAACTACAGAGGTTGTAACTGTCAGCTGGCCTGTTAATGTCTGAAAGTTGGAGGAAGCAGGTGGAGAAAGGGAGGTCACTGCTCATCCTTCTGCCCCTGCAGACCTGCCCCAGATATTGTCATAGATTGATTGATGAATGATTAAAAGTCGATTGCCTTTTGGGTGAAGGGTTAGCATATTTGTTGGTCTGAATAAGTGTAAATGAGATTATTGAAAGTTTTTATGTGCTCCTTTTTTACCTTTACGTATTCAACATGTATTCAACATGATGTTTGCTTAGCACCTCACTTTGAATAATATATGAACAAAAATTGACAGTTATTGTTTGCTACTAGCCAATGCATGTTGCTTTTGTTTATAGGTTTATATTTTTTTGTTTTATATGTAACTCACTAGGAGTTAGAAATTGAGTGAGAAATTGATGTAGAACACTGGGCAGGCTCCCCATGCTTCTCACATCACACTATCTGGCTGAGAAACATGAAAACATCCCCGAGGTTGCTCTTTAAATATAGATACTGTTTAATATTTTTCGTCTTTTAGTAAAGAGACAAATGTGGTGACAAGTTGAATAAAGTAGTGTATTGGTGATTTTTCTTTGTGTCTTCAATCTATAATAGAAGCCAATGTTTTGGTTTCCACAGCTAAAGAGTACTGTAAGGTGGCGTACGCTTACAAAGCCACAAACGAGGACGAGCTCACCCTGAATGAAGGCGATATTGTACACGTGCTGAGCAAGGTAAGCCTCCAGGTGACTCATGCTGTAAACTTGTGTAATGAAATACCTTTTCGTCAGTGTCACAACCCAACATGTGAAGCAGAAGAACAGGTGAAGAACAAGGGAACTTTAGCAAAAAGGAAATGTGCAATCCTGTTACATGTCTGTGTGCACCAACTCTTCTCACATGATCAGGAGTTGAGCAGCTAAATGTGTATCATCTGATATCATAATGTTGCCTAGCAGCAATTTAGCAACAGGCTAAAATAGCTTGTGCTTAGCACTTAGGCACATATAACACTATATAAAAGCATTATATCACTGTAATTTAACAATAATAACATTTCATTTCTGCTTGTTGTATGATGATACTGTTATGTTGCCTGGCAAAAAACAAACTGTTCTTTGCTTTTGTTTTCAGCACCTCATACAAGTTATTGCTTCACAGCAACATTATAAAATCATCATGCTGCCTGAAATCACCCATTTTTACCATTTATGCATCTACAACATGAACATTGCTGCTTTCATTTTGCAGCCAACCGCACAAACAATACTGTAGCATGGACTTGTACCAAACCAGTTACACTCTTATAACCTAGCTCTCAGAACTGGATGTAATTATTTATGTGTGGGGAGTTCATAGCAGCCCTATAGCTGCATTGCAAGAGAGAAAAGTGGAAGCAACACGTGGTTTCTTGTAATTCTTGGGAAGCTGCCTCCATCTAGTGGTGAAACGAGAAAAGTGCATTCAAATGAAAACAAGTTTTGACATATTAGTAGAGGGAGTTAAGTTTTGTTTTGTTTTTTAAGCTGGTCTTTTTGTTTTTCCCTGTCCTGTTTTACATATTTTCTTTGACTCCTTTATTGCCAAGACCCCTGATAGCGTAGGGTCAGGGTTCAGGCTATGTAGTTTTCAAAGTAATAAAAAACTTTCTTTCTTTTTTTTTTTTTTTCAAAAAGGAGATTACATTAGTTTTAAATAAAGAAAAAACAACAGCCTTATTGGACATACGTGTGATGTCATGCTAGCCTCCGCTCATTGTTTTCTGTTGCCTCTGTCACAGGACACAGGAGAGCCGGGCTGGTGGCGAGGCGAAGTCGGAGGCAAAGAAGGCGTCTTCCCTGACAACTTCGTTGTCATGATTTCTGAAGCAGAGAAAGAGGTGGGATTGGAAAAAGAACAGAATGAACTCATTATGGTCTACAGTCAACGTTCCCAGTCATTCGTTACTAGATCATCTGTTATAGGTTCTTTAAGTTAACCGAGGGATTCGTGAGACTCAGGAGGGTGTGGTGGGTGGTGTTCATGGTGTAAAATATGAGAGTAAATAGATACAAGGATATGTTCTTTATATTTGCAGTGATGCAAAATTTAGAAACATCCAGAGTGATCCTTAGAGGCTTACTTCCTTCACTTCATGCTGGAGCAGTTAACACTTAGCTATCCCTTAGTAATGCTGCTATTGGCTTAGACTGCTGGGGGACTTCCCATGATGCACTCAGTCCTTTTGCTGAGCTTCCCCATGTGTTTATATACTACTATAAAATCATCTTTCCATTCCCCTCATCCATTAACCAGTCACAGTGGATATACTGTGCGTATAAATTAAAACCAAACGTCAATAAATTAATTCAGTTTTTTAACCTGAACTCAATTTGATTTGGACCAATGAAAAAGAAATTATGCAGTACTATGTTTTAGTCCTGATTTGTTTTCTGTTCACACGGACCAATCAGGAGGAGTAAATATGATGTCATTCAAACTCTCATCTCTTCATCAGCTTATCAGGACACTTAGGAAAATCACATTCTGGTGACTGACAGCACGTTAATGCTGCGCATGAGAATGAGCCCCACAGGGATGTAGCACTGTGGTGGTCTCCGTATCATTTGAGGTAATCTCCATGTGCAACTCTAAAACTGTTTTTAGCTCTTGTGTCCTGAAGTCTTGTTCAGTTCCTTTGCAAAGTCACTATGATGGTTAGATGTATAGATTAAGTCATCTAAACTCCTCTTAAGGAAAACATTGCAGTTTGGTTTCATCCTTTGGATGCCTTTCAGTGGACTCCAGGAGACTTTCCAAAGTGAATTGTTTAATCCACACACATTCTTTTTTTTCTTTTCTTTTTTTTCTTTTTCTTTTTTATAAATTTCCTGGCTTCTAGTTCCTGTTGCTGTGTTTTAATTCTTGCCCTCATCTGCTCAGTTCAGCTTGATGTAGCCTGGGGTAAAACAAAAACTTTGCACTATTTATGCTTCGATTCCTGTACAAACCTACCTTTCAGGCAATCACCACTCCACCTATGCGTAACATCACCACTCTGGCGTTCCACATTGTGTTTCCCACATCTGTCTCTGCATGTCAAAAAATCTCCTGAATGTGCAGTTCAGGATTTGCTCTTTCTACACAGTTTGATCCCCAGCTGTGTAGTAAACTCTGCAGCGTTCTTACATTTTATTTAGTTTTTAGTGTGAAAATCTTTTGGTCTTTCCTACCCATGAAATTAAACGCAGAGGTTTAGATAAGGACTCCCTGCTTCACACTGCTCACTCAATCCCAGTTTTGACATATGGCGTACTGTATCTTACATCTACCAATTAGTTTTATGGAGCTCGAAGTCGGATTAAATTTCCCATGTCCCAAATGCAGCAAGTAACTGTTGGTGTCGTCCAAATGCTTTTTACAGTACAAAGGAGCCTTTTGAGATCAGTGGAGCAGTTTTTAAACAGTCCGTCAGGTTGTGTAAAATAGTGTGAAAGTCTGACTGATTGATCTCATCAGAGAAAGCTGTTGGAGTGACTTTCTAGCAGATTTCTGTTCTTGTTCAGGCTCCCACATCAATAGGGTCCATCAAATCATCACCAAAGCCAGAGGCAGAAGAGGTAAGCATCCAGAGTACCCGAACTATTCACAAGCACTTCTTTTCATCCTTAGCTGCCTGTATGTAAAGGATGGGTGCAGCTATCATAGTTCCTGTGATGGAAAACAGGATTATGTTCCTCCTTTTCTCTTAACTTTCCTCTCACCGTCCCAAACAGTGGCAGCAGGTGACTACTACTGGTCTCTTCTTGTTGAAAGGGTGGGCTTCCTCCCCACTGTTGACAGTCCTTGCTGATGAGAGATTTTTAGATCTGTGTTTCTGTCAAATACTGCAGGGATCAACATTCTGAGATACACTTTCTTGAGGAATTCACATCAAATTTTCTGTTGTTGTGAAAGGATGCTATTTAAGTTACACTACAGGGAGTGCAGAATTATTAGGCAAGTTGTATTTTTGAGGAATAATTTTATTACTGAACAATAACCATGTTCTCAATGAATCCAAAAAACTCATAAATATCAAAGCTGAATGTTTTTGGAAGTAGTTTTTAGTTTGTTTTTAGTTTTAGCTATTTTAGGGGGATATCTGTGTGTGCAGGTGACTATTACTGTGCATAATTATTAGGCAACTTAACAAAAAACAAATATATACCCATTTCAATTATTTATTTTTACCAGTGAAACCAATATAACATCTCCACATTCACAAATATACATTTCTGACATTCAAAAACAAAACAAAAACAAATCAGCGACCAATATAGCCACCTTTCTTTGCAAGGACACTCAAAAGCCTGCCATCCATGGATTCTGTCAGTGTTTTGATCTGTTCACCATCAACATTGCGTGCAGCAGCAACCACAGCCTCCCAGACACTGTTCAGAGAGGTGTACTGTTTTCCCTCCTTGTAAATCTCACATTTGATGATGGACCACAGGTTCTCAATGGGGTTCAGATCAGGTGAACAAGGAGGCCATGTCATTAGTTTTTCTTCTTTTATACTCTTTCTTGCCAGCCATGCTGTGGAGTACTTGGACGCGTGTGATGGAGCATTGTCCTGCATGAAAATCATGTTCATCTTGAAGGATGCAGACTTCTTCCTGTACCACTGCTTGAAGAAGGTGTCTTCTAGAAACTGGCAGTAGGACTGGGAGTTGAGCTTGACTCCATCCTCAACCCGAAAAGGCCCCACAAGCTCATCTTTGATGATACCAGCCCAAACCAGTACTCCACCTCACCTTGCTGGCGTCTGAGTCGGACTGGAGCTCTCTGCCCTTTACCAATCCAGCCACGGGCCCATCCATCTGGCCCATCAAGACTCACTCTCATTTCATCAGTCCATAAAACCTTAGAAAAATCAGTCTTGAGATATTTCTTGGCCCAGTCTTGACGTTTCAGCTTGTGTGTCTTGTTCAGTGGTGGTTGTCTTTCAGCCTTTCTTACCTTGGCCATGAGTATTGCACACCTTGTGCTTTTGGGCACTCCAGTGATGTTGCAGCTCTGAAATATGGCCAAACTGGTGGCAAGTGGCATCTTGCGGCCCTGTTGACTATTTTGAATGAAATGCTTGATTGTTCGATGATCACGCTTCAGAAGCTTTGCAATTTTGAGACTGCTGCATCCCTCTGCAAGATATCTCACTATTTTTGACTTTTCTGAGCCTGTCAAGTCCTTCTTTTGACCCATTTTGCCAAAGGAAAGGACGTTGCCTAATAATTATGCACACCTGATATAGGGTGTTGATGTCATTAGACCACACCCCTTCTCATTACAGAGATGCACATCACCTAATATGCTTAATTGGTAGTAGGCTTTCGAGCCTTTACAGCTTGGAGTAAGACAACATGCATGAAGAGGATGATGTGGACAAAATACTCATTTGCCTAATAATTCTGTACCCCCTGTATGCTTATCATCCATGGCCACATTCAGTGATTACTATAGGAGATCAATCGGTGCAAATTTGATTTGTTTTGAGTCATTTGATTTAATTTTTGCTTTCAGTTTTGGTGTTTTCTCGCTCACAGGTCTGCTGCTCACCTTTATTATTTAATTTTAATTCCTTGTTATTTACGGGTTTCAACTTTTGGCTTTTATTATTCTTTACTGTTTTATTCTTGTATTTTGGTGCTCATTGGTGTTTTGTTGATTTACATTATGCCCTTACATTTTGTGGCCCCACCTTCTGGCTCCTGCTTTGTGGAGCACATTTTAAATTCAAAGTCCCCGCACAACTATTCAAATCTTGAATCGCAGAAACAGAGGAAAGCAGAAGTGAAATAGCAGAACTGCACTGATATATTTAAAACTATTTCTGTTTTACATTTCAAACTGTTGCTGTGTGCTGCTTGTTGCTGCATGATCTGTACCACAAAGCCTGTTTGCTCGGTACAAGTGAAAATGCATATATGCACAGGAAAAAGTCATTGCTATGCGTTGTTGCATTAAAATGACATCTTTACCTTTTTTGTTCACATGAACAACGTTGATCTATAAAAAGATAGACTAGGTTTGTTTGCTTGTTCTTGCAGTCCGGATTTTTTCCCCCACTTAATAGATTATTTTATTGCACTTATGACTCGTGTTTTGTTTTTCTTAAATACACATAAAGGTGAGTTATAATCATGGATCATGCTGATGATTGAACCATATCTTTAGATATACAGTCATGTGAAACAAGAGTGACCAAGAATTACAGCTCAGACTCTACAGGCCTCTGTTACACCTGATTTATGCTTCAGCAGCAAACCTATGACACACACACCAAGAAATGTAATTACATATCGGGTCAACGCAGCCTGCAACAATTAAAAAGATTCCCTAAATCTAAATCAGGCCTTAATGTGTTAAATATTCATGAATGAGTGAGTGAAGTCATCTGACAATTAAAGCTTTGCTATGCACAGGAACAATAATCCCAAGCACAGCAGCAAATCTATAATGGAAAGGAAAGACTCCAGGTGTTGCAGTGGCCCAAAGTCCAGACCTCAATCTGACTGAAATGCTCAGGGTGAGGTTGTGGGTGTGTGTGTCTTCTTTCTTTTTTTTAACATGACTGTATTATAAATCAGACACACACATAAAAGCCTGTTACGTTCACTGAATCTATAAAAATCTTGGGAAAAGAGCCACTGTGTGACTTTTATCATTGACATGTAACATGCGTGCCCTCAAATCCCTCCATAATCCCTTCTCCGCTTCCATATTTGACTCTTACTTTAGATGTGAATTGCTGGGATGAAATCAGTTTTTATTTAATTTGTGGGAGGTAGAATCGTCTTTAACTGCACATGTTGAAATAACACAACAAGAGAAGTCCTGAACATATTTCAGCCACCCGCTCTCACACTTTAATGTCAACTGGAACAATACAATACATATATACACCTTTGTATATAAGATTTACTGTAATGCTGATGAGTAATTAAAAGTGTTTTCCAGAGATGTTGGTGTGTATTTGCAAAAAAAAAGAAAGCGGGGGAAAAAAGATATATACCCCATTCATTTTGAGAACTGCTTTTGTGTTTGTCATGTTAGGGTTATATAACATGACTGGACAGTAAATAACTCACTCAATGAATGCTGTAAGCCCATCACTGCTGACCATAATATTTTTATGGAAATAGATTTTATTAATGGGTATTAGGATACCAGTGCCTAAGCTATTAAATGTCACAAAGCGGCAGTCTAACTAATGCAGCACAAGTCAGCTGGCGAATCTTGTACTGAAATATTGCCCGTACTCAGACATAATCTTTTTGGTTCCCAGGCATTATTGTCATAATTATGCCAAAGTTTATTGTTGGGAACAGTTAGATGAGAGACACAGTATTAATATAAAGAGAAACCTTTTTAAGTCTGTGTCTGTAAACACCAATAACCTTTAGCATTTTGAAAGTAGCAGCCAACACCTACATGTCTGAGCAAGTAAACCTGCTAAGTGCTAAATGCGTCCAGTGTGATACTCCAGTGCCCGGGTTGGTTTCGGGTGACACTCGCTGTACTTTGCCTCTCCTCCCACCCTATTTCACCCCGTTTCATAGCAGATGGAACCTCGTCATTTTTTTTTATTTTATTTTTTTTTAATTAGTGAAATACTTTGTGTACGTCTGTTAATAATGGTTGAAACCAGCATTGTAAGGCCTTTAAAATGTAGGTCTTATATATTGACTTGTGTTGGCGTTAATCATGTTAGACAGTCAGACTCGTGGTTAATCTTCATTGAATTAATATATTGAGTTGTAATCGAAGAGGGCTGTGCTGTAAAATGACAAAATATTTAAACTGCCTGTGTTGCTCTCCTAATATAAGAAGACAATCACAACATTTCACTGCAGGACTGAATCTAGTGCAACAAATTTAATCTTTGTTTAGACCAAACCGAATTTGTACCTTTCTCCTTAACTCCTGCCTTTTTTTTTTTTTGCTTTTTTTTTTTTAAATAAAGTTAATCACTTTGTTGTGTCATCCTCACACTAACATTTATTAACTCTCTACTTTTGTCTTCCTGTCAGAAACCGAAGAAACCGCCTCCACCATCTAAAAGCACGGGTAAGGAGCAGTTTAACCTCTTTGTCTTATTATCTGCTCTCAAGTCAGTGGGAAGTGTGAAAACGGGCTTCTTACTTTAAATGTCTTGCTATTGAGCAGCTCATTTCTTAAGTAGAATTAGTAGGTGTTTACATTTATTCTACACCGCCTCAAAAATATGAAGTGCATTAATATTACTGTTTGGAAAAAATATATAGATTATTGTTAGAATAATCTGTTAATTTTTTGGTTTCAATCCTTCTTTATAGCCAGCGTCTGTGCTGTTTCATTGCTGAAATATCATCAAGGACGCAAAAGAAACAGCTGTGTACTCAGGATATTTCCATCATCATGTCCCATTGAGTGCACCTGTGTACATGCTGGGATCCTGTAACTGTAGCAACTCATAAAAAAAAGAAGTATATATACACATGGTAGAAAGTAGATTAAAATCCAAAAAGGATTGGCTCCTCTGCCATGTACTCTTTGTTTACGTTTAACTGATTGAGGAAACATTCATCAAAGCCCAAAGTGTGTGATCTACTTCTACTTCAAGTAGAAGGCTGTGTGGTGACTGAGTTTGGGTATAGAGACAGCAGTCCCTGGTATCAGCAGCAACATCTACAGTTTGCAAAATGCACATTTGCATAATTTTTTTTACCACAGGGTTTGCATTCATATCCTGCTAGGACTGCACGTGTGTGTGTGTGTGTGTGTGTGTGTGTGTGTGTGTGTGTGTGTGTGTGTGTGTGTGTGTGTGTGTGTGTGTGTGTGTGTGTGTGCGCGCGCATGAGTTCCTGTCAGTGTAGAGATTTTTTTTTTCTTAATGTGTAGATGTTAAACATAACCAAACCACACTGGTGTGCACCCACCAATACATACACAGTGTAATAGTCATCTGGCAATTCTGTGCTAATTTCATACCCGCCTGGAAGTGTCTGGTAGAGGATAGTGTATTTGTGTCAGTGCTTTGTTGTGTTTACTTGAGAAAGTGTCTTCCTATCTGTTGTGTGAGTCTCAAGTCAGTCGCGTCAGACAGACGAGGTGACTCTTGTGCGGACCATGTTTCGTTTTTCAGCTCTTAAGCCGGAGATCCCGAGTGCTGACAAGAAGCCTCATCTGGTCAGGCCAGAGGACAGAGGTACGGTTGCACTCCGTCTTTGCTCGCATCCTTCTTTATGTTCCCATTTCTCCACATTGCTCACAGCTTTGCTCCACATATCAAAATACTTTTTTTTTTTTTTTGGACATTTCCCTCCAAATTTGGCACTGAACACAGATCTCCATCCGATATTACTTTCCTGTTATGGCCTTTTCACTCGGTGCATAAATCCATCCTACTTCTGCCACATGGCATTTTACTCAGCATACTGTTGGATAAGCAGCCTTCCTCTCTGCTTGGTTTAAATTGAAGAAAACACAAGTTAACAGAGGATTTATGAAGTAAGAAGCTAATGTTACTAGGTATGCCTGAAACAGCACCTCACTGTCACCAGCTCCTTCTAGCTCACTTCACTTTGCTGAAAATGTTGGGTAGACTGGAACACAGTCAATAAAAGCTTTAACCACAGGTTTAACTTTAGTGTTCAAAAGTTTAGAAGACATTGATTCATATTCTGATGGCTTTTATGGAAAATTCTAAAAGACAAAAGTCTGAGTTTGTGTCTACCTGAAGCGCCTCTTGTGGTTCCTTCGTCTGTTTTGTTGTTGCTGTTTTTGTCTCGAGTCTTCACTTTCTTCAAAGCCTTTGTTCTCTGACTTAGTGGGGTCTTCTATATTGTGTCTCCCTTCTACGTTTCGCTTACTTTTTTGTTCATTTGAATGTTTTTCCTTCATCGATGGAAATTAGGTTTCAAAATACACTGGTTCTTTTTGTTTTTGTTTTCCCTTCCAAAAAGTACTGCTTCTAGAAAAGGCTAAAACACTTGCACTATTTGAAGATAAACAGAAAGCAGTGATTTGCATTTAATATAAATAAAAACTGCCATACACAAAAAAAACCCAATATGGGTCCAGATTCATTAGGATGTGTATGTAGGTGGAAAACTGTCCCACAGGCTAAAAAAAACCAACAACAAAACAACACTTTCTCGGTTTAATGTCTCTTTTAAATAATATTCAGGTAAGGTTTATAAGATTTTCAAACTTAAATACGTTTATAGTAAAAAATTAGCCAGCTTCACAACTTGTGGGGGAGATGGATGCATTTAATGAGTTTACTTGTGTGGTGGCTGCTGTACACCTGAGGTCAGTTTATTTTTATGGTATAATCACAGCACATGTTGAAGCAAGCTCTAGTGCTGTCAACGCAGTTTCTCTTGCTGAGCCGAATGCAAGGGGTGTGTGTGTGTGTGTGTGTGTGTGTGTGTGTGTGTGTGTGTGTGTGTGTGTGTGTGTGCGTCCCTGCTAGAAGCTGCCCGTACTGCTGAGTTGGTGTCTGTCTTATGTAATCATTTTAGATGTAATTAATTCGGTGTTCAGGATTAAAGCTTTATGGATAGAAGATAATCTTCATTGTGATTGTGTAGAGATTCCAAAATCTGTAATAAAAACCCCAAAGCAAATGCAGTTGGATCTGGAAATGTCTGGATACACATATTAGCTCATTTGGCCTCAGGCATGTTGGTACATTCTCTAAATAAAGAGTGGAATAGTAGAGGACAATAGTGGTAGATGATCACTGGATCCTTTCCATAATAAAGGGAAAAATAGCCTCTAAGGTCCATAGTACATCATCAGTTCAACATGGTAAGGCTTCTTTGGCTTTGTAGCATGCCTCTCAGGAGGTAGACGTCAAAGACAAGTGATACCAAAAGTTAATAATTAATGAATTGTTATGCAATTCTGTTTATATAGACTTGAAGGGCTTTATCTGCAGTACAAGCGGTAAAATGATGCCGACTGAAGTTTCAGCTTCATGTGTGCTAGAAGTATTTATACGATTTTTATCAGTGTGTGACTGAATAACAGCAACAATGATATAAGGGGGTCAGCAGGATCAGCAGTACCTCCTGCTGTCATTTTTTTCAAACTTCTGCATATTTAAATTTCTTCCTCAAATCTTCACTTCACAAAGTATGTGTCTGCTCACTCTAGGTTACTTTCTATGTCTCAAATCCCCCCCCCCCCCCCCCCCCCCACACACACACACACACACACACACACACACACACACACACACACACACACACACACACACACACACACACAAGTTGTAACACTAATCTCTTTTTCCCTCGACATTATTGTCTTTCATCCTAGTGCTTCTTCGTATTTGTTTCTTTTTGTTTTCTTCTCTCCATTTGTGTCCTAGGAGGTCCTTCATGGGAGGTAAAGGAAAAATCTAAGAATCACACAGGGTTATTTATGTTCATAGTAAAGGAACCAGCAGACAAACAGGAAAAGAATGAATCACAGTAGCTGTTGTGGAAGTAAAGCTAATTGGTCTTCCAGAAAACATTGCCGCTTGACAATACAGCTGATACTTTCAATTATGTTGCATTGTCACAGATGATTGCTCACGCAATAAATGCTTTTCCTGGTTAATAGGTAGGTAACATGACACACAATCACATCACTGTTTTCTAATCAGTATGACAACAGATCTGTGGAAAGCAATAACGACAGATCAGGACACATGTCGTGCTATGTGTATTACATTATTTGCCCATCTTTCTATCTGTTATCTATCTGTGTATGTAATCTAGTCTGGTCTATCTTGTGCTTCCCATGTTAGGGTGTTGGGTATGGGCAGAAATCTGTGCCATCAGAAACTTAATTTGAATAAGTTCAATTTGAATTTGAATTGCTCAGATTGAATCTGAATTGTAACTTGAATAAATGCTTTTGAAAACTGAATTTGAATTAGTCTAATTTGAAGTTGAATTTATGGTTTGAAAATGATCATCACTAAATTGAAATTGCATTTTATATTTTGAAAATGAATTCATTTGCTTTGAAACTGCATTTTATCCTTTAAAAATTCAGCTCTCGAATAATTTCAGTTTCACTTCTCACCATTCAGTTTCAGTTCTACAATTCAATTTCAGTTCCAAAATTCAGTTTTTTGGAACTTACATCCGGTTCCGGTTCAAGCGCAGATTAATAGAACTACGTTTTACTAGCGGACCAAAAGTGTTACTGACGGGAATCTACAGCGTCTTGAGCTGAATTAAGACTTCAGAAGTCATTCGTCATGTCGAATGACCAGCGGATAAACTCTCAGGTTGGTAATAAATGTATTACATGTATAAGAACAAGCGTCATGTTAACAAATGATAGCCGTACAGTAGCTGTTATGCTTATTGTAGCTGCTAGCTAAAAACGCTAATTTAGCGTAGTTTGCCCTGAATTCAGCTTTGACAAACAAATATGATCGACTGTTTCTAGTAGATTTCCAAAGTTGTCATCTTGGACCCTCTCAGAGTACCCCCTCTGTATGCTTGCAGAGACCCCTACAGTAGGGAAACATGCAAAACGGTGCCCAAACCTTTGTATTTTAGCTTTATTTATGTCTTACACAGCATCCCAACTCTTTAGCTAACTTAATAACTTTAGCTAAAGTGAATAGTTAGTCTAATTCATTAGTGCAGCATTACTGGGTCACCTCTGTTTGAAGTGATATAATGTGATATACAACTATCACTGTGTTTAACTACCATAATAATTCTTAGGGTACTGAGTGCATGCTTAATTGGGGTTTTTTTTTTTTTTTTTTTTTTTTTTTTGTTTTTTTAAAGCATACTGCTCCATTACTATGTTTGACAGGCTGAAGTTGTCGGGTCACCTCCTAAATCGACCATCTTTTACAGGTGTTTTGTGCCAGAAATGGAGTGTCCACTGAAGACTGAAGATACTGAATCTCTACGCCTTGCCATTGATCCCTCTTGTGCCTTCATCTAGACAAGAGACATTAACTTAACCACTCTCATATGCTCTGTACCTACATCACCTTCCCTGACAGTTGTAGCTTGGCTCATCTTGGTGTTCATCTGAACAATAGACTGGACTGGACTCATAACTCAGACGCCCTCTACAGGAAAGGGCAGAGCAGGCTGTACCTGCTGCGGAGACTCAGGTCGTTTGGAGTGGAGGGCCCACTCCTGAAGAAATTCTATGACTCTGTTGTGGCTTCTGCTATCTTTTATGGCGTGGTCTGCTGGGGCGGCAGCATCTCTGCTGGGGACAGGAAGAGACTGAACAGGGTGATCCGAAGGGCCAGCTCTGTTCTAGGATGCCCTCTGGACCCAGTGGAGGTGGTGAGTGACAGGAGAACGGCGGCTAAGCTGTCATCCCTGATGGACAACATCTCCCACCCCATGCAGCAGACTGTGACAGCACTGAGCAGCTCCTTCAGTGGGAGACTGCGGCACCCACGGTGTGGGACGGAGAGATTTCGCAGGTCTTTCCTCCCCACTGCTGTCAGACTCCATAATAAAGACTTTAACTGATCAAGCACACACATCCATACATATGCAATAATACTAAGTGCAATAATCCTTTCTGTCATCGTTGTATTTTTACTCAGTTGTATATAGTATTTGTATTCTATTTTTATCTTATTGTATATTTATTTTATTTTATTCTACTGTATATAGTATTTTATTTTATTCTATTCTGTACAGTTGTGTACTGTATTTATTCTTATTGTATTCTAATTTTTGCCTCATAACTTTTGCACTGTCCACTTCCTGCTGTGACAAAACAAATTTCCCACGTGTGGGACTAATAAAGGTTATCTTATCTTATCTTATCTTATCTTATCTTATCTTATCTGAGGGTGAAATTATAAGAATGTGTTATTTTGCAAAGTGCTCTCTAGGGTTCCTAAATAAAATATGGCATTGAGGTCATTTTTTTAAAATTAATCCCTTCTTCTGAAATATAAGAACCTCTCCTGGTTTTAATGGCACTTTGGATTTCCTTACTTTCTGTTCCACTTCCAAACCCAAATAGATGCTGGCAAGCTGACACAGTAACATGGAAGAGGGAAAGACGTTGGAAAGGACTACTACAAATAAACCTAATGCCTAACAATGAAAAGTGTAAAATAAGAACAATAATAATAATAATAATAATAATAAGGATAAAAGATGAAGTAACAAGTTGTTAGTTTTTTGTTTATTCCAAATGATCATCCAGATGTCTGTGACATGTGATGACAAACACCATAATGGAAGGCCTTAGTCATCACATGCATGGAAAAGTTGCATGACACTTTGACCGTTGAGGACTGGAGTTTGAGACCCCTGTCATACGGAATATGACAGGTGTGGTTGAACTGCATGAAGACTCTGAAGTTTCTCTTCTCTTCTGGCAGGACAGGAATGTGGCCTTGTCCTGTGAGCCACCGTAAGAATGTACTTAGAGTAGAACTGGACTGTCACCGGCCTCAGGCTCTTCACCCTTTTCAAAGACAAAGCAGTCATTTAGATAAAATATTAGATATTGTTTACCTGTAAATGCACAAAGTAAATTTAGAAATGTTATTATTGTCAAGCGTGAACAAGCACTGATAGTGTAATCTACAGCTTTGGCCAAACGTTTAAAGAATGAGAAGTGTTGTTTGCTTATTTACAAAGTTTGCTGTTTCAGTGATAGTTGTATATCACATTATATCATTTCAAACAGAGGTGATCCAGCAATGCTGCACTAATGAATTAGACTAACTATTCACTTTAGCTAAAGTTATTAAGTTAGCTAAAGAGTTGGGATGCTGTGTAAGACATGGATAAAGCTAAAATACAAAGGTTTGGGCACCGTTTTGCATGTTTCCCTACTGTAGGGGTCTCTGCAAGCATACAGAGGGGGTACTCTGAGAGGGTCCAAGATGACAACTTTGGAAATCTACTAGAAACAGTCGATCATATTTGTTTGTCAAAGCTGAATTCAGGGCAAACTACGCTAAATTAGCGTTTTTAGCTAGCAGCTACAATAAGCATAACAGTTACTGTACGGCTATCATTTGTTAACATGACGCTTGTTCTTATACATGTAGTACATTTATTACCAACCTGAGAGTTTATCCGCTGGTCATTCGACATGACGAATGACTTCTGAAGTCTTAATTCAGCTCAAGACGCTGTAGATTCCCGTCAGTAACACTTTTGGTCCGCTAGTAAAACATAGTTCTATTAATGTGCGCTTGAACCGGATGTAAGTTCCAAAAAACTGAATTTTGGAACTGAAATTGAATTGTAGAACTGAAACTGAATGGTGAGAAGTGAAACTGAAATTATTCGAGAGCTGAATTTTTAAAGGATAAAATGTAGTTTCAAAGCAAATCAATTCATTTTCAAAATATAAAATTCAATTTCAATTTAGTGATGATCATTTTCAAACCATAAATTCAATTTCAAATTAGACTAATTCAAATTCAGTTTTCAAAAGCATTTATTCAAGTTACAATTCAGATTCAATCTGAGCAATTCAAATTGAACTTATTCAGATTCACTTTCTGATGGCACATGCCCAACTATGGGCAGAAATGCCCATAGTTGGGCAGTTTAAAGTTTCTGTCATCAGCATGTTAAAGTTCAGCTGAGGGCAAACAGAATCAGCTGATGAACTGCTGTACACCATTTTGTCCTGCTTCCCAGAAGAACGAGGCTTGAATTTCAATCAGTTACTCTCAGTTACAGTGTGTAATTGTAGAATAGGCAGCATAACATGATGGTAAAATAGTTCATTCAGCCAGTAAATGATCTTTTTTCCCCTCTTGTTTTTTTCTCTGTCCATTTCCTTTCTTTTTGGTTCATATTTCCTGTTTCTAACATCTACCTGACCCCTTCTTTCTCACCAGTTGACAAACCCATACCAGATCTTAAACCTAAACCAGCTGCGCCCTTAGTCCCGCCCAAGAAGCCGGTCCCTCCTCCAGGGAAAGGCCGACCAGGAATGATCCCACCAAAGAGACCTGAGAAGCCTCTTGCTTCCTCACCCAGCTTCAAGTAAGTATCTGTTCATCATTTGACCACCACTGATAAACTCCACTGCAGCTTTGGGTTAAAAAAAAAAGACAATTCAGTTTAATTTACAGTGCTTTATGTCGATACTGAGCAGCATATTGACACCAAATGTAATTTACTAGGATGTAATTGTGTGGATGCCCTCAAAGGCATCCACATTATTGAGTTCCTGTTTCTCTTTATTCTTTATCTTTATTATTCTGCTAGTTGCTTCCGTACGTTTTTTGGACGTTAACTACTCCCTCAGTTTTCAGCCGATTTTCTCAGTTCAAACTTGAAAAAATTCTGCTCTTTCTGCTAATGAGTGCTATGACTTTTGGTGCTCATAACTTCTATACTTTTTGAGATATTGAATTTTTGCAATATTTTTTGCCCATTTCTGCCATATTATCAGTGGCCTCACTGATTTTCCTTGCCGGGTTGACCTGTGTTTTAGCTCAGTGAGATGAGCATCCGTTCTCAGACTGGGAGGCCTGGGTTCAAATCCCGCTTATGGCAAAATTTCTTTCAGTTAACAGTAAAACTTTTTTAACTCTTTTCAACACAAATTTCAGCTTTTTCAACCCTTTTCAGCAGAATTTTCAGTTTTTTCACCACTTTTCAGCACAAATCCAAGCTTTTTCAACTGTTTTCAGCAAAACCCTCTTTTCAGCAGAATTCTGCTCATTCAACGCTTTTCAGCAGAATTCTGCTCATTCAACTGTTTTCAGCAGAATTTTCAGTTTTTTCTGCTGTTTTCAGAAAAAAACTCTTCAGCAGAAATTCTGCTCATTCACCTCTTTTCAGCAGAAATTCTGCTGATTGAATTCTTTTCAGCAGAATTTTCAGTTTTTTCTGCTGTTTTCAGAAAAAAAACTTTTCAGCAGAAATTCTGCTCATTCACCTCTTTTCAGCAGAAATTCTGCTGATTGAACTCTTTTCAGCAGAATTTTCAGAATTTTCACCTCTTTTCTGCCCAAATTCTGCTTATTCACCTCTTCTGAAAAATTTTCAGCCTTTTCACCTCTTATCAGCACAATTCTCAGCAGCTTCCGCTCATTTCAGCAGAATTGTCAGTCTCTCCACCTCTTCTTTGTGAGAATGAGTTTGGCTCAGTGAGATGAGTAGCCGCCTTGAGACCAGAAGGGCCATGTTCGAATCCTGCTCAGGGCAACCTTTTTTCAACTTTTTCAGCTTTTTTCAGCAGAAATCTTCAGCGTTAAGGCATCTACACAGCATTTTCGCAGGAAATGCAAATTTTTCTAGTTGTATCTAGTCTTTTCATAGGTATGTGCTTAACCACAGTTTTAGTTTAGTTACTCTAAGTCCAATGCTTGTTTATTTTTTCTTTTCTTTTCCAAGTTGTGTTGTTTTTTTGAGGGATTTTAACCCTCTGGGTTTGTTCAAAATCAATACCCTTTCAGCTTGTTTCGTGGCCAAAAGTGGCCACCAACAGATTAGGTCTGTAATTTTTATTTTTTGGGGGGGTTTTTTGGGTTTGTTTTCTTTTTTTTGTTTTGTTTTTTTTACCATTTTTTCTGCATAAAGCTTTTAACTAACTTCAGTTCTTTTCATAAATATAAAATAGTTATTACTTTTTACATTTTTAACCCTTTAAACACCAGTTTGTTTGTCCACTGCACTAGCTGTAAAACAACCTCAAATTTCACAATTTTATATAATTACAGTACTACTGGAATTTCTTGTATTATTAATAGTGGAGTCTGGGGCATGTAATTGATTCACATCAACATTGATTATAATGCATTGTTATTTTTGTGCAGGGAGAGCCAAAACATAAAAACTTCCTCTCAGCTTGTTCGTGGCCAAAAAATGGCCTATAAAGACACATCTCCTGGATGCACTGGTACGCATCTTCAGTGATGTATCCTAGGGTCATCAGGTGTTTCGGGTCTCACAACATTATACACCCTCGCCCAGGCGACCCAGCCGGGGGTGATCAGGCCCCGACTTGCGTACCAGTAGCTACCAACGGATCAGCCCTCTTGATCCACAGCCACCTTGTGGCTTTCTCTGCCGCTTCACTCACAGCCTGGATGGCCCTCTTCTTGGCTGCCCCCGCCACGCCCAGTCGGCCTAGGACTTTGCAGAGTGATCGTCCTGCAAAGCCCCTACAACCCACTTCTATGGGCTCATAGAAAGTCTTCTAGCCCCTTCCCCTGCACTCCTGCACTAGTTCCTGGTACTTTCCTCGTTTCCTTTCATTGGCCTCCTCAATCCGTTCTTCCCAGGGTACTGTAAGTTCCAGCATGATCAGCTGTTTTGAGGCCTCAGAAATAATTATCATGTCTGGCCGGAGTGATGTTTTTGCAATGTTCTGAGGGAACTTTAGTTGTTTACCCAGGTAAGCCTGTAGCTGCCAATCAGAGGCTGTATTGAGGAGGCCAGTTGTCAAATGTGGGCGCACCTGGGGTTTCTCTCCAGCCTTAATAAAAGAGATTGCCTTCCTTGGAGCCTGAAGATGCTTGCTGGTGCTGATTGCTGAGACAATCTTTTCAGCAACTACTCTGAGCACCTGGTCGTGCCGCCAACGATACCGACCATCGGCCAGGGCCCTTGGGCAGCTGCTAAGGAGGTGTCCTAGGGTCCCTCTTCCAGAGCACAGGGGACAGGCAGGTGTCTCGCTCTTTCCCCACAGATGGAGGTTTGCTGGGCTTGGCAGAGTGTCGTATACTGCCTGCACTAGGAATCGGATCCGGTGGAAGTCTGCCTGCATGAGGTTTGCCCAGGTGACCTTGCGCTGCAAGGTGCTCTCCCACCTTGTCCATGCTCCCTGCCGCTTAAGGCCTACAGCTCTACTTACTCGCTCCTCCTCCACACCTGCTCGGACCTCTTCCTGGAGTAGCTGGTGTCTCTCCTTTCCCTGTGCCCTGCTGACCTGGGCCTTTGGGAAGTACCCCAAGCCTGCTCCCCCTGTTGCTAAGACCCCCATCAGTGTTTTCTGCCTTAGGCGTGACTCCGCCACCTCAACTGCCTTCTCAGCCTTCCACTTTCTTCCTGTCCTTACCTCAATACCTGCTGATGCCACCTTGCAGTCTTTATAATCTCTGTACTGTAGGGCTTCTCGTGTGCAAGCCACCTTGAACTCTTCTGTGAGACCACTGAAGGGTAACTGCACGCTGTTGCTTGCCCCATACAAGGCAGCGCTGGTGAGACTGCGGGGAAGTCCCAGCCACTTACGAAGAAAGCCACTGATCTTTCTTTCAAGGGATTCCACAGTAGTTATTGGAACTGTATAGACAAGCAAGGGCCACAGGATTCGGGGCAGGATGGAATGCTGGTAGATCCAGGCTTTAAATCTTCCAGGCAGGCCGGACTTATCCACCTTAATGAGCCACGCTCCCAGCTCCTCATTTGCCTTCTGAATAGCAGTAGAGTCTTTCAGGCTGGAGTCAGAGAGTTTCCCCAAGCTCTTAACTGGTTGTTCCGTTATGGATGGAATAATGGTTCCTGAAATTGAGAACCGGAACATGTCCGTCACCTTGCCCTTTTTCACTACCATCGATCTTGATTTAGAAGGTTTAAAACTCATCCTTGCCCATGAGATGAGTCTCTCAAGACCTTGCAAGATCCACCTACACCAGGGAACTGATGATGTCGTAATGGTGAGGTCATCTATATAGGCTCTGATAGGGGGCTGACGAACACCTGACCTTGTCAACGGCCCTCTGCACTCCACCTCCGCACCATGTTCATTGCCAGGGCAAAGAGCGTAACTGAGATGGTACAGCCTGTTATTATAACTTTCCCGAGTCGGTGCCAGTCTGAAGTAACTGTCCTAGAAGGGACCCTAAGCCTGAAATTGGCGTAATAGTTCAGGATCAGGTCCTTGATCTTGCTGGGGACATGGTGGAAGTGTAAAGCATGCTCAACCAGTTTGTGTGGGATCGACCCATACGATCATTGATATAACATTGATTATAATGCATTGTTATTTTTGTGCAGGGAGAGCCAAAACATAAAAACTTCCTCTCAGCTTGTTCGTGGCCAAAAAATGGCCACCCCTTGTTTACGTTTACAAAATGCTATAAAATTCATATATATTAATTAATTTCATTCAAATTCAGAATTTTAATCCTTTAAATACCAGTTCAATCACATAATCCTAGGAAGTCATAAATGGAAAAAATCATGAAACCCCAATTTTTTTCCAAATAATACATGCCATCTGATTTATTTTCTAACCACAATGGAGGTTAGATGTGTAGCAATAATTAACAGTAGTATAGTATGACTTTTATGCATCTTTGTTTTTGTGCAGTGACAGAAAAACAAAAAAACTCCCTCTCAGCTTGTTCGTGGCCAAAAATGGCCACCCCTCGTTTACATTTACAAAATGCTATAAAATATATATATATTAAAACATTTTTCTACTTTCATTGACTTGATTTTTTTAAATTAGTATCAGTGCTGCTCATCCAGACTAAAATTTCATTCAAATTCAGAATTTTAACCCTTTAAATACCAGTTAAATCACATAATTGTAATGATTTACATAGGGATAAAAGCATAAAGTCCCTTTTTTTTTTTTTTTTAAATAATACATGCAAATTGATTTATTATCTAACCATGATGGAGGTTAGATACATAGCAATAATTAAAAGTATCAATGAGTTTTATGTATCTTTGTTTTTTTTGTGCAGTGACAGACAAACAAAAAATCTCCCCCTCAGCTTGTTCGTGGCCAAAAAGGGCCACCCCCTGTTTATGTTTACAAAATGCTATAAAATTCTACTTTCATTGACTTGGTTTTTTAAATTCCTACTCATGAAAACCAAAATATAATTCAAAATCAGAAATTATACCCTTTGAATACCAGATTATTAGGGGTGCAACGATATTCGTATCGATATTGAACCGTTCGATACAGTGCTTTCGGTTCGGTACGCATATGTATCGAACAATACAAAATTTTTAATTTATTTTATCTGAGCGTTCGACTACTCCGCCTAGGCTCGACAATGCAGCCTAGGCGGAGTAGTCGAACGCAGATTCACTGAGCGCTCAACACAGACAGCATCGTCAGAAGGAAGAGCGCAGGGCAAGCTAGCGAGACAGAAGTTAAGCTCTCCTTGCAACATGGACCTTCCCCACCCTCATTCAGATCTGGCGTTTAGAATTATTTTGGTTTTCATGTGACGTATGACCCTGAAGGTAAGCGAGTCATGGACTAAAGTAAAACAGTATGTTGGATGTGCCATGCAATGCTCAATTACATGGGTGGGAGCTAGTGTGTTAGCGCAGTTAGCTCGTTAACGTGTTGGCCGTCTAGCCCCATGCACGGGGCAATCGGCGGTAGCTCGTTAACGGAGATTTGCCGTGTTGTGGCGTTAAGGTCATTTCAACGAGATTAACCTGAAAGCACTAGTGGGAACACAACGAATATGACTGCACATTTACGCCAACATCATCCTAGTGCAAAGACAAGTGGAAGCAGAAAAAAAACAAGCAAGCATGCTACTAACTTTAGCCGAGTCATTTAGACAGCTGTTAGCACATGATTCTCCTTATGTGTTTAATATGCTGCTGAGAATATAGCCCAGAAGAAGCGGATAGTATAGCTTTTATTTTGGAAAGAGACATTTCACTGTAATAAACTCTCTTTTCCAAAGATGAGTGATGAGTGATGATCAATCAGATACAGGGCTCACAATATCGTCCCGGGGCTAGCGATATTTTCAGTCGGGCTACCAAAATCTATCTCTGCCCTGCCCGTCGGGCTATTGTAGGAAGGAAAAATATATGTCAATGCTTTTGCATTCTTTCAGAAATGTAGCTGGGTAATTATGTCATTGGCATCGGTGAGCCATTATCAATATGTGACATATTGAAATCGCGTTTGAATTTGCGCTTGTTTTTTTGCTTTCACTTTGCAATCGCGCGAACTGTGTATAGAGAGCGACAGCACTGATCTGTGAGTGATGATAATTTGTGCACCAATTCCTCTGACATCGTCTTATTAATCGGTAGCTTACTATGCAAACATGACAAGTGAAATCTCCGGCAGCAAGCTTAAACATGTGAGAGGTTGATCGTGCAGAGAATCGCTGAGCTTATGTGAGTGCGTGTGTAAAAGCAGCAGGATATATATTTGACTACGATGACCTTCACAGACAGATATATATTTTAGTTCTGCTGAGCGAAATAAGACAGGTCAGGGTGACAGCCAAAGAAAAGCTTACCACAAAACGGAGAAGTTATGACAAATCAGACTATAAGGCAAAAAGAAAGTGCAGCTTTATGGTTTCATGGACAAAAGAATTTCTGTGGCTGCAATATGACGAGCTAAATAACCAGGGCTGCACATAAGTGGTCCGCAGGTGCGCATTCGCTGTCAAAATAAAAAACACGCACAAGGGTTAGGGTTAAATTTAAAAACTGTACTTTTGAGTTAAAATATATATTTATAATTTTAATAAATGACAAATTAAAAAGGCATGAACATTTTTTTGTATCGAAAAAATATCGAACCGTGACACCAAAGTATCGAACCGAACCGTGAATTTTGGGTATCGTTGCACCCCTACAGATTATGTATTATTACTACGCTTTTGGGGGAAAATAGCAATAAAGTTAACATTTTTTAGAATATGAAAGATGAAACCTAATTTTTTTTTTAATCATCATTGCAGGCACCAATAACAGTAACAATGATTTATTTTTACTTTATTTTATTTTTTGGGGGGGGGGTGAATGGCCAAAAAGAAAATCACACATGGTGTGTTAGTGGCCAGAAAGGCCATTTAATGACCAAATAACCACTGAAATGACCACAAAAATGATCAAATTTTATATTACAGTGTGTGTGCTTCTGTGTGCATCCTCATTAGCAGAAAGATTTGCTAACCACAGTAGAGTGGTTTTTGTAGGCACACTTTCTACACCCGGTGCAAAGGGCTGCTGTTCCAATCCTGGAGGTGCGCCACCCACACTGTGGTTCAGACTACTGTATCTTGAGATCAATGGCAGAAGTGGCTGAGAATCAGGGACAAGGGTGTCTTGCAGTTGTTGAGGTCACCAGCATGTGCCCCAGCTCTTCCAGGATCACTCTTCATTTGTAGGTTGTAGAGGACTCCCCCACTTCAGTGAAGTTGTTTCCGGCGGGCGGGACAAAGGCATCGTATCTCAAGACATCCAGGAGATTGGAGAAAAGAGCCAGCAGCCATCAGTTAGTTTGCCTTCAACAACTCCTCTCTAAGTTATCCAAGCTGTATTTGTGCCTATTGTAGTGCAGGATTGTTTCTTGCTTCCAGGCGTCCTCTATTCCCCATCACTGACTGCTGGTTCCCTGTGAGTTGCTGTCAAAAGAAGCACATTCCTCCGTTGTTTTGGCATGTGGGATATCGGCGTGGTGGTTTAGGTGAAGCCAAAGACAGACAACAAAATCTTCCTCTGTTGCAACTGGAGGAGCTGGGGAGGGAGCTCTGGGTTGTTTCCCCTGTGCCAGTTTTCATGTGAGGGGTTCCTCTGCCAAGGTGACCGAAGGAAAGATGTTGTCCTCGGAGCTCCTCCATCAGCTGGAGTCTGATCTCATGCCATTTTTTTACTTCCTGATACTTCCAGTGTTGTCATCCAACATGCTATGTATTGCTTTATCCTGTTGTTGGCTCACATCTCCACTTCATCTATAATCCTCCAATCCTCACACCTTCACCTCCCGTGCAGGTTTGTAAGGGTGCACAGATCTCCTTTGTTATAAAAATGTCGAAAGTAGATCTCAGACTGCTAATGCAGGGATCTCCATACAGGGTGAGCCCTGGTTTGATACCAGTGGGTACTGGATTGTAGAGCAGTCTCTCTTCAGTAGTGGGACCCACATGGTTTTCCTTTCATGAGGGATCCACTTAGTTGCCTGCTCCTTGGTCTCAGAAAATGCTCCTATGTTGTTTTCCATCAGCTGCTCGGCCTCCACCTCCATGCTCCCCAACCCCAATCCTCCCCCAAAGAAGAGGATTCAGGCACTGGCTAGTACTCTTCATCAGTGGTGACGCAGTCAGCTTCTTTGGAGATTGTCCCCTCATCTTCTGGAGAGGAAGTTTCTTCATCTTGGGCAGGTGTCTTTTCTTCAAGGGCAGAGGACTGCTTGCTGTCCTTGCTCTCTGACCAGATCATATAGACAGTGCTTGAAGCAGTGATGACTTTATTGCCATATTGCCTGAATAAATTATCTGGAAGCTGTTAGGCTTACTTACAGCAGTAGTAGGGTAAAAGTGCTTTTAGCATGTGCTTCAAAGCTAAGTTTGACTGGGAACCTCAAAGCTCAATAGCCTGCATCGACAGAAATTCACTGCAGCCTATGTAATATTTGATGTGTCATTATTTATTTCAGTCTATCTTGCAAATACATGTTTGTGCTGCAATGTCATACACAAACACAAACTATTAGATCCTTAAGATCAAACCTATGTAATAATAATAGTAGTAATGGATTGCATTTATATAGCGCTTTTCGAGACCCTCAAAGCGCTTTACAATTCCACTATTCATTCACTCTCACATTCACACACTGGTGGAGGCAAGCTACAGCTGTAGCCACAGAAGCGAGGCTGCCATATCGGCCCCTCTGGTCATCACCAGTAGGCGGTAGGTGAAGTATCTTGCCCAAGGACACAACGACCAAGACTGTCCGAGCCAGGGCTCGACCTGGCAACCTTCTGATTACAAGACGAACTCTTGAGCCACGATCGCCCCTATATCAAAATTGTTTCATTATTTTGGTCCATTGGAGTGTGGTAAGCCGCTACTAGAAACTAGGAATATTACATGAAATTGCTTGTTTGGCCAAAAATGGGTAAATTTGGTAAAGAACATGAAAAACTACAATTTTCATGTGTTGAGTTTAGAATGAAAGCAATTTTACCTAAATCGCATGATATAGTTCTGTCAATAACAAGGAATCAAAAAAAGGTGGTTATAATGGGTTTCAATTGGCCAAAAATGGCCACGATAGAGCCAAGAGGAACAATTTTTTTTTTTTAAACGTATGTTTATTTGTTTTTGTTTTTTCAACAGTATCAACACCAACATAAAATGAACGTATGGCAGTCATTAAAATAATAATAATAACAACAGTAATAATAATAATAATAATAGTAATAACGATAATTGAAGTGTTAATCCTAAAAGATTCCAAAGAAATGCATAAATGCATAGTTAAATAAATTAAGACAGAAACCATACAAATAAATATAATTTAAAAAAAAATATCATAATATAGATTGCACAGTATATTCCCAACAGCAAGTCAGACATTATTCATTATCTAGTTGTCTTATTCACTCACCCCCCCCCCCCCCCCCACATCCCCACTCCTCAGTAGATCCAAAAATATCTTCCAGATGTTGTACAATTCAGAAGCCTTCTTTCTAACAATATAGTTCAGTTTCTCAAGAGCTAAACTCGATGTTAAGTTATTTAACCAGTGGTTAAAAGAGGGGCAACCAACATTCTTCCAGCATAAGGTGATACAGCGTTTGGCCTGTAGCAAACAAAGATCGACCATTTTTCTTTCCTCACACGACAGAGTACAGTCATCTGGATACAAGCCTAAAATGCATAACTTAGGGCAAAGCGGTACAGGAGAAGTTGTGATCTGAGAGATATATTTTAACACAGAGCTCCAAAATTTTTGGATCTCTTCACATTTCCACAGGCAGTGATATAGTGTACCCTGATGCCTATTACACTTATAGCATAGATCAATTATATTAGGATCAAATTTATTTAATTGTACAGGGGATATGTATGTTCGCATTATCCAATTAAATTGTATCATTCTCAAACGAGTGTTAATGGTTTGAGTGTGTGTTTTTGAACATATTTTACCCCATTCAGTATATGAAATATCTTCTTGTAAGTCACTAATCCACTCCCGTCTTTTACTATCAGAGTTATCCTTATGGTTTTCAACTAAAAGGCTATAAAACTGGGACACCAGTCTTTTACCAAAACAGTTTTTTGTAACATGAGTTTCTAGGATGGAGAGTGGGGGTTGGTGCACTGAATTGTTTAAGTGTGCCAGAATAAAACTTCTAAGTTGCAGATACTTAAAAAAGTGTTTCTGCGGTAAATCAAACTTTGCCCTTAATTCACTGAATGACATTAGAGAATATTCCTCATATACGTCCTGTAGTTTCGCAATGCCCTTGTTCAGCCAAGCTTTAAAGCCCATGTCATTCTTAGCCGGGGCAAAGAGTTCATTACCCCAAATTGGGGAGAAACAGGACAACCCAGGAGAGTCATTCAACATTTTTTGTACTTCATGCCAAACAACAACAGTGTTTTTTACAAAGGGATTAGTAGTAATTTTCTTTAAAGTTTTAAAGGGTGCTGAGTATAAATAGCTATTTACCCTTTGAGGACATTCTTTCAGTTGCTAACCAGGGAAGGGAAATATCGTTTGAAAACCAAAACATAGTGGTCCTCAGCTGAGCAGCCCAATAGTACCATTTTAAATTTGGAAACTGTAGTCCTCCCCTATCATATGGTAAATACAAGAGGGAGAGTCTGAGTCTTGGCTTCCTATTGTTCCAGATGAAATTAGAAAGAAGTTTGCTGGTCTTGGAAAAAAAAGAAGGAGGAGGGGCCAGCAGAATTGACTGAAAGATATATAGGAATTTAGGTAATATAGTCATCTTTACTATGTTTATTCTTCCCAGTAAAGAAAGAGGCAATGATATTAATCTAGTGATCTCATCCGACAACCCTTCCACCAAGGGCTCATAATTGGCTGAACTAAGATTGCTTATCGTTGGGGTTACTCTGATGCCTAAATATTTAAATCCCTCTGCGGCATTCACAAATGGGTGGGATACAACTGGTTTCAACCTCTCGTTCATATTTAAAAACATAATGGATGATTTTTCTTCGTTCACTTTGAACCCAGAGAAACTGCTAAATTGATCGAATAGCTTCAGGAGAGATGGTATTGATTCTGCAAGGTGTGATAGAAACACAACAGTATCGTCAGCGTACATTTCAATTTTGTGTAGCATCTCCCCAATTTTAATACCATGGATCAAGGGATGTGATCTAATTGCTATCGCTAAAGGTTCCATGGCTAGTACAAAAAGCACAGGTGAAATCGGAGACCCTTGCCTGGTGCCTCGAGATGGCTCAAAAGGACTAGAGATGAGATTATTGGTAGATACCATTGCAACCGAATCAGCAAGTAAAATTTCAATCCATCGGCAGAAGTGATCACCAAATCCAAAAAGCTTAAGCACCTCAATTAGACAGGGCCATTCAACTCGATCGAACGCCTTCTCCGCGTCGAGTGATAGTATTGCAGTATCAGGTGACTCTTCACATTCGTGGATTATATTGAGAACTCTCCTCACGTTGTGGAACCCCTGGCGATTTTGAACGAAACCATTTTGATCTCCGTGTATAATGACTGGAAGAGCCCTCTCCAGCCTCATAGCCAGAGCTTTAGCTATGATTTTGGAGTCAGAATTTAACAGCGATATGGGTCTGTAAGAACCGCTTTCGGCTGGCGCTTTGCTCGGTTTTAGAATGAGAGTGATCAGGGCACTACGAAATGTAGCAGGGAGGCGACCTGTTTCATAGGATTCCAAATAAACATCTAATAATGGGGGAATTAATTTTGCTTTAAATAGCTTGTAAATATCTATCGGAAGCCCATCAGGACCCGAAGCCTTACCACCTCTCATGTTCGTAATTGCATCAGAAACGTCATTGAAATTTATTTCTCTCTCCAATTCATTTTTCATATCCTCAGAAATACAGGGAAAGATCAATCTATCCAAGAAAGCATTTTGGCTTACCAGGTCCAGTGGGCTGTCAGATTTATATAGGGTTTTAAGTTTCTTTATCTGCCAAGCTTAGTAGTCTACCCAGCTTTTCACCCTGATCATAAAACGTCTGTTTCAATCTTATTAAACCATCTTCAGCTTTAAGCATAGACAGCTCCTCGTATTTAAGCTTTAAGGTTAATCTATTCGGGAGTGGGATTTAAATACTGCTGAATAGCATGAGAATCCCCTTTTATTGGGGTTTTGAATTCTCCATGGATCAGAGATTCAGATCTTTCAAATATTGTTGTATTTTTTTTCTTGTTTGAGAGTGTGAAGTGTCTATCCCTGATGAGCGGTCAAGCTTCGGGTCCAGAGTACAATTTAAGTCACCTGCCAATATTATCCTACCAGGAAGGGTAGCTATCAATAGTAATAAATTCTCAAAAAATAAAGGGTTATCATCATTAGGGCCATAAACATTAACTAAATTGAAATTCTCTTTCAAGAGAGTTCCTTGAACCACCAAAAATCTGCCAGCTTTATCATAAATAGTGTTATTTACTTGGAAAGGCACTGAATTATGAATTAACACCATAACCCCTCTCGCGTGCGAAGGGCAACAGGATGCTAGCACTTTGCCTGGCCATCTCCTACGTACTTTCACCAGATCCTCTCTGAGTAAATGGGTCTCTTGGATAAACGCTATTGATGACTCAAGTTGTTTAAGCCTGGTAATAACCTGTTTTAGTTTAACCACTTTTACCATTCCTCTCACATTCCAAGAAGTAAATTTAAAAGTCTTATATGAAGTCATCTATTCTTATTAATACAACAGATTGTGCAACATAGTATCTTCATTTGGTTGTTGGTAAACCTTTCAGTATCTCTAACTGTTGTGCTGGGAGTAAACCAGTAAAAAGCAACACGTTGTGAAAAATACAAAAACACAAAGAAATAACACAAAATCTGCCATAAATGAACCCCCTTAGCTGTCAACCTGAACCGGACAGCCCCTCGCCCTACCCCGCCCTCCCCCTGACCTTGGGGTGCAGTTAAGTGCACACGCTGATCCAATGTAAACAAGGGAGCAGCTAGACCAAACCGAGCTGACATGGTCAAACAAAACCAAACCACCTGGACAATTGCGTCTCCTGACGAAAATGTATATCCTACATGAACAAGTATGTATACAATGATCATTACAAACTTTCTTGTAGCATAACTCTCATCCCGGAGAGCCGACTGTATGTCGAACAACCAGTACTCCAAGACACAAATGAAAGCCCAATCAACGAGTGGGCGTGGCTAGTTATCTATAAGGGATAAATAAAATGCCCAATACAACTGAGGAGAACGAAGGAACGGTAAACCAAAGTAAATACAAAAAAGAAAAATACTCTCCCCAAAAAATTCAACAGTAAGGATGAGCGATATTGACCATTAAATCCAACAATTTCAAACTACAGCTGTTATGGGCAGATAGTGAAGGATTCGGCAGTCCCCATCAGATATTCTGCTAGTCCTCTGTATTCTGCAAACCTCGGATGAACTTTTCCGCATCTGCTGGGGTCTCAAAGACATGCGTATGTCAACCAGATGACACTCGTAGCTTCGCCGGGTAAATTAATCCGTAACGTACGTTCATCGCCCTGAGCTGCTGTTTCACCCGGTCGAAGCCCCTCCTCCGTCGGTGGAGATCTGTAGAAAGATCCGGGAAGAACATGACCTCTTGACCCCCGCAAATAACTTTCCCTTTGGCCATAGCCGCCCGCAACACCCGAACCTTGTCTTGGAAGTTTAAAAACTTCACGATGAGGACTCTCGGTGAGGGTGGTCGGTTGGGTTGCGTCCAGCCGGGCAACCGGTGAGCTCTTTCGGTGAGAGGTTGTCTCGGGAATGTTGCTGGTCCCAGCGCTTCGGGGAGCCACTTCTCTAGGAACGCCACCGCGTCATGTCCTTCTATTTTCTCCGGCAAATTAACTAGTCGTAGGTTGGAATGACGAGAGCGATTTTCGAGGTCCTCGAGTTTGTTCGTGAGGAGAGCCACTTGTTTAACTAGCGCATCTATCTTGCCTTTCTCTGAGTTAACGGCGTCCTCCACGCTGCTAATGCGCATCTCTGCCCCATCCATGCGCACCGAAAAGTCCTGCACATCTCTTTTAACATCTTGGATCGCTGACAGGACCACATCAAGTTTTGTGGAAAAGTCATTTCTGATTCCGTCGAGTATTTGAATAACATCCATGTTATGGGCCATTCCAGTACCCACGTCCAGGAGACTCCCAGGGCTAGCATCACCTGCAGAGTTAGCTTGACTGCTAGCATCAGAGATGTCGTCTTCCACACTCAGAGAAGAGTGTGCCTTAGATTTATTTTGTGCTTTCTTAGCCGGCATAATGTCGCGGATATACGATAATAACTCGTTACAAGCAATAGTTATCACTGTTGACGCAGTTAAAGGACAGTTTTCAGGAACTTACTAAAATATCGCCAGGAGCTCACAAAAATATGTGTACCTAGTTCAGCGCCATAACCACGCCCCCCAAGAGGAACAATTTCATGTATAGTGTATACAGTGGCTTGCAAAAGTATTCGGCCCCTACATTTTGTCACATTACCACCACAAACATGAATCAATTTTATTGGAATTCCACGTGAAAGACCAATACAAAGTGGTGTACACTTGAGAAGTGGAACGAAAATCATACATGATTCCAAACATTTTCTACAAATAAATAACTGCAAAGTGGGGTGTGCGTAATTATTCAGCCCCCTTTGGTCTGAGTGCAGTCAGTTGCCCATAGACATTGCCTGATGAGTGCTAATGACTAAATAGAGTGCACCTGTGTGTAATCTAATGTCAGTACAAATATAGCTGCTCTGTGACGGCCTCAAAGGTTGTCTAAGAGAATATTGGGTGGCTGTGGCTCAGGTGGTAGAGCAGATCAGCTACTGATCGAAAGGTTAGTGGTTCGATTTTAGGCTTCGCCAGTCTGCATGTCAAGTGTCCTTGGGCAAGATACTAACCCCAAATTGCCCTTCGATGCGTTCATCGGAGTGTGAATGTGTGTGAATGTAGATTAGGTTTGCACTTGCGTTTAGAAGTGCTTGCATGAGTGGGTGTGAATGGGTGAATGAGGCATGTTGTATAGAGTGCTTTGAGTACTCCGGGAGAGTAGAGAACCGCTATATAAGAATCAGTCTATTACCAATCCGTAGTCCGTAACAACACACCAGACAGGTCAGAGATAAAATTATTGAGAAATTTAAAGCAGGTTTAGGCTACAAAAAGATTTCCCAAGCCTTGAACATCCCACGGAGCACTGTTTAAGTCATCATTCAGAAATGGAAGTGTTTCTGTATGGCACAACTGTAAACCTACCAAGACAAGGCCGTCCACCTAAACTCACAGGCCGAACTAGGAGAGCGCTGATCAGAAATGCAGCCAAGAGGCCCATGGTGACTCTGGACGAGCTGCAGAGATTTACAGCTCAGGTGGGGGAATCTGTCCATAGGACAACTATTAGTCGTGCACTGCACAAAGTTGGCCTTTATGGAAGAGTGGCAAGAAGAAAGCCATTGTTAACAGAAAACCATAAGAAGTCCCGTTTGCAGTTTTCCACAAGCCATGTGGGGGACACAGCAAACATGTGGAAGAAGGTGCTCTGGTCAGATGAGACCAAAATAAGGTTCACCTTCCAGCAGGACAATGACCCTAAACTTAAAGCCAGGGCAACAATGGAATGGTTTAAAACAAAACATATCCATGTGTTAGAATGGCCCAGTCAAAGTCCAGATCTAAATCCAATCGAGAATCTGTGGCAAGATCTGAAAACTGCTGTTCACAAACGCTGACCATCTAATCTGACTTAGCTGGAGCTGTTTTGCAAAGAAGAATGGGCAAGGATTTCAGTCTCTAGATGTGCAAAGCTGGTAGAGACATACCCTAAAAGACTGGCAGCTGTAATTGCAGCAAAAGGTGGTTCTACAAAGTATTTACTCAGGGGGGCTGAATAATTATACACACCCCACTTTGCAGTCATTTATTTTTAAAAAATGTTTGGAATCATGTATGATTTTTGTTCAACTTCTCACGTGTACACCACTTTGTATTGGTCTTTCACGTGGAATTCCAATAAAATTGATTCATGTCTCTGTCAGTGCGCCCCAGGGTGGCTGTGGCTACAATGTAGCTTGCCATCACCAGTGTGTGAATGTGTGTGTGAATGGGTGGATGACTGGATATGTAAAGCGCTTTGGGGTCCTTAGGGACTAGTAAAGCGCTATATAAATACAGGCCATTTACCATGTTTGTGGCTGTAATGTGACAAAATGTGGAAAAGTTCAAGGGGGCCGAATACTTTTGCAAGTCACTGTATTATTGGCATTATTAAGGAGCTGGTGTTGAAAATTAAAAACTGGAAAAAATACACACCTTTGGGAAGTTTCATTCCATTTGCATTAACAGAACAAAAATGGTTGAAAAAACAAAAGTGAAGTGGCCACAAATGGCCAGGATAGAGCTACTACTTTTCATGGCTGTTTTGATATCGCTCTCTCTCTCTTAACTGATCAAATCTCGCTGTGGTAACAGCTTTAAACTCGGTATGACCCAGGTTGATAGAGGGTGCCCAGTCTGGATCGCATTCCAACATTTTGAAGGCTGGTTTTCCTACAAAACACAACAAACATTAGCCCGCAAAGGCACAGTAAACAAATTCAATTCAAATCAATATAAGACTTATTTGTAACCTACATCAACTATTATTATGTTATGATAAATTACTTAACCACAACAAAAGACTTACCTTTGTGGACATGCTTGGAGCAGACTAACATGTGAGCTGGAGTGTGCTGAAATATTTAGTCTTCGAATAGCTGCAATCCAGACCATCCATCGGCTCTTTGTTACTTCGGAAACATGGCTTGAACAGTTTCTCTTCCACGATGGAATCCAATAAAAACCGATCTGTTTACCCGTCAGCTTCCCGTGGCTGTCATGCGAAAGGCTATTGCATACAACAGCTTCTTGCCATTATTTGTGTTTCTTTTTATCGCTGTGTGACTGTTTTCTTGTGAAAGCCTGCATGCGCTAGTACCACTTGCCACTCGTACCTACAATCCTTTGCGGTTTTGATGTCACATTTTCAATCTGTATAAGACTTTTAGAAATCCGATGGGATGATGAGAACAATTAATTTTGTTATTCGTTTAATATAAAATGTAAAATATCAGCTAAATTGTCGCTGATATTGCTAAAGTGAAGTTTTTCTCTTTTAACCACAGGCACAATGGAGAGGTGCCATCCACACGACCAAAGTCTGACTCCGAGCCATTACCTCTCACCAAACCGGTGTCTGCAGACTCTGTGGAGAAGTCGGGTACAGGTATGTCCATACTACTACATGCATGTCAGATTGCTACGATCATAACCCCTGGTATCAAATTATTTCCACTGTAGCCACATTAAAAAAACATTAAAGTGTATCTATAGTTTTTTTTCCTACTTTAATTATTGTCGGTTGCTTATAAGAAGTCAATAAATGACTTCACCAGAAGATTTTTGCTTTGACAGTAAGTCTTTTTTGTGACCGTGGTAAATAACATTTCTGAACACAGATTTTTTTTTTTTTTTTTTAAACGTATGTTTATTTGTTTTTTCAACAGTATCAACACCAACATAAAATGAACGTATGGCAGTCATTAAAATAATAGTAATAATAATAACAACACTAATAATAATAATAATAATAATAATAATAGTAATAGTAATAACGATAATTGAAGTGTTAATCCTAAAAGGTTCCAAATAAATGCATAGTTAAATAAATTAAATTAAACCATACAAATAAATACAATTAAAAATAAATAAATAAATAAATCATAATATAGGTTACATAGTATATTCCCAACAGCAAGTCAGACATTATTCATTATCTAGTTGGCTTATTCACTCACCCCCCCCCCCCCCCCCCCCCACATCCCCACTCCTCAGTAGATCCAAAAATATCTTCCAGATGTTGTACAATTCAGAAGCCTTCTTTCTAACAATATAGTTCAGTTTCTCAAGAGCTAAACTCGGTGTTAAGTTATTTAACCAGTGGTTAAAAGAGGGGCAACCAACATTCTTCCAGCATAAGGCGATACAGCGTTTGGCCTGTAGCAAACAATATCGACCATTTTTCTTTCCTCACAAGACAGAGTACAGTCATCTGGATACAAGCCTAAAATGCATAACTTAGGGCAAAGCGGTACAGGAGAAGTTGTGATCTGAGAGATATATTTTAACACAGAGCTCCAAAATTTTTGGATCTCTTCACATTTCCACAGGCAGTGATATAGTGTACCCTGATGCCTATTACACTTATAGCATAGATCAATTATATTAGGATCAAATTTATTTAATTGTACAGGGGATATGTATGTTCGCATTATCCAATTAAATTGTATCTTTCTCAAACGAGTGTTAATGGTTTGAGTGTGTGTTTTTGAACATATTTTACCCCATTCAGTATATGAAATATCTTCATGTAAGTCACTAATCCACTCCCGTCTTTTACTATCAGAGTTATCCTTATGGTTTTCAACTAAAAGGCTATAAAACTGGGACACCAGTCTTTTACCAAAACAGTTTTTTGTAACATGAGTTTCTAGGATGGAGAGTGGGGGTTGGTGCACTGAATTGTTTAAGTGTGCCAGAATAAAACTTCTAAGTTGCAGATACTTAAAGTGTTTCTGCGGTAAATCAAACTTTGCCCATAATTCACTGAATGACATTAGAGAATATTCCTCATATACGTCCTGTAGTTTCGCAATGCCCTTGTTCAGCCAAGCTTTAAAGCCCATGTCATTCTTAGCCGGGGCAAAGAGTTCATTACCCCAAATTGGGGAGAAACAGGACAACCCAGGAGAGTCATTCAACATTTTTTGTACTTCATGCCAAACAACAACAGTGTTTTTTACAAAGGGATTAGTAGTAATTTTCTTTAAAGTTTTAAAGGGTGCTGAGTATAAATAGCTATTTACCCTTTGAGGACATTCTTTCAGTTGCTAACCAGGGAAGGGAAATATCGTTTGAAAACCAAAACATAGTGGTCCTCAGCTGAGCAGCCCAATAGTACCATTTTAAATTTGGAAACTGTAGTCCTCCCCTATCATATATGGTAAATACAAGAGGGAGAGTCTGAGTCTTGGCTTCCTATTGTTCCAGATGAAATTAGAAAGAAGCTTTCTGATCTTGGAAAAAAAAGAAGGAGGAGGGGCCAGCGGAATTGACTGAAAGATATATAGGAATTTAGGTAATATAGTCATCTTTACTATGTTTATTCTTCCCAGTAAAGAAAGAGGCAATGATATTAATCTAGTGATCTCATCCGACAACCCTACCACCAGGGGCTCATAATTGGCTGAACTAAGATTGCTTATCGTTGGTGTTACTCTGATGCCTAAATATTTAAATCCCTCTGCGGCATTCACAAATGGGTGGGATACAACTGGTTTCAACCTCTCGTTCATATTTAAAAACATAATGGATGATTTTTCTTCGTTCACTTTGAACCCAGAGAAACTGCTAAATTGATCGAATAGCTTCAGGAGAGATGGTATTGATTCTGCAAGGTGTGATAGAAACACAACAGTATCGTCAGCGTACATTGCAATTTTGTGTAGCATCTCCCCGATTTTAATACCATGGATCGAGGGATGTGATCTAATTGCTATCGCTAAAGGTTCCATGGCTAGTACAAAAAGCACAGGTGAAATCGGAGACCCTTGCCTGGTGCCTCGAGATAGCTCAAAAGGACTAGAGATGAGATTATTGGTAGATACCATTGCAACCGAATCAGCAAGTAAAATTTCAATCCATCGGCAGAAGTGATCACCAAATCCAAAACGCTTAAGCACCTCAATTAGATAGGGCCATTCAACTCGATCGAACGCCTTCTCCGCGTCGAGTGATAGTATTGCAGTATCAGGTAACTCTTCACATTCGTGGATTATATTGAGAACTCTCCTCACATTGTGGAACCACTGGCGATTTTGAACGAAACCATTTTGATCTCCGTGTATAATGACTGGAAGAGCCCTCTCCAGCCTCATAGCCAAAGCCTTAGCTATGATTTTGGAGTCAGAATTTAACAGCGATATGGGTCTGTAAGAACCGCTTTCGGCTGGCGCTTTGCTCGGTTTTAGAATGAGAGTGATCAGGGCACTACGAAATGTAGCAGGGAGGCGACCTGTTTCATAGGATTCCAAATAAACATCTAATAATGGGGGAATTAATTTTGCTTTAAATAGCTTGTAAATATCTATCGGAAGCCCATCAGGACCCGAAGCCTTACCACCTCTCATGTTCGTAATTGCATCAGAAACGTCATTGAAATTTATTTCTCTCTCCAATTCATTTTTCACATCCTCAGAAATACAGGGAAAGATCAATCTATCCAAGAAAGCATTTTGGCTTACCAGGTCCAGTGGGCTGTCAGATTTATATAGGGTTTTATAATACGAGACAAAGGTGTTATTAATTTCTGTGGGATCTGTGGATAATTCCCCTTGATCGTTCCTAATTATATTAATGGCTCTGTCAGATTCAAGTTTCTTTATCTGCCAAGCTAGTAGTCTACCCGGCTTTTCACCCTGATCATAAAACGTCTGTTTCAATCTTATTAAACCATCTTCAGCTTTAAGCATAGACAGCTCCTCGTATTTAGCTTTAAGGGTCAATAACTCCTGTTTTTTCTGTGTTGAATCATCTATGTTAACTTCTCTCTCTAATTCTCTAATTTTATTGTCTAATTCGTTCATTGTCTGTTTGAATTTGTTAAATTTAGAACTGGTGAAACTTATCATTTGTCCACTAATATATGCCTTAAAAGCTTCCCACCTAACGGCTGCTGTTGTTTGAATTGTATTAATTGAGAAGTAGAGATCAATGTGTTCTCCTACAAATTTCATAAAGTCAGAATCATGTATCCATTTAGGGTGCAAGCGCCACTTGTTTGAGCGGCTATTCACTTGTTCTACCTCATAAAATAGTGATGTTGGGGCATGATCTGACAACACAATGCTGTCATATATACACTTAGTTATATTGGGTAGCAAAGATGAGGAAATTAAAAAATAATCTATTCGGGAGTGGGATTTAAATACTGCTGAATAGCATGAGAATTCCCTTTTATTGGGGTTTTGAATTCTCCATGGATCAGAGGTTCAGATCTTTCAAATATTGTTGTATTTTTTTTCTTGTTTGAGAGTGTGAAGTGTCTATCCCTGATGAGCGGTCAAGCTTCGGGTCCAGAGTACAATTTAAGTCACCTGCCAATATTATCCTACCAGGAAGGGTAGCTATCAATAGTAATAAATTCTCAAAAAATAAAGGGTTATCATCATTAGGGCCATAAACATTAACTAAATTGAAATTCTCTTTCAAGAGAGTTCCTTGAACCACCAAAAATCTGCCAGCTTTATCATAAATAGTGTTATTTACTTGGAAAGGCACTGAATTATGAATTAACACCATAACCCCTCTCGCGTGCGAAGGGCAACAGGATGCTAGCACTTTGCCTGGCCATCTCCTACGTACTTTCACCAGATCCTCTCTGAGTAAATGGGTCTCTTGGATAAACGCTATTGATGACTCAAGTTGTTTAAGCCTGGTAATAACCTGTTTTAGTTTAACCACTTTTACCATTCCTCTCACATTCCAAGAAGTAAATTTAAAAGTCTTATATGAAGTCATCTATTCTTATTAATACAACAGATTGTGCAACATAGTATCTTCATTTGGTTGTTGGTAAACCTTTCAGTATCTCTAACTGTTGTGCTGGGAGTAAACCAGTAAAAAGCAACACGTTGTGAAAAATACAAAAACACAAAGAAATAACACAAAATCTGCCATAAATGAACCCCCTTAGCTGTCAACCTGAACCGGACAGCCCCTCGCCCTACCCCGCCCTCCCCCTGACCTTGGGGTGCAGTTAAGTGCACACGCTGATCCAATGTAAACAAGGGAGCAGCTAGACCAAACCGAGCTGACATGGTCAAACAAAACCAAACCACCTGGACAATTGCGTCTCCTGACGAAAATGTATATCCTACATGAACAAGTATGTATACAATGATCATTACAAACTTTCTTGTAGCATAACTCTCATCCCGGAGAGCCGACTGTATGTCGAACAACCAGTACTCCAAGACACAAATGAAAGCCCAATCAACGAGTGGGCGTGGCTAGTTATCTATAAGGGATAAATAAAATGCCCAATACAACTGAGGAGAACGAAGGAACGGTAAACCAAAGTAAATACAAAAAAGAAAAATACTCTCCCCAAAAAATTCAACAGTAAGGATGAGCGATATTGACCATTAAATCCAACAATTTCAAACTACAGTTGTTATGGGCAGATAGTGAAGGATTCGGCAGTCCCCATCAGATATTCTGCTAGTCCTCTGTATTCTGCAAACCTCGGATGAACTTTTCCGCATCTGCTGGGGTCTCAAAGACATGCGTATGTCCACCAGATGACACTCGTAGCTTCGCCGGGTAAATTAATCCGTAACGTACGTTCATCGCCCTGAGCTGCTGTTTCACCCGGTCGAAGCCCCTCCTCCGTCGGTGGAGATCTGTAGAAAGATCCGGGAAGAACATGACCTCTTGACCCCCGCAGATAACTTTCCCTTTGGCCATAGCCGCCCATATCACCCGAACCTTGTCTTGGAAGTTTAAAAACTTCATGATGAGGACTCTCGGTGAGGGTGGTCGGTTGGGTTGCGTCCGGCCGGGCAACCGGTGAGCTCTTTCGATGAGAGGTTGTCTCGGGAATGTTGCTGGTCCCAGCGCTTCGGGGAGCCACTTCTCTAGGAAAGCCACCGCGTCATGTCCTTCTATTTTCTCCGGCACATTAACTAGTCGTAGTTTGGAACGACGAGAGCGATTTTCGAGGTCCTCGAGTTTGTTCGTGAGGAGAGCCACTTGTTTAACTAGCGCATCTATCTTGCCTTTCTCTGAGTTAATGGCGTCCTCCACGCTGCTAATGCGCATCTCTGCCCCATCCATGCGCACCGAAAAGTCCTGCACATCTCTTTTAACATCTTGGATCGCTGACAGGACCACATCAAGTTTTGTGGAAAAGTCATTTCTGATTCCGTCGAGTATTTGAATAACATCCATGTTATGGGCCATTCCAGTACTCACGTCCAGGAGACTCCCAGGGCTAGCATCACCTGCAGAGTTAGCTTGACTGCTAGCATCAGAGACGTCGTCTTCCTCACTCAGAGAAGAGTGTGCCTTAGATTTATTTTGTGCTTTCTTAGCCGGCATAATGTCGCGGATACACGATAATAACTCGTTACAAGCAATAGTTATCACTGTTGACGCAGTTAAAGGACAGTTTTCAGGAACTTACTAAAATATCGCCAGGAGCTCACAAAAATACGTGTGCCTAGTTCAGCGCCATAACCACGCCCCTCTGAACACAGATTTTAAATTTTTGGTCAGAAAATCACGACTAATTCGTGAAGAGCACCAAAAAAGTGTCACCAAAATACCAACACCATTTATTAAACCAAAGAAAAATAATAATTTAATTTCAGTTCATTTCTGATTTGTTAGTATAGTGCAAAATTAATTAGCTTAAGCTTAAGCTTGTTAGTCTGTATAAGACTTGAATGCTAGGAGGCCAGTCATAAAGGTTTTCTGTTTTGCTTGCTTTTTCCAGGCTATATATTACCTTTATGAGCTATTTGCCAATATATTGGCCAACCCATAAAAATGTAAAAAAAGAAAAAAGATGAGACTGAAGAAACACCCTTCAGTCACATTCTCTGTGTTGATATTCCATAGTGAATCCGCCAGAGGACGCCTTGCAACAATCAGCTGATCTTAGCAATGTTGGGGAGAGCTTAAACAAGTAATCCACGACTTGCTGTGAGAACAAAATAAGCTTATTTTTAGACTGGGTTGTCCTAGCGTTTTAGTAAGAACTCATAAATACCTGTATATTTCTTGTGTCACATGGGTTAGACATTCACTTGGCAAGGAAAAGGTTGCTGATTCACTTTCAGCCAGAGGCGCAAACGTTCTGTGGAGTAGTAGCAGGAAGGACATCCAGCGTAAAACTGCTAGATCAAACATGCACAGCTACCCACTGTGGTGACCCCCTTGTAGCAAAGCAGCAGCTGAAAGTAGCTTTGATCTAATCAGAGGCTTTTAATCTAAAAACAATTCTTCAGGTCGTTTAGTGACTGCAGCTAAGCAGATCTGGAAACAAAAAAAAAAAGAACACAACACAAACAATGATCTTACAAGCAGTTTTATCAGTAAAAGCCTGATATCCATTTTTAACTGCACGTGTATGTTAACTTGACATGAGGTTGTTTACATACAACACAATGAACTACAGGCCAGGAAGAATGGAGTTATTGCTGCATTTAAAGTGAACGGTGAAAAACAGTGAGTACTGTGTAACAGCACTTTGCACCTACTCAGCGGTAAACTGCTGGCTTGAATTGCAGCTGAGATTGAACTTTCATGTTTCATGGGTGTGCGTGACAGACTGGCTTCTGGAGACTTGTCGACTTTTAGCACCTCAGCTGTAGCAAACAGTACCCCTGAGTGAAAGCCATTCAGGTCTGCTCTATTAAATCTATTTCAGGAGTCCTTTCTCTGAGACCTTTCAGCTTCCCTCACGGTTCCTCTGTTTTAAGGTCAATATTGTGTCAAGCACCCCACGTGTTTCTCCAGGGGCCAGACAGGAGGATCAAACAGGAGTTACTTCATCATCCAAAAATATGAAAGCTGCCCCTTGTGTCAGTAGATTTAAGTGTTTAAAGAAGAAATTTTTTACTGTTTTTATTAGTGCTGTCAAAATTAATGTGTTAACGCACATTAATTTGCTATCACGGTCAACGCAATTACAATTTTTAACGCAATTAACACATCTGGAGTGTAGACTGACTCTAAATCCCTGAAATGCTTCTGTCAACGCATTTCGGGCTGTTTGTCCAAGTAGAGTTACTTTCTCACATGCGCAAATGGACAGTTGATCTGGTAGTGATGGGTAGCTGAACCAATCAACTCAGTTTGGAAGATGATAAACACACATTGGCCCTCTGATGGGAAATTTGAGTATTCCAAAAATAACAAGACAGAACAGTCGACCGACAAAGTATTATGCACATTGTGCAAGAAGGAATTTTCTTTTCACCGAAGCACTTCCAGCTTAAAATGTCACATTGACGCAAAGCATGCGTTAGTCGGGGATGCTGCTAGGACTTTGGCTAACGCGTCACCGAGCTTGCGACAAACCATTCACGGAACATCAGGGACTCAGTGAGTCTACCTCGGAATTATTGACTGACGTAATTGCCAAGTGGACTGCAACAAACTGCAGACCTATTAATATCGTTGAGAACGCGCTTTACATAGCTTTGGTTCCTCGTTTCAAGGACTTGAAGTGCCTCCCCAAGAGTAACAGAGAGAGGGTGGATAAACGTTTACAGAGTTTTTTGTTAACATGAATGTTCAAGATGTTCAGTAAACATGTTAATTGCGTATATTTTCCCTTTTTTCTCGAGTCTGTTTGCTAAAGCAAAATGAATTGTGGTTAATATAGAATAAAAATAAATTATATTTAATCGTGATTAATCAAAATTAATCCACAGTAACCCTGTGATGAATCTGATTAAACATTTTAATTGTTTGACAGCTCTTATATATATTATATAAAAGTGTATACTTACCTATTAGTATATAGGTTTTTTAAAAAGTTGTACGTCACATCAGAAAACCTTTAAAAGATTGAAGAAAACTATTCAAATTATCTGAATATAAGCATACATTATTTGTGTTTATTCTGAATTTACTTCATTATATTGCATAAATGTCAGTTACAAGCTTAAATATAAAGTCCAGGCTATTGATCAAGTATTACGATTAATCGCGATTAATTCCAGAAAATTGTGAGATTAATTAAAATTAAATTTTTTAATCTATTGACAGCACTAGTTTTTATATATTCTTTTTATATTTTAGTTGTTTGTTTACCCTTGTGCCTGTGTTTGGCTGATTTCCTGCTTCTGTGTGTGTATTAATGTTGTTAATGAGGCAGAAAATAAACCAAAAGCCAAACTGTTTGTGAGCAGTTACAGTGCATTCAAAGTGAATCAAAGGAAATTATTGAAAGTGTCAGTTCGCTTGTGGATGTTGGGTTTAATCATAGCTGAAATGTTTTGCTAAAAAATAATTCTATTATTTCTCTCGCCTCTTTCTCTCTCATCTGGCTTCAACAGATCTGATGAGTTTTGATGACTTGTCGTCTACCTCGGAGAAGCTCTCTCACCTCACGACCAACCGACCAAAGATGACTGGAAGGAGGCTGCCCACGCAGTTTGGCGGAGGACAATTGGTGAGGATGTGCTCAAGCGCTAACAATCCCCCGCTCCCTTTAAGTTGACACTGACCTTTTTTCTTTTGATTGTTATTATGAGGAGCTGTCTCTCTTACTCTCATCATTCTTACCATCTCATGTTAAAAGTTAGGCTGACGTCTGGTAATATAGTTTCTGCAAGTTGGTCTCTATATTTGTTCCTACGTATTATTTATGTGACAGAAGAAATCTCTTCTTTTCTCTGACAACTTTAGTATACAAGCCTTCACCTGATAGTTAAAGAGATTTCATGAAAACAAAGACAAATGGCTTTAGAACAGCAGTCCTTGTTTTTGCTCAAAGCTGGTGCCTTACAAAGCAAACTGCTGTAGATAGCAGGTGTTTGGCTTTTCCCACATTTGGACCACATTCTTGAATGCAACCAAATACTGTTATCATTAAATTGCCATCAAGGTCTTTATATCAGTTTATTTTGATTTCGGGTGTACATTTGTATCATAGGTTTGGCGTCTTTTCTTTTAAAAATCTAACTTCTTTATACCTGCAGACTCCTTGCAAATCCTACCATGACACTAGAGCTAATAGTGTAGCTGTTAACTGTCATTGACAGATGCAATCGTTTCAGGACTCTGCAGCTTTTCCTGTTTTCCCTGTTTTCCCTGTCACGAGCAGCACATTTTATCCCAACATGATTCCACAGTTTCCATTACAGCCCAACAAGGAAGTGAGTGTGGAGAAAACCTTTAAGATTGATGAAGAAGATGCCAAACCAAAGCTAACAGAAACCAGAAAGGTAATTTAATTTCATGTCTGTTTAGAGGAAACCTTTAGTTTAGTTACAGGTGCCCGCTTAGTGACATAACTGCCTCATGAAATGAAGCAAATAATGAATGGTCTTAGCAGATCTTTGGGTATAAACCTGTGGAAGTGATGGCAGCTGTTGCCAGCGGCGTTGCTGATGGTAGCACAGCAGTGATGGTTTGTGTTGTGTGAATCTGGTAGGAACTAAACAGTATAGCACACTGCCTGCTTATGTTGAAATCAAGTCAGCATGGTACTCCAGTCCACATTGAGGCTTCTAATGTGACATTGTGGACATTGGTCAAAAGTTGTCCGCCATATTGGATGCGATGCAACTGCTGGTTGTTAGGGAAGCAAGTCGTCGCCATCTCATTGGCAGTAGTTTGAGGTTGCTGAGTAAATCAGTTGCAGAGAAGATGCTGCACCAAAAATGAAATGAAAAGGGATTGTCTTTTTCTTTCTTTAGCTGTTTCATTTTTTAAGGCAGACTGTCTCCGTTCTTGGTTTGTGTCACACTTTTCAGTTTCCCTATACCTCAGAGAGCAGGTGGATAATGTTTATGGACAAATCAAAGACGTCTAATCAAACCACAGCTGCAACAAGATTCTAGGGTCCAAAGCAATCATAAGGAGCTTTCTATATATTTTTCCCTAGGAACTGGTGGTGACCACTCTGTAGGCTTTGGTGACTAGCCTTTTATTCACTATGTTGTCACCATGAATGTCACACATCCAAACTAGCAGATAAGCCAACATCACATGGTTAATGCTGACATGCAAAACCATAACACGGATCTTTCAGCCTGGTACAAAAAGGTGTTTTTCGATGCATCCTATAAACCTTCATACCAAATGGACCTCTCAGTCATGTTTGTGGTATTTGGTTTCTTAGTTCATAGATGCTGCTTCACAATCAAGGTTGCAAACATTAGTTGATAACTTGGAACTCCACTCTGGTCTTGCTCCATTACTGATGCCAGTGTTGAATTAATAATCTGCACCTCTCACTGTGAGTAAGAGAATTGAATGTGTCAGGAATCCTCACAGCTTTGTGTACTTTGTTAGTGTTAGTGAAGTGATAAATGAAAACAGGCCCAGAATAAATACAGTAAAATAAATTTAATGTTTTTCACTTTTCCTGTTTGCACACAGATGTGCAGCTGGCAGTAAAGAGCTGAAGTGAATGATATTCAGTCACAGTGTATTACTATGTGTTATTATTGCTTCTAGCTTCTCAAATAAGATCTCTGACCGAGCATGAGAGTGAAAGCAATCAAGTGCACAATCAAAAGGAAGTGGAACATCATTGTTGTTGGCCCTTTTCAGTCATGTTGGCTCACTTTGACCACAGTTTGCAGTTAGATAAAAAACTTTGGGGGGGGAAAAAACGAGTTGAAGCTGTTTGTGATTGGACCGTGGATCGGCTTGTCGTCACCAATACCCAGTCCAGCTTTTGTGGCTCAGTATCTGACCAATACCCAATGCAAGCCTCACATCAGCACATCTGGAGTACATAGCTACATACAGATTCTTTTAAGTGTAACAGTAAAAACAATGTCTTGATTGTATGGTCAGAATAAACCACCATAGTGGAAGTTGTCACACCCGTGTCAAACAAGCTGTTGCTCAGCCCCTGCTACTCCTATTTCTCACCATCACACATTTACAGTTCACATACTCCGATTATTTCCTGACACATTACCTACAGTCTGTTTGTTCATCTTGAGACTTCCATCTGTTTGGTTCCTTTCAAGTCCTCTGCTTTCAGATTTGTCTAATTAAAAGCTAAAGTTATCCCCAAGTTGGCTTTTTAGGGAAAGTTTGGCATGTCACACAATCCTTTTAGCATTACATCACTTTTTCTGAAAACGCTCACTGAATACAAGTAGCTACAAAAAACAGCACTTTGTTATTTTGCTTTAAGTCAGTGTTGTTTACCTACATGAAGACACGAAGTGCGATGGGGTGATAAAGACTGAATATCCCCCTTCACTGGAAAACACATTGTGTAAATCAGCCCCGTGTTTTTCTTCCTACACTGTAGCATTGGATTTAAATTCCTCATCTGCTCTGCTGTCACAGTGGATTTAATTTGAGAGCCTCACCATTAAATTTGCATCACAGATACTTTTCCCTGAGGGTGCAGGTATTATAATGACAAGATAAAAACATCCAATTAAATTTAGTTTTAGATTGGAGGTCAAAACAGACACACAAAAAAGAATTATTGCAGAAAATTCTTGTCTTACATTTTTCTCCTCTCATGTCTTAATAGCCTTCCACAAACACCTTATTGTCACCGTCATTCCACAAGCCTGACTTCGGAGACTTCGGAGCCTCTCTGGGCAGCAAGGCGAAGGTGGAGCATGAGGAGTCGAGCTCCCAGCTGGAGGAGCTGAGGAGCCAGATGAAGGAGCTGCAGCTCACGGTGGAACTGCTCAAGTCCCAGCAAATGTAAGGACACATGAGCCTGATAAGGTTTGAGGGCAGGACAGGAATGGAAAGCTAAAATTGTTCTTCAAGGTTCTGACCTTATAAAATAATAAAACATTATTATAAATAAAACATACATAAATATATGATTTACATCAAATTATTACGCCACTGCCAAACCCAATACCACTGAAATGGTAATGCGTACTCCTGTATCTCTGAATTAGCAATAGCTACCGTTTCTGTCGAGCTGATTTATCGCCTCAAGCATTTTCCAACCATCATTCTCTTTAAAACCATCCTGGCTTTTTATAATAAGTATTATAATATGTGTCTTTTGGATTCTGACGACATTAACTCAAAGTTCATTTGAGGCACTGAAACTGGTTCTGAGGTGTGTTTAAAGGAAGAAAGTGTTTAGATATTTATGATATTCGCTGCTAAGGTAGCCACATGCTAAGGTTGCACATCTCTGTTCGTTTATTTCCAGGAAAGAGATCACTGAGCTTCGAGGAGAGCTGGATGACGAAAGGCAAAAGCGTGTGTCCCTGCAGGTAGTATAGCTCGCAACTGAAACACAGGCTGAGCTGTCCACATTCATTAGACCCATTAGTTTAGACAAATATTGATGCTTTTTGTGCACACGTGAACAGCATCCAGCTCTGTACACTAGTGACTTTCTACTGACTCAGTAATAGAAGTTCTATGTGATCACAGCTGGGACCGTCTAAATGTAACTTATTACATCCACTAAATAATGAGTGAACACATGAATGCATGCAATAATTAGTCATTGTTCATTAATGTCAAGACCTGCTGACAGCAAAACACCAAAGCACTCCAGTCCGTCCGTCTTCATTAAACTCTTCTCATCTGCTGACATCAGTACCAATTGAATATTTTTGCTCAAAGCACATACTGCCTCAGGGTTGAAAGTGCAAAAACAGCATTGTTTCATTTCGCAGTCTATGCGTTGGCATGTGTTGAGTGTCCTTAGTTTATTACCAGCAGCAGATTATTTCCTCTTCCTTCCTGGTCAACACTCACACGTTAATGAAAATCAAAACAATAATAAAAAAAAAAAAAAAAACTGGCTGCATTTACGAGTTTTAAAGATTTCATCCCCACAGCATCATGCACACATGAAGCCTTCGGTTTTTTCCCTTTACACATGTAAAGAAATGTAACTGTTTAATAACACATTAAGCCCTTAAGGGACACACTGCACCAGCTATACACATAACGGTTACTGTCTGTCCTGAGTTGTCCCATCAGCTCATAAAAGCACGAGTGTTGTGCAATGTGTTTGCTAACTCTAAGCTCAGATTATTCAGAGTTGTGTTTATGATTCTTCTCAGCTCCAGTTTGAGCTTCAGATAATGAAAGTAAAGGAGTTTGGGATGGATCAGCATTATTTGGGCCTTTTTTTTCCTGTGCTAATGACAAAAAGCACCTACAATGGACAATGTTTATCGTTAAAACAGGGCGGTTATTCAGCGAACATGTTTAAGTTGCATCGTAGGAACTGTGGGATCCAGGGTTTTGGAGGTGAAAAGAGAACTGTAGTATAACATCTGTGGTGTTTAATCCCACATATTGTGGAATTAAACACCACAGGAATTCTGGGTTTTTCCCCGATCCTGTCAGGAATTCTGCCTTAAACAGACAGGCTCTCTGAGCATGATGTCTGTGAGAGAGACATTAGTAGAGAGGGTTTTTCTGTTAGCTGGTTTCGTTATAAATTTCAGGCTGATGGTTTCACCAGGTGAGCAGCTACCTGATGGATCCTTTTTTTTCTTTCTTAAAAATCAAGTTCTGTGCAGAACGTCAAGAATGAATATTTAAATCATTCACTTAAAATTAAAGAAAGAAAACTGATGACCGAGGATACGCCTCTAGGCTAACTACACTCCCTGACTGTTGAGAACACATTCAGCGTCCATGTGCTGCTCATGTTAAACTGAGAGATTGAAGGTTGGTCCACTCTGCCCGGCCGACCTTTCTGTCTTCAACAGGGCACCAATATAAATTGCATCACAGGAGGAGGGGTCCCCCGCAGAGAGCCCCACGCAGGGTCAGACTCGCATACAGAGAAACATAACTGCAGATTAGTTTAAGCCCCCCTGCAGTTAACTTCAGCTTCCACCTCAGCTTCCTCATCCTCGTCAAAGACGTTGGCCGTGCCGCTCAGGTTTTCCTCCGGCTTGTGCTTTCATTGTCATTCAATTCTCCTAATCCCCACCAGTGGAAAAGCCCCACAGCAGGATGCCACTGTACCTCACAGAGGGATAATGACAATAACTGACTCACAAGCTCAATCTACTCTGGCAAATCGAATATGGCTGCAGCGCCTTTTCAGTGTGATATGGGGCAAAACATTATGACCAATCACTTAATTTGAAGTTATTTTGAATACCTGCACTCTGCGTGACCTCTGGAGGTCTCTGGCATCGGCTCATTCGCGGCATGTCATGTCCTGCAGAGCATGAGCCATAAAATGGGAGAAATCATTGTGAAAGTTACAAATCTGCTCTAACAGTAAGGAGTGTTCCTGGTAAACGGCTGTGGAATTGAACCAATTTGAAATCAGATGACCCTGCATATAAATCTGTGTTTTATAATTTACACTTTCTTTTGAGGATTTTTTTTTTTACTGCCTCTTTCTCCAACAGTACAAACATTGTGCTACATTTGTAGCCTTGATAACATGTTTTTGGCCTCGTTGGAGAGGTGTGCACAGTGTTGTTCCGTTGTTCCTCTCTCTGCATAGCCAAACAGCTACTTCATTGGACACAGTGTAGCTCCATGCATCCCCACCCTACACACCAACTGTAAGAAGTTTATTTTTTCTTCACAGATGGAGATCGAGAAGCTAAAGCGAACCATCCACTCGACGTGAAACTCCTTGATCTAATCAACGGCAGTCCTCGGGGTCAGCTGCTGGCCTGCCCGTCGATCAACAGGAGAGCAGGAGGGCAGCGATGTATGGATGGTCAAATGGAGGGAGAGAGGGTGGAGAAATCCACCCACCTCAAGCACAATCCTTGTTCAGTGATCTACAAAAACAAACAAACTCACTCTCCATATTTGTAAGATTTACATTTTGCACATAAGATTTTTTTCAAGCTAGGTGTAAGTTACAGATGTATATGTTCCTCTCTCTCTCTTTTCTTTCTTTTTTTTTTTTTTTTAACTTTTGCCAATACAAAAAGAAAAAAAACCCGAGGCCTTACTTCAAACTACTGCGCTGGACTCACAACTCTGCTGCTCTGGCTCTTTTCCAATCACTCTGGCGTTCCTTGAACTCCTCAGGGATGCTCCCAGTACTACTGACTTTGTGTAAAGCAGAGGGTGCTCGTTTTCCTTGCCTAATTTCTTTTTGATTTTTATAATGCACAAAAATTTATTTTAAACAGATTTGATTATTTGAGTTTTCATCTTCAGATTAAAATGCGTTTTTCTTTCTTGCACGGCGCCTGTCAGCACAGCACCACCACATGGCTGCAGCGTGTCAGAGCAAGCTCTCGCGTTTCTTTTTTGTTGTCTTTTGATGTTTTCTAGCATTCCTACCCAGAATAACACTACTGTGCCTGTTTCAGAAAAAAAAAAAAAAAAAACAATCTATTAAATGTTTGTAATGGGATCTGGAATATTTGCAGCATGATATTGTATATCTATATTTTTAAATCTACTGACACGCTTAGTCAAATATTATATAGAGGGCCTCTTCTATGCTGGCTCTTCTATTTTTGTGAGAAAAACACAAAAAACTTAGCCAGAGTCATAAAATGCAAGAAAGGCGCGAGGAAGGAGGGACTACATTCTTCTGAAAAGGCAGCCTCATTACGATCATCTCTGCTACTCGCTTGTCTATTCATAGCTCTCTCCCATCCCTGTCATTTCTACCTCCGCCTTCCTTACTCTCATCCATCTTTGTTTCCTGCTAAATCGTCTGGTGTCTTTTTGCTCAGCCGACTACCCCCTCCCTCTTATGTTTAATCTACAACTCCACATTCCAGACACATGGGTTAAACTAACTGGAAGAACATGATGAAGCGGCGAAATTCACTCACGTCCTTTTTTTTTTCTTCCCCCTTTTAATCGTCTGATGATAAAACACTGCTGAAGAATGAGATTATCCTGGTGGAAACTGGTGCGATATGGGTCAACTAGTGTGTTTTTAGCCATGTTAGCATGGATGATGGGTATAAGTGTCATGCAGCTTGATCCGTAATGTTTCAGCAGACTTAAAGTTACATGCATACATACATCCACCAGATTTGCACTACCATGATTTGAACTAGTAGTTGGTTTGTCATGTTTGTCAGTGTATAGTTACAGCACACTGCACTGCCACACCCTAGGCTAAATTTTGTGTTTCCACATTTCCACTTCAAATGCCTGCACAACTTGCCACAGCCATGTTTATCATGCACCAATTAGCCATAACATTAAAACCATTTTCCCAATATTGTGTCACTTCTGCCTGTGCCACCAAAGTGGCACAGAAGAGCTCAGGAGGAGCTCCAGGAAAGACCTGTGGCATCTGGGAGTTGGCGGTGTTCAACGGGTTTCAGATTGGAGAAGTACTTTGAGCACCTCTCATGTGTTTGGTCTATTACAGTAATGATGCCAGAAATCCAACATTTCTTCATAACATGATGGTCAGTGTCGTTCACGTCACCCAGTAGTGGTTTCAATGCAGTGGCTGATTGCTGTATGAGGCATCAAATGAATCAGTCAATTAACTGACTGATGATTAAATTAAGCTTTATAAAGTGAGCAGGGCTGACCACTAGGAGTCTACAATCTGAAAAATTACACATTAGGGGTTTTAAGATGGAGTTAAATAAAGATTAGAAGTTACTGCTTTTTACTGGACATTGAGCAAACAACTGTCGTTAAATCTCAGGCAGTTTCTATAGCTGGAAGTACTGCTACAGTTAAGAAAGGTAACTGGATTTTTCTCACTTGTCATGATGTTTAGGGGTACAGAAATGTAGAGCATGGTATCACTAACGCAGAAGGCCAAACTCAGTCAGTTCTAACTGGAAGCTGAATATATTTGTTCATAGGAGTATATTTCTGCCATAATTTGGGTCCACTTGTTCCTGCAGGGATCATTATAACAAAACATTTTTGTGGAGTTGGGAGGTGCACCATCCATAGTTTCCATGATTCACTGTATGTTTGAGTACACAAATCATCTGAAACCTTTGCACACAGTGTGAAATGGAAATTAAAAACAAAATGTAGAAGAGCGCAAAAACAGCATCAAATGTTGAAACTGAGAACCTTTTTTAAAAGCACTTTATGTCCATGAGTACTTCTTGTAGTTTTGCCTCTGTACACTATCACAGTGGATTTTAAATCAAACAATGATTTTTTTTTAACAAGAGTTTTGGATTATTTGGAATTTCTATGAAGTAAAATTTACATATACAGCTACTAGCCATGCCAGCTCCCATAAACTGTGCACTGATCAAAGAAGAAGAGGTAATGCAACCTAGTAACAAACATGGCCCTTTCTCAGCTTATTTATAATTCATTGCTGGTATCAAATTTAAAAGGAGCTTGTAATTTAAAAAAACAAAACAAAAAACAGATTTCTCAGTTTTAACATTTCATGTATTATATTGTTTCAACAGTTTGCAGCTGATTGCAAATTGGCTGGGATAAATATTGGCACCTTCAAAGATGGATGCAATGGTTCTCAGCTGGAAAAGGTGGAGGATGTCCAGCTCCAGTTTGGGAATGAATGTGCCTCTGTAATGTATTCATGAATGGAGATTAATAAGTTAGTTGGGATGAGGAGCTCAATCATTTGAGAGGGTGCACTGCTCCAAGTAGAAAGGAGGCAGTTGAGGTGTTTTGAGCAGTCGGGCTGATGTCTGTCTTCATACTGCTTACGCTCTAGCTCCATTCTGTAGCCCTGACTCTCACAATGTTCAACAGCTTAACTGAGAAACTGAGAGCAGCACAGTACCAAGTGCATCCACCTCTGGCTTCACTGCAAGTTACAGGGATGTTTAAATTCTGACACTCATAAGTTTTGTTTCCAGGTTAGATGTTCCACATTGTGCTACCACAAGGACAAAAACCTGTTACTGTTGTTTGTATCTTTGTCTTAATGTTGTTGTACATATCTCACAAATGTCTTAAAAAAACCCCCATCTCTTTGTACTTTGAAGTCTTTGCCGGGCCTGATTCTGTGTGCAAATGCTCGACTGGAACTGTCCATGATTGTGTTGGAGAAGAATCTAAGCCCCACAGTGGCCACTTTGATGCTTTGTGATCTGACCTGAGTGGTCATGCACTCACACAATACATGGATTTCTGGCTTTGAACAAGTGTGGCTCTTAATGCAGTGTGGCCAGGCAATAGGCTAATGTGGGAAACAAGAGAGGGGACGTTTTAGGTGATGGCTATTTACGGAACATCTGTAATATGACTTTTGCATATTTTACATTCCAGATTTTGACACCAAGAAAATAAGAAATGTGTGCACATTTATAACATATTTTCAAGTGATTTTGTTTACAAGAGCTGTATCCTTGCATGAGCTGAGATTCTTTGCAAAAATGAATAAACATCATCTTTATTTACTGTCACAGATGCTTCCTTTTTCTTTTTTGTCTCTGCTTTTGAAATTGTATTTCACTTAAAGGTTTGCATGGACCCACAACAATCCTGAGACCTTTTCATGCTTGAGTTCTTTAAAACATTCAGGGAAATATTGAGTGGAAAATATTGACCGCTGACTGAGAGAGAGTCAGTGAGTTTTCTGAGGAAATGCAGCTCCCAGTGAACTTATCCTCAGCTGACAGATTCTGTCTATAATAGTACGTCTGCTCGTGAGTATGTGCGTTTAAATATGCAAGTGTGAACCTGGTGGGTTTAAATAATAGGATATTGTAGACACAAGTGTGGAGTTTTAGAGACGCAGGATAAAAATTTACATTTCTAATGTTGCCTCAAGACATAGACATGAACTTGTGCCGGAGTTCAGAGTCTATGTTAGTTTACGGCTGCTGTCCTTTTGCTGTTGCGAAAATCTAGAAATCCAGGTGCACACAAACTGACTGTCTTTAATTTATTAAGGCCAGCTTGATTCAGAAAAGTACCAGAAGCTCAAACATTTCCATTACATTTCTTATTTTTGTTCATCCATCCAATCTGACACCAGTATATCACATTTGTCACACAATCATCAGACCAAAACAACAAAAAGGTTTAATTCAGGCCTAGTTTGGTTTGCATTCTTCACACTTCTCCTATATCAGGGCTTATTTGGCCATATTATCTAAGTGGTGATATCTATCATACAGGAGAACACTGCAGTGGCTTCCTGCACCTTAATGACGGATATACATACAAGTAACTGACAAGGTTGCAGTGGTGAGCAAAGCAACCATTATGGCTGGTATACTGTCACCTTTAGTCCATCGCACCTTACTGCAGTATTGCCCTAGAGGTGTCTAGTGGCTGGAACTTGGAGTATGAGGATCAGCACTCCTTTCTGGGTTAATAGAGCAGGTCACCTCCTAATCAGAAGGTTAGTGGTTCAATCCCAGTCTGCATGCAAAATATCTTTGGCCAAGATAATAGCCCGAAGTTGCTCTCCGATGTATTTATTGGAGTATTAAGGTGTGTGAATATTAGATAGAAAGCACTTAGAGCATAGATGAAAGTGGTTATGTTAATTGGAAAATGAGGCAAGTTATGTAAAGCGCTATATAAGAACCAGTCCATTTAACATTCACCGCTGAAACAACAAGGCTGATGTGATATTTTCCTCCCAAACCTGGTGTTTAGTGGAGCAAAGCGATTTTACTTCATCCACCCTTGCTAATGGAATACATTGACAACAACTTGCATGCACCCACGTTTCCCTTTTTGCACTGTCACCACTGTGTGTGCCATTAGAGACACCTGGAATAGGCCGCTCCATTGTTTGCTTCCTCAGCAGGTTGCTAACCACCAGGCAGTCTCCTGGTTTGAAGTCGTGCAGTGCGTGGTCAGCTGGAGCAGCGTGTGCATCCTTCACTTGAACCTTTTGAAAGTGCCCAAAACAGCCAGACTCAATAAGCATTTACATCAAAGCCTCAGCCAAGTTGTGACAAGAAATTTTATAAAACTCAAACTCAGAATCACTGTTTTATTTTTTTCTCAAAATAAGGTTTTTATATCTATTTTTTGAAAGTAAGGAGTTGGAAATAACCCACCCTTTTGTCAACAAGAAAGGTGATTTTCTGGCCATGCACTGTTAGGTCACATTCAACCATTTTCAAAATGGCATCAGCATGATACGTACCCGCAGTGTATGAATTTATCTTCAAAATAGAAAATCACTATGTGAGCGTAGGCTGTGCACTATTATGTGTACTGTAGGTGTGATACCTTCAACCTCAGCAGTCAGAAGGACCTCTCCTGCAAGGTATTACCCATCACCCAGTTATGTTGTCCTTGTTGGGGTGCTCTCTAGTCCAGCGCCCCCTTTGATTGCATGGACTACAAATGTTTGAATTATATTGTCATATTCTGGAGCTACCTCTCCCTCTGCCTGTGTGATTGCATCTTCCGGTGTTTGGGCATCTTCTTCCTGCAGCAAGAACTTGATACATGGTTGCCAGGTGGAATCTATTTGTTGATTTCATTGTTCAGATTCACAGGGCAGTCGGTGCCACTGATGAATATGCCAGTCAAACATTCATAATGTATTTCTGGTTAGACGTATAATCCATGCAGCGTCACTATGTGGAAGAAAAGCCTCCAACTCATTAGGGCCGTTATGGTTTCCTTGTATATCTGACTGTTAACATCTTGATCATAATTTTTTTATGAACCTCTCATGTAGGATATTTCCCAGTAACTTTTGCCATGCTGGTGCTAAAGTTTTACCCTTAATTTTAGCACCAGGCACCCTATTTTTGCCATGACTCTCAGTGTGGTTCGTTGGAATCCAAAAGCCTTAGAAATGGCTTTGACTGATAGATGTCAGTGACTTTGTTTCTCATCTATTCTTGAATTTCTTTATATTGTAAAGAATATAACAATATAGCGTTTGTTATATTCTTACCAAACAATATAACGCTAGAGCTATTGTTACTTTTTTTTGCCAACTGTTGTTGTCAGAAGTTTTTATACATTTAATGTATATATTGAAAATATATATATTGTGGTAATTTTTTACACTTTTAATGATTTCTCTGAACATACATATACATATAGTCTCAAACATATACATATATACATACTCCCCCACTAACATTTAGTTAAATGTCCCTAAGCAAATTGCACATCAGCGAGTCGCTTTTGGTAGCTATCATTAAGATTATATTATAATTCTCGCTGCATAGTTGACCTGTTAAATTGGCAGAATTGTTAAAATTTATTTAAACTGGTTTCCTGGTGTAGAGTCAGTTTAGTCCTAAAATTTTCAATTGGGTTGAAGACAGGGGTTTGGGAAGACTATTCTAGAAGCTTAATGTTAGCCTGCTTTATCTATTCCAGAACAAGTTGTGATTAGGAATCACGGTCCTGTTGGGTCTTGTGTATAACTGTACACAACAATTGTGTATAAATTGTGTATAATAATCTAGCTGTTGCTTTGAGATTAAATGGAAGAATCTGAAGATTGTCGTCCTGTTTTATTATTCACCACATTTTGTGCAAAGTACCAGCACCCTGGTAGCAAAACAGCCTAGAGCATGATGCTACCGCATCCGTGCGTGACAGCTGGACAGTGTTGGGAAGGTTACTTTTGAAATGTATTACACTACAGATTAAAAAATACATGCCCCAAAATATATTTTGTAACGCATTCCGTTATGTTACTCAATGAGAGTAACGTATTTTGAATACTTTGGATTACTTAATATATTGTCATGCTTTTTACAACAACCTGAATGTACTATTGCTGTGTGATTTATTTCTATTACTGAAGGCTATTCGCCATAGCAATACCAACTAGATTTTTAAAGCTTAATATAAAATGAGTAACAGTAGGGTGGACATTGAGTAAGGATGCACTTTTTGCAGTTTAGAAAACTATTCTGCGCGTATATAAAACAGGTCAGTGGCTCCGAACTATAAAGGGACTTACTAGCAACTTTGGTAGTGAGAGACAGAGAAAGGTGTTGAAAGGCTGCTCCAATGGAACTTATTGTTTAGGAAGAAAACGTGAACACAGTGTACAGTCGAGTCTTAATAGCTTACTTACAACTGGGCTCGTCAGGCACTCTTTTTGGCTGCAGTGGTTATTATTATATTTACATGCTTCCATCTCCCGCTTCAGGTCGGTCATTTTTTGAAAAATGATTTTTAAGAAATATTTCTTTACGTCATTATGCGGCTGCAAGTAGAGGTGACATGGGCTGTGAGATTGAGAAACAGACATTAGAGTGTGTGAATGTGTTGATTTAGGAGTGGGGGCTTAGAAAACCCAAGGATATTTGGCATGCAGACTAGAGCAGACTGGGATTGAAACAACAACCTTTCGGTTAGTAGGTGACCCGGTTTACTAGCTGAGCTACAGACACCCCGCTCCATGTTTTGTAACCATTTATAGTAATCTGCCTTAGCTAACATAGCAACAAATGTTATGAATATTCGTGAGTGTAAACAATAAAAGCAGCTTGCAAAAGGAAGGAACTTGAAGTGGGTTGGAGGCAACTGCTTCCCTTTCGTGAGAGAAAACTTGAGCTCTTTGTGATCTCATTCCTGAGTGAGTTTTTGTTTATCCAGCAGTATCAGAGGTGAAACTCTGACATTGTCCAAGCCTGTGACCTGGTGGGGCATCACTGTCAGCAGTTATGCAATCCAATAATTTAAGGACAGTTTTAAACATTTTGCTTATAAACCCTAAGTCATATAAAGTCAGTGAAGTCTTCTATACACTTAACTAAATTGAGTCGCTGATTGTATGACAGTAAAAGTACGTAAAGTCTGGGTCACTTCAGAAATTCAGCTGGGAACTGATGATTTATAAATATTCCAGGATCTCTCTCTGGAAAGATTTAAATACTTACGTACAGCATGTAAATTGTTACATTTGTGACCCCTGGTTACACCAGATGGCTAAAAAGGATGTGCCTGTATTTATGTAAAACCATGACCCAAGCTGAGATCACAGGATACAAATCCATTATGCCTTACTTGATGCATCAGTTGATCCTATTTTAGAACAAAGAACAGTGTTCTACTTGTTTGTACATTCAGTGTCATAAATGAGCAGACAATCACTTGAGGCAGCTCGGCATCTACAAAGAGCTTCTTAGAATAAATGTTCTTTGGACTAGCTTTAATTCTTCAGAGGAAGAAAGGTGGTTGATGATGGTTCGATCACGTGTGATTGTTTCCTTGGCAGGAATTGTTGTCCCTTAAACTCAAAAAGAAATCAATTATATCTTTGATATATAAACAACTTATGGAATTAGATGTCCATTGCATTCAGTGGTTAAAATTAGGTTGGTTTGGGAGCGGGAGTTAGGAGTAATCTTTTCAGATCAACAATGGGAGAAAGCAGTATCCAATGTCCGTTATAGTATGTCCTGTGCTAGGTTACAACTTATCCAGTTCAAGGAGGACTAGAACTGCCTAACTTTCAGCACTACTTCTTAGCCAACAGGCTTCAGTTTATCTCAGGATGGCTAAAACACACCCTCTTAGATGAACCTTGGCTAGATGTAGAACAAGCACTCTGCAATAATCTAGAGATCTCAGACCTACCATTTATCAGCTCAAACATCCAACGACATGAATGCTTTAAAAGCATCAACATCAGCTCTTCTCTGACAGCATGGTGGGAGTTTCTAAAATTGACGGCGTCTTCATTAATCCCATGCAAACGTACACCTATTTGGAACAACCCTGACATATTACAAAACAATAATATGATAAACTTTTCAGATTGGAGTGATAAAGGAATCAAATATTTAGAACATATACTAGAAGGAACAGAATTTATTTCATTTGACGGACTAGTTACACAATATGGGATCAACAAGAAAAGATTTTTAGAATATCAACAAATTAAATCCATAGTAAAAAAGAAATTTAAACCGGGTCAAGTTGAACTACAAACACCACCAAGTGTGGTTCAATTTCTTACTCTTAAACCCCCCAAATTACTATCCAAAATATACAGAATGCTTTCTAAAACAGATGAATCAATATCACTTCCTATTGCAAAATGGGAAGCGGATTTATCAGTTAACTTAGACCTAAACTTCTGGTCTCAGATTTGCTTAAAAACCTTTCATCTAATTAGAAATCCCAGTCTTCAATTAATTCAATACAAAATATTACATAGAGTACACTATACAGGTCATCGGATGTTCAAGATGGGCTTTACGTCTACCAACAACTGCTCACACTGCCAAACCAATTCACCGGACAATTATATCCACGCTCTTTGGTTCTGTCCACCAGTTCAGAAGTTTTGGCGCGAGATATGTGAAGACTTATCGAAGTGTCTGAAATGTAACATTCCAACTTCCCCCTTAGTGTGTTTGTTGGGCAGCTTAGATAATGTCACTTCAGAAAAGAATATAGCCCATATGGTTTTCACTGCCCTATGCATAGCCAAGAAAACAGTCCTCATGAACTGGAAAAATAAAAATAATCTTAATTCTAACCAATATAGAAATTATCTATTAGATTACATTAGTCTTGATACAGCCTCTGCCACCACATCAGATCAATTGCTCTGGGCTCCTTTGATCAGCTCCATCACCTAGTGGGGGTGGGGGGTCATAGTTTGGTCCCGCCTTCACTGTTGTGATTGGTGTGGGGGTAGGGACAGGCTTAGGGCGTCGGGGGGTTCCCCGGAGGCATCTTCCTTGGGGGGCTCAACCCGGGGTAGCGGTCATGTCCGGTTAGGGGCTCTGTTGGCTCTCAGGTGACTGTTTCCTCGCGGTTGCGTGCAGCGGGGCTAGGGGAGGGTCTGTGCTGACGGACGTGGGTGACTGCGGTCTGGAGTGTGGAGCCTTCCTGCTGCTGCGGAGTCGGGGCGGTCTGCCTCCCCCCACCGCAGGGAAAAGGGAAACACCACCTGGGTCTGGGTGCAGTTCCCCCCTCCAGGGGCGGGGGCACCTAGACCCGGTTTGTAGAGTACGCTTGGGGAGTGTGATCGTGTGTACAACGTCTCTTTATGTCTGTCTCCACGTTGGTTGAGTGTGGAGTAAGTGCATATGAGAGCATAAGGGTGGGGATGGATGTTTGTGTCTGTGTGTGCCTGTATGTCTGTGTCTATATGTCAGGTTGGGTGTCAGGCGCCACCTCTCTGGGGACATCTCAGGCCCTCCAAGGTTTGGAGGCCTATCTCCCCCTACCACCACTTCCCCTGCCAGTGGCGGACCCCCTCAGACATCGGTGCGTTGGTGGTTCTTTGTGTCCGGGGATGGGCGTCCAGGTACACACCGGCTCACTCCTTGGCGGCCGCTTATCGGGGCCTGGAGCCTGGGGCTCGCTCGGGCCACTTCGGAGGTGGGGTGCCCCCGGCCTCTCGGCCTGGGGCTCGGTCACTCAGGCGCAGCTGGCTGCCGGTGGAGCTCACGGGCGCGTCACTGCAACTCCCCCTGGCTTCTGCTCCGCGGCTGCTGAGTGAGCCCTCATCTGGGACTCTCCTCAGCTCTTTCCGGGACAGTGGCGCAGCTGCCCCTCTGTTGGTCTTCCTTGGTCTCTTGTGTTCTGGGGGCCTCTGGATGTCTGGAGTTTTGATCTCCTCCACACCTGCTTCATGCCCTGGAGGACGGGGCTGTGCCCCCCCCCCCCCCCCCCCCCCCCCACACCCTCTAGCAGATTATTACATGAAGGAACCTTTTAAAAAACAAAAAACAAGCGCGTCCATGCTCACAGGTGTACACACGGGTGATCACACCCACAAACTACACCCTTTTTGCCTCCTACCTCAAAGCACACTGTGTTCTGTTGATCTTATGTGCTGCACAATAATGTTTAATATTTAGTATTTACTGTCATATTCCCATATATCATTGTGATGTTGTTTATTCTATTACTCTTGTTCTCTTCTGCTTGCTTTCTTTTTTCTTTCTCAGCAGGTGATCCAGGTGATTGATATATGCATTTTTTTTCTCTGCCCGTTCTGTTGGTTTTTGTCTTTTGCCCTTCTCCCCCGTCCCTCTTCTCAGCTGTTTCTCTTTCCCTCTTTCTTTCTCCCCTTCTTTCCCCCAGTCAAGTCTGTCCCGTATTCAGTAAGTGAAAATAAAATAAACAATAAAAGGTGAATCAAATGGACCATTACGGCAAGGCTGGGATGGTCAGTTTGGTAAAGTAAATCCGTTGGGCATCTTTCTTTGCCTTTAGACAACAATTCTGATGGCAAAGAGCCAAACGGGACAGGCCAAAAAAAAAAAAACAACTTATCCAGTTCAAGGCATTGTACAGGGTTTAATATTCGAAGTCTCGTCTGTCTGAGATTTACCCACAAGTGGTGGATCAGTGTGAGAGATGTCATGCAACCCCATGTGACCTGAGTCACATGTTTTTTCTTTGACCTAGACTCCGTGGCTTCTAGAGTCAGTACGGTACTCAGTTATTCTTTCCAAGGCTCTTGGGACTCAGGTCTGCATGGACCCTTTTTTGGCTATTTTGGGGCTTCCAGTTAATACTGGTCTAACTAACCCTACACACTTCAAAATATTAGCCTTTACATCACTTTTTGGCCAGATGTTGTATCTTGCTCCTTTGGAAATCTTCAAAGCCACCTTCAGTTTCTTTTGGGTTTTGAGATGTGATGTCATTTCTTAAATTGAAAAAGATAGGCCTAGCGACAAAGGCCAAATATGGAGAATTTTATCGAATCTGGGGCCCCTTGTAAACCATTGCAAGTCATTAAACGTTTTACCAGCTGATTGATATTATCACACCCCCCCCCCCCCCCCTTTTTTTTATATTTTTTTTGTTTTGTCTTGTTTTGTTTTGGGTTTTTTGTTTTTTAATTTTATTTAAGTGTGTGTGTGTGTGTGTGTGTGTGTGTGTGTGTGTGTGTGTGTGTGTGTGTGTGTGTTTTCCTGATCCTTCTTTTTATTGATTAAACATTCATGATAATATAGATTTAGGTTTAAATGACCTCATTTACATTAAGTTGCACAGGAGGACTGTTATGCAACATTAATAACAACATAGTGCACATTTGCTTTGTAAACCTGGCTTACAGCTACAGAATAAATTGTATGCCATCAGGATTAAAATGCAACTTCCTGAAAAGATGATCCAATCTGCAACCAGAATGATCCATGAGGGATTCCCACCAAGATTTTTTTTTTTTTTTTTACCAAGAAGCCACAAAACACATAGCATTTCAGTTCAAAGTGTCTAGACATTTTAGTTATGCTCTGCCACATGTTTCTATTCACTCTTTAGAAATGAACCGTGAAGTGTAAACACCTGTTGATAACATGGACAGAAAGAGATCCATTAGTCAGTATTGGTGAACTGTCATTCTGGATCATGAGCACTACGGGTCCTGGCTGAAGAAAAGCAGTCAATCCACGTAGCACTTTTTAGTGCCTCTGTTGTATTTAAAAGTATGGTCTACAAAGATTAGTGCTTATAAACATTATTAATTGCATACCAGAGACAATGCCATTCGATTATACCATGAAAATAACATTTTAATTGAGAAACTGGGGGTTTGTATTTACTAGAATACATGTATCAGGTAATAATTATGATAATCCATATAATTATGTTGATAGCTACCAGCTGTAGGATGCAAGCCTGATTAGAAGCTGCAGGAGTGAACCAAAACAGTAAATGGTGAAAGCAAGCTTGGAAACATTCCTTTTATATAGGAATACAACCAGTTGGCAACCAGTTGAGCCAAGTCCAGATTGCAGATTGCCTCCCACCAGGCAACATGTGCAACTGGGTTGTGATCAAAAGTGATGTATTTGGTCGCTGAAGGCAACAAATTAAAAAACAGTGGAATCACTGGATAACCAACAATTTTCTATTAGTTGCAAGGAGGTTGGCATCTTATTTTTTACTATGTGACTGTGCCATTAGGTTTGGTTAACTATTAAAACCTTAATGAACATGTCTGAAGTGGTTTATTGGTTGGAAAATTAGCACCAGCTGTATATCTTAATGTAAAATCGATCTGCCTTTAAAAGCAGGGTTAGATTGACCCTAACTTTTACAATGCTGCCTTCTTGACATTAAACAGTGGATGTCTTTAAATGTTCTAAAGTTAAATGAAAATAAAACTGAAGTTGTCATTTTCGGCAATGTTGACAACGCTCTGGGCCCCCTATCCTCCTACTGCAAGACACGTAGGAAACCTCGGTATCTACCTTGATGGTTCCTTTAAATTAAGTAGGCAGGTGAGGGCAGTAGTCCAATCCTGCTTTTTTTAGTTAAGACAGCTAGCTAAGGCAAAGCCATAACTCCCGACTAACGTCTTCAAAAGTGTCATTCACCTTTTCCATACTTGCAGATTGGACTACTGCAATTCATTGTATTTTGGTCTTGTTACGAACTTGCATTTTCATGTGTTTGTTCTGTGCAGGTAATGTATCTGTTTATGTTAATTCAGCTGTGCCAGGGCCCTGCTCCGATTGGTGCGTGGATATACAGCCCCGTCGTGACTGGTTCCAGCTGGAGGACCCGCCCATTAGAAGGAGGCTGGAGTGCCATGGTGGGAGAGGTCCTCGCGTTTCTCCTCATGACCCAGCAATGTACCTGTGACAGCCGCTGGCTGCAGTGCTGTTTGAAAGTTGTGGAAGTGGAGTGGGTAGGGGTGAGCTGCCGTTTCTTTTGATCACCAGTTTTCTCCTGTTTTGAATTAGTTAAGGAGGTCAGACTCTGTCTTTATTTTTGGACTTTGTTTTGGGAAGGTCGGGGGTGCGGGATTTGTGTAGATTTTATTTTTGTTTATTATTTTGGCCTTGGCTCACCCTGAAGTGTTGACACTCCCGTTTCGTTGTTCCTCTTTTTTCCACTTTATAAATAAATCACATTATTAAGAACAGATTTGTTTCCTGTGGCTGCTTGGGTCTTGGGGGGGGGGGGAGCGAGTGCCTCACTCATGTTATTGCCTGGCCCTAGACGGGTCGTAACAGTCTCGACCAGGCCTCCATTTATTGTCTTCAGATGGTCCAAAATGCAGCTGCTCATCTGCTAGAGAGGATATAACCCCAGTTCTATCTTCTCTACACTGGCTTTCTGTTTCCTACAGGATCCAATACAAACTTTTACTTTTTGTTTTTAAGTCACTCAATGCCCGAGCCCCTTCATACCTGTCTGTGCTCCTATCTGTTTATGCTCCAGGAAAAAACCATGAGGTCCAGCTCAAAATCAATGCTATCCATTCCTTAGACTACACTCATATCTCGTGGTGATAGAGCCTTCTCTGTGGTAGGCCCCAGACTTTGAAATAGTCTTCTCCTAAATATTAGGTCTGCACAAACACTTTTCACTTTTGTTTGGGTTTCCACTGGTGTGGAATTACCAAAAATAGAGAGGGCAGAGCCTAACATATGAAACATGATAAGACCGCCGTGTAATCCCTTTATTTCAACAAAGTAACTGTATTCTGAATACCACCTTTTTAAACGGTAACTGTAACGGAATACAGTTACTCATATTTTGTATTTTAAATACGTTATGCTGGTACATGTATTCCGTTACTCCCCAACACTGTTTGACCTTGACCTTTTTTTTTTTGTTGCCTGTCCCGTTTGGCTCTTTTGCCATCAGAATTATTGTCTAAAGGCAAAGAAAGATGCCCAACGGATTTACTTTACCAAATTGACCATCCCAGCCTTGCCGTAATGGTCCATTTGATTCACCTTTTATTGTTTATTTTATTTTCACTTGCTGAATACGGGACAGACTTGACTGGGGGAAAGAAGGGGAGAAAGAAAGAGGGAAAGAGAAACAGCTGAGAAGAGGGACGGGGGAGAAGGGCAAAAAAAAACCCCAACAGAATGAGCAGAAAAAAAAAGAAAAAAAATGCATATATCAATCACCTGGATCACCTGCTGAGAAAGAAAAAAGAAAACAAGCAGAAGAGAACAAGAGTAATAGAATAAACAACATCACAATGATATATGGGAATATGACAGTAAATACTAAATATTAAACATTATTGTGCAGCACATAAGATCAACAGAACACAGTGTGCTTTGAGGTAGGAGGCAAAAAGGGTGTAGTTTGTGGGTGTGATCACCCGTGTGTACACCTGTGAGCATGGACGCGCTTGTTTTTTTTAAAAGGTTCCTTCATGTAATGATCTGCTAGAGGGTGTGGGGGGGCCACAGCCCCGTCCTCCAGGGCATGAAGCAGGTATGGAGGAGATCAAGACTTCAGACATCCAGATTTCATGATTTTTATGAACAGAATTTTTAGACATAACCAAGTGGCAGAAGGCATCCACCTGGGTGGTGTCAGAATCTCATCTCTGCTTTTTGGAGATGATGTGGTTCTGTTGGCTTCATCAGGTGATGGCCTCCAGCTTGCACTGGAACAGTTTTCAGCCAAGTTTGGAGTGGTGGAAATGACACTCAGCACCTCCAAATCTGAGACCATGGTCCTCAAACAGGAAAAAGGTGGAATGCCCACTCTGGGTGAGGGACAAGTTTCTGCTCCAAGATGAGAAGTTTAGCTTTGGATAGTGACCGAAAGAAAAAGATCACAGACACAAGTGGCAGAAAAGAGCTTCCTTTGAAGGGTGGAAGCTTAGAGCTATCTCTAAGGAGTTCGGCCATCTGGGAGGGGCTCAGAGTAGAGCTGGTGCTCCTCCACATCAAAAGGAGCCAGTTGAGGTGGTTTGGGCATCCAATAAGGATGCCTCCTGGGTACCTTCTAGGTGAGGCATGTCCCGCCGGGACGAGGCTGACCCAGGACACGCTGGTGAGATTATATCTCTTGGCTGCTTTCACTGCAACCCAGGCCCAAATAAGCAGAAGAAGATGGATGGATAATTGGATAGCTTGCAGCTAGTCTGCCCTGTTTGAGAAGATCTCACCTACAGATAGGTGCAGTGCATAACACGCAGGGTGTTATGCATGTCTCTTTAATGGTACTGGGAAAGTTAATGTGAGTACAAGAAAATAATTATTATAATATGATGTGTTAAATTTGTTTAGATCGCAGGAATAAGGAAGGATTGGTCTGTGTTTTAGTTTGGCTTAGCAGTAGCCTGAGAGTGTGTGTAATTGTTCAGAGAGAAAGGAATTTATGGACACTGGGGGTCTGGTGTCATAAAAGGAGTCAGGAAGCTACAGTTGGGGGTTGCTGATGCTGATGCTTATACCTTTAATAAAAGTTCATAATTGCCATAACTTAGAAGTAGGTTTGCAGGAGACTCTCCACATGCTTATCTGTAAATGTAAAACTACAAGAGGCCAATGGCCCAGTGAATGCAGAGTGGGGGTCTCAGTGTTTGTAATATGTTAACTCTGTTTTCTATGTTGTGTAGAGGAATTTGGTTTAGCTTGGGTGAGGAGATTACTTTTATGACCCCCAGGAAGTCACGTATACAGCGACACACACAGGGCTTTAACTGTTACGACACACCCACACCTACATGCACACGCACTCACGTAGACTCACTTCTATAAAGCTGGCTGTAACTAACAAAGAGGTGGAAGATCTGCAGAGGGACACCGGCCTGGCACATCTCCCCTTCTAGAAGATGCATGCTTAAATGAAGATGAATAAAGATGAATAAAGGTTTTGTGAAATAACTACTTTTGAGTTCCGGTGCCGTCTCTGGATGCCCGAGGAATAAAAGAACTGGGGTGAAACTGATTTCGCAACATTAACCAAACATGAAACTATAAAAAAAGAAAACCTGTCTTGAAACATGCTTTTGGTAAATGCATTGGTTCTTATATAGCACATTTCTACTCGAGTACTCAAACCACTCTATACAACGTGCCTCATTCAACTAAACACTTCACCCCCCCCATAGCTAAGTACTTCCTATCCAACATTTATATTCTGACCAACAGTTCAATATGTTGCCCAAGGATGCTTTGGAATACAGACTGAAGTAGCCAGGGATCAAACCACCAACCTTCCGATTAGTAGATGACCCATGACCTGTTCTACCTCCTGAGCTACAACCACCCAGGGGTGGGTTTAAGAGACTCCAAATCAATTTTAATATGAATAATGCGATATTCATTCATTAAATACCGTAATCAATTTTTAAATATAAATGTATTTTGCCAGAATCTTAACTTAAAGCTTACAAAACTATTTCAAGAACAGCCAAGCAGCTAAAACAGCAAATGATTGAAGAGCAGTTTGATGATTGCAAAGAGCAGGTTTTCACAAGAAGATTTGGTTTCATCACTCCCCGACCAAAATTCACTGAACCAGCACCAAAAGAATATCAAAACTACGCTTCATGTTTGAAAAAACATTGTCATCAATTCCCTCATACCTTTGCTGTTTTGCTTCCACTACAATAAAATCACACTTCCTGCACAGCTCTCTCTCAATGTACTTCAATACCACTTTACCATCTCTATTTTCTGCATTATTCGCTTGCACCAGTCCACTGTTGTGTACAGTGTTGTTGGCTGCCAGGTTTTTTTTCTCTAAAAATGACCTTCGACAGCAAATGCTAATACTGAAGAAATTTCAGCTTTTGCAAATTACAAAACACTTGGCTGTGTCAAAGGAGCTTGCAAAGAAAAGCGTCTGGACTTCTTTAAGTTGCTTGAAGACGTTTCACCTCTCATCCGAGAAGCTTCTTCAGTTCTAAGGTCAACAATGTGGTGTATGCTGTACAGTGCAGCGAGGAATGCTCAGACCTCTACATTGGAGAGACCAAACAGCCACTTCACAAGCGCATGGCACAACACAGAAGAGCCACCTCCACAGGACAAGACTCAGCAGTCCATCTGCATCTTAAGAATAAAGGACACTCTTTCGAGGATGCCAATGTTCACATTTTGGACAGAGAGGACAGATGGTTTGAAAGAGGAGTGAAAGAAGCCATCTATGTCCACTGTGAGCGACCATCTTTGAACAGAGGTGGGGGTTTACAACACCAACTCTCTGCCATCTATAATCCAGTTTTGAGATCCCTTCCCAGACGCCTTAACGCCCACTCACATCCTGGGCCATCTGACCTCAGGAATTCGCATGATAAGGTGGGGCCAGGTTTCACAATGAACACACCCGAAACTCTGGCTGATTTGGACCCACGCCCAGTTTCACACCTTGGCTCAGGCGACTAGAGGATCATCAGGGGGTCCTTTTGTCCCTCTGTGGGGGGTTACTCCCACTAGGTTTATATCTGGGACTCTCCACCATTTGACCTTAGAACTGAAGAAGCTTCTCGGATGAGAGGTGAAACGTCTTCAAGCAACTTAAAGAAGTCCAGACGCTTTTCTTTGCAAGCTCCTTTGACTACGATGACCTGGATGACTGAGAACCTTCACAGACACTTGGCTGTGTCTCCAATAAAACCTGCTTCACTTCAGCAGCATCAGGTAATGTTCATATGCTGAGTGATGTTTATGATCTACTGCAGAATAAGGGAATAAGGGGGTTATATGCAATAAAAGACCAGGGCAGGAAAATCTCCTTCATATTTTTCTGTTTTATCATCAGTTACTTTGACACAAAGGCATCTGCTGTGATGCTTTCCCATGTAATGAAGTTTCAGAAGAGTCAGCTTTGTTTTTATACATAGATATAAAAATATGGATATGCACTGACAAATAATTATAATTATAATATTTCTGGCTGTCTGAGTCAAAGTTGAATTGAATCAGTTGTAGTAATTAATGACGATACCCAGCCCTACAACCATCCCATTTGATTTTTGTCGATTGCTGAAGTTTATTTTATGTTATTAGTTTCCAAGGATAAAACAAATACATTCTGGATAAGTTTGCAAAAGGTATTTCTTAAACATGATGATCAGTTGGGTTAAGATCTTTGCAGCACCTTCAGAGACCCTCACTGGGTGCTTTTAGGCACATATTTAAAGTCAATGTATTGTTGGAAGAGAGATGACCTGTGACAGAGGAAGAGTATGACACACACAACACAGAGCTGATGCAACTCATCTTTCATTTTATTTAGTCTGTCTAAAGGATACACTAAAATTGTCTAAAGGATTACACTAAAATTATTTGCTTTGCCAATGTGCGTTTTAGTAAACTCCATGATCCTGAGTCTTCTTTAATGCAGCTCACTTTAAATAAAAAAAACCTAGGTTTTACATGACTACTTGAGTGGTGGGTAGGCTCAAACTCTTCTGAAGTTTCCTTTTTAAACCCCCCTAACCACAGTCACATCTGGGGCCAGTTTTCTTATTGTGGCCAACTTGGAGATGATGATGTTTGACACATGTTGTCTTCCCTTCATTGATGGACATTTCTTTTGCGGTCGTTCTCTTGTCCATGATTACTATGATGGACTTGAGGATATGAAACAATGCTATTCAAATGGAATGGATGCCTGATGGCTCTTTGCACAACATTACAAATAGTCAGGAACACTATAGTCAAATTGATGTAATTTCATATTTGGCAGCATCACTGTTCTGGGACCTCCGAAGAGCAGGAGCAGAATCCAACACAGAACAAACCAGGCATCAGTGACAAGAGATGTGACATTAAATCTACCCAGAATTAAAAGAGAAGTTGGGGTCGAGGAAAATCACAAAGCAGCTTGTATAATGCACAACTGCCATGGCAGACTAATGCAGTTTAATGCTCTGAGGTAAATGGTAAATGGACTGGTTCTTATATAGCGCTTTTCTACTCAGGTCTCTGCAAGTCACTCCCAAAGCATAATGAGTGCACATTTGGGTGTACTAGGTCTGTGCTCAGTGATCAGTTGGCAGCTCAGCTCCTCTTTACCAAAGGATCCAAGGCTGCATGCTGTAATGCAACAATGAAACAATTACAAAAATGATCATCAACCTATAACCTAGCGTCACCCTTATGCTTAAATATGGTGTTTGTTATGGAGAAACTATGGTTAGCACAGAAGTCCAACAACATTACTCTTTTGCAGACTGGGCAGGCTGCTCCTCCCAGTTACACCCCTTGAGGTCACAGTCATTGCCCATGTGAGTGTCGATGTCCCCCAAAAGAACAACTGAGCTCCTGGTCGTCTCTGTCAAACACCATGCCGAGTGATTCCAAGAAAGCTTAGTACCCTGAACTATCACTCAGCACATAAGCATAAACAAAGTTGTCACTGCTTCTCAAACTGAAGCACTAACTCCAAATACAAACATCAACTAGAGAGTTACAGATTGCTCTATAGTGGAAAACTATGCAATATCAACAATCATACTATTTAAAAATTTCATGTATCAGCTGTTATAAATTCCAATACTGAACTATGAGCAAATAGCTAATATGAACTCTAATTACAATAATAACTTATAATAACATAATTGTTATGAGTTATTAGTGAGCAAGTTGTAATGAATTTGGGGACTCTAGTAACTGTGTCTTGAGCAGGAAACCCTTAGATTCAATTTCATTAATGTTTTTTTTCCCCTTTAAAACTCTTTTAATCTGGCCCCTCACCCAGAACCAATTTAGCCTAGGCTACTCTACTAGGGGGAAACTGCTCATGACAGCATGGCTCCAGTGATCACAGAGGCACACACACTCACTCGATATGGTTAATGGAGAGGAACCTGAAAATAATGAATTCCAAGAATCCAGCTCAGAATAATAATAAAAATAATAGAGATATTGCACAGACAGTGTTGGGGAGTAACGGAATGCATGTACCGGCGTTACGTAGTTAAAATACAAAGTATAAGTAACTGTATTCCATTACAGTTACTGTTTAAAAAGGTCATATTCAGAATACAGTTAATATGTTGAAATAAATGGATTACACTGCGGTCTTTTCTTGTTTCATATGTATGGTTATGCCCTATCTACTTTTGGCAGTTCCACGCCGGTGGCCAATAGCCTTTTCTCAGTGTCATTTAAATTAATGCCTAAATGCCTAAATATTAAATATTTAGGTATTAATGTTTCTCCTAAGCTTTCAGACTTAACTAAATTAAACCACATCCCACTTCTAAAGAAAGTAGAAGGCGATCTGACTAGATGGAAATCTTTACCCATATCACTCATGGGAAGGGTCGCCACTATAAAAATGATGATCTTGCCAAAAATAAATTACTTATTTTTGATGATCCCTAACAAACCATAACAAGAATGGTTCAGATCTCTGGATTCATATATTTCCAAATTCCTTTGGAAAGATAAACCCCCGCGTATCAGCTTAAAAACGCTACAAAGAACCAAGGATAGAGGAGGATTAGATCTGCCTAATTTTCACCAATACTTCTTAGCCAACAGGCTTCAGTTCATCTCAGAATGGTCAAAACATACCTTCTTAGATGAGCCCTGGCTAGATGTTGAACAGGCACTATGCAAGGATCTAGAGATTTCAGACCTACCATTTATTAGCTCAAACATCAAAAGACATGAATGCTTTAAAAGTATCAACATCAGCTTCTCTCTGACAGCATGGTGGGAGTTTCTAAAAATAACGGAGTCTTCATTAATCCCATGCAAACGTACACCTATCTGGAATAACCCTGACATATTACAAAACAATAATATGATTAATTTCCCAGAATGGAGTTGTAAAGGAATTAAATACTTAGAACATATATTAGAGGGAACAGAATTTATTCCATTTGACAGACTAGTTGCACAATATGGGATCAACAAGAAAAGATTTTTAGAATATCAACAAATTAAATCCATAGTAAAAAAGAAATTTAACCTCAGTCAAGTTGAATTACAAACACCACCAAGTGCGGCACATTTCTTTACTCTTAAATCCCCCAAATTATTATCTAAAATATACAGAACACTTTCTAAATTAGATGAATCAATATCCCTTCCTATTGCAAAGTGGGAAGCAGATTTATCAGTCAGTTTAGACCAAAGCTTCTGGTCTCAGGTATGCTTAAAAACCTTTAAATTGATTAAAAATCCCAGTCTGCAATTAATACAATACAAAATATTACATAGAGTGCACTATACAGGTTATCGGATGTTCAAGATGGGCTTTACATTTTCCAACAACTGCTCACACTGTCAAGGCAATACACCAGACAATTACATTCACGCTCTTTGGTTCTGTCCACCAGTGCAGAAGTTTTGGCGCGAGATATGTGAAGACTTATCAAAGTGTCTGAAATGTAACATTCCAACTTCCCCCTTAGTGTGTTTGTTGGGCAGCTTAGATAATGTCACTTCAGAAAAGAATATAGCCCATATGGTTTTCACTGCCCTATGCATAGCCAAGAAAACTGTCCTCATGAACTGGAAAAATAAAAACAAACTTAATTCTAACCAATATAGAAATTATCTATTAGATTACATTAGTCTTGATACAGCCTCTGCCACCACATCAGATCAATTGCTCTTGGCTCCTTTGATCAGCTCCATCACCTAGTGGGGGGTCATAGTTTGGTCCCGCCTTCACTGTTGTGATTGGTGTGGGGGTAGGGACAGGCTTAGGGCGTCGGGGGGTTCCCCGGAGGCATCTTCCTTGGGGGGCTCAACCCGGGGTAGAGGTCATGTCCGGTTGGGGGCTCTTTTGGCTCTCGGGTGACTGTTTCCTCGTGGCTGCGTGCAGTGGGGTTAGGGGAGGGTCTGTGCTGACGGACGTGGGTTACTGACCTGGTAGCCTGTCTGCCCCTGGGTGGGTCCGGGATGGGCGTGAGATTCTGGGGGTGCTCCGTCTCTGGGCTGGGGCCCTGGCCGGGCCTCGGGTCCTGGTTGGTGTGTTGCCGGGGTTGTGGGCGGGTGGGTGCATGGGGGCCCATCCCTGGTGCAGGGTGCCGCCGGTGCATCGAGCCACCTGGGGGGCTCTTCAACTGGTGGGGATTGTCACACCTTACAGGAGCTTTCCTCTCCTCAGGAACTCCCTGCAGGAGGGGGAGATACAGGAGAGGTGGAGGAAGATCTCAGCCTGGGCGTCTATTGTGTCACGGATTGCCGGGGCAAGCCGTGTGGAGTAGTAGAAAGGACCCAAAAGGTGGCAGCTCTGGTGCAGGTGAATATTTATTTACAAGGGTGGGTACAAACAGCAATGGTGGGAAAACATGAAACCGGAAACCTAAACTGGGTAAACTAACAACACAAACCAGAAATGAAGATGCAGGGAGGTCCGGGGAAATACATACGGAGAGACGCAGGGAGACCGAGGGGAAACAACACAGACAAACCAGCAACTACCATGACAGAAGACACAACTTAAATACACTCAGAGAACACAGGGAGATTACACACAGGTGGGGAACACAGCTGGGAGTGATTACGTGACGAGAGTAGGGAGACAAACTGAAAACACTCACATAAGACGCAGACCTTCACAATAAAACAGGAAACACATACACGCAATGACATAACACACCAACTTAACACAGACTGGGGGACACAGAACATAGGAACATGAACCATGAAACAGAAGAGTATAAACACCCAAGGTAACCAAAACTACAGAATACTAATAAACTAAACATAAACACGGAGTCGCAGACTCCGGATCATGACATATTGTCTCATGTAGTCTGGAAGATGAGTGGATGGTGGGGTGGGTGCAGTTTTCTCTGTGGTGGGGTTGGGTGGACTGTCCTGGGCTCTGTGGGGCCGGGGGGCGCCGCTGCGCTGGCCCCCGGTCTGGATGGGCCTGGGCCCCCTTTCCCTGGCGGGTCGCGGAGTATGGGAGTGCCTACTGGGGTCAGCGGGGGAGCTGGCCCCAGGGAGGGGTCACCTGCCCCTCCCTTCCTTCCCTCCCCATCTCCAGCTGCCTCCCTCTTCCTGCTCCACCACAACCACCCACACATGCAGGGCCTTGGAGTAGGGGTATGTCACCAGGGTGCAGAGGAGGCTACCCCCCCCTCTGTCCCCTTCTGGCTGCCTCTGCCTCAATTTTATCCCACAACTTAGACATTCACATTACTCACACTCTCATTACACATACATATAGGATCTTGGGGGTGGGCACGATACAGGGAGTCCAAATTACCATCAGGGTGTACACCTCACCCCTGGCGTCGTTGCCCACCTCTCAATACACGTAGACATTGAGGGCTAGCAGGAGGGACTATGCGCTTACCTGCTGCTCTCTGGCAGGTAGCTCCATGCCCTCCTGGGTTTTAAATGCACCTTAGAACACACATGCATCAACACTACAATGAGCGGGTGGAGGGAGGTTTGGAGTCTTCTCTCACCCCCATTCTCTGCGGCCTGCTGGAGCGGGGGGGGCTAGGAGGAGTTGGCCGTCCGACTGCGGTCTGGAGTGTGGGGCCTCCCTGCTGCTGCGGAGTCGGGGCGGTCTGCCTCTCCCCACCGCAGGGAAAAGGGTAACACCACCTGGGTCTGGGTGCAGTTTCCCCCTCCAGGGGCAAGGGTACCTAGACCCGGTTCGTAGAGTATGCTTGGGGAGTGTGATCGTGTGTACAGCGTCTCTTTATGTCTGTCTCCACGTTGGTTGAGTGTGGAGTAAGTGCATATGAGAGCATGAGGGTGGGAATGGATGTTTGTGTCTGTGTGTGCCTGTATGTCTGTGTCTATATGTCAGGTTGGGTATCAGACGCCACCTCTCTGGGGACATCCAAGGTTTGGAGGCCTATCTCCACCCACCACCACTTCCCCTGCCAGTGGCGGACTCCCTCAGGTGTCGGTGCGTTGGTGGTTCTTTGTGTCTGGGGGTGGGCGTCCGGGTACACACCGGCTCACTCCTTGGCCGCCGCTTATCGGGGCCTGGAGCCTGGGGCTCGCTCGGGCCACTTCGGAGGTGGGGTGCCCCCGGCCTCTCGGCCTGGGGCTCGGTCACTCAGGCACAGCTGGCTGCCGGCGGAGCTCACGGGCGCGTCACTGCAACTCCCCCTGGCTTCTGCTCCGCAGCTGCTGAGTGAGCCCTCATCTGGGACTCTCCTCAGCTCTTACTGGGACAGTGGCACGGCTGCCCCTCTGTTGGTCTTCCTTGGTCTCTTGTGTTCTGGGGACCTCTGGATGTCTGGAGTTTTGATCTCCTCCATACCTGCTTCATACCCTGGAGGACGGGGCTGTGGCTCCCCACATTCCCTAGCAGATCGTTACATGGAGAAACCTTTGGAATGCAAACATGCTGATCCACACAGGTATGCACACAGGTGTACACACGGGTATTCACAGACGCGGACTACAGCTTTCTTGGCTGCTGCCTCAAAGCACATTGTGCGCTGTCTATCTTGCGTGCTGCACAATATCGTTTATTATTTAGTATCTACTGATATCTACTGCTAGCTAGTTTATTGTGATGGTGCTGTTTTTTTTTATTATGTTGCTCTTTGTTGCTTGCTTTCTCTTCTGTTTTTTTTCTCCATACAGGTGACCCAGGTGTTTTGTTTTTTTTGTTTGTTTGTTTTTTTCTTTCTTCCCCCCCTTCTCACCGTCTCTTCTCCCCTTTGGTTTTCTTTCTCTCCTTCTCTTTCTTTCATTCTTTCTCCCTGTCCTATCCCCCAGTCATGTCTGTCCCGTTTGTAGCAACTGAAAATAAAATAAATTCATAATTATAATAAAGGTCAATCAAATGGACCAATATGGCAAGGCCATGATGATCCACTTGGTAAAATAAATCCGCTTGGCATCTTTCTTGGCCTTAAGACAACAATTCTGATGGCTAAAGATCCAAACGGGACACCAAAAAAAATAAAATAAAATAAAATAAAATAAAATATTTGAGTATATTTATACATTTGAGCCTGTATGTATACCATGTGTGGACTATAGAAAATCCCAAATAAATGTAAAATTGTACCGTCAAAAAATAAAAAATAAAAAATAAAAAAAATTAATGCCTAAATGGACAAATGTAAAATATTGCGTGGAGCATTGTTTATACATTAAGAAGATAATATAATATAACTATATTTCATATTTCAGCGTCTTTTAACCTCCTAACACCCACCAAGTCAATTGGGGTAAGGTTGCTATCCACTTTTGTAATTTAAGGGCAATAGTTGGGAAATCTTATAACAGAGAAAGTCAACTTGTAAAAGCTAATATCCTCCTTTTATTTTAAATATGGCAAATTTACAGGAAAAATTATGTAAGTAAGGCACTACTGCTCAAAAAGCAGTGTCCATAAGAACAAAGAAGTGTCCAAAAGTTGATTCTGTTGATTCTGGACGTAGCTTTTTCAGTGGGAGAAACGTTTCGTCACTCATCCAAGTGACTTCTTCAGTCTCAGCTGACTGCAGTTTTCCCCAATCTTATAAACAGTTGAGACACATTTTTTCTAAACACTGGGTCTCTGTGGCTTTTAAACCCCAAAACACGCTGCGGCAAAAATTGGTCCACCCCAAGGATCGGGTCCCCTGACACAAACTGAGTAACATAGTGTATGCTGTTAAATGCCAGGAGGATTGCCAGGACTTATACATCGGGGAAACCAAACACCCTTTAGTGAAGGGGATGGCACAACACAGAAGAGCTACCTCGTCAGGCCAGGACTCTGCAGTCTATTCACACCTACAGGCCAGTGGACACTCTTTCAATGATGAGGATGTACACATCCTGGACAGGGAGGAACGCTGGTTTGAGCGCGGTGTCGAGGAGGCCATTTACGTGAAAAGGGAAATAATAATAATAATGGATTGGATTTATATAGTGCTTTTCAAGGCACCCAAAGCGCTTTACAATGCCACTATTCATTCACTCTCACATTCACACACTGGTAGAGGCAAGCTATGGTTGTAGCTACAGCTGCCCTGGGGCAGACTGACAGAAGCAAGGCTGCCATATCGCGCCATCGGCCCCTCTGGCCAACACCAGTAGGCGGAAGGGTAAAGTGTCTTGCCCAAGGACACAACGACCAGGACAGAGAGCCTGGGGATCGAACCGGCGACCTTCCGGTTACAGATACGCTTCCCAACCCCCTGAGCCACAGTTGCCGAAAAGGCCACCTCTGAATAGAGGAGGGCACCTAAGGGTACATCTTTCGCCATCTTACAATGCTGTGATTGGAGCCATTCCCCAACTCTCTGTGAATGGTACTAATGGCCATTTATCAGTGGTCGTGATTAGTGGTTGTTGATCAATGGTCATGAGAAATTACATAATTATGATGAAGGAACTGACCTTCCAGCCCGTTGTTCCTTCACTGGGCTGGTTTCCGTCATTATGCAATGTACTGTTTATAAGACTGGGGAAACCTGCAGTCAGCTGAGACTGAAGAAGTCACTTGGATGAGTGACGAAATGTTTCTTCCACTGAAAAGGCTACATCCAGATGAACAGAATCAACTTTTGGAAATTTACTTAACTGGATGATTGAGCATGCATCAAGGCGAACAAAGAACTGGTTAAAAACAGTAGGGGTTGGCATTTGGTTAAAAGTTGGAGTTCAACGTGTTTGTAATTATCCTCATTTGTGTGCAGGGAGGGCAAATGGTTTCCTTTCTCACTCTCTCAAGGGCTGCAGCTCCTGCACACTTGTAGTTCGATAAACTGTCAAGACAAACACAGAGACTCACAATACACAGGAAATACTACTCCTCTTCAAAATAACATTTTAGTGCCTCTTGAGAAGTGACTGCAATCAATGGTTTTCCTTATTTTTACTATCATAGAACAGTAGTGAAGATGTCAGACTATTAACATGTGTGAAATTACATCAAAAAATGAACAAAAACAAAACAAAAATTTAAATTTGAGGAGCAGCTTATTTCATCAAGTAGCAATTAAAGACCCTGGTGAACTGTTTAGAGCGGGGGTCGGCAACCCTGGGCACAGTGCAACAGCTGGCACATGAAGAGTTAACTGATGGCATGACCATAGCTGGACTGGCCATCGGGCATACAGGGCATGTACCCAATGGCCGATGGTGATTTTTCGTTTTTATGGGCTGATGATTTTTTCTTTTCTTTTTAGTAACAGTATAAACAATGAAAGCTGGTGGATTGGCCAGGTGCTGGCAGATGTGTAAAAATAACTCTGGCGGTGGCTATGGCGGAGTTTCCACAGAGTGGATGAGGGAAAGGGGAGGCAGGAGGAGGAGAGACCTGAGGCGGCCGTGGGTCCGAGTATCAAGTGAACTGAACTTCAGGTGAGAAGTTATGACCTGCAGTCTATCTGGGTCAGATATAAACCAAGTTTAGGTGGAGTTTATTTTCGTTGTGCTGACTTTTTACAGTCAGTTACAATAACTCATACCGCCTACTAGCTAGCATGACAAAGTTTCTGCTGGGTGGGTGATATGATGTTACTGATAGTGAACTTTATTTTATTCATAAGGTTAGTTAGTAGAGAACCTTAGTTCTCTTAGTGAGGAGAACCTTAGTTAGTCATAAGCTCTCCTCAAGGGTGCGTCCATCGCCCTTATTATTCACTCTCTATACAAATATGTGTCAGGGCAGACATGAAAACAGGGTCATTATTAAATATGCAGATGACTCTGTTATTGTCAGCTTACTGAAAGAGGGTGAAATTAACCACGGTCCAGTCATTGATGACTTTGTTCAGTGGTGTGAGGAGTCTTATCTCCAGCTGAACATATCTAAAACAAAAGATATGGTTGTTGATTTTAGGAAACAACAAAATGGGCACGGAGTCACTTTAATTAAAGGTCAGAAAATAGAGCAAGTACAATCATATAAATATCTTGGGACCATAATAAATGAAAAACTGAACTTTGATCAAAATTGCAAATCAGTTTGTAAAAAGGGTCACCAGCACCTTTATTGCCTTAGGAAACTTGTTCATTTCCACATTGACCAAAAATTTTTAACTTTGTTTTATCGTTCTTTTATTGAGTCTGTTTTATCCTTTTGTTTGGTGGCATGGTTTGGTCAGACCTCTGTCACAGATAAAAACTCTCTAAATCAGATAGTGAGATGGTCCAGTCGTCTGATAGGTGAGCCACAGTCTTGTTTAGCCTCCCTGTACTCTAAGCAGGTACAGAGGATGGCTTTATCAATCCTTAAAAATGGTTCCCATCCTCTAAGGGGTAAATTTCAGCTTCTTCCCTCAGGACGGAGGTTTCTATTTCCGAGATGCAGGACAAAGCGTTATAAAAATAGCTTTGTCCCCGTTGCTGTCACTGAATTAAATAAGAACTGTTTTTGATTCGAAATATTAAAATCACTATATATGTGCCACAGTGAGCTTTATATATTTACTAGGTATGTGTGTTTTTAAAGGGATGGCAAATGCTGTCATTTTTCTGTAAAGCAAATTTACCTTGCCCTTGGGTATAAATAAAGTTACCTTGACCTTGACCTTGAGAGTTGCCGACCGTCCCGTAAAAAACAGAATCATCAGAGAAAATATTACACATTTTGTATTGAGCTGAAAAGGAACAGTTTGTCCCGTACTTCAGCTACAATGAAAAAGACACAAAGCTGGAGTTATTCTGCATCTTTAACCTGCAGCTGCTTCTTCTTCTCTCATTCTCTCCCTCTCCTGTTTTTACTTCAATTATGAAACTGATCAATGATAAGCTAATCAACTTTTCTGTCGCAAGTCCCATCTCTCTTGTTTATCTCCCACAAGAAGAAACCAGCGGATGTCGTGCTAAACAACAGCAGCACGTTTAAGCTTGATCAGCTGTTGTTAGAATTTATTTAATATTAATTTCTAGTATCAGCTGATGTTTGCTGGAGCCACAGCTGTAGAAGCTGCTGGTCATGATATTGGTTTGGTTATCTGGTGAGAGGGAAACATGAAGATGAAACCAGGAGATGTCCTTACTGAATCATCAGAGCTGAACAGGTGATGGAGAAACAGGTTTACTTTTTAGGTGACATGAATGAGTTGAAGGGAAGTTATGAACTATTTCTGAGAGACAAATAACACCAGGATCCTTTCCTAAGTAGCTGACAGTTGGTAACTGTCAGATCTTCAATTCAATTCAATTCAATTCAATTCAATTCAATTCAATTCAATTTTATTTATATAGCGCCAAATCACAACAAAAGTCGCCTCAAGGTGCTTCATAGATACAGAGAAAAACCCAACAATCATATGACCCCCTATGAGCAAGCACTTTGGCGACAGTGGGAAGGAAAAACTCCCTTTTAACAAGAAGAAACCTCCGGCAGAAGCAGGCTCAGGGAGGGGCGGCCATCTGCTGCGACCGGTTGGGGTGAGAGAAGGAAGACAGGATGAAAGACATGCTGTGGAAGAGAGACAGAGGTTAATAACAGATATGATTCAATGCACAGAGGTCTGTTAATACATAGTGAGTGAGAAAGGTGACTGGAAAGGAAAAACTCAATGCATCATGGGAATCCCCCGGCAGCCTATGTCTATTGCAGCATAACTAAGGGAGGATTCAGGGTCACCTGGTCCAGCCCTAACTATATGCTTTAGCAAAAAGGAAAGTTTTAAGCCTAATCTTAAAAGTAGAGATAGTGTCTGTCTCCAAACTGGAAGCTGGTTCCACAGAAGAGGGGCCTGAAAACTGAAGGCTCTCCCTCCCATACTACTTTTAAATACTCTAGGAACAACAAGTAGGCCTGCAGAGCGAGAGCGAAGTGCTCTAATAGGGTGATATGGTACTACAAGGTCATTAAGATAAGATGGGACCTGATTATTTAAGACCTTGTATGTGAGGAGCATGATTTTGAATTCAATTCTGGATTTAACAGGAAGACAATGAAGGGAAGCCAAAACAGGAGAAATATGCTCTCTCTGTCTAGTCCCTGTCAGTACTCTTGCTGCAGCATTTTGGATTAGCTGAAGGCTTTTCAGTGAGTTTTTTGGACATCCTGATAATAATGAATTACAGTAGTCCAGCCTGGAAGTAATAAATGCATGAACTAGTTTTTCAGCGTCACTCTGAGACAGGATATTTCTAACTTTAGAGATGTTGCGCAAATGGAAGAACGCAGTCTTACATATTTGTTTAATATGTGCGTTGAAGGACATATCCTGGTCAAAAATGACTCCAAGGTTCCTCACAGCGTTACTGGAGGCCAAGGTAATGCCATCCAGAGTAAGAATCTGGTTAGATACCATATTTCTAAGCTTTTCAGGGCCGAGTACAATAACCTCAGTTTTATCTGAATTAAGAAGCAGAAAGTTAGCGGCCATCCAGGTCTTTATGTCTTTAAGACATCCCTGCAGTTTAACTAATTGGTGTGTGTTATCTGGCTTCATGGACAGATAGAGCTGGGTGTCATCTGCATAGCAGTGAAAATGTATGCTATGTCTTCTAATGATGCTGCCTAAGGGAAGCATGTATAATGTAAGCAGAATTGGTCCTAGCACTGAACCCTGTGGAACACCATAATTGACCTTAGTGTGTGAAGAGGACTCTCCATTTACATGCACAAATTGGAGTCTATTAGATAGATATGATACAAACCACTGCAGTGCAGTACCTGTAATACCTACAGCATGTTCTAATCGCTCTAATAGGATATTATGGTCGACAGTATCAAACACTGCACTGAGGTCTAGCAGGACAAGCACAGAGATGAGTCCACTGTCAGAGGCCATAAGAAGATCATTTGTAACCTTCACTAAAGCTGTTTCTGTGCTGTGATGAACTCTGCAACCTGACTGAAACTCTTCAAATAAACCATTCCTCTGCAGATGATCAGTTAGCTGTTTGACAACTACTCTTTCAAGGATTTTTGATATGAAAGGAAGGTTGGAGATTGGCCTATAATTAGCTAAGACTGCTGGGTCTAGAGATGGCTTTTTGAGTAAAGGTTTAACTACAGCCAGCTTGAAGGCCTGTGGTACATAGCCGATTATTAGAGATAGGTTGATCATATTTAAGATCGAAGAATTAATTAATGGCAGGACTTCTTTGAGCAGTTTTGTTGGAATGGGGTCTAAAAGACACGTTGATGGTTTTGGAGGAAGTAATTATTGAAGTTAACTCAGAAATTTCAATTGGAGAAAAAGAGTCTAACTTAACATCACAATGAACAATGAAAGACGCCTTAACGCCCACTCACATCCTGGGCCAGCTGACCTCAGGAATTCGCATGATAAGGTGGGGCCAGGTTTCACAATGAACACACCCGAAACTCTGGCTGATTGGGACCCACGCCCAGTTTCACACCTTGGCTCAGGCGATTAAAGGATCATCAGGGGGTCCTTTTGTCCCTCTGTGGGGGGTCACTCCCAATAGGTTTATATCTGGGACTCTCCACCATTTGACCTTAGAACTGAAGAAGCTTCTCGGATGAGAGGTGAAACGTCTTCAAGCAACTTAAAGAAGTCCAGACGCTTTTCTTTGCAAGCTCCTTTGACTTTTCTTTCTTATTCTCATTTAAAATGTCTAGCTTTTAATAGATAATTATCTGAATCTTACAGCCAAAGTTTTTATCTGATGTAAAATGTATAGAAATTATACATATACCAACAAGACATGCATTTTCTGTTGTACAGTTCATTTGCTGTTATGGAGTTCTTGTTATGGAAAAAAAGTGTCTTTTTTTGTTTCAAAATAGCTGATAACTGTTCGCTGATAGCTGCCAACATCTGCGAACAAATATAATTCTATAAAGTTGTTCTATATAGTGTGTAACTGTTGATATAGAGGGTTATTATATTTATTGCTAATGCAATTATATGGCACATTGACTTCTGAGGAAATTTTAGATGGCACTCATCATCAAAAAGGTTGCCTACCACTGGTTTAGAGTCTACTGCTGAAAATTTAATAATGATTAAATGATGAACACAACATGCTCAGATCCCATGACTGTCATCTTTTGATATTTGTTCTTTTCTGCAAAGGCATTTTGCTACTTCTCCTCCTCCTTTTGACTAATAAAGTAGTAGCAGAAAATACAGATGGAAAAAAGTAGACATTTGGTTGATAGTAAGAAGTTCCATTAGTCTAGTCATTCTGTTTCTTGGTTCAAGCAACTCTCTTCCCCTAAGTGTCCTAGAAGAGTCATTGCATGTCTGACAGCTGCCACATCATCCTACCACTGATACTTGCTCTCCTTTGTGGTCCCAGAAATAGGTGATCCATTTACCCCCAAGAAAATAAAATCAGTATGATTTGCAAAAATCTGACATTTATGAGTTCAGTGGTACATAAATAAAAGTGAATTCAAGACAATAGCGCTCCCCGATTCCCAGTTCAAAATATTCATTTTTCAATAGTAGGCTTTAGTACTTCACTAGGCTTTAGATCATCACTTCATTTACTGTCTAACTCATGTGTTTTTAGCTCCTATCCCACCCTGAGGAGTTTACAGCCCTTTCTACCTGCACAGTCATTCCTTTGTGCCTGGGGATATTAGGCATAACCCTGGTCTATGAAATTATATAGAGTCAGGGCTGACGTTTTTTTTTTTTCACATACACTGGAGTCAGGCAGGAGATGGGCTAGTCCATATTAAAAAAAAAGAAAGAAAAAAAGGTGGTGAAAAAAACCTCTTGTGTTTTATTTTGAAAGTCGTGAACGGAACTTGAGTTGGCTGAACGCGCTTGTTAAAGCTGGGCTGCTTCCCTGACTTAAAGCTGCTGCTCGGCAGTGGAGCTTCAGAGCGCCTTTGCAGCTCAGGAAAGTGGAAGCAGCTTCACGGGAATTTTTCTGTTTACAGCCCCAGCAGCCGAGCGGTTTCTTTTCTAACACTGAAATTGAAACGTGGGACCGTGGGAAATACACTGACTTCGGAATGACTGATGACTGATGATCAAAGAGTGAGTAAAAAGCCAACCCTTTAACACCGTTTTTCTGTTAAACGCACGTGCTTCATGTAAAGCATGTTTTCTGAAAAGGATTTTTTTTACTTTACTAATTTTTTATTTTTCTATCATTCGTTTTAGTCACAGGGAATTCCCAGGATGAAATAAATAAAAAAAAAAAAAATCTAATATTAATAACAAATGCATAAAGCTTTAAAGTCTCAGTTAAAAATGTTTTAGAACTTAAAAAAAGCATTTTACAAATCATTTTAAATGAATATTCCTGTAATTACAGCAATTCTTTTTCTCATTCATTTAAAAAAAAAGTTTTATTTATTTCTCTTTTTTTATTTTTTTATTTTAGGCCTCCACAAATAAGTAGGTAAGTACATATCTGCAATCAGCTGGGTCTATTTTACTATTTTTTTTCTTGCCTTAGTTTTTACCTTTTAAAACAAGACACCACTAGACACCTTTCTGAATAATTTTGTTACATTTATTTTTTAAATGAACAACAGCTCTTTTGTTAATTGCTTTTGTTTCTTTCTCTTTATTTGCTCATCATTGAGTCTGGGACCACAGGTTCCACCCCCTTAAAGACACAGGTTTTTCTTGTCACTTGGCATGACCACTACATACAGTGGCGGAGCGGGGAGGGGGGCTTACTGGGCTTAAGCCCGGGGTCTTTTGGAGTGTAATTTTTTCATAGTTAGATGCCTGGCTGACAACTGTATAAAGAAAAAAACTACACACAATATTCGAAGCACATTTACGACTGTGCGTAAATCCCCCCTAATATTGGTATGATCCGAGCTCAGGCACTAAGCGGGGCGGGGCAGCTGCTGCCTGCGAGTCCGCTGTTGGAGAAACGGAGCTAGGCAGACAGAGGAGAACTGAAGTTTGACCAGGTACCAAAGCAAAGCATTCGTACTGTACAAATAATGTAAATATGACGGTGTATCACGAAAGATTGATATCAAACTGATCACTTGACCCATATTATGTTACTCGCTCTTCAAGTGAATCAACAAATGGCGAAATGAAAAGCCGAACAACAACAATGCTGTTTCTTTAGAGAGTCTCAGCTTACATGTGTGTTTATTTCATATTTTCAGTTGTTACCCTCCACGGCTAAATAAATCAGTTTCAGTAATGTACTGATATACAAGAATGGACATAAGGAGCGTCTTTCAAAGAAAAAACTCTGGTAGTATTTTATATATTATGCTTTGAATGTTGTTCAGTATATTTCTATGCAAAACATGAGGAACTTCATTACACAGCAGTATATTCACAGTTTAAACCAGATACTTACCTACACTTTATGGAAAACACAAGAACATTTTTTTACTGTACAACATTAATTTAGAGTAAACTTGTTTTGTTTTGGATAAATAAATATTGAAATATCTTTTGAATTAGTTAAATGTCAGAATAAAGAGAGACAGAGCTGTCTATTTTTATCACTTTCATCAAATTTAGCAGTACATGTACACTAAGTTTGTTAATTAATAAGAAAACTCCAGACGATTCCATTCTGAGCTGAAGAAGCTTCTGATAAGTTAGTAGAGTCCATGTGAGTAAATTGGTGGCACACCTGTGGATGCATATAAGGCAAAACACAGAGCCTGTTTCTTTGAAATGGGAAAATCAAGAGATGTCAACCAAACACCAGAAACAGAACTGTGGAGCTCCATAAGTGTGGCTCAATTTTGAATACAATTTGGTGCCATTTACAATTAAGAAATACAGATAGTTTCTCTCTTTACTCTTAAAGTTAACAAATATGTTTTTTATATTTATCAATCTAAAAAAATAAACATTTAGTCCAATTTGATGTTAAAATTAAAATTTGATCTGAAGAGTGTGTAAATATCTGGTTTCAACTGTATATTTGATTATTGTAAGCACAAAGAGGAACAGAGAGGGAGAGAGAGGGGAGATGGAGAATGAGGACAGAACAGAGATGGAACAAGAGCAGGTGAGACACACATGTTAGTCAAATGGTTGTTTACCAAAAGTATCACCGTATCATAGGTCCTCATGTATCTCGTACCTAGTGTTTCTTTTTAGGTTTGCAATTTTTCAAATTCTACATTTATTAAGTTATGCAGGCTTGTTTGCACAACAAGGCTAAATAATTATATAAACTTTTCTCAATCTAAATAGTGTACTTTGGTAGAATTAAAAAGTGCAGGTCTACGATGATTTTCAGTGCTACTATCATCTAGTTCTAGTTCTGATTCTGTCTTGGTTAAATCCCAAGTAGTCCTGATTTTGAACTGTTGTAGTCCTGTTTTAATTCCGGATCAGTTCAGGGTCTGGTTGAATTGGGGTTTAGTCCTCGTGTCTTGATACAGCCCCGACTTTGTTCTGCCTTGCTGCTTAATTAAAAAACTAGTTTAAGGTGTCCTGCATATGTGATATATTTTTTTCCCTATATGAAGTCATCTTTGAACAAAGCTGTTGGTCAGCTACTGTAGACCCCAGAGAGGTCTGTCTCCTTGTTAAACATAAACAGATGGTCATGCAACTCTAGTAATATTCTCATCTGGGATTTGGTGGAAGTGGTGCATCACAGTCACTGAGCAGATGAAAATCCATTCACTATAGCTGTGTGTTACAGCTGGGATCATTACATTGCAAAATTAAGTTCTTTCCCCCATAACTTAATTTTTTTAGAATAATAAAATATTAAGTGATTGTATTAAAATGAGCAGAAGTGTGGTATAGCCTAGGTGTCTGTGAAGGTTCTCAGTCATCCAGGTCATCGTAGTCAAAGGAGCTTGCAAAGAATATAGCCTAGGGTTTAAGGTGGGATTTGGCAGGTGTAGGAGATGTGCAGTGGAGCATGGGAAAAGGAATCTCTTACAAATGACAGATGTAAAAATGTATGTTTTTAGTTCCAGTAGATTTTTCTTTGTGCGCAGGCTGTGATCAGCTGATCTGTGTCACAAAGAGCCATTATTTCCTTTGATAATAATGTCTTATCTTCCTCTCCCGTCCTCTCATTCTTACATTTTTTTTTTTTTCATTTTTGGGTGTCACACTTTAATGTTTTTTTTCCTTTCCCTGATATGTACAGCATTTTTACACAGCAAAATTTCGCTTTTAAGACATCATGTGTGGCATATTGCACAGAACTAGAGATACACTGATTTAATTTCTCTGAAAGTGTGACCCACTGATACGTATTTTTGCTAATTTTCTATCTAACAATTATAACTGACAACCTATAGAAGCACAAATAAACTTGTTTTCATAATAACATAAATGATTAAACTACAATACAAAACAAAAACCAGTATGTTACTTGAAAGAAATATAGAAAATTTACTGAAAATTAGTTGCTTGGGCGATATGACCCGAAATTCATATGTCGATATTTTTTAGCTGGATGGCTTATATACGATATATATCTCGACATTTTGTTTTTAAGCCATAAGTTAAGAACAAAAAGAGTTCTTAGTCAAAGCTGTGTCCCAGATGTCACACAGGCACTTTTATTAACATACAGCTCGGGGCGGTCTGCCTCTCCCCACCGCAGGGAAAAGGGTAACACCACCTGGGTCTGGGTGCAGTTCCCCCCTCCAGGGGCAAGGGTACCTAGACCCGGTTCGTAGAGTACGCTTGGGGAGTGTGATCGTGTGTACAGCGTCTCTTTATGTCTGTCTCCATGTTGGTTGAGTGTGGAGTAAGTGCATATGAGAGCATAAGGGTGGGGATGGATGTTTGTGTCTGTGTGTGCCTGTATGTCTGTGTCTATATGTCAGGTTGGGTATCAGACGTCACCTCTCTGGGGACATCTTAGGCCCTCCAAGGTTTGGAGGCCTATCTCCACCCACCACTTCCCCTGCCGGTGGCGGACTCCCTCAGGTGTCGGTGCGTTGGTGGTTCTTTGTGTCTGGGGGTGGGCGTCCGGGTACACACCGGCTCACTCCTTGGCGGCCGCTTATCGGGGCCTGGAGCCTGGGGCTCGCTCGGGCCACTTCGGAGGTGGGGTGCCCCCGGCCTCTCGGCCTGGGGCTCGGTCAGTCGGGCACAGCTGGCTGCCGGCGGAGCTCACGGGCGCGTCACTGCAACTCCCCCTGGCTTCTGCTCCGCGGCTGCTGAGTGAGCCCTCATCTGGGACTCTCCTCAGCTCTTACTGGGACAGTGGCGCGGCTGCCCCTCTGTTGGTCTTCCTTGGTCTCTTGTGTTCTGGGGACCTCTGGATGTCTGGAGTTTTGATCTCCTCCATACCTGCTTCATACCCTGGAGGACGGGGCTGTGGCTCCCCACACTCCCTAGCAGATTGTTACATGGAGAAACCTTTGGAATGCAAGCATGCTGATCCACACAGGTATGCACACAGGTGTACACACGGGTATTCACAGACGCGGACTACAGCTTTCTTGGCTGCTGCCTCAAAGCACATTGTACGCTGTCTATCTTGCGTGCTGCACAATATCGTTTATTATTTAGTATCTACTGATATCTACTGCTAGCTAGTTTGTGATGGTGCCCTTTTTTTATTATGTTGCTCTTTGTTGTTTGCTTTCTCTTCTGTTTTTTTTCTCCATACAGGTGACCCAGGTGTTTTTTTTGTTTTTTTTGTTTGTTTTTCTTTCTTTCTTCTCCCCCTTCTCACCGTCTCTTCTCCCCTTTGGTTTTCTTTCTCTCCTTCTCTTTCTTTCATTCTCTCTCCCTGTCCTATCCCCCAGTCATGTCTGTCCCGTTTGTAGCAACTGAATAATAAAATAAATTCATAATTATAATAAAGGTCAATCAAATGGACCAATATGGCAAGGCCATGATGATCCACTTGGTAAAATAAATCCGCTTGGCATCTTTCTTGGCCTTAAGACAACAATTCTGATGGCTAAAGATCCAAACGGGACACAAAAAACAAAAAAACCCAAAAAAAAACATACAGCGTAGATGTACATGAAGAAATTACTCAAAAATAAATTATCAGCATTTATTAAATAATAATGCTCCATAAATAAAAGAAAACAATGTTGTCTTTGTGCATAAAAAAAAAAAAGCTCACAATTGTGCAGTCAAAATGTAAACTAAAAGACGCTGAGCATAATAACAAAGACAGATTTCACAGCTGCTCTATTCCCAAGTTCTACTGCGTGACTGACAGGCTGGAGTTTGAAATCTGCTTCATAACCGTGTCTCTTAACAGGTGCCATTTATGGTCCTTATACACACAATACGGTAATATTACGTTGAAGCACAGTACGTATTACTCCGCGAGGCTCCTGACTATGGTAGCCATAATGCTTCAACAATGCATTAAGCAGTGCGACTTCGTAGCTTACCAAAGTCGAACTAAAGCATTTATTGACAGATTGCTGAGCGCTGTGTACCACATAAAATCGGTTCGCGGTCAGTAAGCACAACCAGAATTCATACATAAGGCACACTGTCGATTTTTGAGAAAATGAAAGGATTTTAGGCCATGCATGTCGTTAGCGCGGTTAGCTGTCGACGATGAACAGCCGCACGCACGGGGCGGTCCGCGGTAAGTCGTTAATGGAGATTTGCTGTGTCCATCTTGTCGTTGCCTGCAGGTGAAGCAATGGGGGAGGGGGAGTTGTGTTCAGTGAAGGAGAGGCGAGGCCCAGTAACGTTGCATAGTGACAAAAGTGGATGAAAGAGAGGCAAACTTGCGGCTCCACAAGTATAATTATAACGTAACATATACTATATCGATATAAACGATATTGTCACATCTTATATCTCGTATGAAAATATATCGATATTTTTAAAAAACTCGATATATCGCCCAGTCCTACTTTACCCCCATATGACATATTTTACCTCGCTAAACTTAAGCAGGTGCAGGAGATTTCTATAACAAAACAAGTATCAGTTACATCATTTTTCAGTATGTTTATAACTTCACCAGATAAGAGGATTTGTCTCTATGTCTCCATAATTGTTCTCATAACTGCTTTGAACATTTGCTTATACCAAGGCTGTTGGCTTGTAGCTTGTTTGCTGATTTTGGATAGCTTTACCTTTAGCTACTTTCCTTTTTTTTTTTAGCTTCTTTAAAGTGTCAATGTTCATGTGGGTGAGGTCAATTTAAGAGTCTGGTTAGATTTGTTGTAGGGCTGCTCAATTAATCGAATTTTAATCACGATTACGATCTGGGCTTTCAACGATCATTAAAAATGACTGAGCCGATTATTAGCCCCTCCCTCGTTTATCCGCGACACCTTAAAGGCCGGTCCGTGAAAATATTGTCGGGCATAAACCGGTCGTGGCGCAAAAAAGGTTGGAGACCGCTGATTAAGAGGACCCGAGGGAAGCTCGGAAAGCTAAGCAGGAGTTATTTGGAGAGGAGAGTGACTGCCGTTGGTTGAAAAGAGAGGTAAAAAAAAAAAAACTTCAGTGGTGTTGCACACTATTTTATATTATTTTTTAAAGTCATTGTTAACCCTTTAAAGCCGGTCAGAGCAGCACGCTCCGTTTTGTGTAACTATTTTTAAATCCCTGTAGAACCGGAACCGCGTAAGCTAGCGCAATAATTTGTTTTGCATATGAAACCGGAGGAGTTGTACTTACATCTGATGCCATCAGCTTGTCCTCGGTCACGGTTTCCTTCCACAAAAAGCTTTGCAAAAATTGCATAAAAAGCGCTTGCAGGAACAAAAGCATAATATTCCAGAAACACGCTTCGCCGATCAGCTGTTCTTAACACTTCCCACCGTGAAACAGACGTCAGCGCGAACTATCACATGTCCGCCATTTCCTGGCCGAAACCGGAAGTGACGTCATTTTCGCGGAAATGTAGTTTTTTACTTGTAGGCCTTAAAAGCCTATACTGGTCATGTTTGACTTTTCTGAATAGTTGCTGGGATGCTTAGAACTCGAATTGCACTGCTGGAAATAGTTTATTTTGATGCACATGCTGTTTTCTTTGCAAATTTGCATCATAGGATTGTTTTTTGTTTTTCCTGCAGTATATAAAAATTGGTGTATCTCCAAAATAAAACTATGAACACACTCAAAATAAATTTCCTGTTGTAAACTATTTTTTGCAACTTTTTTGTATTTAAAGTTTTGAGGGATAAACCTCTTAAATTTCTCCAAGTAATATATGTAAAAAAACAAACAAAAACGATTTTAAATTTTTTTTTGTAGTTTATTGCACTTTTTTGCAATTAATGTAGTTACTATGGACTTAATGCATACATATTATTAAAATATGGGCTATAACAGTTGTATAGCAACTTGAAATGCTCCCATAAATGGCACTACAACATGTAAAAAAATAATATAAGCTCTGGCGGACTTGGTTCTATAGTAGGTCTTAAAGGGTTAAATAAATATCGTCAAATAATCGAGATCTCAATTTCAGTGAAAATAATCGTGATTATCATTTTTGCCATAATCGAGCAGCCCTAATTTGTTGTTATGAATACTTTTGTGGCATTCCCCATATGGTTTAATTAGGAAAAGTTTGTATTTTCTCACAGTAATGGTGTGTGCACACCGAACGCGATTGACGCGAACAAAAACGTGCCAGACGCCCCTAATTTGACGCGTGCACATTCGCACCTTAACGCGTGTCCAACACAAATCAATCGCGCGTCAAAATATGCAATTTTGACGCGCGTGAACTGGAAATGTCGGAGGAATGTGGGAGGAAGTTGTGCCATCGAGTAAAACGTTATCAGTGCTTGCTGTACATACAGTGGGGCAAAAAAGTATTTAGTCAGCCACCGATTGTGCAAGTTCCCCCACTTAAAATGATGACAGAGGTCAGTAATTTGCACCAGAGGTACACTTCAACTGTGAGAGACAGAATGTGAAAAAAAAATCCATGAATTCACATGGTAGGATTTGTAAAGAATTTATTCGTAAATTAGGGTGGAAAATAAGTATTTGGTCACCTCAAACAAGGAAAATCTCTGGCTCTCACAGACCTGTAACGTCTTCTGTAAGAAGCTTTTCTGTCCCCCACTCGTTACCTGTATGAATGGCACCTGTTTGAACTCATCATCTGTATAAAAGACACCTGTCCACAGCCGCAAACAGTCAGACTCCAAACTCCGCCATGGCCAAGACCAAAGAGCTTTCGAAGGACACCAGGAAAAGTATTGTAGACCTGCACCAGACTGGGAAGAGTGAATCTACAATAGGCAAACAGCTTGGTGTGAAAAAATCAACTGTGGGAGCAATCATCAGAAAATGGAAGACATACAAGACCACTGATAATCTCCCTCGATCTGGGGCTCCACGCAAGATCTCATCCCGTGGGGTCAAAATGATCATGAGAACGGTGAGCAAAGATCCCAGAACCAGGTGAATGACCTGCAGAGAGCTGGGACCAAAGTAACAAAGGTCACCATCAGTAACACACTACAACGGCAGGGAATCAAATCCCGCAGTGCCAGACGTGTTCCGCTGCTGAAGCCAGTGCATGTCCAGGCCCGTCTGAAGTTTGCCAGAGAGCACATGGATGATACAGCAGAGGATTGGGAGAATGTCATGTGGTCAGATGAAACCAAAGTAGAACTTTTTGGTATAAACTCAACTCGTCGTGTTTGGAGGAAGAAGAATACTGAGTTGCATCCCAAGAACACCATACCTACTGTGAAGCATGGGGGTGGAAACATCATGCTATGGGGCTGTTTTTCTGCCAAGGGGACAGGACGACTGATCCTTGTTAAGGACAGAATGAATGGGGCCATGTATCGTGAGATTTTGAGCCAAAACCTCCTTCCATCAGTGAGAACTTTGAAGATGAAACGAGGCTGGGTCTTCCAACATGACAATGATCCAAAACACACCGCCCGGGCAACAAAGGAGTGGCTCCGTAAGAAGCATTTGAAAGTCCTGGAGTGGCCTAGCCAGTCTCCAGACCTCAACCCCATAGAAAATCTGTGGCGGGAGTTGAAAGTCCGTGTTGCTCGGCGACAGCCCCAAAACATCACTGCTCTCGAGAAGATCTGCATGGAGGAATGGGCCAAAATACCAGCTACTGTGTGTGCAAACCTGGTAAAGACCTATAGTAAACGTTTGACCTCTGTTATTGCCAACAAAGGTTATGTTACAAAGTATTGAGTTGTATTTTTGTTATTGACCAAATACTTATTTTCCACCCGGATTTACGAATAAATTCTTTACAAATCCTACCATGTGGATTCATGGATTTTTTTTTTTCACATTCTGTCTCTCACAGTTGAAGTGTACCTCTGGTGCAAATTACTGACCTCTGTCATCATTTTAGGTGGGGGAACTTGCACAATCGGTGGCTGACTAAATACTTTTTTGCCCCACTGTACCTGTGGGTGCAGCAGCAGGAGCTCAGGGAGCCAGGAGAAGCAATTGGGGATGGCTCTGCTGCAGAATAAGTTGGTTCTATCAAGAAAATATTAAATGTTAACAGGTTGAATACAATAATCATAGAGAAAGTATATACAGTGGTCCCTCATTTATTGCAGCAGGGGTTCTCAGAATAACTAGCCCCTCGCCACACACTTTATACACTGTTTTCCCCACACACGAACATTAGTCACAGTTCTCACAAGTTGTTTGTCAAAGTACAAACCTTTGTAGATTGCAAAATGTTAAAGTATTATTATGTCACGTTTTGCGACGAAATGATCACCAAATTCATTGCAACTTGGTCACAAAATTCATAATAATGTTGTTTATTTATAATAACAATTCTGTTATAAGTTAATATTGTAATTAGAGTTGATATCAGCTATTTGCTAATAGGTCAGTATTGGACTGTATAACAGCCGAAATATGAAAATTTAAAACAGTAGTGTTCTGAGTTTTGAGCTTTTCCACTAGAGAGCAGTGTGCAACTTTCCAGTTGACAACACTTATTCGGAATGACCAAAAACAGAACAGCTAGCTAATCTGATTCGAATCGTGCAGAGTGTAAGCAAGTAATCTATGAACTGTTCTGATAATCAAACAAGATTATTTTTAAATTGAATTGTGTTAGTAAAGACTCATAAATAACTACATGTAACAAATGTTGGGCAAATCTGTTTATGGTTCGTGTGTCTAAAAGAAAAAAAAATTGCCTGACATATTGGATTTTTGATATCACCAAGTATCAGTGTTGGGATTGGTTTTAAATCTCATACATCAGTCATGTTCTAATTGGTATTAAGTCCAGTCCATTCCCAGTGATCACGAGAGGAAACACGAGACTGAGAATATTTGGGAAATTAATTTATCTAATTTGTCAGAAAATAAATTATCTATCTATCTAAATGTCTATATTACAAGTTACACTGAAATGCTTTTTGAAATAGAAGAACTAAGGGCAAGGAAAATGTAATTATTTTTACATTTTTACATTTTTTGCTTTAGAAAGACTTATCTGTAGACAGTGCTGCACCAGAAGGAAGAAGAATTGAACTTTGTTTTAGAAAGTACTTGAAAAGAGGGAGCATGCAATGGACACGTGATGAACTATTTTTTATCTCATAAGAAGCCTGTTTGTGTGCTCTGCAGTTGATTTTATTTTAGGCAAAGATTTTGCAAACAAATGTCAGTTAAATGTAATAACTGGGTAGTGTAAGTTGCACAAACCCCTAGTACTCAGTTACAGTAAATGTAGTTCGCAGCTGTGTTTAAATACATAAGTACTTGTGTAAATATATTGTAGTTAGTTACAAGTAGTTGTTTACCTTTTCAAACGTATGTATGGAAACTTAAATTGTTGTTGCTAGCCTCCTGAACTCATCTAAAGTGTACGGGTCTAAAATTAAGTGTGAGGCATGAGTTCTTTGGTACTTTTTTTCACCGGAAATGACCCTAAATATCAGTTTTCTGAGAAAAGGAGTCTTTCAAAGAATTTCAGAGAAGATTTGATGTCACACATGAAGTGCTACTGAAGTTACTGTCGCCGATGAAAATTATGACGCCATTATGATCAGTTGGGCATTCACAAAGATTCCTTGTATGAAGAATTGCTCCTAGAGCTGAAATTCTTAGAAATTCTTGGAGTTATAAGATTTTCTAAGAATTTGACCTTAAAGCTGAGACTGTTTCTTGTAGCAGAAATTATTTGCAAACCATCTTAGCCCTTGGGAGAAACCGTTTGGTGAGAAAATGATGACTTGTTGGAGGCTTAGGATTTTGTTTTAAACATTTTAGAGGACTATTTTTTTATTTTTATTTTTTTTGCTTGTTTGTTAAGCCACTTAACACTGACCTATGAATTATTCAGGTGTAAAAGCTATCAAACTCAAGGGATCAACTAGTTTTGTGTCTACACAAAACAAAACGTAGTAGAGATTTTTATTTTAAATTGTATTTTTAGACACGTTGTTACTAGTCTTGAGAGCATTTCTTTAGTTAAATCTACAAAAAAATGCCCTCAAAGTAACACCGTTTGACAGGCATAAAAAATTATTATTTTTGTACCAGCAAGGTGATTCCCAAAGAGCTGTTAGCCAAAAACATGGCATATGTCAGCATGGTGTGCAGTGCAAAATGGAAAAATTGAAAAATCCTAACAAATGACATGGGACCTGGGAGATGTATCTTGCCCTTCAGTTGAGGCTGTAGTTTTAGAAATGGTCTCAATGGGAGGTTTGCTGCCAAGAAGCCAATCTGAGGTAATCTGAGACCAAATTACTCACCAACTGGACTTGAAATCAATGGTAACAGCTTTTATGGGGTTATGAATCCAAATTTGGAATTTTTCGTTCAAGTCGTCATTATGTATGGAAGATGTCAGGAGAGAGGTACAACAGTGAGTATCTACGCCCATCTGTAAAGCATGGGTGTAGCAGCTCGAACCCTATATCACACAAGAATGACACAATGTTCCTCTCCCAAAAGTCAAACTTTTTCTCAGTTTAAACATTTGATATGTTTTCTATGTTCTATTTTGAATGAAAAATGGCTTTATGAGATTTGCAAATCATGGCATTCGGTTTTGTTTTTACATGTTACACAGCGTCTCAACGTTTTCCAAATTGGGTTTGTAGATAGCTAATGACGTTAACATTAAGTTGTTTAACAGTTGTGACTTGTGTCTAAAAAAACATCCTAAAAATACATCATGTGCAGATGTTTTGACCCAGCGGGGGTCATTTTAGGTCAGGAATAATTTAATAATAATAATTCAACTCTGCTCCAGGGAGAGGGATTTATACTATGAGCTGTATTAGGAAATACTTGAGATTTTAGTAAGGAGACACTGACTAAATAGATTGTGCAGAAGCCTTAAGGAAAAACAGTAGTCTTAATCATGCCATCAGGTACCTGCACTGTGTGAAGCTTTTTTTTTTTTTTAAACTTATATGCCCCACTGTGAATAGTAGTTGATATGCTCCCAAATGTCTGCTCTCTTTGCTGCAATTCAGTCTATTTCTAGGCTTTTGTTTTTTTAGATTTGCTAATTTCTTCTAATCTAATGCATCTAACAAATCTAATCTACCACATCATGTTTTGTCATTATACTCCTATAGATATATGGAGGGTCGATTAATCTTTGTTCCCAGTTCAGGTAGAAGATCAAATACCCAAACTGGCAGTGGAAAATTAAAAATGAGTTAAACCTTATTAAATTTGGGCTTAATTATCTGGAAAGCTATTTCAGCAGTATTTCCGTATTTCAGCAGCTAGCATGCACCAAACAAAGGATGTGGGTTTTAAGAAAGTATTATTTTCTAAGTGACAGAAAAATGCTAACGTTCTAACAGCTCAAAGAACACATAAGCTGTTATTGTGTAGTTTCCCTTGGAGAGAAAACTTCTTCACTAAGAGATGGAAAAAAGACATAATGTAAAGTAACAAAAGGACTGACCAACTGTAAATTTAATGCTTAGATGTAAGGTCCTTGTTCATTTTAACATCTTGCAGTACAAGTTGAAGTATAAGAATATTTTGTTGTTCACATGTTCACTGAAAGAAATTTGGTGAAATTTGCAATGAAGCCCTGTGTTTGACTGGAGCAGAGCAGGTGTGATGTTCATGATCAATATTAGGGTATAAATGTAAGGTAATGAAGCTGTATAGAAAGTAGACCTACTTTTTAGATTCCCTTTGGTTTTTCTGGTTTTTGTAACAGATATTTAAGCATTATTATGGCATAATATGAGGTTCATTTAGCTTGACAAAAAAAATTACCTGGTATAAATGTCCTCCAAAGACCTACTTTTATCTTTTACTTCAGCATTTACCAGAAAATGTTTTAACATTAGTATCTATACTTAGGCTTAAGTGACTAATGTGTATACTTATGCTTACTTTTCTTTGGTTATAATGTGAAACAGTGAAACAAAGAACAGTTCTGACTGCTCTGCTTGTGTTTTGCCAGTTTGATTTTTGTCAGAAAAAAATAACCCTAGGATTTTTTCAGCATTATTATATAAAACATTCTTAACATAGAAGCCATATCCCAACATTTGAGACTGGAAAAAACAAAGCAGATGCACCATAAAAGACAAATACTCGCATCACACTAAAAGACCCTTTATAGCAGGCACGTGCGGGGGGGGGCTTGAGCACCCGCCCCTTTCCTGATGGGTGCCCAAAGTGCCCTTTTGTTGAGGCAACTTATAAAATTTTTTTTTTTTTTTATGTGTGTGTGCGTGCGTGCGGAGTCCTGTCTGTGCCCCTCAGCAATAATATTTAACTATTAATCACAGTTTTGCTAAATAAAAGGATCTGGCTTGCATCAGCCACATGATCACATTTAACCAATGATCGCCCTTGACGGCAGAACGCGCTGGTTACGAGCCGGGAACGAGCTCACAAAAAGCACGCGCATTTTTAGCGGTCCGGAGCTGTAGGAGAAGCTAACACAGCAGAGTGAAGCTGACCCCCCACCCACTTGAAACGTAAAGGCAAATAGGCGGAGCGGTTAGTGCTACGTTTGTGCAGATTTGTGCAGGTAAAATTAGCGTTCGTGCTGCTACGGTTTCCGAGATATTAAACTTTATTTTATAGGTCATTCAAAGGTCACCATCCCCCCAGACTGCTCCAAAACAAACCAAAATGGTCTACTTTTTTAGTGCTACGTTTGTGCTGATTTGTGCAGGTAAAATTAGCGTTTGTGCTGCTACGGTTTCCGAGATATTAAACTTTATTTTATAGGTCATTCAAAGGTCACCATCCCCCCAGACTGCTCCAAAACGGGCCAAAATGGTCTACTTTTTTAGTGCTACGTTTGTGCTGGTTTGTGCAGGTAAAATTAGCGTTTGTGCTGCTTCTGTTTTAAAGATATTAATGAAAATGTAAAGGTCAACCAGCCCCCCCACATTACCCAAATCCAACAAAAGTGGTATCAAACGTTTGTGCTACGTTTGTGCTGGTTTGTGCTGCAAAGATTTTCGTTTGTGCTGCTATCATTTTAAAGATATTAATAACAATTTCTAGAGGTCATCAGAGGTCAACCAGCCCCCCCACATTAATTAAATCAAACAAAATGGGTGTCAATCAACTGTGCTACGTTTGTGCTGGTTTGTGCTGCTAAAATTTTCGTTTGTGCTGCTTCTGTTTTAAAGATATTAATGAAAATGTAAAGGTCAAAAGGTCAACCAGGCCCCCCACATTACCCAAATCCAACAAAAGTGGTATCAAACGTTTGTGCTACGTTTGTGCTGGTTTGTGCTGCAGAAATTTTTGTTTGTGCCGTTATTATTTTAAAGATATTAACAAAAATTTCTAGAGGTCAACCAGCCCCCCCATATTAATGGAATCAAACAAAATGGATGTCAAACGTTTGTGCTGGTTTGTGCTGCAAAAATGTTTGTTTGTGCTGCTAACATTTTAAAATGTTTAATAAAATAACGTCTTGATGCGTGCTTAATCATCCAGGTAAGTAAATCCCAAAAGGTTGATTCTGTTCATCTGGACATTTTCAGTTGGAGAAACGTTTCGTCACTCATCCAAGTGACTTCTTCAGTCTCAGCTGACTGCAGGTTTCCCCAACCTTATAAACACCCGTGAGTGAAGTTGCCCCCCCTACCTTCTTCAAATCGAACAAAATTGATGTCAAACATTTGTCCTGCAAATTATTTTGTTTGTGCAGGTTATGTTTCCCTAATTTTATAAACAGTACATGTACAGTGAGAGAGAGATGTTACATCTGTCTTCACTTGCATCCCAGTCATAGAAGCGTTGGAGGTCGTTCATAAGAGATTACAGGATCATCCCAACCTCAGCAACAGGACCACTCTCAGCACTGATCAGTTGTGTTTGCTTTTGGAACTGTCTTAATTCCACCTATTTTGCATAAGGGTCAGTACAGGCAGAAATCTAGGTGTGCCATGGGTTCCCACAGGCCCCTGGTCAAAGTCACCAAACCAGTTCGTAAGCAGGTACAGGTGTGGCCAGAAGGGTCCTCAGAGGCACTGCTTTTCCACCACAGGCCGCCACACACGACAACACCACAGACTTTCAGGAATATACAGAAACTGTCACTGCCTACATCCCAAAATGCATCGATGATGTCACAGAGACCAGGACTATCACTGTCTGGGCCAATCAGAAACCATGGCTCACAGGTCAGGTTTAAATGCTCCTAAAGTTGAAAAATGCAAGCCTTCAGAGCCGGGAATTAGGTGAGTCTAAGAACAGCAAGGGCAAACCTGTCACGTGGCATCAGCTACAGCAAAGCTTCAGCGACAGCAGAGATACTTGGAGGCAGTGGCAAGGAATACAAACCATCACAGACTACAAACCCACTCTACAGACCGTGGTGACACAATCCCCAGACAGTGTGTGGAGATCTCTCCACCATCATTACTGAACCCAAGAAGTCATCTATCTCCTGCTTTAAGGACTACCGTCCTGTCAAACTCACCTCCATCATTATTAAGTTAAGTGCTTTGAACGGTTAGTCATGCATCAAATCAAATTATTGCTTTCCCCCAACCTGGATCCATTTCAGTTCGCATACCGGTCAAAACGCTCAACCGATGATGGAATTTCAACTGCCCCTCACTCAGCCCTCACACATCTGAACACTAGAGACTCATATGTCAGAGTGCTGTTCATAGACTTCAGTTCAGCATTCAACACCATCATTCCCCAGCAACTCATTCACAAACTGGATCTGCTGGGGATCAGCACCTTGCTGTATAACGGGCTGCTAGATTTCTTGACAGGAAGACAGCAGACAGTACGGGTCAACAGCAACACCTCTAGCCCAAGAACACGGAATACGGGGGCTCCCCAAGGATGTGTGTTGAGCTCCCTTCTCTTCACTCTGCTGACCCACGACGAGATCTACTACAGGGGTGAAGTTAACCATCTGCCAGAGTGGTACAGCAACAACAACCTGTCCCTGAATGTGGAGAAGACCAACAGTGACTCTACTTCCTCTGCAAACTGAGAAGCACAAGAGATTCAACCCCCATTATGAGCACCTTTTACAGAGGCACAGTTGAGAGTATCCTCACCAGCTGCATCACTGTGTGGTATGACTCCTGCATTGGGTTCTGCAGGAAAAAATGACAACGGGTAGTGAGAGCAGCCGAGAGCATTGTGGGGACCTCTCTTGCCTCCCTCCCCAGGAGATCTACTGCACCTGCCTCATCTGGAAGGTCGTCTCCATTACAGGTGACTCCACTCATCCCTTCAACAGCGTCTTCAGTTTGCTGCCATCAGGAAGGATACTGAAGAGCCTCCGGGGCAGAACCAGCAGACTGAGAGACAGCTTCGTCCATCGGGCTGTCAGGATGCTGACCATCTCTGGATCGAGAAGGGGGGCCCAAGGGTACATCTTTCGCCATCCTACAATGCTGTGATTGTAGCCATTCCCCACTTTCTGTGAATGGTACTCACTGCCATTGATCAATAGGCTTTGATTAGTTGTCATTGATCAATGGTCATAAGAATTTGCATACTAACAATCATGGAATTAACCCCCCGGCACATTGTTCATTCAGTGGCGCTAGTTTCCTTCACTATGCAAATGTACTGTTTATAAGGTTGGGGAAACCTGCAGTCAGCTGAGACTGAAGAAGTCACTTGGATGAGTGACGAAACGTTTCTCCAACTGAAAATGTCCAGATGAACAGAATCAACCTTTTGGGATTTACTTACCTGGATGATTAAGCACGCATCAAGACGTTATTTTATTAAACATTTTAAAATGTTAGCAGCACAAACAAACATTTTTGCAGCACAAACCAGCACAAACGTTTGACATCCATTTTGTTTGATTCCATTAATATGGGGGGGCTGGTTGACCTCTAGAAATTTTTGTTAATATCTTTAAAATAATAACGGCACAAACAAAAATTTCTGCAGCACAAACCAGCACAAACGTAGCACAAACGTTTGATACCACTTTTGTTGGATTTGGGTAATGTGGGGGGGCTGGTTGACCTTTTGACCTTTACATTTTCATTAATATCTTTAAAACAGAAGCAGCACAAACGAAAATTTTAGCAGCACAAACCAGCACAAACGTAGCACAGTTGATTGACACCCATTTTGTTTGATTTAATTAATGTGGGGGGGCTGGTTGACCTCTGATGACCTCTAGAAATTGTTATTAATATCTTTAAAATGATAGCAGCACAAACGAAAATCTTTGCAGCACAAACCAGCACAAACGTAGCACAAACGTTTGATACCACTTTTGTTGGATTTGGGTAATGTGGGGGGGCTGGTTGACCTTTACATTTTCATTAATATCTTTAAAACAGAAGCAGCACAAACGCTAATTTTACCTGCACAAACCAGCACAAACGTAGCACTAAAAAAGTAGACCATTTTGGCCCGTTTTGGAGCAGTCTGGGGGGATGGTGACCTTTGAATGACCTATAAAATAAAGTTTAATATCTCGGAAACCGTAGCAGCACAAACGCTAATTTTACCTGCACAAATCAGCACAAACGTAGCACTAAAAAAGTAGACCATTTTGGTTTGTTTTGGAGCAGTCTGGGGGGATGGTGATGTCATCAGCAAAAAATATAACTTTTAATATCTCAGATACTGTAGCAGCACAAACGCTAATTTTACCTGCACAAATCAGCACAAACGTAGCACTAAAAAAGTAGACCATTTTGGCCTGTTTTGGAGCAGTCTGGGGGGATGGTGACCTTTGAATGACCTATAAAATAAAGTTTAATATCTCGGAAACCGTAGCAGCACAAACGCTGATTTTACCTGCACAAACCAGCACAAACGTAGCACTAAAAAAGTAGACCATTTTGGCCTGTTTTGGAGCAGTCTGGGGGGATGGTGACCTTTGAATGACCTATAAAATAAAGTTTAATATCTCGGAAACCGTAGCAGCACAAACGCTAATTTTACCTGCACAAATCTGCACAAACGTAGCACTAACCGCTCCGCCTATTTGCCTTTACGTTTCAAGTGGGTGGGGGGTCAGCTTCACTCTGCTATAAAAGCATTAGGGTTAGGGTTACCCACTGTGGTTTATGCCACAGGTGCCCTGAATTAACAGCATTATACCAAAATCATTTTTATATGTCTGTAATGGGTTAATTTATTAGTATATTTAAGCTCTTTAAGCAAAATAATATTTAACTGCTTAAATGTAATTGTTGTCATAAAAATAGAAGAAAATAGCAGAGCACATTATTATTTTTTGATGAAGATGAACCATTATTTACTTGCATTCCAGAACAGAAACATTTAGAGGTTGAATGTTATGCTTGAGTCGTTTCTGATTCACAGAGAAGACCCATGTATCTGCTGAAATTTAGGTATAAAAACATTAATTAATTATGTTATTTGCCTAATAAATAACAATACATTTTTTGTTTTAAACAAGTTTTATATTTCTATTATTATATTTCTATTTTTTCCTCTATGTTCTTATGGTAGGTGCTGTAAAAAAATTGTTAAGCACTGTACAGTACTTGTATGTAACACATAAAACTTAACATTTTTCATTTCATTTAGCTTACAAATCGATACACTTATGCATTTTTCTGATGACTGTCCTCCTATAGATGATTGAACAGTATCTAAAGCTCATAGAGGCCCCCAAAACGCACTTAATTAATTTCAGTCATGCTTCATACAGCAACAGGTTACACTAAAAAGCGTAACACTTTTAGCTTCAGCTTTTGAATTAATACTGCACATAACAGTTTGAGTCAGAGCTTGGTCACCTGGAGACGGTCAGAAACAGCCAAAGTCAGGCTGTATAGATAATGAAACTGGACTGAGTAAAAACATAACCAAGAGATTAAAAGAAGCTTGCAATTTTAGCATAGTAGTATTTGTTCACAGTGTTTTTTTTTTAAACACTGTGTTTTAAGGCAAATGCATTTTATAATAGTGTTGTTTGAATGAAATAAAATTGGGTCTTGATTCAGATCAGTTCAAATTAATTTTGGGCTATATAACAAAACTTGAACTGTATTATAGCCCTAATATGCGTATCTATGAAGCTTTGTGCTTATAACAACATGACTTTCAGGTTTGTATATTTTTTTTTTTAAGGCAACAAAAACTATGACCTCCAGTCAAGACTTTTCCATCAGTGGCATTGTCTAAAATGCTTCCTTTTATTACATCTCTCATGGTATTGTCATTGTACTTGAATGGCCGTTAAGACTTTTGACTGACAAACATGCTCATATCTTTGGCTACGTTCACACTGCATCAAATCCGATTTTTTTGACCCTATGCGATTCATATCCGATCATGGTATGACAGTGTGAATGGCACAAATCCAATATTTTCAAATCCGATCTGGGTCACTTTCGTATGTGGTACTGAATCTGATACATATCTGATGTTTTAGAAAGCGACTGCTGTTTGAACGGTCATGTCGCATTAAATCCGTCTTTTACGTCACTGACACAAGACAGACACCAATTATCAGCTCCGGAGAAGCGCCCGAGAAGACATCGCGAACGCTTCTTGGCCATCCAGCGTAGATGTCAGTGAAACTGTTGGGAAGACAACGTTGGAGAAACGTGAACATTGTATTTATACTGTATAATCTGCAGATTCTGGCAGAAATCTGCAACTATCCTTTGAAGCACCGCTCCTCTAAAACAGCAATAAGGATAATTATTAGGTTATCTACATTATTATGTAAATAACAAAATAACTTAAAGCAAAAATTGGGAAACGTAAAGTCGAAGTCTTTATATTAAGGTCCATCAGTCAAACAATATTGTTTGCTCTGGGTCTAAACAGAGCGCGTTGTGTGTGACATCTTCTTTTGCGAATGCGGGCCGCTTTAAGCGTTCACACTAGAGAGCGTTTGCATATCGCATTTTATTTGTAGTGTGAACAAGCAGACAAGAAAATCGGATTTGATCAAAAAATCGGAATTGAGCATTAACACCTGCAGTGTGAACGTAGCCTAAGTAGATGTTCATGAGACATGAACCTCAGCATTCCCATGTCATGGTCCGTGGGGGTACCTGGAGGGTGTCTCCTTCTGTGGCTGATGTACCATCCCTTTGGGGCGGGGACTTCGGTGCTTCAACTGAGCCTAGTAAATGACGTTTCCCTTTGTGGTTTTCCTTGTGTGACTTAGCTCTCGGAGTAATTTCTGTCTTCCCTTCGTACAGCGGAGTTCCTATCCTGGTTTTCACCTTACGGGGACAGTCCCCGCCTCCCAGCCAACCCCCACGCTTCTGCTTGGGACCCTCCAGACGCTTTCCACGGACCTCTCCCCTCCCCTCAGTGATTCCAACCCGGACTGGCACAGTAAGGCGAACAATTCTCCAGTTCCTAGTTATCTATGCTCCAGTTTTCCCTTCAGATTATAACTACCTCCTCCTCTGTTACAGAATATTTCCGCGGCTTACTGACCTCCTCCCCGTCCCTACAACTAGCCTGATTGGCCCCCCCCCTTGTCGCGTTAGGTCGCTTTTACGATTAAAATTCATTGTAAGCATTCCTCGCCCGTGTTTGTCTGCATTTTTGGGTCCACTTTCCTGATCGAACCTGATGGTTCATGACATCCCACTTAATCTCAGAGGCTTATTGGCAACCCACACATACTGAACATTATTGGCTGATTTAAGAAAGAGTTTTTTTTTAACCATCTGTTGTACCAAGGTCGATGTTGTTATTTGCTAAGACAGCATAACATTTTTCATTTTTACATTATAGCTGTAATGAATATTTGACAGTAAGGTATTAAATTTTACAAATTCAAGTTTTCAAGTAGTGCCTACACAACCTATTCTACCTCCAAAAGTGCAAGTGTATAATCTAATGTAACTTTTGGAATTAAGTGAGCTATTTTGCATGTCTTTTTGCCATTTGGTTTATTGGTTTCCCAACTGCTATAGTAATTTTGGCTTACTTGGCTGCTTCCCATTGCCATTGGTTAACAACATTAAGGGAGTTCTTCTCTGTAACTGCTATATTTCATTTTTGGATTGCTGATATCATGTCTTACTTCGGGATAAATAGAATGGGCTTCCATGAAGGTTGTGCCAGCCATAAGCATATGACGGGAAAGCCTAATTAATTTAAATTTTTTGTCAGCTGATTATATTTTTCAATTTTTTATTATTATTTTTTTTAACAAAAGAAGCTTTTGCTATCAAGCTTCCCCGCAGAATGGCTTTCATTGAATCCCAAAGAATTAGAGGGTTCACTTCTCCGTTGTCATTTTCTTTAATGAATGTATCTATTTCTTGTTTAATATGTTCATTTGTAATAGATTCATTCAGATTTGGTTTATATTGTTTTTCATGCAGCCACACGATGAGGTTCCGTGCAGGTCATGTTCGTGTCTGTTTTCGTCACGCCATTTGGTTCACAGTTTCCATGCATCTGCACAGCACTCTGTTCATAGTTATTCCTTTCAGTCAGGTTAGTGTTTTTCCAGTTTAGGTTTTTTGTTAGTTGCAGTCTCTGTCCCTGTTATGTTTTGTCTACTCCCTTTTGCATCAGCCCAAATAAAGGCTCACTTTCAGTTTAAGTTCACTCCCGTCTCTTCGCCTGTGTTCGCGCCTGGGTCCACCACACACACTCTCCACACGCTGGCCGTGACAGAAGCCCTACATTAAGGCGCCAAACAGTTTTCCTTGGAAGTGAGTCCAACTGAATTGTCAGAAAAATCGTGTTATGATCTGAGACATCCGCTACCCCAATTCTACAGTCTAACACTCTATGACATTCTTCCTTTTGCATTCTTGTTTAATTTTTGCTAATACTCTGGCTCTTTTGATTGGATTTCCCAGGCCGTTAAGCAACATCAATTCCAGACACTGTGACATAGTATACTGTTGTGGAAATAAAATGATCCTCCACCACTGACCTCAAAAACAAACAAAACCTAAACCAAAACATGGTAGAACAAATAGATGAACAATTAAAGAGAACTGTAGAATTCAAAACTCGAACAACATTGCAATATGACTCCCAATATGAGGTAAATGACACACCCCCACACAATGATGAGAGGGAGAGCCTCACTGGAAGTGAGGGCCCTCTCTTAGAATCCGTGAGAACCCCGATCTGAGTCACACTCATCCTATCTTAAGTTGTTGGCTACCTCAAGGTATAGCAATTATACACAACTTGAACTATGAAGAACATATTAATTATTCAAGAGAGCCAGATACATATTTGGAGTGATTACGTTATCTGCCCCTACACTGAAATAGTTTCTATAAAGTCAAACCCTTCTCTGTTTCCTTGTAGTTTGTCGCGCACTCTCTGAATGGCTCCGTTGTTGCTTCTCCGGGTCGCGGGTTGCCATGGTGACGCTTGCTCCAGTAGAGACATAGGGTCAAATCCTCCTCTTTCGTGTGGCTCCTCCACCGTAAATCCTCTCCGCTGCATCTCTCGTACCGCCTCCGCCGGACTGTGGTACACCTGAGGGCCTGTGTCCCAGTGGTTCCAGAGTTTTGTAAATGGAGATTGCCCTTTTGTTTAAGTGTGCTTTTCACTTCTCTATGTGCACGGCGCTGTTGTACTACCGTAGCAGTAAAGTCATGGTCGAAACCAATGGGTTTGTCTTTGACAAGGATCTTCTTCTGCCATGCGTTTCTGAGGACAGTTTCCTTTGCTTTGAACTGAAGAAAACAGACGACAATGGAACGGGGAGCAGCATCAGCACCTGGCTTAGGACCAAGGGATCGGTGAGCCTGTTGTATTTGTGGGTCAGTGCCATCAGCCATTAGCCTCTTTCTTCTGATCACATTTTCAACAAAGCTTATTACCGAGCTGCCCTCTTCTCCTTTGGGGACTCTGTAGATTCGCAGGTTATTTCTTCTCGATCTAGACTAAAGGTTTTCTAGCCTTTCGGTTAGTTTCCTCTGCCCCATTAGCGATTGTCTCAGCGCGTTGTAGGCCACCGCTGACCAGCTTTCAAGCCCCGCCACTCGTGTTTCAGCTTCCTCAAGCTTCTCGTCGTATTCTTGGACTGCTAGCTTATCAGCCGTTAGCTGTTAGTTCATATCTTCTTTGAATTTCTTCAGGTTGTCTTTCAACTCACGCCTGAAGACTTCTTTGAATGCGTTGAAGTCAGCTTTCATCTCCGTCCGGAGGTCAAAGATTTGTTGGCTAATATTTTATATGACCTCTTGCAAAGAATTGAGATTGGTCCCCTCGCCATTTTCTTCATCGGAGTTTGCCATATCAGCGTGCGTGTCCTCTCGTTCTTCTGGAAAATACTGTTCAGTTGGTTCATGTATCTTCTTGTTCTTTTTCTTTGCCTCCCCCCCCCGGCATTGTTTTAAACATAGAAGTAGTCAGAAAACTTGAAATTAAGGGAGAATTCGCTCGACCCTGAGGAGCTCAGAAATTACGCCGCCATTCTGCTCGCTGCCAGCCGGAAGTCCGCTATTTTTATTACTTTGAATTATCCAAATTAATCAGGGAGTGGACTGTGGACAACTTTCATGTTGGCAACCACAGCAAACACCAGAGCACTCAAAAACCAAAAACTCTGAATTTTCAGCATGTTGTCACAATGCTTTATCAAGGTTCTTGCCCTGTTTGTAACCCATGCGAGCACACTACAACTGTTATCGATTTTTCCCCTATTTTTTTTAAAATTTGATTTCTTTTGGTAGGCACTAGAACTGATTTAATGGAAGTTGATGTTTTCTTCTTCTTTGTGGGAGAGTTTTAATTTTGTTCTTTCTCTGGCAGTCAGGAAAAATGTGCAGTGAGTTTTCCTTGACTGCTACATTAATGTCGAACAGAAATGTTGACACTTGTGACATGTGCAGCTGACTTAGGCGCATATGGAGCATTCAGGTTTGCATAATGCAGTACGGAAATGTAGATTATGTGTCCTTACCTGATGTCTACATGTTTGCTTGTGAACAATTTTCAACTTAAGGAAACAGCTCCATTGTTTTAGCCTTTTCCTGTATTTCACAGGACATTCTCTGCTGATGGCAGTGATGGAGAACGCAACGTGGCCACATCCCTCATACCTCCCACATTATCTCCTCCGTGGTGACCCTTTCGCCTCAAGACTCTCCAGGGAGGCGGACGTTGTTGCAGCCCTTTACGTCTGTATCATAGGTGAGTCTTTTGTTAAGAAGAATCATCATGTTTGCATAAATGTCTGATTTTCTACCATTCTGCTCTATGTCCTACTTCTATTGGACGAGAAAACAGACTCAAGTTTGCTTTAACTAACTTTAACAAACGTAAAAAGATGCAACATACAGTTTGATTTTCTTGTCCTGTACAACAAAATGTGGTCCAAAAGGTTAGGGTTTACTTTAACTGACTCAGATGGAGGTGTACAATGGTCCCGTAGGGAAAATGGGAAATTCCATAACACTTGGACATGGTGTCAGTGTGACGTATATGATGAAAAATATTATGCTCTGCTGAACATAGTGTTGTAACTGAGATTACACAATGAAAACAATAAATAAAAACTCTGAGGTCTGAGGCATGATCGTGATGACCTAAATCCTAACCCTAACTCAAACCCTCTACCTAAAAATCAGAAGTTTTTGGTTTTATGAAATTGGTCAAAATTATTGTTCTACCTGAGACATAAAAAAACTGTAGCATGAGGGTAGGGTTAGGGTGATGCATCATACTTCATGGAGATTTCAATTACTGATGGAAACCATTATTCAGCAGGAATAAACTCGGGGCAGATATCTATTTATAATTAAAACTGAATTACATTTACTGGGGGTACGGCATTATCAGAAGGAGCACGTGATTGGTGCATTAGGATGTCTCTAAGATCTAAACACTGCTCTTACAGTTTGGCTTTTCACTTCAGGTTTCCTCATTTCAGTCACATTTATACACATACAGGGAGTACAAAAGCCTTTGAGTGTCTCTACTTAAACCTACGGATGCTCCTTTTTGAGTTTGTTAGATTGCATGAGTCATTATTGTAATGAAATGGTTGCCTCTGTGTCTATAAATTTGTGTCATGTGAGTGGACCATTGGCACTCTTATATGTGCTTGATTGCAGTATAACGATGAGTCGTCCCAGCTAGTAAATCTGCACTGTGTATTTTCTCCAGGTACACATACCGTATGAGAAACGAGTAGCACAGCAATTGGAAAGTATGCAGACTGTAAATTGTATCATTTCCGTGTAATGTTAAAGGCTGGTCTCCTGGTCTTTTTTTCCCAAAGAATGTTTTCTTAATGTGAAGATGAGTGACTGCAATTTCTTAAGCCCAACAGAATATCAGATTCCTGACTTTTTTCTGAGAAAATCAAAGACCTTCTGGAGACGCTTCAAGCAGGCAGAAGTACAAAAAGTCATTGTTAAGATCACACTTGGTCACGGTAAAAGTTGTGAACTGACATACTGTTTGTCCCTTCGTTTTTTTTAATTATGTAACCATGTTTTCGCAGAAGTACAAATTCAGGTTTGTAATGGAGGCCATTTGTGCTAAATAGGGTTCATTGTAAGCAGCAAACTAAAAGAATACATTTCAGACTTTGAGGTAAATGACGCAAGCAAATGAATTTTCTGAGAAAGCTGCTGCCCTTTGATTACCTTCAACATGTGATCCATTACCATGGAATCCTAACTTTTGAATTATCTTCTCTTTTCTTTCCTATTTCCATCCTTATGGACTGGTGTAGACAGTATGAAAAAAAAAAAACGTAACATTTTACGGGGCGATCGTGGGTCAAGAGTTGGGAGTTCGCCTTGTAATCGGAAGGTTGCCGGTTCGAGCCCCGGCTCGGACAGTCTCGGTCGTTGTGTCCTTGGGCAAGACACTTCACCTACCGCCTACTGGTGTTGGCCAGACGGGCCGATGGCGCGATATGCCAGCCTCGCTTCTGTCAGTCTGCCCCAGGGCAGCTGTGGCTACAACTGTAGCTCGCTTCCACCAGTGTGTGAATGTGTGTGTGAATGGGTGGATGACTGGATGTGTAAAGCGCTTTGGGGTCCCTAGGGAGGACTTTTTCAAATCTCTGCTATAATTTTTGCTGCAGTATTCCCTAAATAAGAATTGGTATGTTTCAATTAGTTTTCTAGAAACTACAATACATAACATAAGTCAGACGTTCCCAGTTACAAGGATAGTGTAAGGTAGGAAGACTTTAGGACTAACGTGTGGCCCTGATGCTTAGTACTTTGCATTTGTTAAATGACCCATGTGTAGCTATTATGTTATTACCTTTTTACTGCTTTTTAAAAAAAACAAACTTGCTCAGCTTCTATTAGAGGCCTGAGAGTTTGAGAGTTCTGTGCAGTATCCTAGCTGTTCGAAGCACTGTTTTGGAGAACTTTGCGTTGCAGGGGGGCTTGCTGGTCACACAAAATGAGTTTAGTTGAAAATAACAAGAACACTACAACACTATTGTTTGTAGTGAAAACCATTTCACTAAAATTCACATTTTGAGTGAAATGAATGTTGTTGTAATGTCAAATTTTGCAATGGGAGTAAATTGGATATGATCTAATTAACAGGCCACCAAATTAAAATGTCAGCAGAAGACTAGTTTAGTTGCTGATACACATTTTACACAATCTTACATATCACACACACTGACTCATTTAATGACATGTCATTAAGTCACATGTCTGACAAAAAAAAAATGTAGTCAGCTTATTAGTGTGTGTTAAAATGGGTTGTCTGTAAACCTGAATATCACTGACAGACAGGGTCTGCTCTCTGTGAAAAATGTATACGGCAGGCATCCATGAAAGGGTCTCCTGCATGAAGGATTGGGCAGCACCAGGCCCCGACACGGCTACTGGTTGAAGACGCTCACTGCATCCCATGAGCGTCTGGCAGCACAAACGAACCTACCAGCCAATAACCTGGCTCAGTACCGCATGGAAGCTTAGAGCAGCTAAGATGAACAGGCACATGGCTCAATACATGAGTGGGGCACAGAAAGAAATAGCCCATAGCACAAGTCACCATCAAGTGTGGGATCTACCAAGGAGATGCGCGGTCCCCACTGATGTTTTGCATAATTATTGACAAGACTTACTACAGATACCGACTACAGAATGGAGCAGTTGTCAGCCACCTCCAATACATAGATAACATTAAGCTGTATGTCAAGAGTGAATGACACATCGATTCACTGATCCACAGCACCACTCTATATACACTACACTTGGAATGTCATTTGGATGTTTGGATTGGAGAAGTGTAGTGGGTTGGTAACAGAGAGGGAAGTTAGTCACAACTGAGGGGATCGAAGGGCGGCTACAAGTACCTGGGGATCCTGCAGGCAAATGGGAACAACGAAGAGGCTGCTAGAAAAGCTGCAACCACTAAGTACACCGAAATTTCTCATCCGTGGGATAATGAGGGTTTATTCTATTCAGTCCCGAGGAGTCCAGCTTGAACGGTAAGAACCAGATCCAGGCTATCAAACCTATGCCCTGCCCTGATCAGTTACACTGCTGGGATAATAAGCTGGCCAAAGGAGGTGAAAGAAGCCACTGACATCAAGACCGGGAAGCTCCTGATACCACATGGAGGGTTTCACCCCAAGTCAAGCACCCAGATGCTGTATGCTAAGCGGAAGGAAGGGGGCATGGACTAGTGAGTGTCAGAACCATGGTCCAGGATGAGACACAGGATGAGAAACGAACATTGATGAGTACATCAGGAAAATAGCTCCATCGTACGTCGTGCTCAGTGAATACCTCAGGCAGCAGAAACCCAAGAAAGAAGAGCAAGAGGAGGAACTATCATGGAAGGATAGGCCCCTGCACGGTATGTACCACTGGGAGATAGAGGAAGTGGCTGACATCCAGAAATCCTGCCAGTGGCTGGACAGAATACTAACAAACTTCTATCGATGCACCATTGAGAGTATTCTTACTGGCTGCATCACCACCTGGTATGGCAGCTGTAATGCTCTGGACCGCAAAGCTCTAGAGAGGGTGGTGAGATCTGCCAGCCATGCAGGATCTCTATAGACGGTGCTGCATGAGGAAGACGCAGTGGATCCTCTCTGATTCCAGCCACAGACTTTTCACACTCCTACTGTTCGGCAGGCGGTTCAGGAGTATTCAGACCCGCACTAGCAGACACAGAGACATTTTTTACCCACAAGCCGTCAGGCTTTTGAACTGCTGACATTCTATACACACGATTACACACTCACTACAATTACAGGACTACACACTATCACTTAAACAAATGCCAATTAAATGCTCATTGCACAAGTTATGCACAACCTGTAAATACTCTTGCACAAACTGTAAATACCAACTTGTCTTAAATTCTCTAAATATTTAATTTTTCTTCTCTCTGTTTCTCTTTTATCATTGTTATTATTATTACTGCTATTTTCTGTTATTTTCTTCTTAATATAACTGCACACTTTCTATATGCTTATGTAAAGCTGAGGAGCACGAGCCAAAGAATTTCATTATGGGTAAATGTGGCTACACTGTTTATCTGTACATGACAATGAAACTTGAAACTTGAAACAATGATGCAACATGTGAAATAACACAAGAAAGTGTTTTCTGTGGCACCCTGTCGATGAAGCAAGCAGCTGTTATATGTGATATTGTGATCTGGTACCTGGAAGTTTTGAAACAGTCTTGCTTTGCATTATTATTTTTATTTTCTTGCTACATATTCCAAATATTAGTAATAACAACTCATATTTTATTTTTGCTTTGAGATTGACTCATCTCACTTCAACATGTAACATGTGGTAGGTTTTGTGAAAGGGATTATTTGTACATTAGAAAAGTCCTTTTCTTAATCTGTCATGTACTACTCATTAGTGTAGTGAATATAAAAAGTACTGCAGACTTGTTCTTGTTTCTACTTTTTCTTGTTGTACTGTACCATACATTTTTGTTCAGTGTCTAGTGGGATGGGCAGGCACTTTATATTAGACATATTAGAAGTACATGTTTGGGGGATGTTTTTGAACCATATTATGGGCGGTATGATTACACTTCAAGTGTTTGTTTGTTTGTTTTTCTTATCAGATTTCACTGGCAATTCTACATTGCACTGATCATTAGATTTGAATTTGTAGCTCTCTCCTGATTGATGTAGATTGGGGGGATTCAAAGTAACCACCCAGATTTGTTATGAGGTCACGAGGCTTGCTTCTAGAAGTCTTTGCCTAAATCTAGCCAAACAGCAAGGGAAATTCGTAAGTGAAACTCGGCCTGACAACTACAGAACAAACCACAGTCTCCTCAGTAAAATTCCTGTCATCGTCTACATGCTGTGAGTGCATATTGTCACCCGGGGGAAAGTGTCAAAAAAATGTTAAAGAAATAGAATATTGGCAACTGTTGTTGCTCTTTTAGCTTAATCCCTACTTTGGAAAATGCAGACATTAGAGACATTTGAGCCGCATAATATTTGAGCCGCATAATGAAGATGCACAGTCTATTAAGTATTAATGGGCATATCAAAAGCACTAATAGCTGTAATTAAATTCTTGTACTACACATAATTCTTTCTTTAACGTTACATTTTTATTATATGAAAAAAAGTTTTAATTGCAGGTATTAAATGAAAGAACTGGAATAAAATGGAACAAATAGCAAGTGAAGAACAAAAGTATGCCCTAGACGTTTTTGCCTAAACAGTCTAGCCAAGCAGCAAGTGAGAGTAACAGTAAGGTTGTAATTAGTCCCCAGAGGGTTACACACAAAATTGTCAGACTAAAGTGTATGAGACTTAATTAGAAATTTAACATCTTCTAGTTTTGATGGAAAAATGCCTATTTAGCATGTGCCTTTAAGTCCAGCTCTAACTTGAGATGTTAAAGAGAAAACATGGGACTACAGAATATAAGTGAAATAAACTTCTCACTGTCTGTTTTCTTTCTCATCCCCCACTGTGTATTTAGAGATGCACAATTAGTCCATCTGTGGTTTCCTATTAGCAATGTAATTACTTGAGTGTGAATTTAAATCTTTCAGCCACCCACATCTTCCCTGTCCTGTTCTAAGCTACAAGGGTTAATGAGGAAGAAACCTTGTGTTTGTCATTAACAGAGACAAATCTCATAATTCGGATAACATGTTTCAATGCTTCAAAGACCCACTTATAGTCAAAGAAGTTTTAATACACAGAAAAGAGTTGTCCTTGCTTTGCAGCAGTGACAGCAGCTCAAACTGATGATTTCTTCAAACAATGACAGACTTACACACATGCTGCCCTATAACAAGGATGGGAAACTAATTTTCCAAAGAGGCCATATTAGAAACTAGGACTGGGGATGTTGTGGAGGGCTGCACGAGGAAGCTCGCAATTCACTTCATCTTATGCCGTGGCCCTCCACAACAGTCCCAGTTTCTCATGTGGCCCCTTGGGAAAATTAACTGCTTACTCTTGTTCTTGTGAGATTTTCATTGTTTACAAGCTGAAAATAGCAAAAGGGTAATGTGCACAGAAGCAGTTTGCACAGCCAGTGCCTGGAACTCCCCACAAAAGCAAAATGTGTTCTGATAACATCAGCTGGAAGTCACATGAGACCTTCAGGCTCACATATTTTCAATCACACCAGTGTCTGTAGATTTCACTGTACTCTTAATCTGCAAAACACATGCACATGATAAAAACATCTTCACCAAATTTACAACACACGTGTAGGATTTTAAAGGACATGGAAAGATGGAAAACAACCAAGCACAGAATGCCCTAATACATAGTGGAAACAAATAATGACATCAGTGCCAGCACAGAACACAGTTGCTAACACAAACCACAACCCAAATCTAAAACGCATGGCAAATATAGCCTGTTATCGGACAAAGTGAAGATAAAAACAGAGTGTAATAAGTTAATGTCTGTTTGCTCTCCCTTTGGCTCATTTCCATGAAGTAGGAGATTTGATTTCCCCAAACCATTTACTAGAGGTAAATCTGTCTGCCTGAATCCAACAGTAAATTCAGAACTGTAAGACCAAAATATATGTGTGAAACCTTAACTGAAAAGTAACCACTTGTAGTTTCTAAAAATGTTCCTGTTGAGCCTGTGGCTGAAACACAGCCAGACTCTGATGTTTCTGTAATTAATTTCAGGTTGCTGTGCTCTTTGATTTCAGGAATGTGCAGTTTTTTTCTGTATTTTGTTGTTTTTACACTTTTCAGCTTATGTGTTGCCAGCTTGATGGTTTTCCCCCATCTTTATCTATTTAGAGGTATTTTCTTAAGTTGGACTCTGTTGAACTGTCAGGGTTCAGGTACTGCTGTCAGCTTGTCATGATATGATTTCATTAAGGAAAAAGTAAAAAAAAAAAAAAAACAGCTGCAAAGTGAAACCAAATGAGTAACGCATGTTTAGATACATTTTTGGAAATGTAAACATTTCTTGTTCTTTATATGTCAGGCCCATGCTGATAGTGTTCACTTTGAGTTCTGCAGTGTTTGTAATTATACGTTAATGACATTAACATACATTACCCGAGTTTGTGGCTGTCTGTGGCTGTTAATTTTTTTTAATTGCTAGCTAATTTCTCTTGACAGCCTCTGTCATTAAATGATAACAACTCACACAAACATAACTCCTCGTGAATAGAAGGAGCATTAAGCACAAGGATGGCAACTAATAACAGAATTAAAGTTTATGTTGGCATTTATGTACTCCAAGTGACTTGAGGACCAAAGAGGTCTGGAGACTCTCTGACAGATTCTTCCAGGTATGTAACTTCAGCACCTTTAAAGGCTTTCTCGAACTGCATGTGCATGTGCACTGCCATTGCCAGTAGAAATACAATTAGCAAACTGGCTGCAACAAGAAGGAGGAAATTGTTATTGGAGCTGTGTGATTGTTGTGTGTTACTGTTTTTTATAATGACAGAGTAGCAAGAAATGTTGTTTACCCTCTGAGGTCTAAGTCATCATCAGTGATGACCCCAACCCTTAGCTCTGAACCCTAACTTCTTGTTAAGTAGATTTCTTTTTAATGTAAATAGGTTTTTCACATTACTGTGAAGGCCCTGGAGAATAATGTAAAAACGGTAATCAGAATGGGAGGAGGAAGATCGGGTTGCGTGTAGAACACTTGATGGACACTGGAGCAGCTCTTTGCACTCACAGTCAGAGTGAACTTGTACTTTCTTGCAACCCTATTTCTGTTTATTCTTTTTCTATTAATTCTTTGCTCTGTGTCAATGCCTCAATAGCAGTTTGAAATAGCGCAGTGAAAATGTTGCTGTATTTCTTCAATAACATAATCAAGTCTGAATGTCACTGTTGCTCCATTAACTTGCTTAGACACCAACATCCACACTGATCTAGATCAGTCACTGTACAATTAAGTCACTCAGAGGTTCCTCTTACAGTGGAGGTAGTACTACAGCAGTACTACAAATTACCCAAAAACTGGTTTTAAAACCGCCCTGCGACAGACTGGCGACCTGTCCAGGGTGTACCCTGCCTCTCGCCCTATGACAGCTGGGATAGGCTCCAGCGCCCCCCGCGACCCTGAAAAGGAGAAGCAGAAGCGAATGGATGGATGGATGGTTTTAAAACCTTTGATATTTCATAGTTCAGTGCTAAAACACAAAATAAGGAGAAAATCCCTCCTTACAGGAATTTATAGGGTTATAGAAGCTGTGAGTTTGATATGTCGTCCATGTACCATATTCAGGAAATATAATTTTCCATTGGTTTTAAATTTGCCTTTAATGTGGGATGTCAAGTGTTGGCTGTGTGACAGGCAGGTCGTGGACCCAAATGCACCACTTGGGAAACCGGTATGACTCAAAATATCAGTTTAAGTGCCATCATTCACAATAATACAGGAAAACCAGATTATACACAGGGCAGGGACTCAGAATATCAGTAGATTGTGGGAACAGTGAACAAGGAAACACAACCACGAGGGATGACATGACAAAAGACAATAGTATACTATCAATAGTAATTATGAATGGAAGAAAGGAGGAAGTGAGAACTAGAAAGATAATCTGGAGTCAACAAAATATTTGACTTAACAAGTAGGGTCCCCGTTTAACCAATGATAATTAGATAACCTTAACCACATGATTATTATTGCAACTTTGAATACGAAGGTCCTCTTTTCATACACATATTTCTTCTCACAGATGCTGTCTGCCTTGTCTTTGTATTCTGCAGCTTATAATAGTAGATACTCATTTGTTTTTGTAGACTTTAATCTAGTTTGTGTAACAGACACGGCCACTACTTCATCTTGGAGATAAATTTTTTAAACACGAGAAGTAGATAATCTTTTTTACCTGGCACTGATGAGTTACTGTATATGCTTGTAAATTCAGTAAGACAGGTGGCCTAATTTGATTTTCATCTATCTTACAATGTGACTGAGATACCGGAGAATAGAGCAGCTTAATGTATGATGACAGAAACAGATGTACAGAGCAAAAGGCAGCGTGGGGGATTCATGTTCTGTTTGTTGTGGTTTTCCATTGTTCCTTTTATTCTTGTGGGAATCCTCTTACAGCCCCTTCTTGGCACTGTGTCTTTGCTATTATATTTTTTCCTGGTGCTGTGCATCAAATGAGTACATGGAAATGTGGACTCATTGTGCTATTAGTTAAATTATTTTTCCTTCAAGTGCCCTTATAAATAAACCCTCATAAATGAATCTGGTTTATTCAGCAGTGAACAGAATGTGTGTGCAAAACAAACATGCTGAATAGGAAGCAGCTGACGGGGTGGCCGCTTTATCCCACACAATCTCTGCCATTTCAGTGGGGAGATGGAGTGTTACTAAACTGTGGTTTCTGCATGTCTTTGACACTTCTTCTGATTCACTATTTTCATTAATTATAAAATTAATGAAAATAGTGAGTTAATGTCTGTTTGTGAATCTTTTTCATTTGATTAAAATGGTGGAGCTTTTAAGTGGAGGAGTAGATTTGCATTATCACATTGTATTCAGGCCTGGTTAATATTAAGAAAATGACAGTTTTCTTTGTCTTTTTTTTGTTTTACTTTTTTTTTTTTTTTAATTAGATTTTCATAAACAAAACACACACACACACACACACACACACACACACACACACACACACACACACACACACACACACACACACACACTTTCACACAAACAAACCCATAAATCTTCTTGCTATCAGATTCTATGTAACATACTGAACTGCATTCCCTCTCAGGAGAGATCTCGCTATGTCTCCATCAATACATAGGCATTCCAGAGAGTGAATAAAGCTGCATTTGGCTTATCTTATTTAACCTTATCTACATGTTCCTGTTTCATCTTGTGATATCATCCATATCATTGGGAAAATGTTGTACAAGACATGGATAGGGAAGAAAGTACCGAGTGTCTCTGTCAAAGACAGAGAGTGTGAGAGAGTAATGTGTTCTGAATTCCCAACTCATTTCCTGTAGCTGTATCATGCACTGGTCAATTTGACACACAGCAGATTAAAATGACCCTCAGACCACTGGGAAATACCCCAATGCCTTTGAGACGCTGTTTTATTTTGAAATAAACCTGCATGCAAATAACCTATGCATGCAAACAGCTTCTACAAACATTTGAGAAAGAATCGGTGGCTCTCAGGAGCTCAGTGAATTCCAGCTCAGTACCATAATAGGATGGCGCCTAAAAATTTCTTTGCTGCTAAAAATTGAAAATTCAGCTGTTAGTTCTATAACTCTAAGCTTCATGTGGCCTTCAGATTAACTCAAGGACAGTGTGCTTATGGCTGAGTTTACTGCTGTAGTATTTCACCATCGTCTGAGATCAGTTGTAATGCTGTTATTTCAGGGGGAATTGAATGTTACATTGTGACATAGTTTGTGAGGAATAAAAAATGGGTTATTATGCCTTCTATTAATAGACAAACATATGTCTTTACGCTTGGCATCCAAACCCATGAATAAAATGGAACTGAAATTATGTAACATTATATAAAATATTTGATATTAACCATAAAGAGTGCTGGTGGTGCCGGATCCAATTTTAAAGCACATGTCAATGTAGATATGTTTAGTAGATGCATTTAAGTCTAAATGAGTCCATAATTCTTCAATATTTAAATCCAAACAGTGAGCCACCTCTTTGGACTTTTTCAGTTTCATATTAAAGAAAATCCAAAATTTAAGCAAGAGGGAATAACATTTCTCAGGAGAGAACTTAGCCTGTCCTGCTGCTCTGAACATGTTGAAATAATGAACATCAACACTCTGTTTTAGGTCTAATTTTGGGCTCTAAAACTAGGAACAACAAACTCATTGTTTGAGTCTCAGTGTTCCTGTTGAAAATCATACTCACAAACTAACTTGTGGGGTAACTAACAAGCTAGATTAGTTAGCCGTTTGTGAAACACAGAGGCTCTGTCAAGATTTGGGCCTGCAGTTTAAATAGTGGTATTGAGCATCTGGTCAAAACTGATGGAAAGTACTAAAAAATACTCTCTTGATTTTGATCTACCATGAAGAATGATGGGAAAGAATCTGAACTAATGGATAATTGGTATGATTGCAGTCTTTCTTTCTCTTTTTCAGGAATCATGTCTGCAACAGGGAATGGATATGTCATTTATATGACCATGAAACGGAAGACCAAGTTAAAGCCTCCTGAGCTCATGACTGTTAACCTAGCCATCTTTGATTTTGGCATATCAGGTACTACATCTCTCAACGCAGCTATATTTGTCTACAGGAGATATAGACTGTGTGGTAGCTATTAGTATCACATATTATTTTTCAACTAGGAGAACTACTGTTCATTACTTGATTATAAACTGTTTGCATCAAGTCAACTCATGTGTCTTTACTCCTTAATTTGTACTTATTGTCATTATACAATGCATGTAATTTCATTGAGTAATAAATACAATTATTATATTGCTTTCAAGTAACAGTACTACAAAAACTGTGATTGTGCTTGACACTGTTTAGGAATTTAAAATCTTCAGTATTAATTATGCAATATCATTTGCTACTTATAATTTGAGTCCAAAGCAAAAAGGTAACTTGTATTTAATACAAGCGTTAAAAGCAGCATCTAAACTTGGTGAAGCATATAAGTCACTGCTCTCTCATCTACACAGATCGTACAGTGGTTGATTGATTAGGAGCTGCTGTGTTCCTGTGTCTTTAAGGTGGCAGATATTTTACACTTTAAATTGCAATTGCTCTAGAAAGTTGCTTTAACCTGTGTTAATGCACTTAAAATGAAAAGAAAACTATATTTTTTAACAATATGCAGTATTCCAGTTAAGTTTTGTCCTACATGTTTTTAGTGTCTACTGTAAGTTATATTGTAGTTACACTGAGTGAGCCAGATCAGTCTGGAGATAAGCAGTAGTGTGTCATGTGACTTATTACATTTTGACATGTGTTTCCAAACAGACATGTTTCGTACTTAAAGAGTTTTGATAGCTTTGAAACGTGTCCTATCATTTCAGGCTTTCCATATGGAAAAGAAATAGTAAAAACTTATATGTGATTACTCATGAAAATGGCCACTTTCTCATTACTTTCATACATTGCTTTAGTAAGTATCCAAAACATACAAGTTTCATTACATAATTTTTCAAGGGATCTTATATCTGTTTTCACTCTTATATGCTTTTCATACAAGTTTCACACAAGACAGATACAGACTTTATAAAATTTATATATATCTTTTCCATATGGGTTACCTCGTGCCTAACTAAGTTGACTGTCAGGTCTGTGTTGCACTGCAGTTCATTCATGGCTACCATCATCAGGCGAAAGGCTCTGCAAGAGACCTGAAGGCAGAAATGAGATTCAAGTCCTACTCCCCACTTGTTACATGCTGTAATTCTATTTGTTTAAAAAAAGACTAAAAGAGAAGAGCTGAATAAATCAAAGCATAAACATGATAGAATAAGAATCTTATATCTAAAATGATTACAGACACCACATTCAGCTGCCAAAAGAGTAAGGAAAGACACCAATAGATATGATAAAATACAACATTTAGTATTTTTTCATATACAGATTAGTCCAGTAGAGTCTAACATGACTTTTTCAATGTCCATTTCACACATAATGAGACTGTAGTCAAAAGTGCTCCGCTGTTAACCCTTTTAAATGTGATGAAGAGGGTGATGGATGTACTGAATGCAGTTCCTTGTTTTGCAGGAACCTTGTATGCTGAGGCTTTTCGTAGTGAGCAGCATTGTTCCTAATCTCAGTTTTATGATGAACGCTTTTACACTCTTAAATGCCACATTGACTTGTTTGTTTGAACCCCGCATGTTCTAAATGAACATGTCACACCTCTGTATAGTGTCAACTAAAAAAAGATTTTGACCCACTTTGATTCAGTGAGTTGTGAAACATGTGTCCTCCTACATGAAAGCTTTGATTTCCTCTCTCAAGCGCTGCCCCTGCTCAGCCAGCTCAGTGAAGAACAGGACATCCCTTTATGCTGCTTCAATTTCCTGACAAGAGGGCAGGAAAAAAACAACACTTCATGACTCCTGACCTGATGTCGCACATCCATTTCACTGTCTGCTAGGGCTATAGTTGGTGTATTCTGGTCCTAATCAGTGGATGAGTTTGTAAACATATAGCTTTTCCCTGTGGTTGAGTTTGTTTTCATGCTGCCAAATTATATTTGTGGTGTTAATTTCTTTATTAGAGTTATTTTTACCCTACAGTTAAAGGTTTAATTAATTAAAAAGAGAAGATATAAAAACCCCATCTCCCTGATGAAGTCAATGGAACCACATCATCTGCAAAAAGCAGAGATGAGATCCTGAGACCACTTAAGCCTTCAGCCACTTGCCACCAAAATATCCTGTCCATAAACATTATGAAATTTTTTGTCTGCAGTGCGATTCCCCCCCCCCCCCCCCCCCCCACTTCTTTAAGTTGGCAAAATACATAATACTAAATACAAATAGACTGGTTGGGCAAAGTCCCACACATACTCAGATATCCTGGAGAGAAAAAGGAGGCGGACCAACGAGTGGAATGAAAACCACATTATTCCTCCTAAATCTGACATTTGACTAGCAGACTCTGTTCTGGAATTTCTTCTCGAGTACTGTGATGAAGAACTTTCCAGTCACTGGGATTGAAATGCTTGATCCTTCCTTCCACAACCCGACTATATCCTCAGTTGAAGCCAGCAGCACCACAAAACCACTATAAAGTGTGAGCAGGACAGTGTTTACACCCCTGAGTTGCCAGATAAAAGGGTGATGGAAAGTCTTGTTCCATGGTTAAAAAAATATAAAGCAATATTGAAGTATCAGATACGCACAATAGATTTCAGCCTTAACTATTCGAGGGAAAAAATGACAGCATATTACTGTGAAAATGTTAGGAAATGTTGAGAACTGGTATAACTAACTGATGAGAACTAACAAACAACAAGCAACCTTGAAAACCATTAGAAAGTCAATCAGCTATCTTCAGTGGAAAGGAAGGTGATCCTAGTGTGTTACAAAATGTAACTGGTCCTTAATGTCAATGTATTTCTCATGCTCCTCCTCTCTACAACATTCCTTGTAATTTGGGCTGGCCAGAGTAATGATATTAAATATTAGGTGTGGACGTGTATCTAATGTCCAACAACCCCTTAAGCAAGAAGTAAGGTGGAATTTTTATCGTGTTTCTTACTGCTTCCCTAACCCGATCTGAATATAAATTGCCCAGCATCAGTCAGCTCCTTTCCCCACCTCACTCAGGCCACCTTCACTAAAGCTGTATTAGCTCACCCTTAGCATTTTCATTGATTCATTTATTCACAGACACAGGATAAATTAAATAATTTCCATCCCAATAGCTCTTTCCTCTCCTGGTGAGATTGGGCTGTCTGTCTGTTTCCTGGCTTTACATTTCATTTTAAGATTTTAGGCCTTTTTGTTGCACTGCATCCCATATGTTGTTGTCCAGACTGAAATAGTTTCAGATCAGGTTTAGTTTAAATCCCTTCAGAACATTTAGGAACTAGTGTTTTTTCTTTCCAGATGAGTGACTTGTTTTCCAATGAAAACTGATGTGAGATGCCAGACGAATATGTCTGACATTTAGAATTTTATTAGGGGTCTTCTAAACATTGGGGACCGTCACATTATGTTGCAGATTAACACTTGTTGGGCTGGTAGAAGGTGATGGAAAGGTCATGTGTCTTGAGGAATACTTGTCAGAATTTGAAAACAATTGGGAGCGGAGTGGGGGGGGGGGGGTGCATCGTTAAACTCATCTTATCGCTTTCCCTGCCAGATGCCAGTCACTGGCAGCATTTTTAATGATATTCTCTAAAGTTTCGATACTGCCTATTTTGGAATATGAAGACAGTTATTCTCTGTCAGAAGACAGAGAATAACTTCTACTTTCAAAAACAATTTATTCTATATTCATTCTTTCATTTCTTTTCTTTCTTTTGAATCATTTTCATTTTTAATGAAAAAAAGATTTTGGACCAAAACGTAATTAATTTGAACATAAAACTAAAATTAAAACATATTTACATGTTTGTTTGTTTGTTTTGTCTAGTGTCCATAGAGTAATTTCAGTCGTCTAGCAAACAACCCTAAACAAATAATAATGATAATAATAATAATAATAATAATAATAATAATAATACTAGCAGTACAGGGTGCGCCATTTATATGGATACACCGTAATAACATGGGAATGGTTGGTGATATTAAAGTCCTGTTTGTGGCACATTAGTATATGTGAGGGGGCAAACTCCTCAAGATGGGTGGTGACCATGGTGGCCATTTAGAAGTCGGCCATCTTGGATACAACTTTTTTTTTCCAATAGGAAGAGTGCCATGTGACACATCAAACTTATTGGTAATGTCACAAGAAAAACAATGGTGCGCTTGCTTTCAATGTAACTTTATTCTTTCATGAGTTATTTACAAGTTTCTCTTTGTTCACAGCCATTGACATGTCGAAGAGTTTAACATGTGAGGAGCAGATCGAAATTGTGTTGATATCTGGTGAACGCAGTAACGGGGTCATTGCAGCAGATTTCAATGCAAGACACCCTGCGAGACCACCCATCTCCCATGCTACAGTTCAGTGTTGAATTTGCCAAAATGTGGACACAAGAAAACTGTCACTAATGAAGAAACATCAGTGGCTGTCCTAGCTTCATTCAGCAAAAGCCCACAGCGTAGCACTCGGCACATGTCACTGGAGAGTGGCATTAGCCGAACATCCCTTCGGCGGATATTAGCTACTCACAAATGGCACCCTTACAAACTCCAGCTACTGCAGCATCTCAACGAGGATGACCCAGATCGGTGCACAGAATTTGCAGAATAAGCAAAACAAAAATTGGAACAGGGCTGTCAGTTCACGAAGGTTTCAAATAATTGCTCTGTCTGAAACATGGTTAGATGAGAATAGGGGTTGTAATTTCTGTATTGAAGGGTACGATTTATACTTTGTAAATAGAACTAAGAAGAAGGCAGGAGGGGTGGCACTTTTTGTTAATTGCGATTTGAAATGTAAAAAAGTTGAATGTGTGTCTGTGGCTATAGACGATTTAATGGAGTCTGTGACAGTGGAATTGGATATAGAAAGAAGAAGTAATATAATTGTAACGTGCATATATAGGAAACCGGGGTCACAGATTGAGTTATTTACAGAAGCAGTAGAAGACTTATTGAGTAAGGCTAAGGGAAATAAGACTGTATGTTTATGTGGTGATTACAACATTGATCTTTGTAAAGAGGCAAATGATAAGGCTTCGTCAGATTTTTTTGAATTATTATTTGGTAAAGGATTTTATCCTTTAATCATAAAGCCGAGTAGAATAACGGATAAATCAGAAACACTAATTGATCATATTTTAATTAATAGTTTGGAGAGTAATATTATGAGTGGCCTCATCATGAATGATATAAGCGATCATCTACCAGTCTTTTTTACTTTTGATTTAAATATGAAAAGAAAGGAAGAAGTTGGTTTCATGAGTCATAGAAGGGTAAGAAATAACGAGGCAATTAACAAGTTTAGACAAGATCTCATGGAAGTGGACTGGAAGGAGGTTTATGTTAATGAGGTCGACGTTGCATACGGAGCATTTTTAAATACATATTTGGCCTTGTATGATAAACATTGTCCATTGGGATCATTTAAGTATAAGAAAAAGAATAAGAATATGAACCCTTGGATAACTAAGGGTCTTGCAAATGCGTGTAAAAAGAAAAATAATTTATATAGGGATTATATAACAGAGAACTAAGAATGCGGAAATGAAATACAAAGTTTATAAAAATAAGTTGGTATTAATATTGAGGAAAGCCAAGAAAGACTACTATAATAAACTTTTTCAGGAAAACAAGAATATAATTAAGGGCATTTGGAATATTTTTAGGGAGGTATTGGGTAACAAGAACACACCCTTAGATCGGCCTAATTATTTTATTAAGAATAATCAAGTTGTCGAAGACAAGACTGAAGTAGTAAACGAATTCAATTCCTTTTTTGTAAATGTTGGACCTACTTTAGCAAATTTAATTAGGAAAAATGACGATCCAGAATATGAGGAAGCCTGGAAAGGAGATAATAGAATGGTTAATTCCACATTCTTGGCCGATATTACCATAAAAGAAATAGTAGCAATTGTAGAAAATTTTAAAAATAAAAAATCTACTGACTGTGATGGTATAGACATGGTTATAATTAAAAAGACTTTAGATTGTATAAGTATTCCTCTTTGCTATATTTTTAATCTTTCGCTACAATCAGGAGTATTTCCTGATCGAATGAAAGTGGCAAAAGTGATACCCTTATATAAATCAGGAGATAAGCATAGTTTTAACAATTATAGGCCAGTGTCTCTTTTGTCACAGTTTTCAAAAGTGCTTGAAAAACTCTTTGCGCAAAGACTTGATAGTTTTATTGAAAAATATCAACTAATAAATGAAAATCAATTTGGATTTCGTAAAAATAGATCAATGGCATTAGCATTGTTGACTTTCATTGACGATATTTCATCTGCAACCCATAATAATAAATATACAGTGGGGGTATTTGTTGATTTAAAAAAAGCTTTTGATACGTTACAACATTCTATTTTGATTTCTAAATTGTATAACTATGGTGTGAGAGGAGTGGCATTGAATTGGTTAAGGAGTTATTTAGAAAATAGGTTGCAATATGTACATTATCTCGGCAATACTTCTGAAAGATTGAAGATTGTATGTGGCGTTCCTCAAGGTTCTATTTTGGGACCTAAACTTTTTAATTTATATATTAATGATATCTGTGATATATCAAAAAGTTTAAATTATATTTTATTTGCAGATGACACAAATTTTTATTGCTCTGGAGAGAATTTGGAAGATTTGGTTGAAATTATGACTTCTGAGATGTTAAGATTAAAAAAATGGTTAGATGTAAATAAATAATCTTTGAAACTGACAAAAACTAAATTCATGATATTTGGCAATCGTGTAAAGGAGGATGAAGTCATTATGTCCATTGATGGAGAAGTGATTGAAAGAGTTACTGAATTTCGTTTTTTGGGTGTAATAGTAGATGAAAATTTGACGTGGAAATCTCATATTGAGTATATTAGAAAGAAGATGGTTAAAAGCATTTATATTTTGGGAAATGTAAGAGATTTATTAGATTATAAAACAATGCGCATTTTATATTTTTCATTGTTTTTCTCATACTTTAGTTACTGTGTTGAAGTTTGGGGGAATACATATGAGAATACTATAAAACCTCTAAACTTATTACAGAAGAAAGTGATACGAATGATTCATAACGTTACATATAGAGAACATACAAATAAATTATTTATAAAATCAAAATTATTAAAATTAGGAGATTTAGTGAAATTACGGACACTATTAATTATGTTTAAGGCTAAAAATAATATTTTGCCCTTTAAGTTACAAAGAGTATTTTTAATGTGTTCAGGGGGAGAAGATAGTAGAAGGAAATTTTATTTTAAGCATCAGTTAGCTAGGACAACACAAAGATTAATGAGTACAACGGTTAGGGGTATACGACTGTGGAACTCTCTTCATTATAATTTAAAGAATTGTATAAGTTTACATTGTTTTAAAAAGTGTTACATGCTTAAAACGATAACTCAATATGAAGAATGCGAATGAAATTGGAGTTCATTGAAAAAGGATCCTTTATAATTTTTTGTTTTATTTATTTTAATTTTATTTTTCTCCTTGTTACTATGTGGAGTGGTATATTCTGATTGTAAATTTGTTGTTTGGTTTGGGTTAGGACCGGAGAGAAATGTTAATATTAGTTTGTTCCCTGATTTTTGGTGCCCACTTGTAATATAAGTTGGATTGTAGATAGGGGGCAGGGTTTAATAAGAATATTTTCTTCTTCCTGCTCCTTTTCACACATGGTTGTAGTGCTTTATTGATAGAAAGTGTGGTTGGTTTGTTTGATCTGTTGTACCAAGTGTGAAATAAATAAATAAATGAAAATGAAATGAAAGAAGATCTTGTTCAGCGATGAGGCAAACTTTTATGTGAATGGTGAAGTTAAACAAACAAAACCGCCGCTATTGGTCTGACACTAACCCACATTGGATGGATCCCTCCAAGACTGTTGGAACAACAAAAGTGATGGTTTGGTGTGGTATATGGGGTACAACGATAGTGGGTCCATTCTTCATCAATGGAAACCTCAAGGCCACTGGATATTTGAAATTGCTACATGATGATGCGTTTCCCTCTTTATGCACTGAAGCTGGCACGTTCCCTGAGTTTCTCCAGCAAGATGGTGCACCACCACATTATGGGTGCCAGGTCCGAGCATTCCTAGATGAACAGTTTCCTGGAAAGTGAATTGGTCGTCGTGGGCCAGTTGAATGGCCCCCAAGGTCTCCCGATCTGACCCCCTTAGACTTTTATCTTTGGGGTCATCTGAAGGCAATTGTCTATGGTGTGAAGATACGAGATGTGCAGCACCTGAAACTACGGATACTGGATGCCTGTGCTGGCATTTCTCCTGCGATGTTGCTATCAGTGTGTGAAGAGTGGGAGAAGAGGGTTGCATTGACAATCCAACACAATGGGCAGCACATTGAACACATTTTATAAGTGGTCAGAAACTTGTAAATAACTCATGAAAGAATAAAGTTACGTTGAAACCAAACACATCATTGTTTTTCTTGTGTCATTACCAATAAGTTTGATGTGTCACATTGTATCCAAGATGGCCGACTTCTAAATGGCCACCATGGTCACCACCCATCTTGAGGAGTTTGCCCCCTCACATATACTAATGTGCCACAAATAGGTCTTTAATATCACCAACCATTCCCATGTTATTACGGTGTATCCATATAAATGGCCCACCCTGTAGTTTTGTACAGTAAAAATGTAAAATGTTATGGGAAACCCCAGCCTTTAGAACACTAAAACAATTGCCTTCTTGCAAACTTTACTTATAGCTGTATGTTTATATATTGTTTTGCTTGTTTGGAGTTAGAGGGATCCATACATTGAGATTTCAAGCTATTCTCTTTAATTCAAACACTTAAAAATTTGTCATTTTGAATGAAAACTTGAGATAAGTGCATGTTTGATTTTTATCTTCACACATGATTTCTTCAACAACTAGACGTAGACTGTATAAACTGCAACGAATAAATAAAAGAACAAAACAAAAAAGTTATATCTTTGAGTGGTGCATTGGGTAGCATTCCCCAAAATGCAAGGGGACACTAGATGCTTTACAGTAGTAAGATGTTTCTTTCTATACCCTCTTTCTAGCACAAACCATCCATCTGCAGCTTGGGTCTTGCTTTTTGGGTGTTAGCAGGATTGGCGTAAGTGCTACAAAATTTGCATCGAGGTTGGTAGACTGATTCGCCCAGCTACTCCAGCTTGCATGCCAAATTATCCTTGGACAATATACTGAACCCTGACATGCTCCGCGCGCGCGTGTTTGTGTGTGTGTGTGTGAATATTGCACAAGTGCATCAAAGGTGCTTAGAAAGAAGCTCTTGTATGAATGTGCGTGAAACTGGATGAATGATTCTTGTAGTCAAAAGCTTATTGAGTGCTTATTTAGAGTAGAAAAGCACTATATAAGTACCAGCCCATTACCATCCAGTTGTGATTGTAGAATGCCTGTAAAGTACTGACATTGATGAAATGGCATACACCTTCAGTGTGCTTTTTATATGATGAATTTTGATCATCATCTGCCTGCTGTGCATGGATTCTGTTTGCACATATTAGCGTGGGATGCTGACCTGTGTGCCCCACGCTGTGCAGACAGTCTGTAGTTAAACCAAAAAAGACCATGTGCACACCGAAAGTGAACAGAGCCAGCTTATCAACCCATGTGTTTCCCCTCTAGCTACTTGTGCAGTTGTCCTGCCTCACAGTAAGTGTTTTTCAAACCATCCTGCTGTCCTCTGCTGCCTTGTGATATGAATGATGACATCGCTCTATTGAGAAAAACTTAAGACTTTTATTCAAAATTGGGTCAGTTGAGTACTCGCTTAAAGGTCAGAATGTCTTGCTACACTTATGAACCATATCAGCCAAGAATTCTGAATCATGCTGCAGTGATTCGCAGTGTTTTGGAAGACTTAATATTACATCTTTATTAGGTGTACATTTAATTAAATTTGATTATTCCTGAAAGTGTGTTTGCCAAAAGCCACAACACTGGGGACTAAAAGAATGAAGTCAAATTCACCTGTTATTTTACTGACTGGTTGAGGCTAGCTTCTCTTTGACTAAGAGGGCAATATGAAGCTTTATTCCATTATAGAAATGTAATTGATAGCTGTCTGCAAGGCCTCAACTCCACTAACTGGACCTCTCAACTGTGTTTGTGCTGTTGTTGCCTTTAGAAGATTTCAGTGGAGATACCTGACAAATAAGCTGCTTTGTAAATGGTAAATGGAGTAGTTCTTATATAGCGCTTCCCTACTTTATCTGAGCACTCAAGGCGCTTTACACATCTTGCCACATTCGCCAAAGCACTCTGTTCTAACATTCACACGCCAATGGATGCATCGCTAGTATCTTGGATATTTGGCATGCAGACTATAGCAGACAGGGATCAAATAAAAACCACCGGCCTTCTAGTTGGTAGGTGACATCCTCTATCACCCAACTTAGCCCCAGTGAGACTGATCTCACAACCCCTGGTTTAGAAAACCAGTGTTCTAACCACTGAGCTATGGAGGTTTTTCAGTTCAGTCTATAAGTTTAGTACTTAGAAGTGTGTCTATGTACTGCAGCTTTTATGAAGTAAGCTAGCTGGCATTAGCCAATAGCATCACAGTCTAGTTCAAATATCTATATCCAAAAAGCTAACACAGTTTTCAAAGTACTAACTCTGAAAAGTTCAGAAATCAATGGCTGATGCCACGGTGGTTAAAACATCAATTTAAAAATATGTATATTTTTTGTAGGTATTAATTTTTGAAAGGAATATCATACACCACATTAAACTATGGTCAATTTAAAGGCCACTATTTTTACTGCTGCAACTACTACAAGGATAATTTACAGTATGTGCTTTGCAGATCAGGGTTGTGTCCCTCACCTCAGGCATCGATTATTATGATATCTTGCTAATTGAGATAATATTATGCATATATTATATAGTATATAGTTTCACTGCATCTTTGTAGATAGCTAAGATGTAAGTGTGTGTTTATGGTGATCAGTTTTTTTCTTTTTGCAGCGACTGAAGTTAATCTCAAGTTGTTGTTTAATCGTGTGTGTGTGTGTGTGTGAAAGTGTGTATAGTGGAGGGCATGCTCAAGAGTGGAGAAGAGACTTATGAAAACAGCCTTAACTAGCTTATTAGTTGAACTATAGGTCCACAAAAAAGAACCAGGCAGATTTTATGACATTATAAAGTTTAGCTGTTAAGACCTGTCACCGTATGGTCACTACTTAAATTTGTTCATTGCTGTAGGTGCACGCTAACCCTACTTTCGAACATACTTAATTGCAGTTATATTGGCTAATCTAACAATCTAACAGCGAGTTGATAGGTGGTGTCCAAAACAGTACAGGTGGATGTTCAGTTCAATTCATTTTTATTTCAAACATATACATTCACCAACATTCCATAATATCATTCCATTCAGTTGTTTGAAAAGGAGTAGGCAGAAGTATCTACTTTTGTTAGGATGCCTGGGTCGTTGACCCAGGGTTTTGAGTTTATATATTATTTATCATTTCTGTGCTTTGGTTTCTTTGTTAGAGTTATGTCTTATGGTTTGTCTCTGTGTAATCCTTAGTTGCTGTCTCCCCTGTCCGCTATATCCCCGTGTCCAGTCAGTGTCTGTGTCTGCCCTGGTCCCACGTCTCTGTTCCCTCTGTTGTAGTGCCTGCATGTGAGTCTGTGTCTTTGGTTCAGTCTGTGTTATGTGTTTCCTGTTTTACTTTGAAAGTCCATGTCTGATGTTAATGTATCTGGTTTCGCTTCCCCTTGTCTCGTTAGGCCTGATTTGCCCCAGCTGTGTTTCCCTCCTGTTACCCATTCCCTGATTGCTCCCTCTGTGTATTTAAGCCCTGTGTTTCTCTGTGTCTGTGTCGCGATCTACCGTTTATTTAGCTGTGTGTTCTGTCAGTCCTCTGGTTTAAGTTTAGTTTGATTTCCCCCCCCCCCAAGTTATGTTATATTTTGAGTTTTACATTAAAGCTGTTTTGAGTTCACGACTGTCTCCGGAGTCTGCACCTTGGGTCCTATTCCTGTCTGCACGCAGCCACACGTAACAACTTTATTTACCCCCTTATTTCTTTTTTTGAGTTTTATTTTAAACTGGTTTAAACTGTTTATGCTTCTGCCGTTAAGAATATCCATTAAAAAGTCAATCTATAATATGAAGTCTTATTTTTGCCACTGTCAATTGAGCTTTTTTTAAAATTTCAGTCACAGTGGTTGATAACCAATAAGTACCTAAACCGTTACACATGAATGGGAACAAAATGGGGGTCTTTGGGAACTTCTCAACTGATTTTGATTCTAATTCCAATATGTATATTCAAAACCATCTATTCATTGATGCAGTAAATAGAAAGGGGCTTCGGTTTGCTTTGAGAGTCTCTTGCACCAGTGAAATGCTAAATGAAGCATTATTTATAGATTTAATTTTGAGGGTGACTTCAGATTGATTCCAGAAAGACCTGAAAATAAGCAATCTTTTAGATGCAAGGGAAGTGTTAGGGCAGTATGACAAGACAAAATATGTGTAACTGAGTTTGGACATTAATTCAACTTAGTTAACCCTAACTGAACAATGGTTTTACAGTTTAGAAAAGACAGGCATCCTTGACGTGACCCAAACAGTGAAGGTTGCCTCATACGACACGAGTGCATACGCCCTGAGCGGCTCTTCCACGGTGTGACTCCTGGACCTTTTGCTTCATGTCAGTCCTCTTTTTCTGTGCTTCTCGTGATTCTTTCAATTTTGAGTCAGATGTCAAGATTCAAGATCCTTTTATTTGTCACGTACATGTCAATATTTTAAATTATGATTTTAGTCTCAAGCCACATTCTTAAGTATTTTTGTAACAAAGAAATATGGCAAAATGGAAACTTTAATAGCAGGATGGTTGGGTGAGTGAGAATTGCATAGTTTAAAAGTGATTAGAAGGAAACCTGGGGCCAAAAAAATAACTTGTTCAGCTTTATTTCTGCCACCAGCAGCTGTTATCATTGAATCAGCTCTGATAAACTCACTGTAATGTTACTACATATGTATTGGATCTGGGAAAGAATGCTAAATATTGGTACCACGATGCATCAGTGAAAATTAACAACATTTAATATTTAGATGGAACAGTTGAGATCATCGCTAAGATAACATGGATAGATGTGTTAATTGTTGGTTTTTTGGTCTACAACTGCAACTATATCTTTTCTTATTTCAGGAGCTGCTTCAGATGCTTTCACATCTTCACTTTATTTCGTTTTGCATGTGGAATCATTCAGTTGATTGCAGTGAGGTGCCTTTTATAAAAAGCCCCTTTTATTCAGTAGTGAGTTCACGATGTTTGTTGGTCTGAGGGTGTCTTTTTAATGTAATTGATGAAAATTGTCTCAGAAAAGGCACAGAATACATTTTCACTAGACAAGATCTACATTTTTGTTTGTAAAACACTCCCCTATCGAGGCAATTTTACTTGAATCACTGAAAAAATGGTTATTAATATGTGTAAGTGTAGAGATAGAGTTTTAGACTCAAGATCGATAGTGTTAGTTTAGTCAGGCCAGAAAGTCAGGCTTGGATGTAGTCACAGCAGGTCATCATCATCAGCTGATAGCTTAATTAATCGCCTGCTACACATTTTGTTGACTGCTACATATAGTGCATCTTAAATCAGCTACTTTAGCTTGCCTACAATTCCTGCACAGCTGCAAGCCACTTTGCAACCCACCTCTATCTCAGCTGTAAGCTCATGAGACATTATAATGTTTAAATTTACACTGTGCAAATTTCAGTGTTAAGCATAAATTTAATCTAATTTGTTCATCAGTATTTATTTTTTCCTGATAGTTATCAAGTGATTTTTGTACTGTTACCTAAGATAGGGTGACCATATTTTGATTTCCAAAAAAGAGGACACTTGGCCCAGTCATGAAGAACTTTAATAATACTGTTTGCCTAAAGAAAATTTTAACATATTTAAGCTATGCCGTCTCTGTGCAGTTAATGAATGGTGAAATAAAAAAATGTGATATAGGCTGTTACAAGTCAACAAGGGCAAAAAAAATAACTTAAAAACTTCTGGAATTAAATAATGGTACAGAAATAAGGCCTCATCTCTATAAGAGAAATTACCAGTACCGGGATGGTACAAGGGAAATGTTTTTTGCAGTTCATCTGAAAAGCTGCAGTTGTGCTTTGACATCTTTTAAACATCACTAGGCGCTGCTGCACACTGTCTGTCCCGTCTGTGAGCACAGAACAGCCACTCACAAAGCAGCTGCTCGGAGATGACGTCACACATATGGGTCCTCTGTAGGAAAATCTGGACATTTTCATTAATCTCGAAAATCCCCCCCGGACGCCCCGGACAGAACGTGAAAAGTGGATGGTTGGTCACCCTACCTAAGAATGTAAATAAGAAACTGACAAAGCTTCTGAGTCTGCTAGTGAAAACAATGCTTAAGTGTCTTAAACCTATTCTGTCTAATGGCCATTAGGGGGAGACTCTTCTGGTTGCAAGAACACACACAATTCTATAAAAGTCTATGAAAAATGGCCTTTAAATTCAATATAATATTGATTTTCTAAATTATGGTAAAAAAAAAAATGATATGAAAGGTGTGCCTTAGGGTGGGCCTACTATTTCATTAACAAATCAGTACTGTAGGGCTGGGCCTATCATACCGTTCACGGTAATACCGGTATAATGTTGGGCAACGATAAGAAAAGGAAATATCGCGATAGAATATGGGTAAAATGCGCATGCGCAGTGCCTTTGTTTTCATACGCACATGGCGGAAAAAGCATGGAACGACGGAGAATGAGAAGGGCGAAAGCGGATCGTTGAATGAAACAGATGAACCAGAATTGGTTTGTAAGAATGCTGCAACTTCAGTGGTATTCAACTGATTTGGCTTTCGTCCGTCAGATACACAACAAAACACTATTTTTGGTAGAGCATGCTAGCGAGCCGTCGTTATTACCGTGTTTTTTGGAAAATACAGCGCACTTAAAATCAATCCTTTGATTTTTCTGAAAATTGACAGTGCCCCTTATAATCCCGTGTGCCTTTTGTATGAATTCTGGTTGTGTTTACTGACCTTGAAACGATTTTATGTGGTACACGGTGCTCGAAAATCTGTCAAATGTTTTAGTACGACTTTGCTAAGCTACAAACCCGCACCGCTTGATGGATTGTCGGAGCATTACGGCTATCGTAGGCAGAAGCCTCGCGGAGTGATACGTACTGTGCTTCAACATAATATTACCGTATTGTGTGTGTATAACCTCTTTTTAAGTTTTGTGGATATGTTACGTGGTTATGCTGAGGATATGTCGGCCAATTTCCACTAGAAATGCCTTTTGGTTAAACTGTCAGCAAGGAATTTGCATTTGCACTGTTAAATTTTTATATAACTTTAATGCACATAAAAAACAGCTGCTTGTTTAAGTGAAAATACATTGATTTTTTTTTGCACTAATAAAGTTGTGGAGTTGTAAAGTATTTTGTCTAGTGTCAATTATATCGTCAGTTATATCGTTATCGCAAATTTTCAAATGTATATCGTGATAAATATTTTTGGTCATATCGCCCTGCTCTACAGTACTGTATAAGCAGGAAGGTCCCTCACTGATCACATCCAGTTTCCAAACATCATGACAGTGCAACTACTCAGCTTAAAACCTCACAACTAGGGCTGTTCGATATAACCATATATATCGGATGACGATCTGCAAACGTCTATTGTTTCATATTACGCTATCGTTTGTTTCGCGGTTTCGCAAAATAAACGACAAGAATTTTTCATCATTTTTATGGTCACTGTAGTATTAATTTCTAAAAGTTCTCTCTTTCTCTTATATTTAATATATACACTACGGACGGACAAGTGACTGCTTTTATCCCCTATCATTAGCAACAACGACGGTAAAACCATCGCATGGCTCCGTTGTCCGCTTGTTTATTTTCCACATAAACCTTTCACAATAAAGCTGAAGATCCTGTTGAGATTTTTCAAAATAAACTGAATCACGTGAAAGAGTGTGCAGAGTGTTTACAGATCAGAAGCAAAAAAGAGCCGTCAGGTGCTAAAAAAATAAACCTTAGACTCAAACATTAGAACAGGCTTTTTCCCGCAGCACGCCATGTAATACATACTCACAAAGAAAATGGCGGGCGTTTCAACTGTCTAAAAATGTATAGCTTTGTGCATCAGTCAAAACACTTGACTCCAGGTACATGATGCCCAGCTGAAAACACTTCACACAAACCGAGTTGCCCGAGATTCACAGAAGTTACAGAAAATGTAAAATTTTTGTGACATATATCATTGTCGGGACGATAAATGTCTTATATCGGGATATGAGATTTTGGTCATATTGCACAGCCCTACTCATAACTATTGTGCAAAGTCACTGTGGCTAAGTATATACTTTAGTATATACAGTATATGTACAACCAAAATGCAGAAGCCCTTTTGTTCTAAACTAATTAACCATTACCTCCCAATATATTCCCCGCTCCTTTGTGCATTTTTAATTCATCTTAAAAGGAACTTTCTGTCAGTATATATACTATTTAAATATACTATCAGCAGAAGACCTCAGTGCCCTCAGAGTGTTTTTTGTTTTTGATTTGACTGTTGGCTTTTAATTACTTTCCTGTCAGCTTACACAACTATGGATCAATACATGCATAATTATTAAAATTTGGAAAATGAGTGAAAATAATTCATTATCAGACACCATTTGTGGTGATGGAGGTGATATAATTTTATTACATCACCTCCATCACCATCATATACATTCATTTAAACATCGTTACATATTTATACCTTCCATAATGCTCCATCCTCTGTGTTGTAATCTTGACTATTCCTCTTTGGTTTACTGGCTTTCTCACTAAGCCTTTTTCACTGGGCCTTACAAGGACATGCTGTGGTCTCCCTGATCATTGTAAAAACAATACACCATAAACAAAAGCTAGTACAGTTATGCTTTTGGCATTTGAAAGATAACACAATGGTCAGTATAAATATAAAACAGAAAGCTTTACATTTAGTCATATTCATAACGGAAGAAGAGTCCAGGACCAGTTTCTCTAGATTAGAGGACACATACATTAACATTATGAATAATCTCCATTATTGAAATTATTTTTTTTGCAGTGCAAGAAATAAAGATTATGAGGTCATTTAGACGTGCTTGTAATCTAGGATGGATAGTAGCATCAAAAACTGGTTGCCGTAATGAATTACAATTAAAAGATATTCAGTATATTCATGAGCAACACTTAGACCTCCCATTAATTTAATAAAGGAAAAATCATGTTATCTGGTAGTTGCCACGAGGAGTGTGATCAGAACCAGTGCACAGGGGTTTTGGGATGTCTGCTCCGAAGTCCAAGTGCAACGTCAGAGTTTTATCCCTGTCTTCACCCTGACTGTTGAGAGCCTGGCCTGAAATAATTTTGGTCTTCACTCTGCTCTGATGTAAGAGAGCAACTTTTAAATGAGCTGACCTTAATGTGGAGTGCTGGAGGGAGGACAAGAATCCTATGGATTGCATACAAAACATGAATCTTGAATTGGTTATCCCGGATGGCTGAGTATGGGAGAGCTCTGTAAAGTTTGCGATTTCCAGTTTGCATCACATTTTTTCCAAGTTTCATACAGCTTGGAGAGTAAATGGTGAGTGAAGACACTGACTTGCTACGGGGGAGTCAGTGTCTTCCATGCAAACTGAATGTGGCAGTCTGCTAAAGACTTAACCAATCACAGATTTTCACCTAATGACAGCCAGCAGCCTCCAAATACCACTCACCACCACTCACACCACCAGAATGAAAATCCCCCATTAGATACTAGAGGTTGACTGGAGGTTGTTAACCAGCTTCTAGGCTTATTTGACTGAGGTCTTAATAAATCTGGCCCTTAATCAACCGATTGTTTCATTTCAGCAGAATTTTAGAATGTAAAGCTTTGAGAGATAACTTTTGTTATTGTCCTTATGCTGTCTTACCATGCCACAGCCTTGCTGCTATATCTCTGAATAGAATAACAATTTACATATTAATCCTTTCCTTGTGACCTAGGACAGCAATGGTCAACATTACACAAACCAAAGAGCAAACAAAAATGTTATTTGTTTATGGGGGTAGAAATCATGTCATGACTGAGAAATATATGTAAGTCTTGTTAAGGCTAGAAGCAAGTGAACAGGGGTGTGGAAGTGTGTGTATAACCCCTGCTGGTTTTCAGTGATTCCAAGAGAATATTTGGGTTATCATGTCTGGAATCCCGACTAGAGATTCTTGGAACGCTGTGGCTTTTTGCCCATCCAGCTATCTAGGAAGAGGGCCCAAATCTGACACAACAGTCAGGAAGTCAGTGTGGTGTGAGCGATACAGTGGATCTTTGTGTTGAGCTCTGTAGCCCTTGTGGTGTGTGAAGGATATTTTGATCTCAAATCCCAAGACAATTATCTGTCCACCATAACCTTCACATAAACTGTCTGCATTTTACGGAAGATTCATTACAAGAATTACTCCTAATGCTAAAGTCAGTATTATCATATTTTCCTTATTGCTGTTCAGTAATGAGAAACTAAAGTGAGTTGTTACAAGAACTGTCTCATGTGTGATACAGGACATGGAGGGAAAAGTCACGTTTAACTTTTATCTCCTGTTGCTTAAACATGCAGCACTCATAACTGTTGTTAAGGCTGCAATCAAAATTATTTTCCCTTGCTGGGTATATGATGAAAAAAATATAATGGCTTTCTTTTTTTAGTAGTATGTTAGATTGCTGTATTATAATTAAAACCCATATTAGGATGTGAGGTTAGCATATGTGGAAAAATTCAATTATCCTTCTGGGAACTTTATAATGACTGTATCTAAGCAATATTAATGCAAATATTGCTTAGGTTTGTGCTAGCCGTAAAGAGAAAAACTCACAGTCACAGCATAAAGAAAGTATGAGGCTTTATGCATTAGGACATAATGAGAAAATCATCAACTTTTAGCAGGTCTCAAAATTAGGTAAATACAACCTCAGATGAACAACAATACATGATATGTACTGGGCCATAGCAACACATCCTGTTGTGTCAATGTGCTGACACAACAACAGCACGTCGTTATTTATTTGACAGAAATTGAACCAAAATACAGAAACAGTGAGTGAAAGTCCCCCCTTACTGCTTCCATAAGAATTAAGAGAGTAAGTAGAAGCCAGATGCTGCTAATCAAATGCACTTGATTAGATCATTACATCAGTGACTGTGAGCACCTCTGTAAAAGCAAAGCAGACAGTTTGGCAGTTTGTTGGTCTAGGGCAGTGCTTCCCAAACTTTTTCCAGCCACGTACCCCTTGAGACATGTCACCCTCAGCCGCATACCCCCTACTACGAACGACTCTTAATTAGTGTCTATAAATACATTGCAATATCGCATGCATAAAGATAAATACTGCACAGTCGATTATTTCTCACCACCAAATGAATTTATCAATATTTTTTAGTAATGACAGAGTTTTAATAACAAACTTTACTACTTAATACTAGCAGTGTATCAAAGGATTTATTAGAATTCACTTTTTTGTCGAGAGCATAAAGGTCATGAACTTTCATTAAACAGAACTTTATTTAATGTGATGGATGTGCTTGAGCAGAGGCACACAGCGCTTCAATGTTTGGCTCAATTTGGGAAAGGCTGAGTCTTAAATCGTTTTCCACACAAAGTCTTGCTCTGTATTTTGTTTTCATGTTTGTTAAAGCAGAAAATCCCTTTTCGCATAAGTATGTGGTGGCGAAAGGCATCAGAGTCTTGACAGCGCGCTTAGCCAGCGCGGGCTGTTCAGTGCGCAGCCCTATCCAGAAATCCGCCAGGTTCTTTTGAGCGTGTTCAACTTTTAGAGATCCATCTGTGGCGATTTCAATTAGGCTCTCCTGGTCAGACGGTGATAACGAAGTAGGCACGGCGGTGAACGGGTGACGTATCCAATCATTTGAGCCGTCCGTCTCTGGGAAGTATCGGCGTAACTGCACCGCCAGCTCCTCAAGGTGCACGTTACATTCGCGCTTTACACTTTTAGATAGTGTGAGATCATTAGAGCACAGAAAATCATGCAGCACAGGAAAGACTTCAGTGTTGTTTGTATCCAAGCAGTTCTTCCAAAGGTTTAACTTCTTTATCATGGCCTCAACTTTATCTTGAACATTGAATATAGTTGCAGAAACGCCTTGTAATCCGAGATTGAGCTCGTTCAGACGAGAAAATATATCACACAGATAAGCCAGGCAGGTAAGGTACTCTTCATCATGCAAATGTTCAGACAGCTCAAAGGGATGGTTACTGAAGAAAACTTTAAGTTCATCCCTCAACTCAAAGAAACGGGTCAGCACTTTCCCTCTAGATAGCCAGCGAACCTCTGTGTGGAGTAATAATGTCTCATGCTCGCTGCCCATCTCATTGCACAACGCAGCAAATAAGCGGGAGTTCAGCGGCCTGGCTTTCACAAAGTTAACCATTTTTACACTCGTGTCCAAAACATGTTTCAAACGGACAGGTATTCCCTTTGCAGCAAGAGCCTCTCGGTGGATGCTGCAGTGTACCCAGGAGGCATCTGGCGCGACTGCTTGCACACGCGAAACCACACCTCCGTGTCTCCCAGTCATGGCCCGTGCGCCATCAGTACAGATGCCAACACATCTGTCCCACACGAGTCCATGTGTGTTCATGAATGTGTCCAGCTTTTGAAAAATATCTGCGGCAGTTGTCCTTTGTTCCAGCGGTTTACAGAACAGCATGTCCTCCTTGATGGTTCCTTCATGAATGTAGCGCACATATACGAGAAGATGCGCCAGGCCAGCCACATCCGTGGACTCATCTAGCTGTATTGCATAACATTCACTGTGGCGTATGCGCAGAAGTAGCTGCTGTAAAACATTTTCTGACATTGCATTGATGCGCCGTAAGACAGTATTGTTTGATGATGGAATGGACTGTATCGTCTTTTTTGCCTTTTCCCCCAACATTGTCCCTACCATATCTAAAGCAGCAGGGAGAATGAGGTCCTCCACAATAGTGTGGGGTTTGTTGTTTTTAGCCACTCTGTAACTGACCATGTAAGATGCTTGTAGTCTGTTTTTATTCATAAGATCTGGCACCTGAATGCAGGTTTTACTTGTTGAAAGTGATTTTAGCTGTCGCTCAAAATATTCCCTTGGTTTATTTTTCAAATGGGGATGATTTGTCTCTAAATGTCTGCGCAAAAGTGAAGGTTTCATTGAGTTCTGAGACAATACTTTTGCACAAATAACACACTGTGGCCGGGGAAATCCACCAATATTTATACACGTAAACCCCAGCGAAATATAATTGTCATCATATTTGCGCTTCTTTGATGAGGTTGTGTTACAGTCCGTGCTGTCATGCTTTCTCCCACTTTGACGCTCCGCATCAGACACTTCATCACTTTCCACATGGCTGGCTCCAGCTATGCTAGCCACTTGGCTAGTAACCACAGATACATCCCTGCTAGCACTGCTAGCATCCAAATCTGACGAACACATTGTTGTTGAACAATCACCTGTGCGGTCACTGGAAAATGCATCTTCAGATATGAGCTTATTGGTTGTTGTGGCCGGTGTCTCTGTGGTAGGGCCTTTTTTTCTTGTTAACCACTTGTCCATTTTCGCGCTGCACTGAATGCTTGGAGGCAACTTCAACTGTTAGGTGTCAGTCATTTGGGCAAATCACGCCCATGTATTTTGTCAGAGCTATTTTTTTGCTGAACACCAGAGGGTGGTATATAGTCATGTATTTGACAGGCAAAAAAAACTGCATTAGCGCAAATTTCGGCTTTTAAAACTTTTGATCCCCACTCCAACCCCAACCCACGCGTACCCCCTACAGCCACTTGCGTACCCCCGAGGGTACGCGTACGGTAGTTTGGGAACTACTGGTCTAGGGTTTTTAGATGTGGAAGACACGAAGAACGACACGAGCGGTGTTCCTAAAGAAGCCAATAGAAAAAGCCATCAATCTCTGAAGGATTATAAGGCCAGCTCCAAACTATTTGAAGTCCATCTTTATAGAGCTGAAAAGATTATTCACAGATGATTGCCAGTGTTTCCAGAAGTGGAAATCCCAGGAAATTCACCACAAGGGCAGACTGTTGACACAATTAAAACACACACACAAAACAAAAACAAGATCCATGTCTGTCAGCCTCAGTTAGTGCTTAACATTTAACATGCTATTAGAATAATACTGAACAAATATGGCTTGTTTTCATGCAGCCATGCTGTTCTCTCTAACAAGGACAGCATGGCTGCATGACTTAGATTTGTAAAGTTAGATTTGTAAAGTTAGATTTGTAAAGTTGCATTTGACCTCTTTTTACCAAAATATTCTTAAGTCAAATGTGAGACTATCTATACAACAGCTAGTGCTTTGGCCAAATTGGACCATGCAACAGGACAGTGATCCCAACCAGAGCAGCAATCTGCAACAGAATTACTGAAAAACAAATGAATCAGCGTGGTGCAGTGGCCCAGTCAAAGTCCATATCTCAATCCAACTTGGACCTTAAATAGAAGCCTCAATGTAGCAACGTTGTAAAAAAGAGTTAGCTAAAAGTCATACAGGAATCTATTACTTCAAGTCATTGATGCTAAAGTTGCACTGCCCAATTAACCATGGGGTGTACTTAGTTTTTCACACACTGCTTCTGGCTTAGTTTTTGTCAAATAAATAATTCCATGGTGTCATGTGCTGTTGCTCATTTCTGGTTGTATTGACTTAATTGTAAGACCCGGTAAGGACTAGATATTTTTTATTATGCCCTGATACATAAAAGCTTAGAACTAACAGACGGTGTACTTTCTTTTTTTTTACCATGACCAGTGTTAGGAAGGTTACTTTCAAAATGTATTCCACTACAGATTACAGAATACATGCCGCAAAATGTATTACGTTACTCAATGACAGTAACGTATTCTGAATACATAATATATTATCAAGCTTTTTATAAAATACATAATAATAATAATGGATTGCATTTATATAGTGCTTTTCTAGACACTCAAAGCACTTTACAATTCCACTATTCATTCACTCTCACACTCTCAAATCTTAATATAAAATGAGTAACAGTAGGGTGGAGATTGAGTAAGGCTGCACTTTTTATAGCGATCTCGTATAGAAAACTATTCCGCGCTTTTATAAATGGCTCTGAACCGTAGTAAAGGGAAGTCTGGCTAATATGTCGGGTTCCGTGTCGTGCTCATAACCAAGCTCATAAACTAGCATTACTTTGTTGTCTGGGTTAACTTTGCTAGTGAGAGACAGAGAGAGGCATTGAAAGGCCGCTCCAACAGAACTTATTGTTTCGGGGAGAACTCGAACACAGTGCAGTCGAGACTTAATAGCTTACTTACAACTGGGCTATGCACAGGGCTATGCCTGTCACACCCTGCCTATTAAATTAAAAAAATTTAATAATTATTTGAACAATAATTTTAAAAAATATTTTGTCACATCATTATGCGGGCTGAAAGTAGAGGTGACATGGACCGCAAGATTGAGACACAGCCTCTTAATGCATGCTTTCTTTGGGTTTCCACCAGTGTGGAATTACCAAAAATTCCACGCCTAACATATGAAACAGGAAAAACTGCCATGTAATCCATTTATTTCAACAAAGTACTGTATTCTGAATACCACCTTTTTAAATGGTAACGGAATACAGTTACTCATGTTTTGTATTTTAAATACGTAACGCCGGTACATTTATGCCGTTACTCCCTAACACTGACCGTGACTGTATCTTAATGGTAAGGCTCTGTTAAAAAAAGATTACAAAGACAGTTACAATTATTAAATTATGTAAATAAAGAATAACATATTGAATTTTAGGTTTAGGAATTGAGTCATTTAACTTTTGAGCATTTAAGCATTGCAGAAGGAATAGAGTGTCGAACATAAAGGGTTTGCCAACCTTTAGCTACAGTTCAACACCAACAAACACAGCAATGTTAAATGCATTACTTCAGAATCAGAATCAGAATCGTGTTTATTGGCCAAGTATATGTGCAGACACATACAGGGAATTTGGTTCCGGTAGATGGTGGCTCTCAAGCACAGCAATGTAAATCACACACACACACACACACACACACACACACACACACACACACACACACACACACACACACACACACACGTGTCTATATATACACATTACACATACATACACAAAGCTGTGTAAACCAACTATAAATAACAAATCTAACTTATATACATAAAATACAGAAATGAATGAGGTGGAATGAATACTACAAAATGTACATAAGCTGCAGTTGCAGTCTGGCAGTGGGAGCAGTGTGACAGGTCAACTGTTAAGAAGGGAGATGGCGAGGGGAAAGAAACTGTTCCTGTGTCGGGTGGTCCTGCAGGCTTCTGTACCGTCTGCCAGAGGGCAGCAGATCAAAAAGTCTGTGTGCAGGGTGTGAGGGGTCTGTGATGATTTTCCCTGCCCGTTTCCTGGTTCTTGAGAGGTACAGATCCTGGATGGAGGGCAGGGGGGTGCCGCTGATCCTTTCTGCTGCCCTTACAGTCCGCTGCAGTCTGCTCCTGTCCTGTTTAGTGGCTGCTCCATACCAGACTGTGATGGAGGAGCACAGGACAGACTCAATGACCGCAGTGTAGAACTGGATCAGCAGCTCCTGTGGAAGACTGTACTTCCCCAGTTGTCTCAGGAAGTACATCCTCTGCTGGGTCTTTTTGAGGATGGAGTTGATGTTGGTCTCCCACTTCAGGTCCTGGGAGATGGTTGTACCCAGGAACTTGAAGGTCTTCACAGTTGACACAGGGCTGTCTGATATGGTCAGGGGGAGCAGAGTTGAGGGATGTCTCCTGAAGTCCACTGTCATCTCTACAGTCTTAAGAGTGTTCAGCTCCAGATTGTGCTGACTGCACCAGAGTACCAGCCGCTCAACTTCTTGCCGGTATGCAGACTCATCACCATCTTGAATGAGGCCAATGACAGTGGTGTCATCTGCAAACTTTAGGAGTTTGACAGCCGAGTTCTTGGAGGTGCAGTCGTTAGTGTAGAGGGAGAACAGTAGTGGTGAGAGGACACATCCTTGAGGGGCACCAATACTACTTGCATTCAACATTGCTTCAAGCAGTTTCTTCTATCTTTTGCTCTCCTACATCCAGTCATGTTTCTGATCTGCAGCTATTTAGCTCTGTTGTGATATGTTCCACAAGGTTTTCTCCCTGAAAAAATAGAATGTATGTTTCAATATGCTACATGTTGTCTGTTTACCATTTTCAACCAAATATTTCTCTTTGTCCCATCCCACTCCAACACTACCTTCTTTTATGATCTTTGTCTTCATCCTTTTTCTCTGCCCACACACTCTCTTTTTCTGTTCCATTTCCCTTTCCCTTTCACTTCTCCTTCTACTCTGTCTCCTATTTTTTTTCCTCACAGTGACAGGAAAGCCCTTTTTCATTGTGTCTAGTTTATCCCACCGCTGGCTGTTTGGCTGGGAGGGATGTCGATTCTATGGCTGGGCAGGCTTCTTCTTTGGATGTGGGAGCCTCATCACAATGACTGTGGTCAGCCTGGACCGGTATCTCAAGATTTGCCATCTCCGATATGGTGCGTAACTAACAACTCAGCAAATTTTCATAAACATCAGATGTTCATATACACTTACATACTTTAAAGGGAACCAAAGTATTTTGCCAGTATCTCAGAATTAAAAATACCCTGACTGGGAGAGCAACATGGGGTTAGTATCTTGCCCAAGGATATTTGGCATGCAGACTAGGGGTAAGCCAGGAATCGAACCACCAAACTTCCGAGCAGTGGGTGACCTGCTCTGCCGCCTGAGCTACAGCCACCCCTGTAAACATACAAAAAGACGTACAAAAAAAAAAAATGAACAGAAAATGAGTGGCTGTTGCTTGAATCTTATTCGACAGATTTTACCTAACCAAACAAAAGCAGATGCAACCACCAGGTACTTACTTAATTTTCCAGTATGCTTATAAATTCACCAGTATGCTTATAAATTCACCACATAACAAGACATCCATCCTTTTTTCTCCGTTTTATCTCTGTAATTTTTTTTTAGAATTGATCTTTTTCTCATACTGAGGCTGCTGGCTTGTGACTAGCTCTGAGCTTTAGCCTCTTAAAATGTAAATTTTTAGATGGTTGAGGTAATATAAGTTTCTGATTAGGTTTATTGTTGAATGTGTTTATGATGGACCCCCTGCAAATAACTGTAATAAATGCTTTCAGTCACAGTTACAATGCTAATTTCATTTAACATGTACAGATGTTGCAAACCTGGAATATGTACAGTGGTCCCTCGCTATAACACGGTTCACCTTTCGCGGCCTCGTTGTTTCGCAGATTTTTTTTGTGCAATTATGCATGTTGTTTTTGTTTGTTTGTTTTACAGCGCATGGTGTTCTGGGTACTGATTGGCTGTAGACCATTGTCAATCAATCTCGTGCTGTGTCTCCTGTACAGTACAGAATGTGTTCAGCTTGTCAAATTTACATAAATATTTGATCGCTAGCAGTGTGTTTCTGAAGTGCTGTACTGTATGTTTGTAAGTTTTATGTCCAACAAACACAACGTCAACGAAACGTTTTTCACCGTCAAAGGCACCTGGGGTGAAAAGTGTGAACATTTCCATGCCTGTCTGAGAAAAGTGTATAAAGTGTGTAGTGAGGAATTTTACAGCCTTAAAACATCTATAATAATTGTAAAAAAATGGCTCTACTTCGCGGATTTCACTTGTCGCGGGTTATTTTTTAGAACGTAACTCCTGTGATAAACAAGGGACCACTGAATTTGTTGATTTTCATGTAAAAAAGATATGAATAGGTCTGCAGTCTAGATCCAAACCTGTGACTATAACTACGTATTTAAATGATCACAATTTAATAAAAGGAGTTATTCCTGAATCACTGGCCATTTCTTGACAAGGTTTAGATTTACCTTCACATGAGTTATAGGCCATAAATGATGCTCTAACAAAACATCTGTAAGCCTGTATTGCACAAATATCTAGGTTCATGATCTACTGTAAGTGCTCCCGTTACTTTTTAATTTCCATTCAGTTCCCACACCATTATAGTGTACATTACTATAATGGTGTGGGAACCCCCCATCATAAACATCAGATTAAGGGGGGCTCCCCATCATCTGATCCCTGCAGTGTTTTGTGAAACAAAACAGTGCAGCACTCCACTGCACTGTTTTGTGAAGGGATGGGGCTTTTAGCCTCCAGAGTATAGTATTTGTTATTAGCCTATAACCACAGCTAAGCCGTTATAACACTGTATTGTAATTCTTTTAAATTAAATTCCTTTTCAGTCATTCATAGTCAAACACAATAATACAAATGTGTAAGATCCCAGAATTAAAATATTCCACTACAGTAGTTTAATACTTTTTTTTTGTTTACTGATGTCAACAACATACCTTTTGATGTGAAGAGTCATTGACTACAGATGATTATTTTTTTTAATACTCAGTATTTTTCTAGGAATTTTTGTAAGTCTCTTACTACATCTAATGCTCTGAATCCTTTTCACTTGTGGCATAGAAAATTAGTCTGGCAGTCAAAATGTACCATTTAACCAACATTAGTCTTGGGGTTTCTTTCTCCAATCCTAGGTGCATGGCTAAAACGCCACCACGCGTTCCTGTGCCTGGCCTTTGTATGGGTGTATGCAGCCTTCTGGGCCACAATGCCCCTGGTGGGCTGGGGAAATTATGCTCCGGAGCCCTTTGGGACCTCTTGTACCCTGGACTGGTGGTTGGCTCAAGCCTCAGTGTCTGGCCAGAGCTTCGTCATGGCCATTTTGTTCTTCTGTCTTATACTCCCTGCAGGGATGATTGTCTTCTCTTATGTTATGATCATCTTCAAGGTCAAGTCATCTGCTAAAGAAATTTCACATTATGATGCACGCATCAAAAACAGCCACACCCTTGAGATGAAACTCACAAAGGTAGGTCCAACATTAGTGATCATGGAAGTGGAACAAAGAGCAAAGATTTTTGAGTGCTACTCAGTCCAAATTTATGATCAGAATATAATTTTGTGTCCAGGTGGCAATGGTGATCTGCACAGGCTTCTTGATAGCCTGGATCCCTTATGCAGTGGTGTCAGTGGTGTCAGCATTTGGTGAGCCAGACTCAGTGCCCATCCCTGTGTCTGTTGTTCCTACGTTGCTGGCCAAATCCTCCGCAATGTACAATCCCATTATCTACCAGCTTGTGGACCTGAAAATCTCAGCCTCCTGTTTTAAGGTTATGAAGAAACAAAGGCATTTTAGAAAGTCAAGGTAAAACTAGCCTTTATACATACATAAAGACATTTTCTGAAATGTTTTAGCAGTGGGAAAATTTTTCCTTGATGCTTTCTGCTAGAAAACAATCTTTAGCCCAGAACAGATCATGGTTATAGGATTTCACCCTTTCAAAAACCTCTTTTGGAGTCGAACAAAGCCTTGGCAATCAGGATTCAAAGAAAATAATCTGTGCTCAAAACTATTTCCAGAAAAGTGTTTAGCACAAAATATAGGATTAATGCTGAGGCCTTGAGATTAGTCAGCAACCCTCTGGCAACCTCCGGTCACTGGGAGAGAATGTGTATTCATTGACTGGGAGAAATCCCAGATCCCAAATCAAAGAGTATGGTGCACCTGAAATCTCCTTGCAATTGCTTTGGTGACTAGCGGATTGCTGTCAATGATAGTTTGCATGGCACATACCAGCCTGTCTGCCATGCCATGCCAGCCTGTCTGTAAAACTTAGTAACTAATCAGCAAGCAGCAGCAAGAAACTTGGAAATATGTGATGAAAACTGGAAACAAAAGACCATGAAGACCATTTACCATGAAAGTCAATGTTGGACCTTATGAAATTTGTTGGTTACAGCGGTAAGGGTACAAGCAACTATGGGCAACCTCAGCAACCTACTACTAGTGATCAAAACAATCACAGGGAGATTTTTGCAATGTATTCTGTTTTTGACCAGTTTCACGTAGTGACAGTATGGAACCGCCCCCAGTCACCTGCCAGCTGGCCACATCTGGAACATTAGATTTTTCCCTAGTAATCAGTGTTTATTAGAGGGCCAGTGACTGGTTTCTAGGCCTGAGTGACTAGGTCATAGCAATCTATTTCACAGCACTACACAGAAAAGCAACCTTTAGCAACAACTTACAGTTGGTCAGGGAATACTCATTTTTCTCTTGTGACCTGTGGTTTCTAGGTGGTCTGGTTGCCCACTGACCTCTAGGTTTGTGTGATTGGGGCCTTAGGTTTTGGAGCAACCTCTATAAGGTTAGGAATGAGTTTTATTTTAGCCACATGCTAAATAGGTACATTTCATAAAGTAGAGACGCAAGCCTTTAGGGATTGCGTCAGGAAGGGCATCTGGTGTAAAAAATCAGATCATATATGTGGAACTACCTGTTTAGCTGCCCCCCTTATGTACTTGGGGGCAGCTAAAAGAAGCTAGTTAAACTTTCAGATAATATCCCAAATCTTTTGATTATAGTTTTTATTGTTGAAACCTTTTGCATTTGGGTGTTTCAAATTGACAGAAAAGTGGACATTAACCAAACCGAAGCCAACTCTACTGGTAAACAATGACCTTAGATAGTTTAAAAGTTTTATACTTAAAGGTTTGCTTCCCAATTTTTATTTTTTGCTTGTATATTGGTGAGCTTTTTTGGTCTGACTATTCTATCATATGTTCACATCTCTGCAGGTTCTATGCCATCTCTGGCTCATTAAAAGAAACACCACCAGCCAAAGAAGTCCACATTGAAGTGTGAGACAAATGTGAAGCTACATGACTTCTTTTTACCGCTTGTATTTTGGACAGTTGGACTTGTTCCCTGTCCTATGTGCTCTACCAATCACTCTCGACATTTTCTGTCACATTATGGACTGCATACATTTGTTCCCAAGTATCACAGCTTGGTTTTGCACCCACACCGGATATCCATGTAACCCTCAGCTCCCAACTTCTTACTTGGAAAACATCTTTCCTATGTGGTGTTCTTCCCATGTGGTCACTTGAATGGTGTTGTTTTACATTGGCAGTGTGCATGTGATAAACCCACTCTTTCAGCTTCCCCCCCCATTATTACAGACACATTGTTTGTCAATGTTATTAGCAAACAATGCACATCTTACTGACTTACCAGCATTTTTGCTACCAGCTCTTCGCCACTGTCAACCCAAAACTTAAGATATACCTTTTTTGGTGGAGAAAAAAAAGGTAAAACTATTACAAATATTTCAAAGGTTTAATTTAAGCATATTTCAAATGCTCAACTGCAATTTAACACTGCAACAACCTTAGCACATGTAAGTCATGTGCCAGTGTGGCCTCAAGCTCAAAGTATCTTTACTGTTGTCCTTCGTACTCTTACACGTGTGGCTTCTATACTGTAAATATATATCAAAAGCAAAAGGTACTGGATCACCTTACTTTCTATGTTTTCTTCAGCTTTTTACTACACAGAACCGGTTATGTCACTTTGATTCATAAAAGTAGTTAAACTAACATTGTTACTTTTAAAACAAAGCCAATTTATCTAATTGTAGTGAATTTTTGCAGAAACCAATCATTTAAAGTGACAACACCTAAAGTTTTTTTTAGTTCTATTTTTCAATATTGTGGTAATGGGCACAGAAATAATAATAGTTAAATCAGGGACCATTTTTATTGTGTTCATTGTTGGGTGTCTTTTTTGCTAATGCAAGAAATAACAGGATTCATTAAAGAGTAATGCTGAGAATCAGATTTTAAAAAAAATCTTGTACATGTGTAATAAGTATGAAATTATAGCTCAGAGGCAATGGGCTTTATCTTAGCAGATCAACAAGTAACACTACTACTACTTGTTTAATCCAGGTACCAGTTCATAAGTCAAAGGTGATAAATTATTGTTTCTTGGGCAGTTGTGTACTAAAACCAATTGTAACATTTGTTAAAGATGTAGTTTGAGATTTCAATTAGTCAGCTTTTGATTTCTCTGTAGACTAGATTTTCAACTTTTAGACTTTTCATCTAGCCTTTTCTCCTTGACTGCATTTTTTGTACATTTGTGTTAAGCTAATTTTGTTTCTCAATTGTAGCTTCATACTTATAGATAAACGAGAGTGACATCTCTCAGTTGACTGAGAAGACGTCTAATTTAAGCATCGTGTGAGACAGTGCTATTGCTGGCAGTTAATTGGCTAGCTAGCAATTGCTTGCTTGCCATTGCTACTTATATGCTAATGGAATTGCATCCAAGCATTGGGAAGTCATTTATATCTAACTCTGTGAGTTCTAAGTCATTATCAGTGATGACCTTAGTCATGCTTGTGTATTCCTTCCCTTAGCATAGCCAAATACCTAATAGAGGGTGAAAAACTGTCTATGCGTTTTTCAAAAATTATGACTAGAAGCATGTTGCTATCAGCAATCTTCTCAACTTGGGTGTATTTGGTTTATTATTTTATGTTTCTGCACATACTTGAGGTCTCTCATTTATGAAAATGTTTATGGAATTTATGTTTAAAGGTCACATGTATGTTTCAGGATGGAATATAACCAATGGTTAGAAATGTGCTTTACTTGTTTTAGCATTAATAGCTTACACAGCTTAACTCCACAATAGCTACTTTGTTATGGGTGAAGGAATGAGACTGAAATGGTCGATTCTCCACTGGCAAACACAGGATCTCTTTGATGCTCTGAACATTCAACGGCAGAGTCACCTGGAAATGAAATAGATCGAGTGGGTGGAATCAGATCTGCTTGCATCATTAGAGTAAATCAAATTTCACTGTGCTGGCAAACAAAGATGGAGACAAAGTGGTTGATCGATTGATAATATGAGTCTTACACCTGATGAAAGTCCTCATAATGAAGTGTTAATTATCTTTTGAGATGGGCTGAGGTATCATTTCTGATTAAATAAATCTAATAATTATGATAAATAGATTACTAATTCGCAGATTGTTGCTAAAGTCTTGCATGTCAGGCATACTTGAAGTCTGTATCTTCATATTTTGACATATTTTAACATTTGTTAATTTTTTAGAATGAAGATTATAGTTATGGCTAATGACCTTTACATTTTTTGCGTTAAAAAAGTACTATAGCAGTTAGGGCTGGGCCATATTACAGGGAGTGCAGAATTATTAGGCAAGTTGTATTTTTGAGGAATAATTTTATTATTGAACAACAACCATGTTTTCAATGAACCCAAAAAACTCATTAATATCAAAGCTGAATGTTTTTGGAAGTAGTTTTTAGTTTGTTTTTACTTTTAGCTATTTTAGGGGGATATCTGTGTGTGCAGGTGACTATTACTGTGCATAATTATTAGGCAACTCAACAAAAAACAAATATATACCCATTTCAATTATTTATTTTTACCAGTGAAACCAATATAACATCTCCACATTCACAAATATACATTTCTGACATTCAAAAACAAAACAAAAACAAATCAGCGACCAATATAGCCACCTTTCTTTGCAAGGACACTCAAAAGCCTGCCATCCATGGATTCTGTCAGTGTTTTGATCTGTTCACCATCAACATTGCGTGCAGCAGCAACCACAGCCTCCCAGACACTGTTCAGAGAGGTGTACTGTTTTCCCTCCTTGTAAATTTGATGATGGACCACAGGTTCTTAATGGGGTTCAGATCAGGTGAAAAAGGAGGCCATGTCATTAGTTTTTCTTCTTTTATACCCTTTCTTGCCAGGCACGCTGTGGAGTACTTGGACGCGTGTGATGGAGCATTGTCCTGTATGAAAATCATGTTTTTCTTGAAGGATGCAGACTTCTTCCTGTACCACTGCTTGAAGAAGGTGTCTTCCAGAAACTGGCAGTAGGACTGGGAGTTGAGCTTGACTCCATCCTCAACCCGAAAAGGCCTCACAAGCTCATCTTTGATGATACCAGCCCAAACCAGTACTCCACCTCCACCTTGCTGGCGTCTGAGTCGGACTGGAGCTCTCTGCCCTTTACCAATCCAGCCACGGGCCCATCCATCTGGCCCATCAAGACTCACTCTCATTTCATCAGTCCATAAAACCTTAGAAAAATCAGTCTTGAGATATTTCTTGGCCCAGTCTTGACGTTTCAGCTTGTGTGTCTTGTTCAGTGGTGGTCGTCTTTCAGCCTTTCTTACCTTGGCCATGTCTCTGAGTATTGCACACCTTGTGCTTTTGGGCACTCCAGTGATGTTGCAGCTCTGAAATATGGCCAAACTGGTGGCAAGTGGCATCTTGGCAGCTGCACGCTTGACTTTTCTCAGTTCATGGGCAGTTATTTTGCGCCTTGGTTTTTCCACACGCTTCTTGCGACCCTGTTGACTATTTTGAATGAAACGCTTGATTGTTCGATGATCACGCTTCAGAAGCTTTGCAATTTTGAGACTGCTGCATCCCTCTGCAAGATATCTCACTATTTTTGACTTTTCTGAGCCTGTCAAGTCCTTCTTTTGACCCATTTTGCCAAAGGAAAGGACGTTACTTAATAATTATGCACACCTGATATAGGGTGTTGATGTCATTAGACCACACCCCTTCTCATTACAGAGATGCACATCACCTAATATGCTTAATTGGCTTTCGAGCCTATACAGCTTGGAGTAAGACAACATGCATGAAGAGGATGATGTGGACAAAATACTCATTTGCCTAATAATTCTGCACTCCCTGTATACCGTTCACGGTAATACCGGTACAATGTTAGGCAACGATAAGAAAATAAAATATCGCGATAGAATATGGGTAAAAGGCGCATGCGCAGTGCTTTTGTTTTCATACACATGGCTGAAAAAGCATGGCGGAAACGGAGAATAAGAAGGGAGAAAGCGGATCGTTGAGTGAAACGGATGAATCAGAATTGGTTTGTAAAAATGGTGCAACTTCAGTGGTGTGGAACTGGTTTGGTGTTTGTCCGTCAAATACACACCTAAGCACTTTTTTTTTTGTAGAACATGCAAGCGGGCAGTCGTTATTGCCGTATTTGTCGGACTAAGGTGCTCGTAAATCTGGGAGTAATCTGGGTCCTAAACTCCGTCAAACGAACACTGCAGCATCACTGAGAGTTAAAAACTGTCTAAATTCTTTCATCTTTAATAAAACGATCAGCATTGCTGCTTTACCAGACGTAACTATGAAGTTTAACATCCAGGCATCCATGAAAACAGAATTTATTACATTTAACGGAGTTAGAAGTTAGCAGGAAGTTAGCAGAAGTTAGCTTGCTAGTTTTGCTAGTTACCTAAGCATGATATAGCATGTTCTGACTGAGAGATTTCTGAAAAAATTCAAACGTACAGCTCTGCTATCATTTCCAACATAAATGAAGACAGGAAACTAAACAGCAGTGACATTTGTAAGGTTACTGAAGTTGGGCTAGCTGGTATATAATGATGTGCTACGTGATCGCTAGCGACACAGCTATGTTAGCATAACATAAACAGTGAAGCTGGAGGATGAACGCTCACTTTTCCACTCGATAAAAGTTAACGTGAAGGTTCCTGATAGTTAGAGACAAATGCAATCGCATGGCAGGATGCTGTAAACGGACCAAACTTCAGTCAGGAATCAATGGTACAGAAGTGGAGGAAGCAAGAAGAATGAGTTGAATTAAGTTTGATTTATCTGACTGCTTTGTTCCGCTTAATGTGTCTTATAATCCTGTGCACTTTATGGTCCGAAAAATATGTATTTGACTTTTTTATTTGGCACACTGCAGTTTAATGTTGCAAAGCACCTGTTTTTAACTTCAGTGGATATTATACATGGTTATGCTCAGGATATGTCAGCCCATTTCTACTGGAAATGTTTTTTGGTTAAACTTTCAGCAAAGAATTTGCATTTGCACTGTTAAATTTTTATATAGGTTTAATGCACATAAAAAACAGCTGCTTGTTTAAGTGAAAATAAATGGATGGGCTTTTTTTTGCGCTAGTAACGTTGTGGAGTTGTATTTTGTCTCGCATCAATTATATTGTCAGTTATATCGTTATCGCAAATTTTCAAATCTATATCGTGATAAATATTTTTGGCCATATCGCTCTGCTCTACTAGCAGTTTTGAAAAGGACTTGTCTTGGCTTATTTACATTGACATGTTACAAAATGGCATTTACTATTTTGTTGTTTTTACCTTTAATGTATGACTTTAAGAGCTAATTATGTATGTCTCTTATCGTGGTTAATGTAGCAGATTCCTGAGCAAAATAGCAAAAAAAAAAAAAAAGTTATAGATCAGTTGCTGGATTCTGGAACCTCGCTTTGACTTATAGGTACCTTTTAGTTTTTAGGGCTTTAATTTAACAGATCACCAAAAGTTGGATTGTGGTAAAAATAAATAAATAAAAATGTTTATTAAAGCAAAAATGTCTTACATCAAAAATAAAGGGATGCGGGTGGTATGGGACACCATGCAGAGACTCAGCAGCCACTTTCTCTTCCAGTCTAGAATTAAATGCACATAGTGTTTTTAACGCTGGTTTCTTGCTTTGAGAAACTTACATTCTTGGATTCATTTTCTGTGTTTCCTCTTTAGCCACATAAATGTTATTTACCTTACATTGCAAGATGTAATGTGGAGTTTTCCTTTATAGAACAGCTTTATCTTTAAAGCTACTGATTCTAAATGTATGTATTTTAATAAGGTTTTAAAATTTGCTAAAGAGATTTTAAAGAAATTTATTTTTACTCAATAGAATTTGAAGAAATAAGCTGCTCTGACTTAATGTTCGAAACATCTGTGTATTCTATCAACACAATAGTCAATCATCTGAAGTTGAACTAGAGCTGGGCCATATTTCAGTGTAAAAGCCAATTTTACCACAAGATTTTGCAGTTTGTGAGGTGAGTCAAAGCAAGTTGTTAAGACATATTATTTAGAATGGGCTAGGAAAAGTCAAAGCCCCTCAATGAACTGGGAGAAGAATTAAAAAGAAACATGTAAAGTTAAAAGAACAGCCGCACACGTCCGTTGGTGGTAAACATTTTTGTCAGAATTTGCAGATGATGGTTACAAAAAGGACCTTTAAAGGTGGTTAGTTTCACCCATAACCAATATGCTGGTCACGTTTAGGAGCTAAAAAAAAACGATCACAAGTTCACTTAACCTTTGGTCAAATTGTGTCACTTCAGCAAAGGAAAAAAATCAATTTTAACATGGATTTATAAATGTTTAAATGCAGTTTTATAAAATCTGTAAAACTGAGCCGGTTTGTTTTTTAACAGGCAGAGATGACTTTGACTGTATAAGACACTTCTGAAAGCACTGGGTTTTTTATGTGTGTGTACATGTTTACTGTTGTTCAAGTGACATACAGGAAGTGCAGAATTATTAGGCAAGTTATATTTTTGAGGAATAATTTTATTATTGAACAACAACCATGTTCTCAACGAACCCAAAAAACTCATAAATATCAAAGCTGAATGTTTTTGGAAGTAGTTTTTAGTTTGTTTTTACTTTTAGCTATTTTAGGGGGATATCTGTGTGTGCAGGTGACTATTACTGTGCATAATTATTAGGCAACTTAACAAAAAACAAATATATACCCATTTCAATTATTTATTTTTACCAGTGAAACCAATATAACATCTCCACATTCACAAATATACATTTCTGACATTCAAAAACAAAACAAGAACAAATCAGCGACCAATATAGCCACCTTTCTTTGCAAGGACACTCAAAAGCCTGCCATCCATGGATTCTGTCAGTGTTTTGATCTGTTCACCATCAACATTGCGTGCAGCAGCAACCACAGCCCACTGTTCAGAGAGGTTTACTGTTTTCCCTCCTTGTAAATCTCACATTTGATGATGGACCACAGGTTCTCAATGGGGTTCAGATCAGGTGAACAAGGTGGCCATGTCATTAGTTTTTCTTCTTTTATACCCTTTCTTGCCAGGCACGCTGTGGAGTACTTGGACGCGTGTGATGGAGCATTGTCCTGCATGAAAATCATGTTTTTCTTGAAGGATGCAGACTTCTTCCTGTACCACTGCTTGAAGAAGGTGTCTTCCAGAAACTGGCAGTAGGACTGGGAGTTGAGCTTGACTCCATCCTCAACCCGAAAAGGCCCCACAAGCTCATCTTTGATGATACCAGCCCAAACCAGTACTCCACCTCCACCTTGCTGGCGTCTGAGTCGGACTGGAGCTCTCTGCCCTTTACCAATCCAGCCACGGGCCCATCCATCTGGCCCATCAAGACTCACTCTCATTTCATCAGTCCATAAAACCTTAGAAAAATCAGTCTTGAGATATTTCTTGGCCCAGTCTTGACGTTTCAGCTTGTGTGTCTTGTTCAGTGGTGGTCGTCTTTCAGCCTTTCTTACCTTGGCCATGTCTCTGAGTATTGCACACCTTGTGCTTTTGGGCACTCCAGTGATGTTGCAGCTCTGAAATATGGCCAAACTGGTGGCAAGTGGCATCTTGGCAGCTGCACGCTTGACTTTTCTCAGTTCATGGGCAGTTATTTTGCGCCTTGGTTTTTCCACACACTTCTTGCGACCCTGTTGACTATTTTGAATGAAACGCTTGATTGTTCGATGATCACGCTTCAGAAGCTTTGCAATTTTGAGACTGCTGCATCCCTCTGCAAGATATCTCACTATTTTTGACTTTTCTGAGCCTGTCAAGTCCTTCTTTTGACCCATTTTGCCAAAGGAAAGGAAGTTGCCTAATAATTATGCACACCTGATATAGGGTGTTGATGTCATTAGACCACACCCCTTCTCATTACAGAGATGCACATCACCTAATATGCTTAATTGGTAGTAGGCTTTCGAGCCTATACAGCTTGGAGTAAGACAACATGCATGAAGAGGATGATGTGGACAAAATACTCATTTGCCTAATAATTCTGCACCCCCTGTATTTGACCCTTTTGTTTCACAATGTTCAGTCCAATGTTGTGCTCAACAAAAACACGCCAGTGTCAATCACAGTTAGCTTCTCTACAAGTCATCTAAATATGGCACATGTAGAGCTAGAAAGCTGAAAGCCAATAAATGAGGTTTACCACTCACAGAATGTACCTATTTTATTACTTATTTTCTTTTTAATCAAGTCTTTATAACTAGACCATTTTTAAGTTCAGAACACAGAGAAAACTAGTATAATTAAGCCAGTCGGCAACAATTTTACAGTTTGAGCAACCCAATCCGGTCAAATCCAATCAAGGCGTTCTTTTATACGATTGGATGTAGGGTACTGCATTGTATTTTTGTATTTTAATGTATTTTTATATTGTGCATAACCAGCTGCACTTTACAATATATATTCTTGATAAAATCTTCACAGAGGTATTCAAAACGTGGTGTATATTGCAGGCTGTTGTATTAGATTACCTTTGGTTCTCCTTTGTTCTCAGTTTCCTTGGTATGTTTTTAGCTCCCTACCTGCATCTATAAATGCTTGTTGACGTATTTATGAATTATTTGACTTATAGTGTACATATTACATTGGCTTAAATTTATTTAAATACTTTTGAGAGAACTGTTCTATTTCTTCATTCCTCTTTTTGTTTTTGAAAAGATGTTGTGATTTCAGTTGTGTCTGCATGGGTGAGTTTTCTTTAAGAGTCAGGAATGATCCAGCTGATGATTATGCACAGAGAAAAATTCGAACACAGGTTGTCATCTGGTTGCCCCTCAGTTCATGTGTAAAATCTTTCGCATCCATTACGAAGTTTGCAAATGAATTATTTGAAATCCTGAATGCCTGGCCTGTCGGATAATGATGACTGTATTGGTGTCTTGTTTGGCTTAGAGATAAATCTCAGGTATTGGCTGTTAGTTGTTTTAGTGTTTTGCTAGACTTTTCAGAATGAGGTCAAAATGTGTAAATTGTATTGCAGAAAGAACAGGGAATTTGAAACGTTTGAATGTTTGTAATGCAGTTTATTGGCACACAGTAAAATATAGATGTAATGTGGTTTTGAGCAAGTAACAGAACTAAAACTACATTAAAAAGTCAAAACAACATTAAATCAATTGATAAAGATGAAAAACGGTTATCAGTATTACTACTACTACTAATAATGATAATACCAGAGCAAAATATTTAGAAATTGAGATATTTTTGGCAGTAATGAGACACCATACATAAGGCACATGTGGTTATTTTGTTTGTGTGGTTTGACTACCTTCAAAACTCTACAGTGGGAAAGATTACCTTTATCTTATGCCAATGTCAGTAGAATTTGTAGGTTTACTATATTCATTTTTAGTCTAACTTAAATTTAAAAGCCCAACTTAAATTATTTTTATTTCTTTTATTTTTCTGTCTCAAATTGTGATTCTAATGATTCATTTCAAAAGCTCTTTAAGGTGTCAGTCACACAGACCTACAGTATAGATCATTTGGCAACCATATGGCAACCTGGGGTTCAGATGTAGATTTCACAGCGACAGTGAGCAACCTCTTGCAACTGGTTGGCAAATACTTATTTTTCTCTTGTGCAGTTTCCAACTGGTCTCTAGGTCTGTTAGTCTAATACAAACACTGTATGCACATGACACTGTCCTCCAAAGAAAATCAAACGTGATATAAAATGTTGCTTTTATATACATTTCTATGTCTTGTCGAAAGGCTCACATATAGTGCCCAAAAAGTTGATTCCATTGATCTGAACATCAGTGGAAGAAATGTTTCAGTCATTGTGCAAATGTACTGTTTATAAGGTTGGGAAAACCTGCAGTCAGCTGAGACTGAAGAAGTCACTTGGATGAGTGACGAAACGTTTCTCCCACTGTAAACGATGTCCAGATGAACAGAATCAACTTTTGGAAATTTCCGTACCTGGATGATTGAGCATGCATCAAGACTAGGGATGGGTACCGGTATCCGGTGCCATTATGGCACCGGTTCTGACATAAACGGTAGTAACCAGACCGAAAAGCAGTGCACATTTCGGTGCTTTATTTCGGTGTTTTTTTTTCCTGAGATGTCACACACTTTGGATTCTAGCCAATCATTTTACCTTTGTGAGCGTAGTAGGCGGGCCCCGGTTCGTACGTTCTTTTAGAGCAGAGCTACAGATTAAAAATGCCCAAAGCGAAGCGGTCAAAAGTCTGGCTGTACTTCACAGCAAAAGATGCAAACTCAGCAGCCTGCAACAAGTGCTTTAAGCTGATACTGTGCAAAGGAGGTAACACCTGCGCCGTATTTGATGACTTGCTGCGAGACCGAGCACCGAGCACATCTACTGCGGGTCGGTTGCCTGTTATCGACCCGGAGTTAGCAACATCCCCCAAAAACCTGAAGATTAGAGTCCTGGCCCCTAGCCTGCCCTGGATGATGATGGCATGGCATGTTTTTGGACAAAGTTGGTGTTTTTTCCCATTGTTTAAGCACTGCTTCCAGCCAAGAGTGATGCCATAAATCCCCTATAGCTGCAGAAAAGGCTAACATTGTTATCTTTTTACAAGAAACAGCTGAACATGAGAGGTTTTTGGACCAATTTTGTGTTCTCCATTCTTTAAGCACCGGTTCAAGCACCGGTTCGAGCACCGTTTAAGCACCAGCACCGGTTCAAAAGTACCAGTTTGGTATTGGTATCGGATAAAACCTAAACGATACCCATCCCTAATCAAGACTCACATGTAGTGATGAGACTGTATAACAAATGTGTGTCGATAGTTCTGTGCCATTCCAGTGAGTAACAATTGTGTGTTTCAAGTGTATTGCACACTGAGTACCTTGTTTTGATTACCTGTTATATATTGCAATCATGCAGTAACTTGCAACTCTCTTGTGTTATGTGATTTCTTGAAAGATGGTGCAAATAAAGGTGGAACAGTGTATTGTGATGAAAATGTTTTTTTCCCCTCACTGTGTATATCTTTCAGCACTGCTCCCTCAGTCAAATACATTCTCTCTGCTTTGAGCGTTGACTAATGTGTGTTGAATTGTTACATTTAACAAATGACCTGCTTTGCATTCTGAAGATGCGAGAAGTTTCAGATGAACAGAGTAGATGATTTCAGTTTTCCAATATCTATGAGCAGCTATCAAATCCAAGTTCAGCTCTTTAAACGATATCCAGATCTCATGAAATATTGAGGGAACATTTGGCTATGAAACTCCTTTTTAGTCAATTGTCCAATTACATCTGAACATAGAGGACTATGTACAGTGGCTTGCAAAAGTATTCAGCCCCCTTGAATTTTTCCACATTGTGTCACATTACAGCCACAAACATGAATCAATTTTATTGGAATTCCACGTGAAAGACCAATACAAAGTGGTGTACACGTTAGTAGTGGAATGAAAATCATACATGATTCCAAATATATTTTACAAATAACTGAAAAGTGGGATGTGCATAATTATTTAGCCCCCTTTGGTCTGAGTGCAGTCAGTTGCCCATAGATATTGCCTGATGAGTGCTAATGACTAAATAGAGTGCACCTGTGTGTAATCTAATGTCAGTACAAATACAGCTGCTCTGTGACAGCCTCAGAGGTTGTCTAAGAAAATATTGGGAGCAACAACACCATGAAGTCCAAAGAACTCACAGGACAGGCTTAGGCTACAAAAGCAGGCTTAGGCTACAAAAAGATTTCCCAAGCCTTGAACATTAGTGATGGGCAGATGAAGCCCCATGAAGCACTGAAGCTTTTCATCCAATTGGTTCACCCCAACGCGAAGCTTCATGAAGCTTCATTTGCTCTAGCAGGACACCTACTGGACGTAAAAATAATAGCTGGCATGAATTTGAAGAGTGTGGCATTTTGCACACAGCCTGTAAATGTCAACAACAAAAGGAGTGTGTAAAACACCTATAGTGTAGTGATGGCAGTATACTGTGTATATTTATGCTGGCAGTATGGAAAATGATTATTTGCGGCAAAGTTCGAACCGCTTCATGAACCAGTCACGTGGTACAGCCGGGCAGCGAGGCTTCGGACGTCATCATTTTCAGCTCCTCCCATAAATGAAGCAAGCCTCGATACGCGCTTCGCGGAAACGCCCCCTCCATTACTCGACACACGCTCCGAAGCCTCGATACAGAACGTCCCATCACTATTGAACATCCCACGGAGCACTGTTCAAGTGCTCATTCAGAAATGGAAGGAGTATGGTACAACTGTAAACCTACCAAGACAAGGCTGTCCACCTAAACTCACAGGCCGAACAAGGAGAGCGCTGATCAGAAATGCAGCCAAGAAGCCCATGGTGAGCTCTCTGTTATTGTTATTGAGTGGACCATGTCTGATCAATAACCCTCTATAACTCACTGGTGATTTGTGAACATAAATCTTCCTGAAATGGACTACTTGGCAGACTTAACTCTAAAAGCTTCTGCCATTGACCTGATGACACCAGTGAGAAATGCTGTGTACAAAATCAAAATTAGGTCAAAGGAATTAGAGCTAGCTAAACGAAGGAATGTGTGCTTGTCTAAAAACCAAGGAAACCAATCAGGGCAAAGAAGTTCATACTGTACCACTTGGGATTGAGAGTCTTATGGTCAGCATAAGTCTCCTGCTAATACTCGTGTTACTGCATGACTGAATTTGACATAAACCAAATCTAAATGACATCTGCAGTATGTGTCTTGGTGATGCAAAATATACTGCTCTGAGCTTAAGGAGGGATAGTTTCCTACAACTTGAGCATACTGAGCACAATGTGACTTTAAGAAACATACAGTCCTGTGAAAAACTCATAAATCTCCACTGGCTCCTGGTCAAGCCACACATTACTTACAAGATCCTACTTGTTACTTATAAATCCCTCAATGCTCTGGCTCCTCAATAGCTGTCTGACCTGCTGCATCCACACAGGCTCTGACACTATGGTCCTCAGCTATGGGTTTGGTACCTGTCCCTTGGACCAACATCTATACCTTTTGAGGACAGAGCTTTCACTGTGGCAGACCCCACCCTCTACACCTCTCTCCTATTTGAATCTGTAACCTTTTGTTTTTATATACTCTTTTGTAAAAAAATTATTGGGTTTCTTGAAAGGTGCGTTACAAATCTAAATCATCATCATCATCATAATAATTGGTAGATTTGTGCCAAGTTTTAACTGTCAGTAGATGGCCATAGAAGTGACTTTGACCTGGTGTAGTTCATGATAAACTCTGTGACTGCAAGATGCTCTGGTCCTCTGGCTGCAAAACAGATTCCATCACTCCGTTATCACCGTGCTTGACAGTAAGAGGTATTTGTGCTAACATTCTGTGTTTGGTTTTCTCCAAGTGTGGTACTGTGCATTAAGGCCAAACATCTCCGCTTTGGTCCAAAGGAAATTTTTCAAGTGGTGTGGTTTGTTCAGATGCAACTTTGCAAACCTAAATCATGCCGCCATCATCTTTTCGGATGGAAGTGACTTTCACAAACTTGAATACTCTAGTCATTTTCTCTGATTTGGTGATTAGTGATTTAGTATATGTGATATGTTGAATTAAGGGGCAATTTTACCATTTATGCCTCAGATGGCAAAGGACACATTATACATTTCTCTGAGACCTCAGTGGTTAACTGGGAAAATCCTCAGAGGTAAACTCATTGATTTTGGAATTTCTGACTAATTCTGTATTCTCATGAAGTAATTTAACCATATCCAAATCAAAGCCCTCCGCACCCCTTGTTCTCTGAGCAAACAAACATGTCCATTTTTTCCAGCTCGGCCTCTGGCTTGATTCTTTAATATCTATATCTTGAGAAAAAGTAACCTGTTTTCTGTGCACTCTCATTATAATTCTACCATAACCTCTGAAAACATAATGCTACCTGCAATACAGTTGTTGTGTGGCAATAGTGTGCAGAATGTCTGTGTTTGAGCAAAAGTTATTTAGTGTGTAAACTAAAGAAAATAATGGGGTGCTACCCCTCAGCCTCCCAGTAGATGCACCTATGGCATCATTTGGAAAATCCTCGGTCTTTCCTGATTCATTGTGTTCACAAAATTTCAGAAAACCTGACCTTTGACCTTGAGATCAGGGTCAGAGTCAAAGTTGTCTGAGATTTTTAGTAGATTTGTCTGTGATAAGAATGTTACAATCCCACATTGCCTTTTTCTTGCGTTAACATATTCACAAGATGTTCAGAATTGTGATGGGTTTTGAACTCATCTGAGATTTTGTAGATGCACCTATCACTACATCGTGTTGTTCTCAAGTTATCAATTTCACAAACGTGAGCGTCCAGGACAACACCCTATCAGCCTATTACGGATGAGGGGTAAAAAAGGTCCAACAAATTGTTGTACACACAGAGAAAAAAACAACAACAATTATATGCAAGCACTTTGGTGACAGTGGGAAGGAAAAACTCCCTTTCAACAGTAAGAAACCTCCGGCAGAACCAGGCTCAGGGAGGGGCGGCCATCTGCCGTAACCGGTCAGGGTATAACAAGGTAGACAGGATAAAAGACATGCTGTGGAAGAGAAGCGGAGATTAATACCAAGTATGATTCAATACAGAGAGGTCTATTAACATATAGTGAGTGAGAAAGGTGGCAAAGAAGAAATACTCAGGGCATTATGGGAATCCCCCAGCAGCCTACACCTATAGCAGCATATCTAAGGGACGATTCAGGGTCACATGATACAGCCCCAACTATAAGTTTTAAGCCTAATCTTAATAGTAGAGATAGTGTCTGCCTCTCAAATCCAAACTGGAAGCTGGTTCCATAGAAGAGGAGCCTGAAAACTAAAGGCTTTGCTGCCCATTATACTTTTAAATACTCTAGAAACAACAAGTAAGCTGCAGTGAGAGCAAAGTGTTCTAATGGGATGATATGGTACTATAAGGTCATTAAGATAAGATGGGCCCTGATTATTTAAGACCTTGTATGTGAGGAGCAGGATTTTGAATTCTGGATTTAACAGGGAGCCAATGAAGAAAAGCCAATATAGTAATATGCTCTCTCTTTCTAGTCCCTGTCAGTATTCTTGTTGCAGCATTTTGGATTAACTGAAAGCTTTTCAGTTTTTAGGAGTTTTTAGGACATCCTGGTAATAATGAATTACAGTACAGCCTAGAAGTAATAAATGCATGAACTAGTTTTCAGCACAACTCTGAGGCAGAAATACAAATAATATATAAAACAAGTCATGTCAGAGTGCTAGTTGCATTGTAAGAGGCGCAGAGTAATGATTATGAGCACAAATGTTTAAAATTCAAAGGTCTTACAACAGTCAACTTACTGGACAAAGAAAGGCCCTCTTGTGGCCACCCAGGAGAACAACATGACCTTGTTGAGACAACAAACATTTAAATAACATGTGAGGTTGTTGTTTTTTTTTACAGCTCTTTTTGGACAAATGAGCTCTGCTATCAGTGCTTGTCAGAGAAAGTCATTGTCCACTGAGCTTCCAAGAACGGTAATGCCGTGTGGCGTTTACTCTCAATGTGCCATGTTCTCTGGATCCTCCCACACTTCAAAGACATGCATATTAGGTTAACTGGTGATTCTAAAAGGATCAAATTGCACAGAATAAAATGCTGTCTGAATGCATTTCAATAAGGAGAGAATTGTTGTGTGGCCATTCTGGATATATGATAAACAGATTTGATGCATTTGTGATGTCTTACTGAAGACTCCATAGCTTTTCTTCCAATGTAGTTTAAAAAGTTAGCTGCTTATCCACATTCCTCAAAACTTTTCACTCCCTTCTCAAAACCTGAATGAAAAAACTAAAGTGAGAAAAACTGCAAAGGGACTAATTTGGTCCATGAACCCCAGGTTTGTTAAACTAAGCATTTACAAAATGTCATAAAATTAATTGCACTTTCAAATAACCTTTACTGCTTACTAAAAATTATCATTTCATATTTGTCAACAGGACAATGATTCCTTAATAATTAACTTTAACTGTCTAATTACTGTTTATTAATGATGGTTATTATACAGCCCTTTAAAAGGTTAGAGGTGGCCCTTTAATCGAGTCAAATTAAAGGGCCACCTCTTTAATTTACAAAACTGCTGACTAAGAGCTCGATATTTGAAGATAATCTCTTCCTTTTGTGTACAGTGCTTTGTGACTGCCTGCCAATGAAAAGTGCTTATTAAATAAACTTTACTTACTTACAACTGGTTAATCTACTGTCATTAAAATGAATCGATCAGAGTGGATCTGTCTTCACCTGTCTTGTTTTTGGAAATAAAACTAATTTCAAACCTGACAACCTAAGATCCAGAAAATCTTCATGTATAGTACTGCTGGTTTGCCAGCAGTACTATACATGAAATGCAATTTTCATATTTGGTGAAGCCATCCAGTGGGCTGGACTGGATGTTGTGGCAGCCCTGATTTGTTCCTTCACATCTGAGCCTTAGTGAACAGTTGACATACTGACCAGGTAGTGTGCAGAGGATCCACTAGGTGGTGTGATTGCTCTTCCTCTCTGAGCTCAAAAGCTGCTGATGCTCAGAAGAAGCAACTTCAGCTTCCCCAGCATGATGTCACGGTCTGGCTGGGGCAGACCGTATGTGTTGCAGAGGAGGACTCAAACGCAGACCAAAACGTGGTGTGGATTAACAAAACAAGCCGTTTATTGAGACTAGCAACGAGGGTACAAAATAATAGGGCATCGGTGAAAACTAAACAATAACCTAAACTGGGTGAACTAATAACAAAACATGAAAAACCTTAACCATAGTGAACTGACATGGGTACCTGGAGATGAGACATGGATGAGCAGACGACCTGACAACAAATGACTGAAAGCACACGGACTAAATACACACAGGATGATGAGGGAAGTGGGAACACATGGGGAAACAGCTGGCACACATGAACATAATGACGTCACCGTGGGAGAGTAAAACTGAACACGATGAACACAGAAACACCAGACCTCTTCACAATAAAACAGGAAACATAAAGAGACATAGACATGACAACCCGAACTTGACAACGTAAGACACAGACATGAAACGCATGAAGAGCAGGGGAGATTTAACATAGTTGGAAACACAAGGGGAAAATAATAAGAACTAGAAACACCTAGGCATGATAACAAATGAACTTAGGAAACCTGATGGGCTTACATAAACTAAAACTCAAAACGCTGGGTCAACAGACCCAGGATCATGACACATGACTGATAGAAAAATCTCTGTATTTCTTTAAAAGAGCTCTGAAAATGGAGCAGGAGTGTTCTCTCCGTCTAGTGATTGAATATTTTTCCATATTTTCTCTGCTGGGAGGAAAAAAAACACGAGCTGCTGTGATTTTAGGAGATATAACAGTCACATAACGGTGCTCTTCCCACAGCACCATGTGCAGTATCCTTATTCTCCACCCTTATCTCATCCGTCCCGCCTTCCAATTTCTGTGATATTGGCTCCCAGCAAGAAACCCTCCACACACCCCAACATGTTTATTATTTCATTATTTGGCTTTTCTTAAGTTGGGGGTGAAAGAAAGTAAAAGGGGAAGGAGGCCTACCCTAGAATGAATGAATGAATGTGAACCTACAGGTAGCAGTTATACTGCCTGTCTCCAATGTTGTTTTGAAGTGGCGATTGCAGCAGTACCAGCTGAAGCAGGAAGCTGGCGAGATGATAAGGAGATAAAATCCAGGGCTTCCATGAATATTTTATTTTGGGAGAGATGGGAGAGGGTGAGAAGCAGTTTGGACAAAAAAGAAAAAATTGTCAAATTGAGGTGCTTCAGCTGGCTTCAGCTGCTGTCTGTCTCTTTCTCTCTTCTCATCTGCTTGTCTCCTTTCCCCCAACCAGATGGACTAGCTTCATTATCTAACTGCTTTTTAAAAAGCATAGACCCCTAGCATAGACCCTACTGTAGCACATGGACACAAGCAAGCAGGTGGTGTAAACCTAATGGTAAATAGAGCCTCCAGAAAAAGCTCAGAGCTCCCTTGCAGTTCATTTCTTCTGCTTGAACAACATTCTTCCACAAATGTGTTCCTTGATTTGATGTTTGGATGGTGGTGCTCAGCTGAGCTGACTTGTAGTGGCTGTGAAGGCTACAGCTGTGTGATTTGTACAGTCACCAACCATTCAGTTACCTGAAGGTCTATGTGGAAGCATCTCAATTATTTTATTTATCTCGATTATTTATTTTTTTCCTAACTATAACCTACCTAAACCCAGTTAAACTAAACTTAAGAGTGTATGAAACCATTTCTGAGACTTCTTAATGTCTTCTTAATGGGTGAGTTATACTGGAGAAGAAATAGGACAGTATCCTCCTTGTGGCCAGGAAAAAAAAATCTCCAGTGTACCTACTATTGTAATTCTGATCCAGTATCATATATAATTCTTTGTCTTTCTGATGTTTTTAACAGAAGAGTTTTTATTTATTTACCCTTGCATATATTATTTTTTGCCATAACTGCTCATCTTTATAGACTAAGAACAGATCAGTTTCACTGAAATCCAGTCTGTAGATGTGAAGATGTGCCTCAGGAGGTAAATGAAAGGAAAAACTAATTCTCTCTTACTGTGATTATAGAGGCACAAATTAGACATATTTTTATAGTTTATTTGAAGCAGATTGAACAAACTAATTCTCCATATTGCTCAACAATGTTCCATATTTTCATATTTTTATCCTTACCCAGATGCATTATATGCATGCCTTTAACTTTGATTTATGATGGGAAGCTTTGCTGAGTATACACATACCATGTGTTTCAGCAGTGTTCAACTTCCCAATTTAATCATTTCGCATTTTCACACACAAGGAAGGTGCCCAGTAAAACTTCAGCTTTTATCCATTTGTTAAAAGGTGGCAACGCTAAAGCAGTTGGTTAATTTGCTAAATGATCTCTTTATGGTTACAGTCTGATGAAGTCAGCAGCAGCTAGCTTTTGTTTCACTGCACTTCTCAAAAGATGTCAAATTTTATTTTGCCAAATTTTAGTCTTGCAATAAATTAAGTAATTGATATTGGTTGCATTTTCTGCTTCTTGTTGACGACAGTACAGCACCAGTAGTTGAGATGTGATTCCACAGGCTTGGCTGTAGAAGGTAGCATCTGTATGAAGAAAGCAGTAAAACAGAGAAGCTTACTGGCAGTCTGACTGCAGCTTACTTTTGATGGCATTAGCTTAGCCTGCAGTAACACTGTGATGTTGGTCGTTTTTGACCAGGATATATCCTTTAGTGCACACATTAAGAAAATATGTCAGACTGCATTCTTGCATTTAGGCAATGTCTCTAAAATTGGAAACATCCTGTCTCAGAGTGACACTGAAAAACTAGTTCAGGCATTTATTACTTCTAGGCTTGACTATTGTAATTTAGGTTGTTCTAGTAGTTCCTTAAAAAGCCTAAAGTTGCTAAAACTTTGAATGTGTCCCCAAGTGCGGTCACAAAACCATCAAGCGCGACAATGAAACTGGCTCACATGATGACTGCCCTCTTCCGAGTCACCAGCCTCCAAATTTGAGATCTTTCGTTTCACCCACATGTAACAGGTATTACAATTAAATAACATGAGATATGAATTAAATTATTGTCTCGACAACTTTGGACCAGTATCAGAAAGTTCTAGGTAAGACTATAAAGCCTTGAAAGGATCAGCAGAGAAGGAACCACACGATGATATTGATTTGATTTTATGTGATTTGAATAGAAACTGTATTGAAAGTTGTAAAGTTTACAAACCCTGCCTGTCTAAAGCCGGCTTCCTACAGTGCACAAACGCACATTAAAGGGCTCAAAAATAAAATCAAAACAACATCCTCTTAAAGGAAATTCTCCAAAGAGTTTCAATTAAAGAGCTTCCGCTCCTGTTGCTCAGTCCACTTCTCTTTGGAAAGAGAAATTAGAGTTCCTTGTGTGTGTGTGTGTGTGTGTTTCTGTCCATTGGTTCTAACACTACCCGGGTAGATTTTTAAAGTGTTAGTCTTATCTGTGTCAAGGAATGTAGTAATAGTCCTGAGGTTCGCTGAAGATGGATCCCACGGCTGGCCACACCGTACTCTAGTCCGTCTACAGTCACTCTCTTGGGATTGGCTCGCCACATTGGTCTTCTCGGTGTTAAGCAGTAGGTTGTTTCTGTCGCACCAATCAGCCAGACGATCCACCTCCTCCCTGTAGGCGGCCTCATCATTGTCACTGATGAGGCCAATCACCGTGGTGTCATCTGCAAACTTAATGATGGTGTTGGAACCATCATCAGGTCTGCAGTCGTGGGTGAAAAGGGAGTAGAGGAAAGGGCTCATCACACAGCCTTGTGGTACACCGGTGTTCATCGTGATTGTAGATGAACAGTGGTTATCCAGCCGGACATGTTGGGGGCAGTTGGTCAGTCAAGTATTGCTCAAGTATAACAAATTATTTTAGTTATACAATGTCTCAACCATCATGAAATAACTTGAGTTACATCACACAAGGTCTTAGTGCAACAGAAAATATACCTTATATTTACCCTTTTGGGAATAAATAAACTTATAAGATTCACTCTCCCATATTTATCCTTTTAACAGCTTGCTTTTAACTGTTCTTCTTTTTTCAGATATTTCAACCTGAATTATTTCTCAGAAAAATACATCAACTTCTTTAAACATTAATACATCAACAGGGTAATGAGATCCCTCACATTTTATAATCACATTTTATGAACTTTTTGCATCTTTATTAAATGAATTAACTTCTAAGTCAACAAAACTGAAAGGGTGCATTTAAGCACTACATGACAATATTACTGCTTCTCCAACGTTTTGGAAAGCTAACAAACTCAGATGAATCACAGTAATGTTAGAACACAGAGAAATTGCTAAGCAGTAGCTTAATACTAGCGGTTAGCTGGGCACATTTTAATGTATACTTTAGCACTTAAAATTAAACATCTGCACATCAGTGATGTTACAGTACTTTAAACATAAATATCACAACTCCGACTGGTTTTGTTTTTTAAAGCAGAAAATATATTAACAGCAGTCAACTACATGTCTTTATGGTGCTAACATTCATGTAGCATCCCTTACCGGAGCTCGTGGTGAAATAGCTCGTCCGGCTGACGCAGCTTCCCACGGCCGTATTTCACAGATCTTAGATCCTAATAAATAGCCATCTGTTAACAGCTAGTATGTGAAGATAAATTGCGAATTTAACTTTTATTTCAGCTTTTCTTACCAGGATCTTTCAGCTAATTTGGCGGTTGCCTCGTGAGTAATGGCTTCCACAACAGGAAATGTTGACTAACAGAAAGTCATCTCAAGGCATACTCGCCTCCTAGCGGCGGGGAGGGAATATTACACCTCCAACCTTATGCAGCAGCACAACCCACAAATCTGATGTGGGTTACACACACAAATCTACATGCATGATTCCCACTGTAAAGCATGGAGGAGGTGTTGATGGTGTGGGGGTGCTTTGCTGGTGACACTGTTGGGGATTCTTTCAAAATTGAAGGCACACTGAACTAGCATGGCTACCCAGCATCCTGACCAAGAAGGAGGGTGATAGAGTGCTGTGCCAGATGGATTGGCCTCCACAGTCACCTGACTAAAAACCCTTTCGAGATGGTTTAGGATGAGATGGAGAGCAGAGTGAAGACAAAATGGCCAACATTTGCTCATCTCTGGGAACTCCTTCAAGACTGTTGGAAAACCATTTCAGGTTTGATCCCCGGCTCCTCCAATCTGCATGTCAAGGATCCTTGGGCAAGATACTAACCCCAACTTGCTCTCCGATGCATCCATCAGAGTATGAATGTGTATGAATGTCATTAGAAAGCACTAAGTGTAGATAAAGTGCTTATGAGAATGGGTGTGATTGGGTGAATGAGGCATGTTGTATAGAGCGCTTTGAGTACTCCGTGAGAGTAGAAAAGTGCTATATAAGAATCAGTCCATTTACCATATAGTTTTGATGCCTTCAGTGAGAATCTACAATGTAAACAGTCATAAAAATAAAGAAAAAACATTAAATGAGAAGGTGTGTCCAAACTTTTGACTGGTAGTGTAGTGACTCTTCACTTGGGATATGTCATCCTGAAAGTAAACTTGAACCAGTTGTGTTTTAAAACTGTTTAAAACCTGATGTTTTTCTAGAAATAACAGTCATTAGGGTACCTAGACCCGGTTTGTAGAGTACGCTTGGGGAGTGTGATTTTGTGTACAGCGTCTCTTTATGTCTGTCTCCACGTTGGTTGAGTGTGGAGTAAGTGCATATGAGAGCATGAGGGTGGGAATGGATGGATGGTATATGTGTGTGCCTGTATTTCTGTGTCTATATGTCAGGTTGGGTGTCAGGCGCCACCTCTCTGGGGACATCTTAGGCCCTCCAAGGTTTGGAGGCCTATCTCCCCCTACCACCACTTCCCTGCCAGTGGCGGACTCCCTCAGACATCGGTGCGTTGGTGGTTCTTTGTGTCCAGGGATGGGCGTCCGGGTACACACCGGCTCACTCCTTGGCGGCCGCTTATCGGGGCCTGGAGCCTGGGGCTCGCTCGGGCCACTTCGGAGGTGGGGTGCCCCCGGCCTCTTGGCCTGGGGCTCGGTCACTCAGGCACGGCTGGCTGCCGGCGGAGCGCACGGGCGCGTCACTGCAACTGCCCCTGGCTTCTGCTCCGCGGCTGCTGAGTGAGCCCTCATCTGGGACTCTCCTCAGCTCTTCCTGGGACAGTGGCGCGGCTGCCCCTCTGTTGGTCTTCCTTGGTCTGTTGTGTTCTGGGGGCCTCTGGATGTCTGGAGTTTTGATCTCCTCCATACCTGCTTCATGCCCTGGAGGACGGGGCTGTGGCCCCCCCACACCCTCTAGCAGATCATTACATGAAGGAACCTTTAAAAAAAAAAAACAAGCGCGTCCATGCTCACAGGTGTACACACGGGCGATCACACCCACAAACTACACCCTTTTTGGCTTCTACCTCAAAGCACACTGTGTTCTGTTGATCTTATGTGCTGCACAATAATGTTTAATATTTAGTATTTACTGTCATATTCCCATATATCATTGTGATGTTGTTTATTCTATTACTCTTGTTCTCTTCTGCTTGTTTTCTTTTTTCTTTCTCAGCAGGTGATCCAGGTGATTGATATATGCATTTTTTATTTCTTTTTTTTTTCTGCTCATTCTGTTGGTTTTTGTTTTTTGCCCTTCTCCCCCGTCCCTCTTCTCAGCTGTTTCTCTTTCCCTCTTTCTTTCTCCCCTTCTTTCCCCCAGTCAAGTCTGTCCCGTATTCAGTAAATGAAAATAAAATAAACAATAAAAGGTGAATCAAATGGACCATTATGGCAAGGCTGGGATGGTCAATTTGGTAAAGTAAATCCGTTGGGCATCTTTCTTTGCCTTTAGACAACAATTCTGATGGCAAAAGAGCCAAACGGGACAGGCAAAAAAAATAAAATAAATAACAGTCATTTTTTAATACTGAAACCTAACCAAGTCATTGTAATTATAATTAATAAGATATTTTATATTAATAACATATTAAAAGTAATTAAAAGTAATACAGATGGAGTGTAAAACTGTCGCATGTATGATATAAATTATGGTCTGTGGTGGTGTGAGGCATCAATGTGAGACCCTTTGTTACGCAAGTAACAACATAATTGTAACTGTAATGTAATTACTGAATTCATAGATAGATAATTTCATGGATAGATGAAAAGATGCAGTGGAATGACTTTATATTATTTTGACATGAATCAAGATTTTAAGCTTCAAATGTATTGATAATTTAGCTGGTCTCATGTGTTCCCAGGCATCAAAGAGAAGAAAGTGACAGCACAAACAATAATGCTCCAAACAAAACAAGCAAACAAACAAACAAACCAACAACTTCTATCACACACATGAGTGAGCCCTGGCTTAACTTCAGCTCCCAGTGATCATTCTGTTCCATGTTGCAGTTTACGCTTTGATTGGGGTCTTATATCATTGTGTTAACGAGATCTCTCTTCTCCGTTTTTCTGACCTCATTATGAAGCATTTGAGTCCTGAGGGATGATCGCTTCAAGCAAAACGAAAAGAAGTGCTAACCATTGTTGGGTCTGCGCTTCCACAGGCCCCGCTGGTTTAGAAACTTATTTCTGTTAATGACAAGGAAGCAAGACGAACAGCGATTTTACTTGCGCAAGGGAAGGATCTCAGACCAGCCCTTCTGCCCTCGGTCAGACCACTTCGACTCCGGTCTCCGCTTGCAGCCTTTTATTGAAAGCAGTTACAGTACACACAAGCACCACCCATTGTAAAAAACCCCTATGGTTATAAAAGATAAGGTACCATGTGTTTTATGTGTGTGCACGTGTAAGCATGTGTGTGTATGAGTGTGTGTATGCCTGTGAGAGAGAGAGAGTGTGTGTGTGTGTGTGTGTGTGTGTGTGTGTGTGTGTGTGTGTGTGTGTGTGTGTGCGCGTGCGTGCGTGCACTGAGTGTTTGTGTTTGGGAGTGCGTTTGTGTGATCTCGTGCCCACAAAAGGGTCATAAAAGCAGAAAGCTTACTAAACAAGAAAACAGAACCCTCACATAGTATGTGCCTATAATAAAACACTACTGGGGAGGCTGGGGAGGTCAACAGAAGCAAAAGAATGTCTTTGATCCTATAGTTTGAACCAAGACTTACAAATTTAAGTAACACAATGACAACATTTAACAGTTTGACTCAGGGGCGATTCTAGGATTAGAGCTTTGGGGTAGAGATGGCACGATACCACTTTTTTATGTCCAATACCGATATCATAAATTTGGATATCTGCTGATACCGATATGAATCCGATATAGTGTGTTTTAATCAACAAAACTGTTTTTTAAATATCTTGCTGCATTTTGTATAAGTTCATACTCAAGTTTAAAACAACAACTACACTAAAGCTATTCTGTTATACCTGTATGCAAAAAAAAATATTTCATAGTTCAGCAATACTGATCAATCGAATAAACCTAAACCTACACCATCCTCCCTATTCTGGTATTTTAAAGAGTACTTAGCGTAAATATTAAGCAACCTAACTAATAGGGTTCCAACTCCCAGCAACAACAAAAATAAATAAATAGAAAATAGGGAACCACCCCTCACGCTCCACCTCTTGATGCTTAATCGATGTAATCAACCTTAATTTGATGCAGTGTGAAAAAAAAATGCACAGAAATCAATTATTTTTCAAGAAATATTAAATAGATTCAACATCTTTCTTCAACAAAATTGCAGACTGCACAGATGGTACCTTCCCAAAGGAAAAAGTACTATAGCTTACTAGGGTATATATATTAGACTTAATAGTCACTATATACAGTAATTGACTTCTATTCCTTTTACATCAAATTAAAACTTTGGGTGTCAGATAATTATTTATTAAAAGCTAGACATTTTAAATGAGAACAAGAAAGAAAAGTATGTCTTTGTGCCCCCTTTTCCCTGTTAATGCCCTATCGGCCCCCCTGGCTAAACTTTGCTAGATCCGCCCCTGTACAGTTACCAGCCGCCAGCTACGTAGAAAAAGATCCTGGTGTAGAAAGTAATATTAAATAAATTCTAACAACAGCTTATCAAGCTTAAACGTGCTGCTGTTGTTCAGCCGCTGGTTTCCTCTTTCTGGTGCAAAGTGGGCCAAAAACAAACAAGAGAGACGGACTCGCTACAGAAAAGCCGATCAGCTGATCACTAAACATTTTCATGATTGAAGTAGCAGCAAGAAGAGGCAGTCGCTCCACATATCGCTTGTTAAGCTTAACGCAGGAATGCTTTACAAACATTCAGAGATGGACTTACACACTTGCTTTACTTCTCTCGGGGATAACTTTGTCGGAGATGAAATGCTGGGTTGCTAGCGAAGCTCCAAATGCTATCCAGACCACGACAGGTCCCGCATGCCACAGCTGCTCTATCACATGATGCATACTGCTCCGACGTGCTAACGTTCTGAGGTGAGTTACGGCGTGTTGCAAGTTTTGTGAGGTGCTTTCGTGATATTTAATGGATCGGATTACATTTTTTATTTTTCTCCGATATCCGATCCAGTAATTTAGGTCAGTATCGGACCGATACCGATACGTAATATCGGATCGGTCCATCTCTACTTTGGGGGTGCTGAGCACCCAGAGAGCTGCCCAGCCAGGCAAGATAAACTTTAAACGTCACGATGAGACGTCTTCCCTGTCTCTGTCAGTCCCTGCATCCTTAAATGTCTCCAATTGTCCTGAGTTCTCTATAACTGTCTCCTTGGTGCATTTAAACCCCTGTTCCTCCCTGTCCTCATCGTCTGTTGTCTTCGTCTCTGTTATCAGTCATCATAATTTTACCATCTCTGTGCAAGTCTGCAAATTTCTTTATTAAATCATAAGATTCTTAAATTCATCAAGTCTCTCTGTGCCTGGGTCCTCATCTCAAAACATGACATCATTGTTTTATACATTTTAATACAATTTAATCCCCACATTTGTGAAAGAAAAACAAAACACTTTTTTGAAATGTCTGTAACAAAATCATCAAATCTGATAAAGGTTATTTAAATGCTGCAAAAGAAGAATGGATTGGAATAAAAAAAAATACATATACATAAATACATATCCTAACCTTAATTACTGGGGGAGAATAATGAACAATGTTCCCTCTAATTTCTCATGTGTCTGAGCGAACACACAAACTCCCTCAGCGATCCCTTGGACCACTGTGAGCGACATCAGACGTGTGCACTGTGGTGATGCCAGCATCGAATCCATCCAAGTTACATGGTTTATTAAAATCAAATCAAATTACAGCAGTTACATTTATGTTAGGCTACCTTTAATTAACTACTTTTAGCCCACTTACAATGAAAATGTAAAAATTGGAAGTAAAAATAACTTGAACTAAAATTTCGAAAACACAACTTTCTTTCTTTTTTCTTTTTATAAAGCTCTGACTTGTATTATGAGTATGAGTCTGTGGTCTGGGAGAGAGTCCTGTAACTCTCTGTCTGCAAAATACAGTATATAATGACCAATGTTGGGCAATTAATTATATAGTTACTTCTTCAAAAAAGTTACTGAGTTTAGCAAACAACGTTTGTTGCAGCTATTTTTTTTAAATGCAGCCAATGCATTTTTAAATAGACATTTAAAACTATTTACAGAACAATCAGCTGTTCTGCATCAAATTTGATGCCACACAAATTATTTGTGCCACTCCAAAAAATTATTTCTGTTCACTATGAGATAAAGGAGAACAACAGCCTGATACCTGCAGGCCTGACAACAGGAGATGTATCACTCCTGTAACACCTGTAACATTCAGCAGTCGCCTCATTGTTCTGACACACACAACAAAACTATTGACTACATTACACACTAACTACACAAGATTTGCGCTAAATGTCTCAAATCTCTCACATCTCAAAACACCGCCGTCACTCCTAAAACTTCCCCCCGTTTCTTAACAACTAGATGCCAAGTTGCCATATCATTTTTTGATTGGTCGACATGGTACTTTTTTGGACGAATAGGAAAGGGGCAGCGGAGAAGAGGGGGCGGGGTTGTTTTCTGCTCACAGGCGGAGAGAGCTTTTTTTTTCTTATAAAACGCCGTTTTTACCGTTTCTTCCCGCAGTAAATATAAACAACGATAGTATTCGCATTTCTTTTTATCACAACTCCAGTTTTACGTGGCCTATCAACACAATTTAAAAACTGTTATAAAGTCCACACTTTTCCCGTCAATTGTTCTGTCTGTCCTGCTCACATCTCCAATGGTTGTACACGTTGTCATTAACGTGGCTTCACTCCACATCAGCCACGCCGCTTTGCTAGCTAAAACACCGGTGTTGGCACATAAGGACGCTGTCATAGCCTGTCAGCGACGTTGATTGGCTTCGTATATACGAATCACATTATTGGCTGGGCTATGGGATATGGTGGCATCGTTCTAATCCCATAAGGAGCAGCCAGTCACTTATTGACTAACACTGCAACACAGAATTGTTAAAGTATTAATTTCAATTCAGGTTAGTTTTTTTTTTTTGTGCGCAACGCAGATTTGCCAGCAGTGCGCAATTGTGCACGTGCGCATCTAAGACTATGTTCACACTGCAGGCGATTTTTTTGACCCTATGCGACCCATATACGATCATGGTATGACAGTGTGAATGGCACAAATCCGATATTTTCACATCCGATCTGGGTCACTTTCGTATGTGGTACTGAATCCGATACATATCTGATGTTTTAGAAAGCGACTGCTGTTTGAACGGTCATGTCGCATTAAATCCGTCTTTTACGTCACTAACACAAGACAGACGCCAATTATCAGCACCGGAGAAGTGCCCGAGAAGACATTGCGAACGCTTCCTGGCCATCCGGTGAAACTGCTGGGAAGACAACGTTGGAGAAACGTTAACATTTTATTTGTACTATATAATCTGAAGATTCTGACAAATATCTGCAACTATCCTTTGAAGCACCGCTCCTCTCCATTAGAGATGTCAAATATAAGACCTGGGGGCCAGAAAAGACTCCAATCTGGCCCAGTGGATGTCTTGGGAAATTTTGTACTTTAACTGTATTTTCAAAAGTTTGATAGCTTTCTACCCATTAAACCACAGGTGTCGAACTCCAGGCCTCGAGTGCCTGGTTTTTGATGTGTCCTTGATCCAACACAGCTGATTTCAATGGCTAAATGACCTCCTCAACATGTCTTGAAGTTCTCCAGAGGCCTGGTAATGAACTAATCATTTGATTCAGGTGTGTAGACCCAGGGTGAGATCTAAAACCTGCAGGACACCGGCCCTCGAGGCCTGGAGTTTGACACCCCTGCATTAAACCCTTCCTCAGGGCTATTCACAATGAACCACAGTAATTCATTTACAGATGTCTGTAATTTTACACACATTCTTACATTTTAAGCTCAAGAGTCATGCTGACAGATTTCTTTCATTTACTACAGCAGCATTTGTTTACCATGTAGAAACAAATGATTTACATAAATAGTATAATTTGCTTTTTTTCAATGCCGCTTTATGGCCATCTGGCAACATAAATCTTGTATGTGTAAAAAAACAGACACAAAAGGCAACAGTTAATTTATCAATAAGTAGGCTAAAATTTTCTAGAGAGATTATCAGTGTATCTCAGTCTGCAAATTTAATAGTCTTCAATACTCTTAGTACAACCCCAATTCCGAAAAACCCATAACTTAGTCACAAGTGAATACTTGTGAAAACGTCAAAATTTCTACAGTGAGAAATGTACCTTTTTGAAAAAAAGAAAGTCATTTTAAATTTGATGGGAACAACATGTGTCAAAAAAGTTGGGACAGGGCCATGTCAGCAGCTCCAGCAAACAGAATCATGCTCTGATTACACCCGGTTGTACCAAATGTATTTGCTTTGCTAAAAGGAGCTCTATTAACTCTCTATAGGTCATTTTGGTAATCAATTTCTTTTAATCATATTCATTTTTATAACAAGGCTTGAAATTACAAGTAAGAAGAAAGGAGAAGAAAGCAAAAAAATAGAAAAAAAATAAAAGGTCCAAGATTCATTTCCTGCATCCGAATCAGTACAACGGGTCATCAGCTGCTACATCTGTACATTATTTCAGTGCTGTGATTAGGTGTGCCCACGTGTGCGTGTGTTTTGCCAGCTACTTGATAATCAGCCCCCAGAAAGAGAAAGGTCCAGGAGGCCCAGGCCATCCAAAGCTCCCCAACACCTCCCAATGTCACCTCCCAACCTGTATGCAGCAATCATGCACCTATGAAGTACGCACATCCTGGGTGAAGCAGCAACCAGCAGTTTACTGTCCTCCAGAGTGCTGAAGTTAGTGGAAGGACCTGAGATATATTTTCATGACCTTTAATACTGTCTAGAGAGTAACTTGCAAAGAAAACTGATCAGTGAAATGTTTGTAATCAATGATTCGTTATTAAGTGATTATTGAGAATTCAGTTTTGAGAATTCAGACTGCAAGCTAGGGGTCAACTGCCAAGACTCTCATTTAAGTCCCATACAGCATAGAGTACCATATCACACTCTCTTGTTTTTTTCAAACAGGAAATCCCCATTTCTCTTAAGAACAGCTGCTAAATGTCTGGGAACACTGGAGACCAGTTACTGGACTTTTGGAAGACATATTTAAGTTGGTGAAAGGTTTGGACTGCAGGCAGGCTAATTCAGCAGCCAGACTCTTGTACTACAAAGCCAAGCTGTTGAATAGACATAATAGATAGAATAGGTTTAGCGTCAAGCATTCAGTGTTGGGATGGGAGCATGTGCTGCTTTAAAACCTGCATATATCTTTCAGTACTTTCTACTATACTATATATAGTATATATGTATATATTGTGTGTGTGTGTGTGTACACACACACACACACACACACACACACACACACACACACACACACACACACACACACACACACACACACAATAAATAGATATATAGATATATAGATATCTGAAATGCTATAGACCTGAAGGTGCTAATACTCTACGAATAGCCCTAGTGTAAGTTAGAGGACTGGATCTTCCTCAAAAAGCAGAGAAGATGTTTATTATTATGGATGTCATTTTAGAAAAAGCATTGCATGATTATTAGATAAATTGAAATCATTCAGCCTATAGCACAGAAACGAGCAAATATCATGGGTAATAACATACAATAAAAGTCAATAATAAAGACAGTTTTAGTATAGTATGTAAATGTATTTAAGGTATAAAAACTTAAATGAAATGGGACCACTGAGAGATCATGATTATGACTTGGCTTTCATGGGAACACCTCTGTTTCTGTGTTGCATGACACAAAAACATGGACTACGTCCACACTAATGCGTTTTCGTTTGAAGAGACATACCCTAAAAGACTGCCAGCTGTAATTGCAGCAAAAGGTGGTTCTATAAAGTATTGACTCAGGGGGCTGAATAATTACGCACACCCCACTTTTCAGTTATTTATTTGTAAAGAATGTTTGGAATCATGTATAATTTTCATTCCACTTCTCACGTGTACACCACTTTGCATTGGTCTTTCACGTGGAAATCCAATAAAAGTGATTCATGTTTGTGGCTATAATGTGACAAAATGTGGAAAAGTTCGAGGTGGGCGAATACTTTTGCAAGCCACTGTAAATAGAAGCAAAAAAACACAGATATGTCTGTGAAGGTTCTCAGTCATCCAGGTCATCAAAGGAGCTTGCAAAGAAAGCTTGCAAAAAAACACAGACAGTTATCACCTAATTCTGTCGTTCCAGGGAGCTGTGTGAAACTTTTGGGCCTATTTGTATTTCATAGTTTCAGGTCTCTTGCCTACAGCCAAAATGCTTCTGAGGAGAATGTAAAAAATATGTTTTGGCCCAAATGGTGTTAGGCGCTAATTTTCAGATAGCAAATCTCACTAAACTATTCGTATAGTTTTGATGTAACTGGATTTGTATAAACAGGACTTGTATCAATTATGAGAAAAAATTTCAATTTATTTAACGAGAATTTGACCTTCCTAGAAGTGGGGAACTTAAAATGCTACAAAGTTAGATGTTATTTCTTTAAGCAGATTAAAATGTCCCTCAATTATTTTTTTTTCATTTTCTTCCCTTACTTACTGATACTTACTTGATACTTACTTCCCTTCCCTTATTGAAAGTACTGTAAAAGTATTCAATTCAATTCAATTTTATTTATATAGCGCCAAATCACAACAAAAGTCGCCTCAAGGCGCTTCATAGATACAGAGAAAAACCCAACAATCATATGACCCCCTATGAGCAAGCACTTTGGTAACAGTGGGAAGGATAAACTCCCTTTTAACAGGAAGAAACCTCCAGCAGAACCAGGCTCAGGGATGGGCGGCCATCTGCTGCGACCGGTTGGGGTGAGAGAAGGAAGACAGGATAAAAGACATGCTGTGGAAGAGAGACAGAGGTTAATAACAGATATGATTCAATGCAGAGAGGTCTGTAACACATAGTGAGTGAGAAAGGTGACTGGAAAGGAAAAACTCAATGCATCATGGGAATCCCCGGCAGCCTACGTCTATTGCAGCATAACTAAGGGAGGATTCAGGGTCACCTGGTGCAGCCCTAACTATATGCTTTAGCAAAAAGGAAAGTTTTAAGCCTAGTCTTGAAAGTAGAGATAGTGTCTGTCTCCCGAATCCAAACTGGAAGCTGGTTCCACAAAGAACTTTCACCACTGTAATCAAACAAAGTTATCGTAAACAGATGAGAAGATAAAAGCTTAAAATTTATATCAAAATGAGTCTAAATACCAAAAATTAAATATCTTGGAAATGGTAACAGCAGGGGCAGCACGGTGGCACGGTGGTTAGCACTGTTGCCGCACAGCAAGAAGGTCCTGAGTTCAATTCCACCATCAGGCCGGGGTCTTTCTGTGTGGAGTTTGCATGTTCTTCCCGTGTTTGCGTGGTTTCCCTCCGGGTACTCTGGCTTCCTCCCACCGTCCAAAGACATGCAGCTTGTGGGGATAGGTTGATTGGATAATCCAAATTGCCACTCGGTGTGAATGTGTGAGTGAATGTGAATGCGAATGGTTGTCTGTCTCTGTGTGTTGGCCCTGCGACAGACTGGCGACCTGTCCAGGGTGTACCCCGCCTCTCGCCCTATGACAGCTGGGATAGGCTCCAGCGCCCCCCGTGACCCTGAAAAGGATAAGCGAATGGATGGATGGATGGTAACAACGATAGTTTGTCATATGGAATAACACATTTTGTCTCTAAACCAGACAATTTCTGAAATATTGTTAACCAGTCATCGGCCTGCTGAGGAGTCTTTCACTAAAAAGAAGCATATAAATTTTCACACCAACTCTGGACTAAATCACAGAGAAATGTTAGCAGTTAGCATTTTACAGTTAAGTTTTACAATCATAATATCAACTTAATAATTCAACTAGGTACTATTAGTGTGAAACACTATTATTTTTGTGCTAAGAATTATTTGCACCAAAAACTAATGACTGCTAAATGCTTACTAATATCTTAGCTAGATTAAATTTTTTTATTCAGTTTATTTGTTTTTATTATCTAGTCTTTTCTTGTTTGCAACTTTTTGTTGTTGTCTTATTGTAGATGGACCCTAAAGCTAACAACCAAAGTCAGTGTTTATAGTTTTGAGGCACCAAGACCATTAAGAGGGTTTCTAAAGAGTTGTGGGGAACCATGGAGTCCTTTTTAAACATATGCCTTCTTTCATCTGTGCAATACCTCTAAAATGAAATACGAATCTCAAAATGATGCGAAAAAAGTAGCTTATCCATTTGTGACCTCCTGAACTATTCTAACTTTTTATTAGCATGCTGTTATTCCGCTGTAAGCCCCTAGTCTTACAATTCCCCATACCAGTTTTATGTCAGCATTTTCAGTAGGTGTTGTTTCTCAGTTAATGAGTAAATTGCCATTTTATCCAATATACCTTCATGCATCGTGATTCTACTGCCCGCTGTCATCATCAGTCCTCTTCATTGCTTTGTCTGTCTCACTTTCAGGTTTGCCATCACACAAAAATGAAGAGGCAAAACATCTATTGTGATAATTACTATTAACTAAACCTAAGTAATAAAGATAACGCCACAAGAAGAAGTCCCTGTATAGTTATTATTTTTATCTAAAACTGGGAAAAATTAGAGTTTATTCAATATTGTTTACATTTTTAAAAACTAATTTTGAGCAAAAAACTCACACATAAAGCTAAAGTGTTTCTTGATTAAAATGTTGCCATTTACATCATTAAGTCTGACAGCAAACAGGTCACATGTTTTGGGGTTCTGTTGTGTGTTGTGACAAAACCCATTTAAAAACAGTCAGGTGCTCTCTGTTCACAGATGTATCCACTTTTACATCAGTCTCTCCTCCTGCAGCAGTACTATTTTTGCTGGTGGAAGCCGACATGCTGCTGAGCTGCACAGTCAGTGAGTGTGTTTACATGTATTGTTAAGAGGCCTGTCATGTTTTTTCTTATTCATTGTTGAAGATATGATGTAACCTTTATGAAACACAGACACATTTGCCCTGGATGTCCATGCATCATGAGTTTTCTACGAACAAAGCAGTAGTTTTAAAATCGGTAACACTTTAGAATAATCTCACACTAATAAGCATCAGTCAGGTACTAGTAAGGAGCATTACTCCTCCTTAGTATGTAATTCATAAATATAGATATAAATATCTCTTCTTTTTTAATAAACTGTTATATAACTGTACCATTGTATTATTTATAAAGTCTAAATGAGTATTTAGATGCACATTTACATATACTGTATAATGATTAAGATATGAGCAAATTTTGAGTGTCTTAATAGAGATTTTATTAATATTCATTTTAATAGTGAAATTCATGATTAATAAGGCAGTTACTAGCAGGGCTGGACTGGGACAAAAAAATCGGCCCGGGCATTTTGACTAGAAACCGGCCCACCAGGTATTATAGGAAAAACCATAAAGCCTTTGAATGAAAACAAACGTCGTTGTGACAGTGATGTACACTGTCTTGCTGGTACATATGTATCAATCTAATAAACTTAAACCTACACCATCCTCCCTATTCTGGTATTCTAAACAGTACTTAGCCGAAACCCAAAGACTGCTTGGTTGAGTTAACTTCCTGAACTATCTACAACATATGGTGGAAACCTGAAATTAAGACAGAGAAGACTAGACGTGAGACATGACCATTACTGAATATTAAAAATAATAAATGACAGACAACGGGACAAATCGCGTTTATTTTCAGCTCAATACGAAATGCGTAATATTAACTCTGAATACCAGAGGATTCCGTTTTTTACGGGACGGTAGGCAACTCTACTAACTAACCATATGAATAACATAAAGTTCACCAGTAACATCATAGCACCCACCCAACTGTATAGAAACTCCGTCATGCTAGCTAGTACGCAGCACGAGTTATTGTAACTGACTGTAAAAAGTTAGCACAACGAAGTCAAAGGAGCTTGCAAAGAAAAGTGTCTGGACTTCTTTAAGTTACTTGAAGACGTTTCACCTCTCATCCGAGAAGCTTCTTCAGTTCTAAGGTCAAATGGTGGAGAGTCCCAGATATAAACCTAGTGGGAGTATCCCCCCACAGAGGGACAAAAGGACCCCCTGATGATCCTCTAATCGCCTGAGCCAAGGTGGCTCAGGGGGTTTAGAGGATCATCAGGGGGTCCTTTTGTCCCTCTGTGGGGGGATACTCCCACTAGGTTTATATCTGGGACTCTCCACCATTTGACCTTAGAACTGAAGAAGCTTCTCGGATGAGAGGTGAAACGTCTTCAAGTAACTTAAAGAAGTCCAGACGCTTTTCTTTGCAAGCTCCTTTGACTACGATGACCTGGATGACTGAGAACCTTCACAGACACAACGAAAATAAACTCCACCTAAACTTGGTTTATATCTGACCCAGATAGACTGCAGGTCATAACTTCTTAGCTGAAGCTCATTTCACCTGACAGTTGGACCGGCAGCCGCCTTGGGTCTCTCCACCTCCCCTTTCCCCCATCCACCTGCTGCCCTCCACCACTTGCCAATTTTACTGAATCTTTGAAAGCTCCACCATAGCTACTACCAAACAATTGAGTTACTTTTACACATCTGCCAGCATCTGTCCAATCCGCCACCTTTCACTGTTTACACGGTTACGGAAAAAAAGACAACAACAAAACGTCAGCCCATTTAAAACAAAAAATTACCATCGGCCCACCGGGCAAATGCCCAGTATGCCCGATGGCCAGTCCAGCTATGGTTACTAGTTGTTAGTTAAGCAAGCCATCTAAAGTGGGGACTTTGCCTTATAAAGCCTTTATAAGCATTTAATAAAAATGAAAGTGCCTCAAGACTCAGCTACAGTCATAACAGAAAAATGACACAGACCACCCATAAAGAGGGAAATATTTATTTCCAAATGCAAACATATTGCATTTGAGTTTGCAGATAACATAATGATATAGTTTGTGTAGTGTGAAGTCAGGAAGAATGCCAGGGTTGCACTTCAAAGCAAAAGGATACACACTCGGAGGGCGTAAGTTATATTTACTGCTGCTATGGTTGTTTTAAATGTTCAGATAATGTAGTTTATTTCTGCCTTTCTTTGTTCTTGATGCTAGGTTGCTTCATTCATGTGTTACACCTTTTACAGCTACAGGGTCTTCCTGATGCAAACATCCTGATATCTACCAAACCACAGGACAGCTAAACCTCAGGAATGAACTAAGGAATACCCAGAGACATTTTCCTGCATTATCAGTTTAAGAGTTATCAAGTCTATCACACCAGTATTAATCCAACACCATTAGTAACGTTGGTGTCCATGTTTGGAATGATCCGCAAACCCATTTTTCACATCACACATGTGCTTCTGACAAATATGCAGCAACTGAATTAAGTTTTCTTGTCAATACAAACCAAAATGCTTCCGTATAAGTAGCTTCTTGAATCTATGCCACACAGAATTAAAGCAAATCTGACAGCAGAATTGAACCCAGTACTAACAAGGTGTATCTAATGAAGTGGCCAGTGAGATTCATTGCTTTCTTTTACATAGGGATGCATTACGATTTTTAAAAATGTCTCACATTGCCCCATAAATACAGGTTTGCTTTGAAGTTGCCTTATAGCAGTCTTCCTCTAGAGCTGTAATCAGAACAAACTACTTAGCTTGACTAAATTTTGTAGATGCTAATATACTTTTATACTTGTTCAGACCTATATGTGCATAAGCTTTATGCGAAAATGACATGCAAACATGTAAACAAACTGAATGCTAGTATTGAGTTAAAATTCTGCAGTCAGTACTCTATTACCATTATTCAACAATTTTGCATTTAAATATCCAAGCTTTAGTCATAAGAAAATGATCAATAAAAGCAAACTGTGCAAACAATTTGTTTTGTTTTTTACTCATGGATTGTCCTATAATTAGCTAAATTTTAAATAGGCCCTTTGCTTCCTATTTCAAACATTCTAATTTTGGAATGGATGATGGACTTGGTGGACAGAAATAGATGGCAGGCAGACTTTTTTTTGTCACTGCATTATCCTCTTCTTTCTTCATAAAACACCAAGCGATAAAGTATACAGTCAGCTGTACGCCCAAGACAGGGACATAGCAGGGGAGCTGCGGCATGAGGAACGATAGAGACTGTGTGATAAAATAAGTCATGAGAGAAAATATCTCAGAGGGATCCATCATTCTTGTCTTTGCTTTTTCTTGAATTGGGATGTTTTAATGCCGTCACTGAGAGTTTGTTTTAAAAAAAAAGCTTGGAAGAATAATGAAAGGCTCAGAACAAATTTGGCTCTGTGATATTCATTACTGATGTCATTATGCACAAAAAACTGAAGTATTTTAATTTTGAATACGTTAATAAGTCGTTTAGATTGGGTTTGCTCGGGATCTATAGCACACATAAATCAAATATTTTGATAGCAGTTGGGAACAACTGCAGTTAACCCTAAAAGGCTAACCTCAAGTGTTTACTCTCCATCTACAGTAGTGGCTGTGGGAACTATTGCACTGTTATTTCATATGAATGCATATGATACTATTATTATCTTCATATTACAGTTGACAATGGCATGATTTAAAATTATAATATTTTTTGCAGAATTGTACAAATACGTTATTAATCAAATTATCAACACATATTAGTTATTAGTTTGATTCCCAGTTTTCACATACATAGGAGAAATAATAAGAAAATATATATGAAAGGACTTGTATGGAATGATATTTATGTCATAACATATGCACGAGCAAAAATATCTGACCAAATAATTTCATTTCACAGGCGCAATTAAATTCCTTGCACATAACTTCAGCAAACCGCTCCTGTAGAACTCGGCAGCCACGTGCACAAAGAAGCCAGCGCACACGTGAGGATGTGATTGGTCACTTTGACGGACAGTTAAACTGCATTACATTGTGGCAGCGACAGAAATGCTGTTTTTAAACTGTATTTGTTTATATTTTGAAAAATAAAGTTTGCCGTTTGAATTATCAACAGTTATGGTTTGCTGTACGGCAGTGGAAATACTGACTACTGTCACAGGATTACTTCACTGCTCAAGAAATCCTTTAAACAAGATGATTCTAAGGCAGTGGTTCCCAAAATGTTTTTGCTGGGCCCCCCTTTGTTTTACATGAAAAATGTTGCCCCCCCCCCCCCGCGCGCACACAAACACATCCTCCAGCCACACACACCCATATTTTGCTCCATTGTGGTTTATTTCACACCTCAAACATTCAGTAAACAATTAAGCAAATACAAGTAATCTGCAATAAATTACAGATAGTAAGAAAATAAACTACTAACTCTTTTACGCTACGTCCACACCTACACGGGTATTTTTGAAAACGCAGCTGTTTTGTCCACACGTAAACGGCGTTTCGAATCAGCGAAAACAGAAAATTCCATTTTTGCATTTACGTGTGGATGAGGAATACAGAGTTCGTCACGCAACGTCAAAGGTATGTGCCTTTTTTCACGTCACGCTGTGCGCCACGTTATTGTTTACATGAGATGAATTGCAGAATGGCAGATAGTCAGATTAACAGTATTTTGTCTCTGAGTCATTCCAAGAGAATGGTTAAAATTGGACTTGGATGTTTTCACATTTTTTACCAAAATGTATTATTTATATGTATATCCCACATCATTAAGGATATATTTAACTATCAGAAAAATGCATTTTCCCATCTCAGGCATTAGTTTTCTTTTATTATTGATCATATTTTCAAGATGTAGTGACTGTAAAAATGTAAAAATGTCCATAACCCCGTTATGGACATTTTGGAGGCTCTCTGAATATTATCTTAAAATGTATTTCTAAAGAAATCAATATGTTTACATTAATTAGATGTCACCCATACCAATTCAATAATTTTAAATAGAAAAATGACATAAAATCACACATTTTTACTCTCTTAAATCCTGAAATGTAACTAATGAGTGAACGCAATCTTGTCATTTTTCATCAAAAATTTAGTTTAACTAAGAATTGTAATCAAAATCAATGATCAGATGATAGCACTCAATATTTTAGACAGAAATCCCCAAACATTAAATTATTTTTTCAACATTTTAACAAAATAATATATGAAAATGTAGGTGTGACGGGGTTGAGACTAGCACAACAGGGTTGAAGAGACAAATACAGCTTTACATATAAACAGTTGTTTACTCTTAAATTCAATGTATAGGGCTTACCATTAGCATTATATCTCACTTTGTAACCATAGGAAGGACACCAGATACAAATTGCAGTAGAATTAAGTTTTATTAATCTAAAGTAAAAACAACCACAACAGCACATTAACAACTAACAAACATTGTAAAGTGAATTGCTCAAATGTAACATAATGCGTGTGTGTGTGTGTGTATCAGGGCTCTAGAGTGCGACCAATTTGGTCGCAAATGCGACCAAACTTTTTAGTGGTGCGACTAAAAAAAATATTTGGTTGCACCTGTGCGACCAAATGTTCGGGTAGCAAAAAAAAATAAAAATAAAAATCTGCAACCTTCCCTGTGGTCAACAACAGACACACATTATGCCCCTATTGTGGACTAAACCAATCAGAGATAGTAAGGGGCGGGACCTCTCTGATTGGCCGTGGTCCAGTTGAAAGTGCAGGTGGAAGTGGGAGGTGAGTAGCTTGAATAAAGCGATATCAATTCATTAAATCCTGAATCGACTTTTAAATATAACTGTGTTTTGCCAGAAATGCCAGATTCTCAGATTAAAGCTCACAAAACCATTTCAACAACAACCAAACAGCAGATGAGAGCAGGTACACGGATTCCACACAAAGACGTAAACGCAGAACGGACCCGACGCATCAGAATCAACTTTGTCTTTCTCGGCTTTCTCACCCGACGGCCCGTAGAAGGACACGCTGTCGGAGCTTAGCGATTCTGATGCGTCCGGTCCGCGCTGTGATTACGTCTTTTTGCGCTGATTCTGAGCTGCAGGTTTTGTCTCTCCAACCAAAATTCACCAAGCCAGCACCAAAAGAAGCAGCAAACTGCGCTTCACATTTGATCAATGTCGTCATGAATTTTGCTGTTTTGCTTCCACGACTATTAAAATCACACTTCATGCACAGCTAGCTCTCTCTATCTCTCTCTGTACTTCAAGAACAGTTTCCCGTCTCCAATCTCTGTTTTCTGTATTATTCATTTGCTTATTACCCACCAGTCTACCGTTGTTTACAGCGCTGTTGGCTGCTGTCTTTTTCTTTTCTTTTTTCACTTAAATGACCTCGGACAAGAAATTTAAACTTTATATGCAGAACATTGTAGAATATTTTTAAGGTTATCTGCTATAAAAAGCCAGACCAGGAAAATCTCCTTCATGTTTTTCTGTGTTTTATTCTCAGTTACTTTCACACAAAGGCATCTGCTGTGATGCTCACAATTCTGATGAAGTCTCACATGTATCAGTGCTGATATGAAGCCCCAAAGTGGACCACCTGAACTTGAAAACTGTATTTACAGCTGTAGTTTTCTGAGAATTCAACATGTATCAAAGTCTCCTCCCCTGACATGTTGTTCTTCAGCTCACGGCAGAAGGCATACTGCTGCTTGATATTAAAGTGATGCATTTTAAATTTCTTTACAAAGCTGAGGAAGAGCTCAATGAAGTCCTCTTGTGTGCCCTCCAAAGATTTCTTGACTGTCACCTTGACAGTTGCCTCCATCTCTCACGCTCACTCTGCAGGTATCTCTCCCTTCTTTCAGGATCAGCTTTAAGGCGTTCCCGATACTTCCTTTGCCTTTCTGCTGCTGTTGTTGGTGCCATCTTTAACATGGAACATAAATCACATTCAGCATGCATGCAGTATAAGAAGGGTGATTGAATATAATAATAATTAATTTAAATAATTGGATAACTTAACAACCAAAGTATTAAAATCTCAACCCCATCACGATCTCACAACACCGTTACAATCAAAAACATAACAGGGTTGAGTGTGACTGGGTTGAGATTTTTGCACAAACTGGCCGCTGCTCAATATAGTGAATACCAGACAGAGAACACATGGCATGCATGAAATTCAAAATCACTATATATTCATGAACTAAGAAAGAACTTTTTCATAAGTTATAGTTTTATATCTTTTTTTCATGTTACGGTGTTGAGTCATTGAGGTTGACGACCACAATATCACAAGATAAATGACTAAAATAAAGGAAAAGATGGGAGCAACTTGCCTGTCTCTGTGGTCCTGTTGTCCAAAAGACTTCAGTGATGTCACTTCCTGATGTATATGAAATTCTGGATCACACCATTGTATTTATGGGGGTGGGATCATTCATGTAACGGGGTTGAAAGGTTAGTCAGGTACAGGAATAATTGTGATTTTAATGAATAATTAACAATTAAATTTGAAAAAAAGAAATATTAACAGCAAAATAGCACAAATAGATGTTTAGGTTGATACCAAAATTTATTGACTTTTTAAATAATTTTATTTGGTATTTTCAAAGTAAACTTTCATCAAGGCCATGAGGGACATGACAAAATAGATGGTGTCAAATGAAAAAACTGTATTAAAGGGTACATTTCAATATATATGTAAAGCTGTTTAAATAGAAAGTTTGGTGACCCAATAGATGAAATACACCATAAGAGGTGAGAGGGACTCAAATTGTGCCATTTTCATGGAATGACTCCTCTATCTTCAGGTTTTACACGCTTACATATAAACACGCAGTTACTGTCCCTCTATTTAGAAAGGCAGAGGCTTCACGGTGTAATTATTTTACATGCAGTTGTTTTTTCCCTGCGTAATAATGTTCAACATTGCTATCAATACATTTTTCAAAAAATGCCTCTCTGTGCAAAATGGGTTTAAAAACATAAACAACTGTGGGATACTGTTTGTCCGTGATTTAGACAGGGGGAACAAATCATGGCAGGATCAGCCTGATGTTATTTGTATCCCACTGTAACTTTACTGTATAAAGAGCTAACATCTCCAAAATGTCAGGAGTAGTTAGTCATTACAACAAGTGTTTGTGAACTGAAAATCAAGAATGTGGAACACTGTTTGTCCGTGATTTGGAGAGCCCAGCGCTGCTCCCGAGGAAGGGAAAACCAATTCTGCAGGGGAGACCTACCTTGGCACTTGCGCAGGTGAAACCAAAGGGAAGACATGCTTCATTATATTTTCTAGTCTTTGGCTTAAAATGAAGTTGTTTTGTAAACATATTCAGCAATGCTTCATCTCCTGCTTTGCGTTTGTGTTTGTGTTTGTTTGTTTTTTCACACCGCGCCCCCCCCTGCAATGGTTCTGCGCCCCCCCTAGGGGGCCGGCCCCACACTTTGGGAAGGTCTGTTCTAAGGCAAGTTGTGAACCCTCTGCACTGCTGTCCCTTTAACCTGTTATACGGTATTACGTAACTTCTAGGATTTAGAAAACAAACAAACAAAAAACTCATAACAACTGTGCATTAATGTTCGCAGAGAGCTACCTGCGAGAGCTGACACTCGAGTGTGACTTCTACGCGCACGGGTTGTTAAATTTACGTGCAAGGAATTTAATTAAGCCTGTGAAATAAACTAAGTTGCTCAGATTATGTTTTTGCTTGTGCATACTTATGACATAAATGTCATTCCATAGATTTTGATGCCTGTGTGCTATCTACAGTACACTGGTATGACCTTAGGAAGTGGCAATGCAGCAGATTGTGATTTTGTTTTGATGAGCTGCCAAAGGATGGCAATGCCTATCTCATCCCTGCAGCCTGTTAAATTAGAACATATTTCTTTCTTCTCTTTTTTTTTACTACTAATATCCACAAAGGGAATCTCAGCTCTCGCTGCTTCTCTTTGATCTCTGAATAGTGTGGGAGGAAGCTTGGCGATACAGCTTATTCCTTTACATGGAGTGGTGGATTTAATATATTCTGTTACTCCTTTTTAAATTCACCCAAGTTGGTCCCTGATTTATTTTTTTATTTTTTTAATGAACTACACCATCTGGGAAGCAGTGTTGTATGGGAGCCTCTGGGAAAGCTGCTCTGTGCATCAAGAAACATCCAGCTTACCACAGGTTGGTCTATGGGAGAGTTCAAGGACCAAATCAAGGTGGAAGACACAGCCAGAGGAAAAACCAATAACCATGAAATTGCCTTACACTCAGGTGTGTCCCAGTGGAGGATCACTTAACTCGTGGCTTCATACAACTATCAATTTGTATTTGCGGCATTCCGCACACTGCTTGGGAGTGATCTGGTTGTCACAATAAAACACAAGCACAGGCTCAAATTACTGCATGGTACAATAAGCAAGTTTAATTCAAAAGCTCTGCAAAATGACATATTGACCAGCCATTAATTCATCTTTAGAATTATTAATAAAGTGTGTCTTCTCTATAAATATATTTTGTTCTCTCAGCAAAGAACTGCTCATTATGATTCTAATTTTCCCTTCCCCATCACCTTCATTCACACAATTTATTCATATTCGGCTACAATCCAGATTTCCCCTGAAGCAGGTTTCTATTACCTTGTTAACAAGATTAGTCTCTTGTTCTCCTGTTGAATTTATTTCTGACTTAGGAACCGTCAGACCCAGCTGAATACATGGAAGTATTACATTTTTAAAGTAAGGTGTTGGGGATGAAGGTGTTGTTACTTTTTGAAAGCTTATCTAACAAAGGTGTCACGTAGGGGAGTGTGATCTCACACATTGCATGTAGTTATTTAAGTTTGCAGAGTGTTGCCCGAGCTTTTAAGAAAACATTTTATATAAAAGATGGAAAAATCCACTTTAACTTCACCCATTGATTTCTGGACTCTGCAACATTAGCATTTTGACTGCCACCATAACAGAATTTAAATACAGAATTGACCCTATGCAGAGGAGAAGATGGCGCAAATGCTAGCAAGCTTTTTTAGAAGAGCTGGCAACCCACAGTGGTTGTTTTTGTCCAAAAAACAAACAAAAATGGTCGTTGACGAAAACTATGGGGAAATACGAATTCATATGTGAGTAACAATACGAAATTCAAGCCTTATTTATTAGATGACTCACTTAAAATAAAATACAGTAAAAGCGTAGCTTTTGAAATACCCAAATGAAAACCTTATATGAGAAGAAATGGACAAATTGAATACAATACAAGACAAGACGATTAAAAAGGTAAAATCTTCTAATATCTGAAAATATGCTTGTTAACATGTGGCTAAAATGCAGCAAAGCTCTTAATAATTCATTAGTGACCTGCTGGATGCTAAGTCTAAGGAACAACTGAATGAAGCGGCTACAAATTTGAACTAAATAAAGTGATTTTCATTAGCAAGGTGATACATTAGTCCCACTTCTACTCTCTGTTTTTATTAATGATTAATTGATTATTGAATAGCACTTTGACTCCATTAGAATCAAGCTTTCTCTGCTTGAGGTATTTTGTTGTGTTTGCTTTGGCTGCACATCATACTGTGGATGCAATTCATGCAGAAGTAATCAAGGTAACAAGGGCAATTATTTATTGAAAATCCATCAGCTGCAAGTTATTAACGTTGAAATACAATGTATGCTTTCCCCTGAGTCTGAAAAATTACACTGGCTCTAGGGAAATATTAGAGAAGAAATGCTACAATTAAAGTCTTTCTCTTTAAGCACATGTGTGTAAAAGTTGGGATGTGGAATTGGTGGTGGAGTGTGCATGTGAGCCTCAGACAAGCACAGATTGAGAGCGATTTCCCTTGTTTGACTTCTTAACCAGGAGATAAATGTGCTCATGTATGTTAATGCACATGTGAACACGTTTAAATTACTTGGTAAATAAGATATGGACAGGTAAGGAGAAAAAAAATGGCACGAGTAAAGTGTTTATATGTAATCACACACAAAACACCCCCCAGTTAAACTAACACCAAGCCGGCGACCCACATCCATCCCTCCACAACACATTCAGATTTGTCACTGTCAAACATGTAATTTCAGCAGCAGTCAAAATAAATTGCACAGCCTCCCACAGTACTGTATTAATAATTTACAAATCACAGTGGAGCAGAAAATAGGTGCACATAGCCCCACCAGTGTGTGATCAGGCTGGGATGTGTGCCATTTCTCAGCAAGCCTCTCACACACTGCTCCCCACCTATGAAAAATGTGACATGTCAGTGGTGTAATTGTGTATGTACGGCATATTTGAGTGTGCACATGTCAGTAAATATGTGTTAAATTAATATGTGCATTTCATTGCATGTGAATTATATGTGAGTGTGTTTGTGTGTATTTTTAGAGATTTGGCCTTCATGTGTTATTCATATGATATTAGTTAAGAAATAATATATGTGGACATGTTACACATAGCCACTAAGAATCAATGGTGAAACTATTTTAAACTGCAGGTAACCATAGCAACCACTCCCTGTCACTTGTCACTAAACAGGCAGCCAACTGACAACAAATATGCAGGTTTAAAAATAGAACTGGCCAATACAGGCGCCAAATTCCAGAGCTGAAATATAAAGTGTTTGTACTACAAACTGCATTTTCTCGAATGGCCATTTAAGGCTGGGTCTAAAAATGAGCTTGTCTCCATAGAATTCTCCTCTAAAATATCAAACCTTCAAAAAGAAAATATTAAAAACAAGTAAGTGAACCAGGCTTGCCACTGTGTTTGTACTGCTCTGGGCTCTGTACAGCTCTTTTAAGGTCTTGATGTTGACTTTTTTCTTTTTCACTCATTCAGAATCATTGTCCTGTTGCATGAGCCAGACTTGTCTAAGCTGTAGCTGTTGAACAGATGGTCTCACCTTTGATTTATTGGTCTACAGAGGATTTTGTGATTGACTCCATGACTCCAAGGTGTTCAGGTCCTGTGGCTGTAAAAAAAAAAAAAAAAGCCCACGTCATCACTCCTCCACCACCGTGCTTGGCAGTTGTTATGAGGTATTTGTTCTCATATGCTGTATTTGTTTGTTTATTAACAAACGTGGGACTGTCTATTATAGCCAGACATCTTACTTTGGTCTCATTTGTCCAAAGGAACTTTTAGAAAGAAGCGGCTTCCTTAAGGCAATTCTTTTCAGACTTTTCTGATTGTACTCTGATGAACTTTAACATTTAATCTGCTAACTGAGGCTTGTAGACTCTGAGATGTAGTACTAGCCTTTTTTGCAGTTTCTCTGAGCACTGGGATGATTTTACTGCTGAGCCATAAAAACCAGGTAGATGTAATAATTAACACACACTTCCTAAGGGCATGATAGCGAACCTGGATAAAAAGAATGAAAAGGCAAAGGTACCACCTATAGATGCTTTTCGTTACTGATTAAAGCCAAAATATTAATTTAAGGATCACAAAGTATCACCATCTATCCATGCAGATTCAATGGTCAACAAACATCCATAATACAGGCTTATTAAAAAAAACATTAAGACAGATTGAAGGATTTGTCTTCACATTACTCTCAGCTGTCCTTCAAACCCACCCATAACAGTCTTTGTGCTCACTGAAGGGCTTGGTTGCATTTCTAAACTCCTGGTTGTTTGGCAGCGGGTCGGTTTGAGGCTCACTAAACCTTTCCAGAGAAACCTGAAAAGTCCATATTTGTTTGAACATCTGCAACAAATACATTGTTAAGCAGTGCAACCTTCTTAATGTAAGTCTGACTGGAAAACAGCATTCGTGTTTTATTTACTAAAAGAAGAAAACATTCCAAACCTTTACTGTTTATATTTATATGTGTGTATATATATATATATATATATATATATATATATATATATATATATATATATATATATATATATATATATACCTACTGGTTCACGCCTACTGGCTAAAGAAGCTGACTGCACTCCACGAGCGTCTGGCAGCACAAATGAACCAGCTGCTAGTTAACGAGAGACACCCGGAATGGCTAACCGAAGGTCGGACGGTCCTGATCCCCAAGGACCCCAAGAAGGGACCGGTCCCCTCCAACTACCGACCAATAACCTGCCTCAGTACTACATGGAAGCTCCTGTCAGGCATCATATCGGCTAAGATGAACAGGCACATGGGTCAATACATGAGCGGGACACAGAAAGGGATTGGCAAGAATACCAGAGGCGCAAAACACCAGCTACTGGTAGACAGAACAGTCAGCCGAGACTGCAAGACCAGACTGACCAACCTGTGCACTGCCTGGATTGATTACAAGAAGGCCTATGACTCAATGCCCCACAGCTGGATACTGGAATGCCTAGAATTGTACAAGATCAATTGGACCCTAAGAGCCTTCATCAGGAACTCAATGGGGATGTGGCGTACAACACTAGAGGCCAACTCCAAGCCCATAGCACCATCAAGTGCGGGATCTACCAAGGAGATGCTCTGTCCCCACTGCTGTTCTGCATAGGCCTGAACCCCCTCAGTGAGATCATTAACAAGACTGGCTACGGATACCAACTACGGAACGGAGCAGTTGTCAGCCACCTCCTGTACATGGATGACATCAAGCTGTATGCCAAGAGTGAACGAGACATCGATTCACTGATCCACACTACCAGGCTATACAGCAATGACATTGGAATGTCGTTCGGACTGGAGAAGTGTAGTCGGATGGTAACAAAGAGAGGGAAGGTAGTCAGAACTGAGGGGATTGAACTACCAGAAGGAAACATTGCAGACATAGAGGACAGTTACAAGTACTTGGGGATCCCGCAGGTGAATGGGAACCATGAAGAGGCTGCTAGAAAGGCTGCAACCACCAAGTACCTGCAGAGGGTCAGGCAAGTCCTGAGGAGTCAGCTGAATGGTAAGAACAAGATCCGGGCCATCAACACGTACGCCCTGCCCGTGATCAGGTACCCTGCTGGGGTAATAGGCTGGCCAAAGGAGGAGATAGAAGCCACTGACATAAAGACAAGAAAGCTCCTTACCATGCATGGAGGGTTTCACCCCAAGTCCAGCACCCTGAGGCTGTACGCTAAGCGGAAGGAAGGGGGCCGGGGACTGGTGAGTGTCAGCACCACAGTCCAGGATGAGACAACGAACATCCAAGAATACATTGGGAAGATGGCCCCAACTGACCGAGTGCTCAGTGAATACCTCAGGCAGCAGAAACCCAAGAAAGAGGAGGGAGACGAGGAACCATCATGGAAGGACAGGCCCCTGCACGGTATGTACCACCGGCAGATAGAGGAGGTGGCTGATATCCAGAAATCCTACCAGTGGCTGGACAAAGCTGGACTGAAAGACAGCACAGAGGCACTAATCATGGCAGCACAAGAACAAGCTCTGAGCACAAGATCCATAGAGGCTGGGGTCTATCACACCAGGCAAGACCCCAGGTGCAGGCTGTGTAAAGATGCCCCAGAGACAATCCAGCACATAACAGCAGGGTGCAAGATGCTAGCAGGCAAGGCATACATGGAACGCCATAACCAAGTGGCCGGCATAGTGTACAGGAACATCTGTGCCGAGTATAACCTGGAAGTCCCGAGGTCAAAATGGGAGATGCCCCCAAGGGTGGTGGAGAATGACCGAGCTAAGATCCTGTGGGACTTCCAGATACAGACGGACAAAATGGTGGTGGCTAACCAACCGGACATAGTGGTGGTAGACAAACAGAAGAAGACGGCCGTAGTGATCGATGTAGCGGTTCCGAATGACAGCAATATCAGGAAGAAGGAACACGAGAAGCTGGAGAAATACCAAGGGCTCAGAGAAGAGCTCGAGAGGATGTGGAGGGTGAAGGTAACGGTGGTCCCCGTGGTAATTGGAGCACTAGGTGCGGTGACTCCCAAGCTAGGCGAGTGGCTCCAGCAGATCCCGGGAACAACATCGGAGATCTCTGTCCAGAAGAGCGCAGTCCTGGGAACAGCTAAGATACTGCGCAGGACCCTCAAGCTCCCAGGCCTCTGGTAGAGGACCCGAGCTTGAAGGATAAACCGCCCGCAGGGGCGTGCTGGGTGTTTTTTTTTTATATATGACAGATATATATATATATATATATATATATATATATATATATATATATATATATATATATATGTGTGTGTGTGTATATATATATATATGTGTGTGTGTGTATATATATGTATATGTGTGTATATATGTGTGTATATGTATATGTGTGTGTGTTACAGTCCATATGGCTTTCAAAAATGCAACCATTGATTTAAGTAAACGATTCTGTTAATGCACTAGATTATTAAGAAACACTGTCTTTTACTCTAAATTCCCAGGCCTGCTCTGTGATTAATGATGGACTGTTGTCGGCTGTCTTCCTCCCAGGGGAAACATCTTGGAAAAACCTCTCACTGAACTCCATTAGTTCCAAAAGCTCTCTGCTTAGTGTCAGCTTGGTTATATAGAGGGTGATGTGGATGGTTTTTTTTTTTATGTTTATATGTAATCGATGAGTGTAGTTTATGTGACATCTCTGTTTTTTTTTTCTTTTCTTTTTTTTTTTATCAGACACAAGCACAGCCTCTCCGGGAAATTAAACATGGGTACTGTTTGCCTGACTGCTGTTAGTGGTTACAGGTATTTAATGTTACTCACATATGAATTTTGTAACATGCCAGTTTAAAATATATCAAGAGTAAAGACTAAACTTGTCCTTACACAACGAATAACTTCACCACATGCAATGAGAAAAATTGTGGTTTTTAGATGTTAGTTGAAATAATAATAATAATAATAATAATGATAATGGATTTTTAATTCTGTCAGGTTCAAGTTATCAGCACCGAAAACCCCTACACTAGCCCCTAATCCTTTGGAGAAAAGCAGGAAGTGCTTTCTTGGAAATAATGAAACATGTTTTCAGTATTTTTATAATGTCAAATATAACTTGTCCCTTGATTGCAAAAAAATTTGACAACATCCATCCATCCATCCTTGTCCACTTACAGATACAGCCACTCAAAACTGAGGTCAGCCGGCTGGGAGACCACCCTCCTTTCTTTGGGGCGTAGCTACTTTCCACTATAAACACAACACTTTTACTCAATTGAGTGTCACCAAGAGATGGCGGTTTCTTCAAATAAATTGGACTTGGATAGTTAGCTACACATGATTTTTTCAGTATTATTGTCGGCTCTTTACTTTAAAACAGGGGTCTCAAACTTGTGGCCCGGGGCCATTTGTGGCCCACGTTACCCCTACTTGACGTGAAGAAATATAATGCAATTTGGCCCTTTTTTGTCTTTTGTTTAGTGCAATGTTAAAATAAGTTCTTTAAAAAGCAAAAAAAAATTTAATATGAAGGCAACATGAGCAGAGAGTACAAGTATGTTGAGGGATTGGCTGTGTTAGTTCAGTGAGAGAGTTATTTATTAAAAAAAAAAACTCAGCATTGTGCTTTGACTCAAGAAAGATGGCGCCTGTCACGATCCTGGGTCTTTTGAGCCTGCTGAACCTCGTCTACCTCTGGTTTGGCGTTGGCGGCCACCTTCCAGGACTTGCCCAATCGCCACCGCTGGCTCCACGGCTTGCCTCCTGAAGTGCTTCGTCACCACCGCTGGCTCTGTGGCCGGCCTCCTGAAAGTGCTTCGTCGCCTCCGCTGGCTTCGCAGCCGGCCTCCTAAAGTGCTTCACCACCCCACCGAAGGAAATGGTCTGGAATACTGGTCAAGCTCAAAAATTGTGTGGCGACATGAACGGCTACATTCCCAGCTCAAGAACCTTGCCCTGGACAACAAGCGGTTTATTTCCTGGCGTTCCCTGGAATCAACTCCCCGTTGGATCATACCAGTGATTCCACATCTTAATATCCAGTGCCTACGGCATCGGTCCCCACGTTTTGCAGGGGTGGAGTGGATTATCAAAACCTATGTCGATCATCTCAGCTGGCAGGGAATCATGTGCTAGCTAAACTGGCCCTGGTTAACCCTAGGTCGCTAGCCAATAAAACCTTCATTTTTTCATCTCTCGTAACTTGGATTTTCTCTTGGTGACTGAAACTTGGCTGAACTTGTGTGAGTTGAGTCCATTTTCTGAACTTGTCACCCCAGACTGCAACTACCTCAACTCACCCCGAATGACCGGTCGAGGCAGAGGATTAGCCACTGTTTATAAAAACTGCTTTAACTGTCGACACTTAACAGCTGACGCTTGAACTGCAGCTATTTGAATTGCACCTGCGAACACTGGTGCTATGTGCACTGGTGTATCAACCTCATAAATATAATAAGAACTTTATACAAGATTTTTTGAATTCTTGGCAGGAATTTTACCAAAGTATGACAGTGTTTTAATCACAAGGGATTTTAATATTCATGTTTGCTTCGCTGCTCTGCTGACTGATGATTTTTTAAATCTTAGACTCTTTTAATCTTGTTCAGGCCCATTGCATAAACGCGGTCATACCCTGAAACTTGTACCTTCTTGCGGCCTGTCACTCTCTGACTTTTGAAATTTGTAACATAAATTTTTCGGACCATATGCCTGTACTATTTGCAGCGTTGGGGAGTAAGGGAATACATGTACCGTCGTTACGTATTTAAAATACAAAATATGAGTAACTGTATTCCATTACAGTTACCGTTTTAAAAGGTGGTATTCAGAATACAGTTACTTTGTTGAAATGAATGGATTACACGGCGGTATTTCCCTGTTTCATGAGGCTATGAACTCTATATTTTTGGTCTCCACGTAGGTGGAAACCCAAACAAAACACATATTAAGAGGCTCTCATGTCTGTGTCTCAATCTCGCGGTCCATGTCACTTCTACTTGCAGCCCGCATAATGACGTGAAGAAATATTTTTAAAAATTATTCACAAAAATGATTTAATATGAAGGCAATAGGCAGAGTGTTACAGGCATAGCCCTAAAGAATGTAGCCTCATGGGCAGTGTAGTCCGTGCTGCAGGGAGAATGGACTGCCATACCCGTTATGTGTCTGTGAGCACCAGGGAGGGAGAAAAAGAGTCGAAAAGTAAGAGATGTCACTGACCAGAAACGGAGATGGAAGCCGACACAGAACCCGACGTATTAGCCAGAGGTCTCTTTACGGTTTTATGCCTTTACGGTTCGAAGCCGCGGATAGTTTTCTATATAAGATCGCTGCAAAAAGTGCAGCCTTACCTATTGTCCACCCTACTGTTACTCATTTTATATTAAGATTTAAAAATCTAGTTGCTATTGGTATGGTGAATAATGTTCAGTAAAAGTAATAAATCACACAGCAATAGTACATTCATGTAGTTGTAAAAAAGCATGATAATATATTAAGTAATCCAAAGTATTCAGAATACGTTACTCTCATTGAGTAATGTAACGGAATACGTTACAAAATACATTTTGGGGCATGTATTCTGTAATCTGTAGTGGAATACATTTTAAAAGTAACCTTCCCAACACTGACTATTTGAGTTTCCTCTTCAGGTCAGTCAAGTAGATCAGCAATGCCCAAACTCCGATCTCGTATGATCAATTCAAATACAGCAGATCACTTCGCCTGCTTCTATAAAAATCTAAATCATGCATTACCTGCTAAGTGGCCCACTTACTTGACCACTGATAGCCTACTTTCCCAATTTAACTCAGCTTGTTAGGAAATACTATGGTACCTAAAACCAAAAACCCAACGTGGTTGAATAATGATACCAGAAAATACAGACAGGCATGTAGAAAAGCGGAATGAAAGTGGAAAAAGGACCGACTCAAAGTTTTGTTTGAGGCACTTCGAGAATCCTTGTCAAGTTGCCAGAAAGCAGTAAGAGCAGCAAAAACAAAGTGTTTTTCTAAGGTTGTGTCTAACAACTATCATAAACCTCATATTTTATTTGGTATTATAAATTCATTTCTTAATCTTCCCACTAGTGATTCTCATATAGCAGCGAACATAACATGCGAGAATCTAATGAAATTCTTCAAAATTGTAGACATTAGGTCTCCCATTATCCCTCCCATTTATGACCCATGTGTTTATACTCCAACTTCAGCCATTTTTGATTACTTCGAGCCAGTGTCTCTTTCATTACTTGATGAAGTAGTCAGTAACTTGAAGCCTTCAAATTGTACTATGGATATCATTCCACCTAGCTTACTGAAAGAAGTTTTTGATTCTGTTGGTATATGTTTGCTTTCCATTGTTAATAGCAGTCTTCAGTCTGGGTCCGTCCCCTCTGATTTTAAACATGCTGTGGTGGAACTCATCCCAAAAAAGCAGAATCTGGACGCAACAGTCGTATCAAATTACAGACAATCTCTAAATTGCCTTTTTGTCAAAAGTTCTGGAGAAAATTGTCCTTCTACAGCTCCAGACCTTTTTAAATCAACATGACATTGGCGAAGTATTCCAGTCTGGTTTAAAAATGCACCACAGCACTGAAACTGCTTTTTTTTTATTTTTTATTTTTTTAAAGGTTTTAATGACCTTTTAACTTTTAACCTCAAGTTCTGTAATAGCCTTTATTGCGGTATTACTTCTACATTAATTGGCCGACTGCAGCTAGTCCAAATTGCTGCAGCACAGCTCCTAACTGGCACGTGCAAGTGGGATATCATGTCTTCCATACTTGCATAATTACATTGGCTGCCAGTCAGCTTTCGAATTGATTTTAAGATTTTAATACTTGTTTTTAGTGTTAAATGGAACTTTAGTGTTAAACACCTGGACTTGTTGTCCGGGTGTTACATGGACTAGCTCCTATATATCTTGCTGGGCCCTATTTCAGGAAGACGGTTTAGAAAACTCAGAGTGAAAAACGATACTCAGGGTTGAGTAACCCCGAACTGTCCAACTCGGAATATTCGGTTTCAGAAAGGCTGATAACAATTAGTTCAAGTTAAACGCGCGCACGAGGATACATAAAGCCCTGATTAGTGGAGCACAGATTAAGCGAGTCACCATGGAGATGGAGGGAAAGAAGGCGCGGTCAATGTATTTTACAGCACTTGAGGCCGAAATTCTGATGGCAGTATATGCCGATAACATGCAAATTTTGCGGACAAAAAGTAACACAGCCTCAGCTGCAAAAGAAAGGGAGCATGCATGGCAAAACATAGCCGACAGAGTCAATGCGTGAGTGTTAATTTAAACATTGATCTAGGGATTTCCACCCATTTAACACGTTATTTTATTTTATTTTATATTTTATACATTTTATTTTGTGATGTGACGTGAGCGCAGGTGCAACCCAACAGGCCCCAAACGTTCCTGGCAGCAAGTAAAAATGAAATATAAAAATATAGTCCAAACAGGTAAGGTGTAATTGTATCATGGGCCATAGTGCTTGGTCTGTTTGTCCGATGTAAATCAATTGCAGTTAGAGGCTACATTAATTTCCCCTCTGTAAGCACTTATTGAAATTATCTGAGCACATTACAAGTACATATTTGCTTACTCTGTATGCTCGAATGTGACCCGTTATAGCCAACAGAAAAAAAGCGGAGGCCCGAAAAACAGGTGGAGGTCCTCCACCACCACCACTCACAGAGCCTGGCCACTTGGCTTCCACATTTGTGATAATGTTGGCAGCATCACATATGATCTTCACAGTGCAGAGAACACAAATTAGCATCCATTACTATAATGGAATTATTTGTTAGTTTGAAATGCTACAGGGAACTATGTACCTGTACATTAATGCTGTGGAAAGACTTCCTGTTCACATAGTCTCCTTCCTTTACTGAAGGAGAAATGATTGGAATGTGAGTGCCATCTATACAGCCAATCACGCCTGGGAACCGTGAAAATAAATGTAAAATTTAAGTAGTAGTTCAAGTAGTAGTTCAAGTATCATCATGAATTAAGTTTTGTTCATCCTGATACCTGCAATTTTGTGGAATCCCTCTTTGATAAATCTTGTGGGTCTATGACCAGGGAACACCACAGACGAGTACAGGAGACGTTTCAGTGTAACTGTAACATTCCTGACTGCCCGACAGACGGTAGCCTTGGAAACGTGCTCAGCGTCACCAATATTATACAGAAAGCTCCCGTTTGCAACAAACCGAAGTGCAATACAAATAATATGTACAGAACTGAGAGAATGTCCGCGATGTGTCACATGAGCAATATTAGGCCTGAGGATGTTATTCAAATAAATTATAGATTGTGCTGAAAAACGATGACATTCACACAAAAAATCATCAGGAAATGATAAAATGTCCAAACACGCTCTAATCACTCTCTCCCGGCGGAGAGCTCTGCGGAGAATTTGGGCTTCAACATCTACTGGCTCTTCAAGCAAGGGACACGCCATGTCTGACACTTCCTACAGTCAGGTTTCTGACAAAGAGGCGGAGAAGGTCAGGGTTAGTTGAAGTAAACCTGCTAGGGGGCAGGTTAGCTTCACGGAGTGTGTCGTCATAGTAACTCACTCAGAATTAATCTAAACTCGCTTTGTGAAACCGAAAACCCAGAGTTTCCGTTAACTCAGGGTATACTTACTCAGAGTTTGCACTAAACCGGCTTCCTGAAATAGGGCCCTGATCTCCTAACCTGGGCCCTATTTCAGGAAGCCGGTTTAGAAAACTCAGAGTTAAAAATGATACACGGGGTTAAGTAACCCCGAACTGTCCAACTCGGAATATTCGGTTTCAGAAAGGCTGATAACAATTAGTTCAATCAACGTGGAGTTGCTTTAACCCCAAGTTAAGCGCACGCACAAGGATACATAAAGCCCTGATTAGTGGAGCACAGATTAAGTGAGTCACCATGGAGACGGAGGGAAAGAAGGCGCGGTCAAAGTATTTTACAGCGCTTGAGGCCGAAATTCTGATGGCAGTATAGGGCTTTGGAGCGTGATGTCACGGGGCTGGGCGATAACATGCAAATTTTGCGGAAAAAAAGTAACACAGCCTCAGCTGCAAAAGAAAGGGAGCATGCATGGCAAAACATAGCCGACAGAGTCAATGTGTGAGTGTTAATTTAAACATTGATCTAGGGATTTCCACCCATTTAACACGTTATTTTATTATTTTTTATTTTATTTTTTATTTCATACATTTTATTTTGTGATGTGATGTGAGCGCAGGTGCAACCCAACAGGCCCCAAACGTTCCTGGCAGCAAGTAAAAATGAAATATAAAAATATAGTCCAAACAGGTAAGGTGTAATTGTATTATGAGCCATAGTGCTTGGTCTGTTTGTCCGATGTAAATCAATTGCAGTTAGAGGCTACATTAATTTCCCCTCTGTAAGCACTTATTGAAATTATCTGAGCACATTACAAGTACATATTTGCTTACTCTGTATGCTCAAATGCGACCCGTTATAGCCACTAGAAAAAAAGCAGAGGCCCGAAAAACAGGTGGAGGTCCTCCACCACCACCACTCACAGAGGCTGAGCAGTTGGCTTCCACATTTGTGATAATGTTGATCTTCACAGTGCAGAGAACACAAATTAGCATCCATTACTATAATGAAATAATTTGTTAGTTTGAAATGCTACAGGGAAATATGTACCTGTACATTAATGCTGTGGAAAGACTTCCTGTTCACATAGTCTCCTTCATTTACTGAAGGAGCAATGATTGGAATGTGAGTGCCATCTATACAGCCAATCACGCCTGGGAACCGTGAGAATAAATGTAAAATTTAAGTAGTAGTTCAAGTATCACCACATCATGAATTAAGTTTTGTTCATCCTGATACCTGCAATTTTGTGGAATCCCTCTTTGATAAATCTTGTGGGTCTATGACCGGGGAACACCACAAACAAGTACAGGAGACGTTTCAGTGCAACTGTAACATTCCTGACTGCCCGACAGACGGTAGCCTTGGAAACTTGCTCAGCGTCACCAATATTATACAGAAAGCTCCCGTTTGCAAAAAAACCGAAGTGCAATACAAATAATATGTACAGAACTGAGAGAATGTCCGCGATGTGTCACATGAGCAATATTAGGCCTGAGGATGTTATTCAAATAAATTATAGATTGTGCTGAAAAACGATAACGTTCACACAGAAAATCATCAGGAAATGATAAAATGTCCAAACGCGCTCTAATCACTCTCTCCCAGCGGAGAGCTCTGCGGAGAATTTGGGCTTCAACATCTACTGGCTCTTCAAGGAAGGGGCACGCCATGTCTGACACTTCCTACAGTCAGGTTTCCGACAAAGAGGCGGAGAAAGTTAGGGTTAGTTGAAGTAAACCTGCTAGGGGGCAGGTTAGCTTCACGGAGTGTGTCGTCATAGTAACTCACTCAGAATTAATCTAAACTCGCTTTGTGAAACTGAAAACCCAGAGTTTTCGTTGACTCAGGGTATACTTACTCAGAGTTTGCACTAAACCGGCTTCCTGAAATAGGGCCCTGGTATTCTCCCCCAAGATCCTTGAGGTCTGCGGACCAAATGTTTTTGGTTTTCCCAAGGTCCAGATTACAACACAGAGGAGACCGGGCATTTGTTGTGACTGCACCTAAATTATGGAACACGCTGCCCCTGCATATCAGGACCTCCCCAACACTGGATACTTTTAAAACCTGTCTAAAGGCCAACTTTTATTCTCTGGCCTTTAAATCAATATGAGTCTTTTACTATTGTTCTTTCCATGATTCTATTTTCTCTTAATCTATATTTTATTTTATCTGGTATGTCTTCTGATTTTACTATTTTATTGTACAGTACCTTGGTCAACAGCTGTTGTTTTTAAAAGTGCTATATAAATAAATAAACTTGAAAAAAAAAACCTAATGTGTACACTTATGTCTGCATTTTTATTTTGTTAAATACAAAAAAAATATAGCAGAAGTGTAGTAGGTTGCAACTTCATATTTTCATTTATTTCTTTAAACTCCTATGTGTCAGGGCTCTGTGTGCGGGCAGGTGGAGATGTGGATCCAAGTGCAGGACTCTCAGACGGAAATATAACTGAAAACCACAGCTTTATTGCTGGCACCAACAAAACAGAAATCAAACATGAAAACACTAACTGGAACACACAGTCAGGATCTGAGGGTACAACACAACACTGGGTTGAGGACAACACAGGGTGGTAATCAGGGAATGGGTAACAGAAGGGAGACACAGCTGGGGGAGATCAGGGCTAACGAGACGGGGGAGCTAAGCTGTACACACTAACATAAGACAAAGACTTTCACAATAAGACAGGAAACAACTTGATATTCAGCTTTTGTTGTTTCTGTTAAAACCTTCAACTTTTTCAAGCATAAAGCTCTCACAGTTATCCCAGAATTTTTAAAAAAGACTGATATCTGATGTCGGAGTTTTCATGAACGCAGCTTTGTGTTTAAAACTGTTTCTTGACATAAACTAGACACTAGAAACTAGTCCCTAAGGACCCCAAAGCGCTTTACATATCCAGTCATCGACCCATTCACACACACATTCACACACTGGTGATGGCAAGCTACATTGTAGCCACAGCCACCCTGGGGCGCACTGACAGAGGCGAGGCTGCCGGACACTGGCGCCACTGGGCCCTCTGACCACCACCAGTAGGCAACGGGTGAAGTGTCTTGCCCAAGGACACAATGACCGAGACTGTCCAAGCCGGGGCTCGAACCGGCAACCTTCCGATCACAAGGCGAACTCCCAACTCTTGAGCCACGATCGCCCCGGTCATTAAATCAAGTGGAAATTACTTAAGCATATTTTAAGTTACTCTCTGTTATAAATTCAACATGATGTTAACAAGTTTGCAGATGTATTAACAACAGTTTTATTAACATACTCTGGACTGCATACTAACAGTAATGTAAAAATCTAAAAAAAATCCTTTGTGAATATTTTTTTAAAGAACAAAAACCATTAATGGCATTCACTAAGAAGGTTTCACAGACAGGCAGAGATGGACGGTTGCTGCTTGTCTGTAGAAGGTATTTAGGTATTTAGGTATTTATTTATTTATTGTCATTGTCAAGAACAATGAAATTGCGTTTGGGGCTTCCATACAACCCAAAAAAAAGAAGAAAATAATAAATACCCCTTAAAACCCAAGTGTACATATTTAACCCAGTGTGACTCCAATGCAATAAGACAATCCTTAGCAATAATGTTCGTAGAAATTCAGACAAAGACCTGAGAAACATGACAAAATACAACAATGCAACCCATTCAATATTATTGTACTGTGAGATATGATATCAGATATGATAGTTATCTATTTAAGAAAGGGGGGGGGGGGGCAGGAGGGGGAAGAGAATAAAGATATGATGCACCAATGCAGACCAGTTCATTGCTATTAAGAAGTTGGATATGGTTATTGTCCGTGAGAGGGGGGCAGAGAGTTCAGGAGCCTCACAGCCTGTGGATACAGGCTGTTGGCCAGTCTGGATGTTCTGGCCTGTATAGACCTGTACCTTCTCCCTGAGGGCAGCAGATGGAAAAGGTGGCGCGCAGGGTGATGTTGGTCCCGCAGGATACTGTGCACCCTCCTCAGACAGCGAGTGGGGAAGATATTACTGATCTCTGGCAGACTTGTTCCAATAATTCTGCCAGCTTCTTTCACCACCCGCTGGAGTGCTTGCTGATCGGCCTTGGTGCAGCTGGGGAACCACACTAGAAATCCATACGTCAGAACGCTGCTGATGGCACAGTTGTAGAAGTTCAATATCAGAGATCTGGGAATGTGTGCGCTCCGCAGTCTCCTCAGGTAGTAGAGGCGCTGTTGGGCCTTCCGTACAACTGAGGTGATATGGTTGCCCCAGGACAGGTCCTCGGTCACAGTTACCCCCAAGAATTTAAAACTGCTCACCCTCTCCACCGCCTCACTGCCAATGAAGAGAGGCAGATGGTTGTTATGACCCCTCTTCCGGAAATCTACAATGATCTCCTTGGTCTTTTTGGTGTTTAAGACCAAGTTATTGTCGTGGCACCATGACTCTAGTTGTTGCACCTCTGTCCTATAGTTTGTCTCATCATTGTTGGATATAAGTCCGAGCACTGTAGTGTCATCTGCAAACTTAACAATGAGATTGGACGCGCAGGAGGAAATACAGTCATGGGTGAAGAGAGTGTATAGCAGAGGGCTCAGAACACACCCCTGAGGGGCACCGGTGTTGACCACAAGGGTGGAAGAGGTGTTCTTACCCACTCTGACACTCTGTCTACGGTTAGTGAGGAAGTCCACAATCCAGTTGCACAGAGAGGAGTTAAGTCCCAGTTGGTGGAGTTTGGGACGGAGTTTGTATGGCCGGATGGTATTAAAAGCCGAGCTGTAGTCTACAAAGAGGAGCCGTGCATAGGTGTTCCTGTGTTCCAAGTGCTTCAGTAATGTGTGCAGCACTGTGGCGATCGCATCCTCGGTTGACCGGTTCTCCCTGTATGCAAACTGGTGCGAGTCCAGGGATGGTGGAAAAGCAGCTCTGATGTGTTTAATGACCAGTCTCTCCAGGTATTTGGCGGGAATGGGGGTGAGTGCCACAGGTCTGAAATCGTTCAGACATGTGACATTTGACTGTTTTGGGATGGGAACGATGGTTGCTGCTTTGAAACAGGATGGTACCAGTGAACAGGACAACGAGGTGTTATATATAGAGGTGAAGACGTCCGCCAGGTCCGCAGCACAGTCTTTTAGCACCCGGCCCAGCACTCCATCCGGCCCGGCCGCCTTCCTGGTGTTAATGCTCCGGAACACACGCCTCAGCTCATGAGTGCTCAGGACCGGAGCAGGGTCGGTTGAGGGGAGAGGGGACAGGACAGGGTCGGTGTTCTCCCTGTCAAAACGGGCATAAAAGAGATTTAGATCCTCAGCCAGAGTAGAACTGTCGGCTGAGGGTGATGGTGTTCTTCTTTTGTAGTCCGTGATAGCCCTGATGCCCTCCCAGACCTGCCTTGGGTTTGTGTTGTTCTCAAACCTGGCCTCGATACGCCTCCTGTGCTGCTGCTTGGCAGTCTTGATGCCTCTTCTCAGGTTGGCCCTGGCAGCACTGTATGCCTCCTGGTCCCCGGATTTGAAAGCGTTGTTCCTTGTTCGAATAAGTTGTTGAACTCCGTGTGTCATCCAGGGTGGATTATTAGGGAACACACGGAATCGTTTCCAAGTTGTTACATTGTCCACACAGAAACAGATGTAGTCCAAGACAGTGGAGGTGTAACTGTCCAATGCGACACGATTGTCAGTGTCCTGCACCTTGAATACATCCCAGTCTGTGCAGTGGAAACAGTCCTGAAGCATCGGAATAGCATCCTGCGGCCATGTTCTCACGGTTTTGGTTGTAATCCCAGTGCTCTTGATCTTTTGTGTGTATATTGGGTGTAGCAGAAGGGAGAGATGGTCTGACAGACCCAGGTGGGGATAAGCCTGGGCTCTGTACGCATTCGGCATGTTGGTGTACACCTGGTCCAACGTTCTATCTCCTCTGGTAGCACACTTCACATTACGGTGGAAATTGTGAAGTACAGATTTCAGGTCCGCGTGGTTAAAATCCCCAGCCGCAATAAAGACACTGTCCGGGTGTGCTACCAGGCTGTTATTGATGCTGCTGCTCAATTGTGCTAACGCTAGCTTAGCATTAGCATCTGGTGGAATGTAAACAGCGCAGATGTAAACGGCAGAAAATTCCCGAGGGAGATAGAATGGACGGCACTTTAACACCAACAGTTCTACCTCTGTACTGCACAGTTTTTCCGTTACCGTGACGTTCGTGCACCAAAGGTTGTTAATATAGATGCACAGCCCCCCGCCAGTCTTCTTACCCGAGTCCGCAGACCTGTCGGCTCGATAGGCGGTGCGGCCTGCTAGATCGATAGCCGCATCGGGAATGGCGCTGTCCAGCCAGGTTTCAGTGAAAATCATGCACGAACAGTTATTAAAAGTCCGTCGAGTGGCGATCTGCAGTCGTATTTCATCCAGTTTGATCGGGAGTGGTGGTTTAAACGGACTAGTCTTTAGCCGTGCCCACAGGCCTCCCCGCTTGCCTCTCTTCTGCCTCCGCTCGCAATGTCTCCTCCTGCGGCTTGCTGTTGCGGGTAGCCCCGGGGGTTGCTTAACGATCTCCGGGGGGATGAGATACTCGGATGTTAGTTGAAGATCTCCACGGCTTAGTTGTAGTAGATCATCTCTGTTGTATTGAAGTAACCCCAGACTGTGTGAAATAATACACAGTACCACCAAAAGTGCAAAAGTGTAGGAGCTCCGGGCCGCTGCGTCTGTGCGCGCCGCCATCTTGGTTCTTATTTCACATCATTAAGAGGTGACAATATGCAAATGAAGCGCGGCAGCTGAACAACAAGCACCAAAATGAGAAACTCAAAAATCCCTCATTTGAACTTTGTTATAAAGTTGGGGAAAATACAAAGTGTAAAAAATAACTGTGTTCCTTAAATACATTCTGTCAGTGATTCCTGGAATACTGTTTACATGTGTCAAAATCACAGAGAGGATACTTGGGCCTGGGTTTGGCAATCATTGACCTGCTGTGGATGGTTGGAGAGCCTTTTGAATGGTCACCTAATGTGTGACAAAGGAATCAACTGTGATGCTAATGACAGTCTGCGCTCTCTTATCCATCTGCAAAAGTTGGAATATTACTGTTATTACTACTGTTAAGACATCTACGTAATATATTTAACAAATTGTGTTATTAAAGTTTGTAATTATATATTCACCGATTCAGACGGGTCCTTCCACGCTCTGCATGTCTCTGACACAAAGGGAATTGTCAGGAAAGAGATGGCTGTTTGGAGATACACCCCTTTTATTAATATTTTGAAAAACAAGTTATGGGTACATATTTGCATAACTTTTTAGGTATATGTACAAGTAGCGGTAATTACAAGTACGAAACATGTACTGTGCTTCATAAATGAGTAACAAATGTAGTACATAACAATAACCTACAGCACACCAGAAAAATAGATTCGGACTACCTTTTAGGCTCAGGTGCAGTGACACGGCTTTAACAAGAAGAAAAGTCAGTCATTCACCACCATCTTTCTCTTCTTCCTGCAAACTAAAACCACCGAAGTCCTCTTCTCCAGTGTCGGAAACGAATAGGCTCAGGGTGGCTTCATCATCCACTCTCAGCTTCTTTCCTTAGTTGTCACTTTCAAAACCAAACAAATCCTCGTTGTCAGTGTCAGAGTCGAACACCCTCTGAAGGGCCGTGGCGGTGTCCTCCTCTCCATCATGCAGCAGTCCAGCCCTTCGAAATCCGTTGGTGATCGTGGATGTTTTCACACTTTTCCATGCTGTCAGATTCCACCGGTGCAGTTGAGCATAACTTGCTTTTCACAAGTTTATCGGCGCTCGTCATCCACGCCTTCCCGCTGAACGCGTAGCGCTATTTTGAAGTTTGTTTTCCGCGCTACTTGTACGGCAATATGTTCCCTGGTGAATGGACATGTGACCAACACACCACTCTTGAACCCCGATACTGTGTGTCTGATCATATGCCCTTCCGCCAGGCAACGTAGTGCCGTACAACAGCGGAACAAACAAAACAAATAGTCTTACGATATGACAAAAATCATGGACAATCCATAGAAAAGCCGCACCTGACTAAAAGCCGCAGGGTTCAAAAGTAGAAGCTTATAGCCCGACAATTACGCTAAATGAAATTTGTATGTTTTGGATACTTACTAAAACAATATATGAAAGTAATGAGAAAGTGGCCACTTTCATGAGTAAATCATGTAAGCCTTATATGATTTACTCATGAAAGTGGCCACTCATGAAAGTGGCCACTTTCATGAGTTTTTACTATTTCTTTTCCATATGGGTTACCCATGGATGCAAATGTGAGTGTGAATGGTTGCCTATTTCTCCGTGATAGACTGGTGACCCATCCAGGATGTACTTATGACTGCCAATAGCAGCTGGGATAGGCTTCTTGTGCTCCTAAATTGGATACATGGAAGAAAATGGATGGCTGGATGGATGTTGCCAGGTGCTTGCTCACAGGAGATTGTGTGATTGGTTTCTATTATTGTAGGATCTTTAGCTTACAATATAAAGCACCTTGAGGCAACCGTTGTTGTGAATTGGTGCTATATAAATAAAACTGAATTGAATTGAACAAACGAACACCTTGTTCGAACATAAGAGTGTCCATAAGTGGACGTGGCACCAGGACGCTCTAGGCCGTAGGTCGATGATCGATTTTGTAATCGTATCACCAGACCTGCGACCATATGTTCTGGACACTCGGATAAAGAGAGGGGCTGAGCTGTCAACTGATCACCACCTGGTGGTGAGCTGGATCAGGTGGCGGGGGAGGACGCTGGACAGACCTGGTGCACCTAAAGGCGTAGTGAGGGTGTGCTGGGAACGTCTAGCAGAGGCCCCAGTCCGCAAGATCTTCAACGCACACCTCCGGCAGAGCTTCAACAGCATTCCGAGGGAGACTGGGGACATTGAATCCGAATGGACCATGCTCAGCGTCTCCATTACCGAAACCGCTGCATTGAGCTGCGGCTGCAAGGTGGTTGGTGCCTGCCGTGGTGGTAATCCCCGAACCAAATGGTGGACACCAGAGGTGAAGGGAGCCACCAGGCTGAAGAAGGAGTCCTATCGGGCTTGGTTAGCCTGTGGGACTCCGGAGGCAGCCGACAGGTATCGACAGGCCAAGCGGAATGCAGCTCGGGCAGTGGCTGAAGCAAAAACTCGGGTGTGGGAGGAGTTCGGAGAGGCCATGGAAAAAGACTCTCGGACTGCCTCGAAGAGATTCTGGCAAACCGTCAGGGGTCTCAGGAGGGGAAAGCGGTGCTCTACCTGCACTGTAGTGCTGGCGGAGCGCTGCTGACATCGACTGAGAAAATTGTCAGGCGGTGGAAGGAATACTTCGAGGACCTCCTTAATCCCACTGACACGTCTTCCGAGGAGGAAGCAGAGTCTGGGGATGAGGGGAATGACCCGCCAATTTCCGGGTCATTTCCCCATTGCTACGGGCCATTCGATCCCTATACAACCGTTGCAAGAGCTTGGTTCGCATTGCCGGCAATAAGTCGGACTCGTTCCCGGTGGGTGATGGGCTCCGCCAGGGCTGCCCTTTGTCTCCGGTTCTGTTCATAATTTTTATGGACAGGATTTCTAGGCGCAGCCAAGTGGCGGAGGGCTTTCGCTTTGGTGGCCTCAGAATCTCGTCTCTGATTTTCAAATCAAATCAAATCACTTTTATTGTCACATCACATGTGCAGGTACATTGGTACAGCACATGTGAGTGAAATTCTTGTGTGCGAGCTTCACAAGCAACAGAGTCGTGCAAAATACAATAATGTAAACAAGCAAAATACAAGAATGGCTACATCTGAAACTAATAAATATATGTACAATATATAATAGTATATGCATTTCTGGATGTGTATACTAAATATTTTTCTACGTGTGTGTGTGTGTACACATATTTTACAAATTAAATAGAGTCAACAATAAATAAAATATATAAAAATATACATTAAGAAAAATATATGATTTTTGCGGATGATGTGGTTCTGTTGGCTTCATCGGGTGAGGGCCTCCAGCTCGCACTGGAACGGTTCGCAGCCGAGTGTGAAGCAGCGGGAATGAGGATCAGTACCTCCAAATCTGAGGCCATGGTTCTCAGCCAGAAAAGGGTGGAGTGCCCACTCCGGGTCGGGGATGAGTTCCTGCCCCAAGTGGAGGAGTTCAAGTATCTCGGGGTCTTGTTCGCGAGTGATGGGAGAAGGGAGACGGATTGGGGCTGCAGCTGCAGTAATGCGGACGCTGCACTGGTCCGTCGTGGTGAAGAGGGAGCTGAGTGTAAAAGCGAAGCTCTCAATTTACCGGTCGATCTACGTCCCTACCCTCACCTATGGCCACGAACTGTGGGTAGTGACCGAAAGAACGAGATCGCAGATACAAGCAGCAGAAATGAGCTTCCTCCGAAGGGTGGCTGGCCTCTCCCTTAGAGATAGGGTGAGAAGTTCGGCCATCCGGAAGGGGCTCAGAGTAGAGCCGCTGCTGCTCCACATCGAAAGGAGCCCCCTGGGCGCCTCCTGGGTGAGGTGTTCTGGGCATGTCCCACCGGGAGGAGGCCCCGGGGCAGACCCAGGACACGCTGGAGAGATTATATCTCTCGGCTGGCCTGGGAACGGCTTGGTATTCCCCCGGATAAGCTGGAGGAGGTGGCTGGGGAGAGGGAGGTCTGGGCCTCTTTGCTTAGGCTGCTGCCCCCGCGACCCGGCCTCGGATAAAGCGGATGAAGATGGATGGATGGATGGATGGATGGATGGATGGATGGATGGATGAATTGAACAATAACCTAGAGGAGGTCTGAGTCATCACCGATGATGACCCCAACTCTACCTCTGAAGACATACTGCATGCTGCATCTGTTACAACAGCATGGCCTGTCTGCAGCAGTTTGCAGTTGGGCCTGGGCCCCCTTTCCCTGGCGGGTCGCGGAGTATGGGAGTGCCTACTGGGGTCAGCGGGGGAGCTGGCCCCAGGGAGGGGTCACCTGCCCCTCCCTTCCTTCCCTCCCCATCTCCAGCTGCCTCCCTCTTCCCGCTCCACCACAACCACCCACACATGCAGGGCCTTGGAGTAGGGGTATGTCACCAGGGTGCAGAGGAGGCTACCCCCCCCTCTGTCCCCTTCTGGCTGCCTCTGCCTCAATTTTATCCCACAACTTAGACATTCACATTACTCACACTCTCATTACACATACATATAGGATCTTGGGGGTGGGCACGCTACACGGAGTCCAAATTACCATCAGGGTGTACACCTCACCCCTGGCGTCGTTGCCCACCTCTCAATTTTGAATACACGTAGACATTGAGGGCTAGCAGGAGGGACTATGCGCTTACCTGCTGCTCTCTGGCAGGTAGCTCCATGCCCTCCTGGGTTTTAATTGCACCTTAGAACACACATGCATCAACACTACAATGAGCGGGTGGAGGGAGGTTTGGAGTCTTCTCTCACCCCCGTTCTCTGCGGCCTGCTGGAGCGGGGGGACTAGGAGGAGTTGGCTGTCTGACTGCGGTCTGGAGTGTCGGGCCTCCCTGCTGCTGCGGAGTCGGGGCGGTCTGCCTCTCCCCACCGCAGGGAAAAGGGTAACACCACCTGGGTCTGGGTGCAGTTTCCCCCTCCAGGGGCAAGGGTACCTAGACCCGGTTCGTAGAGTACGCTTGGGGAGTGTGATCGTGTGTACAGCGTCTCTTTATGTCTGTCTCCACGTTGGTTGAGTGTGGAGTAAGTGCATATGAGAGCATGAGGGTTGGAATGGATGTTTGTGTCTGTGTGTGCCTGTATGTCCGTGTCTATATGTCAGGTTGGGTATCAGACACCACCTCTCTGGGGACATCTCAGGCCCTCCAAGGTTTGGAGGCCTATCTCCACCCACCACCACTTCCCCTGCCAGTGGCGGACTCCCTCAGGTGTCGGTGCGTTGGTGGTTCTTTGTGTCTGGGGATGGGCGTCCGGGTACACACCGGCTCACTCCTTGGCCGCCGCTTATCAGGGCCTGGAGCCTGGGGCTCGCTCGGGCCACTTCGGAGGTGGGGTGCCCCCGGCCTCTCGGCCTGGGGCTCGGTCACTCAGGCACAGCTGGCTGCCGGCGGAGCTCACGGGCGCGTCACTGCAACTCCCCCTGGCTTCTGCTCCGCGGCTGCTGAGTGAGCCCTCATCTGGGACTCTCCTCAGCTCTTACTGGGACAGTGGCGCGGCTGCCCCTCTGTTGGTCTTCCTTGGTCTCTTGTGTTCTGGGGGCCTCTGGATGTCTGGAGGTTTGATCTCCTCCATACCTGCTTCATACCCTGGAGGACGGGGCTGTGGCTCCCCACACTCCCTAGCAGATCGTTACATGGAGAAACCTTTGGAATGCAAGCATGCTGATCCACACAGGTATGCACACAGGTGTACACACGGGTATTCACAGACGCGGACTACAGCTTTCTTGGCTGCTGCCTCAAAGCACATTGTGCGCTGTCTATCTTGCGTGCTGCACAATATCGTTTATTATTTAGTATCTATTGATATCTACTGCTAGCTAGTTTATTGTGATGGTGCCGTTTTTTTTTATTATGTTGCTCTTTGTTGTTTGCTTTCTCTTCTGTTTTTTTTTCTCCATACAGGTGACCCAGGTGTTTTTTTTTCTTTCTTCCCCCCCTTCTCACCGTCTCTTCTCCCCTTTGGTTCTCTTTCTCTCCCTCTCTTTCTTTCATTCTTTCTCCCTGTCCTATCCCCCAGTCATGTCTGTCCCGTTTGTAGCAACTGAAAATAAAATAAATTCATAATTATAATAAAGGTCAATCAAATGGACCAATATGGCAAGGCCATGATGATCCACTTGGTAAAATAAATCCTTTCTTCTTGCTTCCTCCACTTCTGTACCATTGTTTCCTGACTGAAGTTTGGTCCGTTTACAGCATCCTGCCATGCGATTGCATTTGTCTCTAACTATCAGGAACCTTCACGTTAACTTTTATCGAGTGGAAAAGTGAGCGTTCATCCTCCAGCTTCACTGTTTATGTTATGCTAACATAGCTGTGTCGCTAGCGATCACGTAGCACATCATTATATACCAGCTAGCCCAACTTCAGTAACCTTACAAATGTCACTGCTGTTTAGTTTCCTGTCTTCATTTATGTTGGAAATGATAGCAGAGCTGTACGTTTGAATTTTTTCAGAAATCTCTCAGTCAGAACATGCTATATCATGCTTAGGTAACTAGCAAAACTAGCGAGCTAACTTCTGCTAACTTCCTGCTAACTTCTAACTCTGTTAAATGTAATAAATTCTGTTTTCATGGATGCCTGGATGTTAAACTTCATAGTTACGTCTGGTAAAGCAGCAATGCTGATCGTTTTATTAAAGATGAAAGAATTTAGACAGTTTTTAACTCTCAGTGATGCTGCAGTGTTCGTTTGACGGAGTTTAGGACCCAGATTACTCCCAGATTTACGAGCACCTTAGTCCGACAAATACGGCAATAACGACTGCCCGCTTGCATGTTCTACAAAAAAAAAAGTGCTTAGGTGTGTATTTGACGGACAAACACCAAACCAGTTCCACACCACTGAAGTTGCACCATTTTTACAAACCAATTCTGATTCATCCGTTTCACTCAACGATCCGCTTTCTCCCTTCTTATTCTCTGTTTCCGTCATGCTTTTTCAGCCATGTGTATGAAAACAAAAGCACTGCGCATGCGCCTTTTACCCATATTCTATCGCGATATTTTATTTTCTTATCGTTGCCTAACATTGTACCGGTATTACCGTGAACGGTATACAGGGAGTGCAGAATTATTAGGCAAATGAGTATTTTGTCCACATCATCCTCTTCATGCATGTTGTCTTACTCCAAGCTGTATAGGCTCGAAAGCCAATTAAGCATATTAGGTGATGTGCATCTCTGTAATGAGAAGGGGTGTGGTCTAATGACATCAACACCCTATATCAGGTGTGCATAATTATTAAGTAACGTCCTTTCCTTTGGCAAAATGGGTCAAAAGAAGGACTTGACAGGCTCAGAAAAGTCAAAAATAGTGAGATACCTTGCAGAGGGATGCAGTAGTCTCAAAATTGCAAAGCTTCTGAAGCGTGATCATCGAACAATCAAACGTTTCATTCAAAATAGTCAACAGGGTCGCAAGAAGCGTGTGGAAAAACCAAGGCGCAAAATAACTGCCCATGAACTGAGAAAAGTCAAGCGTGCAGCTGCCAAGATGCCACTTGCCACCAGTTTGGCCATATTTCAGAGCTGCAACATCACTGGAGTGCCCAAAAGCACAAGGTGTGCAATACTCAGAGACATGGCCAAGGTAAGAAAGGCTGAAAGACGACCACCACTGAACAAGACACACAAGCTGAAACGTCAAGACTGGGCCAAGAAATATCTCAAGACTGATTTTTCTAAGGTTTTATGGACTGATGAAATAAGAGTGAGTCTTGATGGGCCAGATGGATGAGCCCATGGCTGGATTGGTAAAGGGCAGAGAGCTCCAGTCCGACTCAAACGCCAGCAAGGTGGAGGTGGAGTACTGGTTTGGGCTGGTATCATCAAAGATGAGCTTGTGGGGCCTTTTCGGGTTGAGGATGGAGTCAAGCTCAACTCCCAGTCCTACTGCCAGTTTCTGGAAGACACCTTCTTCAAGCAGTGGTACAGGAAGAAGTCTGCATCTGATAGGTTTGTAGCTTGAACCTATTCGCTGGAACGTTGAAGGCAATATAATTACACAGCAAGCAAGACACGAAGTAGGCAAAGTTCTTCTTGTTACTCATGCATGAGGGAGACCTGCCTGGAGCCAAGTGTCGTTCCACCACTTGACCTCCATCAGACTCTCAGCCAGGTTCCCCATAGCACTCCTTTTATTGTGGTTACATGAATATGCATAGGGTCATTAACATATAGCATATTACATAGGTATACATGTGAACAAAGAATACTCTGTGTGTGTGTGTGTGTGTGTGTGTGTGTGTGTGTGTGTGTGTGTGTGTGGGGTACTGCTGATCAAAGGGTCATATAACATGAAAGCACAAAAGCAAACATCCTTGGTCAGGAAGAGGGTAGTCTCCCCCTCACCCTAGATGGTTCACCCTAGATAACATGGTGAGGAAGTCCAGCAGTTCATCTAAACAAAAAGCACTTAGACTAGAACAGACGTAGCTACGTTAATCCTACTGTAAAACAATAAGACAAGGTACGACCTCTCTCGTGCTCCCAGAGTGCTCTCTAATGCACACAAAGTTTGCAGACTATTAAGGATCAAAACTCTACCAATCTACAACTAATTATAAAACTCTAAGCATATATAAGTAGATATTTCTAAGCATAAATGACAATCAACAATACAAAACCTAACAGCATCCTTCAAGAAAAACACGATTTTCATACAGGACAATGCTCCATCACACGCGTCCAAGTACTCCACAGCGTGGCTGGCAAGAAAGGGTATAAAAGAAGAAAAACTAATGACATGGCCACCTTGTTCACCTGATCTGAACCCCATTGAGAACCTGTGGTCCATCATCAAATGTGAGATTTACAAGGAGGGAAAACAGTACACCTCTCTGAACAGTGTCTGGGAGGCTGTGGTTGCTGCTGCACGCAATGTTGATGGTGAACAGATCAAAACACTGACAGAATCCATGGATGGCAGGCTTTTGAGTGTCCTTGCAAAGAAAGGTGGCTATAATGGTCGCTGATTTGTTTTTGAATGTCAGAAATGTATATTTGTGAATGTGGAGATGTTATATTGGTTTCACTGGTAAAAATAAATAATTGAAATGGGTATATATTTGTTTTTTGTTAAGTTGCCTAATAATTATGCACAGTAATAGTCACGTGCACACACAGATATCCCCCTAAAATAGCTAAAACTAAAAACAAACTAAAAACTACTTCCAAAAACATTCAGCTTTGATATTAATGAGTCTTTTGGGTTCATTGAGAACATGGTTGTTGTTCAATAATAAAATTATTCCTCAAAAATACAACTTGCCTAATAATTCTGCACTCCCTGTATGTGTATCCCAGTCCTTTAAGTATAGCAATCAAGGTCCCCTTGCTTTAGAATTTTAGACTCATGTGCACATGTACCATTGTTTCACAAAAACACGTTGAAACCAATTTACAGAAGTCCCTGAGTGAGCCTTGTAAAACATTTGCCTGCACAAATATCTCATAATTATCCACAAACCTCACTCTACCTGAGGCAGCAAATGAGAGAAAGCCATTCTAGCAGCGCCATTAATGGCTTCACACTCTCCGAACATATCCACCTGCACTTCATATCATCCAAAAGCCAATTTTATAAAACATCTTTCATAATTTATGTGAATGTAACAACACCTCTGTAAACTGTGTCACATTTCCACAGCCTCAGAAAGGCTCTGGCAGATGTAGGGCCAGTCTTTCTAACTGAAGTCAATACATTTAATGTCCACTGATAGTGTTATCAAAAAAAAAAAAAGATTAGGAGAACCATTCAGTTAATTTCTAAATGTGTGGGCTCCTTAGAGGAAAGAAAGGTCCGAAATGTAAAGAACAGATAAAACAGGCTAGTGAAGTGGGGCTTCATTGTAGGCAGGAAAATAAGTAAATGTATTTATTGGCCTTTTCCAGTAGTGTCCCTCCTTCCCCCAGAAACATCTCCCCTTCGTCCTTTCCCTACGTTTCCTTCCACATCCATGCTTTCTGTACCCAATCAATTATTCAACATGCAGGTTTCACAAGCTCTACCTCCCACTTTGCCAACTGCACGGCTTGTTGTATGCTCAGATAAACACAGCTACTGTAGGCTGCAGACACCAGCCAAGCTACGACCTGCACCTCCACTCACAGACCTGCAGGACTATTGCCAAGGGTGTATACTGTCTGCAAAACCACTATTTATTCCCAGCATCTCTGTTTGATCTGGAAACTTTAAAAACAGTTTCTCAGGGGACCAATAAAGTCTGGCTCCAAATTCCCATAGAGCCCCATGTTAATATACTTTTTCATTTTTAATATTGTACAGTTGAGTATAACTGTACAATATTAAAAATGAAAAAATATTACTGCTGAGAAGTAATGAAATATAAAGTATAAAGTATAAATATTTAGTATAAATACCATACTTCCACAATAAAACTAAAATAAAAATGTCAGATATCTGCGCTTTACTTTTGTATTTATAGCTATAGGATATAGCTGATTTGGAGCTTGAACTTTGAATTTGAAATTAAGGTAAAAATGAAACATAACAGACGACTCTTGTTTTCACCCGTAGTCTCTTCATTCCTATTGCAAACGAAGAGATGAAAGTGGAAAAAACAGATATTTTATGGATCATGTATAGCACGATCTGGAATGATCTGGAATAATGCTTTTGAGACAGATTACTTGTGTTTTTTTAACAGCTCAGCAAATCCCAGCAAACACAAAATGTTTCTGGTGCAGTTGCTATTTTTTCCAATGTGAGATGCAGAAAGATCTAAGACAGATAGGAGAGGACGAAGAGAGATTAGTTTTAGTGGTGAGGAATGCTCGCTGACAGTTTTTCATTTGGTTCCACCTTTTCTAGCTTTATACTATTGTAGGGTTTGGAAATCAGTCGTCGTAGCTTATGTAGCATCTTCTCACAAAAGAGCAGCATCCCAGCTCAGCAGATGAACGGAGATCACAGTAGAAATTATTATTATTATTAGAATCAGAAATCAAGTTAAGATAAAGTTTGTATTTGCTTTTATCAATATTATTTTATCAACATTAATATGACCCACAGTTAAATTACCATGCAGTTTCAGAGGCTCTACTAAGTTGAATCAGTAGCCTACTTCAGCTTTTACCAGAATACTTCTTAAAACTATGTGTACTTCACCTCAACCAAAACACACATATGTATATATAAACATCACATAAAGGGAAAAAATCCCCTCGGAAAAGCCATTACAGTTTTCTGCCAAACAAAATAAAACTGCAGTAATGGCTTTTCTGAGGGGAATTTTTTTCCTTTCTTTGATTTATTTTTTTGGTAACTCTGCATATAATGAGAAAAATAATTATTTGCGGAATTCACTACTGAATTTGTAACTTTCCTTACAAAGAAATAAAGTCTTGAATTTTTATGGTAATTCAATTTTAACGGAGAGAAAATTTCAGCCAAAATTCCAGAAAAAAACTAAATTCCATAAAAGTTATAAACCCTCAAAATATGATTAGAAAACCAAACAAAAAACAAAGCAAAATGGGGGTTTATAAATCCAATTGAGATGCTGAGGGACCTTAAACAGGTCATTCAAGCTTGAAAATCCTCCAATGTGGCTGAATTAAAACAATTCTGCATAGAAGAGTCGGCCAAAACTCCTCCACAAAGATGTTATAGCAAATACTTGATTTCAGCTCTTGGGTGGGTCGGTTTTTTTCTCTTAATAAATAAATTATCTTTTAAAATATGAATCTTGTATTTATTCCATTTTTATTTGTCTAATTTGTTTGATAATCTGAAACGTTTAAGTGTGACACAGCACTATGCATAACCCTGTGCAGAAAGAATCTTTTCTGCTCCCAGTTTTGGATTTTAACCACATGCACTGCTGCAATATATATTTATCAGCCCTCTTGGTTGGGGCTGTCACTTTTACAAAGGCTAATTCCAAAAGGCGGAAATAATGAATGCTAAGGCAGATGATCCAGCCCACAATAAGAACACAGTGCTACATGCCACTATTGCTCTCAACCTCCTGTTTGCATCAGCCTGTACTCACTTCAAATGTGGGGAGGTAAAAATAGCAGCAGAAAGATAAAAGAAGACAGAATGTGTGTAAAAATGGAATACAAGAGGCGTGCCTCCAATCCCAGAAATAGAAGCCAAATCAAAATAATAGTGATCACAGTCTCCTGTGGCTGCGGCTGAACATTTCAAAAGCACTAGCAATACTTTGTCGTTCACTTTAAGCAGTCACATTACTATGTGCTTTTAATGTGTGTGCCTATTGTCTTAGGAAACAGCTCACAGCTTAAAGAACACTAATGATAATTAGACCATATGACAACTAAAATGAGCGGCTAAAAAGGTTACAGTGCATCTCTGTTATAGTAATGATAAAATGGTCCACCAGTATCAAACACACTGCAGAGGAAAAATTAAGCTAATTACCGTATTTCCCGGACTACAAAGCGCACCTGAATATTAGCCGCACAAGCTAAAATCAGGGGAAAATCCTGTTTTGTACATACATTAGCCGCACCTGACCAAAAGCCGCAGGGTTCAAAGCTTGTGCAAAAAGTAGCGGCTTATAGCCCGACAATTATGGTAGTCATTGCAGGCACGATGGCCATGAGTAGTTTTCTCTGTGAAACCTCCCATTACCAGCATCGTGTCCACAACTGTCAGTAGAAACCACACTCTTTTTGTTCCTGATCAGCCAGAGCAGGAAACTCTTGGCCTCGGTCTGTTCATCAATACAGGAATTTTAGTATCCTCTTTGCAGTTGTTGAATTTGTTTTGGCATGTTATAGGAAGTAAGTAAATGTGGCACACAGGTATTGAGGTCTGAGATCGTACTATAGAATCAATAAAGTAACTCTCTGTCTGAGAAATAAACACAACAGCCTGTTCATTCTGTTTAATAGCAAATTAAATAAATGTATTTACTTTTAAAGGTATAGTATTGTATTTTATATATATTCATTTTGTTTTCTTTGTTCTTTTTAAATGTACTTCAGGAAGTTTGTACTGCAGTAAAATAACATATTTTGGGGTCAACTTGAAAGAAAGGCACATGTGAAACGTAAAAGTGAGGTCAGAGGTCAAATGTAACATGATGTTTGGATACAAACAGGCATAACCAGGCTGAGGGAGGGGCAGCCATCTGCCACGACCAGTTGAGGTGAGAGAAGGAAGACAGGAAAAAAGACATGCTGTGGAAGAGAGCCAGAGATTAATAACAAGTATGATTCAGTGCAGAGGTCTATTAACACATGTTGAGTGAGAAGAACTGACTGAAAAAGAAATACTCAATGCATCATGGGAATCCCCCAGCAGCCTACACCTACAGCAGCATAATTAAGGGAGGATTCAGGGTCACCTGATCTAGCCCTAACTATAAGCTTTAGCAAAAAAGAAAAGTTTGAAGCCTAATCTCTAAAAAAGAGGGGCCTGACAACTGAAGGCTCTGCCTCCCATTCTACTTTTAAATACTCTAGGAACAACAAGTAAGCCTCCAGTGTGAGAGCAAAGTGCTCTAACAGTGTGATATGGTACTATAAGGTCATTAAAATAAGATGGGGCCTGATTGTATGTGAGGAGCTGGATTTTGAATCAAATTATAATAATTATTGTTGTTATTGTTATTACTGACTTAGACCTCAGATGTTTGCTCTGAGGTTGAAGTAATCATGGGTGGTTACCCTTAACCCTCAACCCTACCCTAACAGGTGAGTTAGACTGTGATAAGTTTTGTATCCTCAGAGGATAAAAAACAAACATTTTACCTTCCCTGCTCGGTGCTCAGAGAATTCCTTAATCCAAATGGCTGTGAAAGTTAAAAATATTATTCTGCTGGTATTTACATAAAATCCAAATGTAACAGTCCAGAGTAAAATTGTTGCTCGGCACAAAAACCCCTTTTGAGATCGTGCATCGAGCATTATCTTGACTCTGGTCCTTTACGGTCTACTAATCTATTCATACATTTATTTTGTACAAAATATGATGCAGATTTCACGATTCTTCACATTAGCCTGCAGTGGCCCCACACTTCCATTTGCCTCTTACTGAGGCTTGTCATTTGCCTGCAACAGTATCTGCAATATCCATACACACTCTCTCTTCTTCCCTCTCTTTATGCAGAGGGGTTTCCCAGGCATTCCCTCACTCTCTTATCTCTCCTCTGCTGCTGATACAGCGTGACCAGGATTACGCTTTTAACCCAGTCCAAGATGGCTGCCTCTATCTGCGAGCTCACTTGCTTGCTTTTTCTCCCTTGCCCCTCTCTTTCCCTATGCGCTTTCTGGAAGGCCTGAAAGAGAGAGAAAGACTTTAAAAAATGCATGACCCTGGAGACAAAATGTTACTCCAGTCAGCGTTTCTTTACCGCAACCTGTGCAGAGAGCTTAAGTATCATCCACTATGTGACAGCTGAACATGCTAATTAAGTCAGCCCTTCCATCTGTCACTTTAGTTAAGAAAAAGTGCTGATCATTTTGGAGGGAACCTTTCAGACCCAAAGCAAATCAGTGATTCAGTGTTTTCATATATTCCTTCTTTCTTAAAGAAAGAAGGAGTGTTTCAGTGGATTGTTCTGTATGATCCTTGTCTAAAAATGTAAAACTTTACCGACAAACAAATAAATAAAAGGTTTACATTGATAATAATTCGATGTATTTGGAAGTCAGGAGGTCCTTTGTGAGCAGGTTTGCTTTTAAGTTCATATGTGCACACTGCAGACCAGACATATTGTTCCAGCGTCAAAGAAATTCCTGCTAAGGCCTGGTAAAATCAATAATTTACTGCAGTTCTAGTGCATGTAAAATTACTTTTTTCATTATTTAGCATTTCATGGACTGGAGTAACCCATATTCGCAGAATTCTTAGCAGCCTTTTCATTCAAGCTGCGAAACAAGAGTAGATATTTTTGCTCACCCTGGACTATGGCGCTGGAAATTGTTCATTAATTATCTGTTTTTTATCGATTTGTATCAATAACTCCTGGTGATTAATACACCAATAAGATTGCCTTTACTGTTTAGTCTCAGATGGGTTTGATATTTAAAGGAGCGCAGTGACTTGAAATAATAAGACTCCTTAAATGTCCTAAACCCAAAGTAACCAGGCTGTTTTAAAAATGTCAGAAGAAAAAAGTGTTTTTCAAAATATAGAGAGTAAAAGTAAACATGGGTAATTCCTCTTAAGTACAGTAAATAATTTATTTGTTATTTTCCACCTCAGACTTTAAAAAGAACAAAAGTTTCATATTTGGATAGGATGGTGTTAAGGTTCAGATCATCTCCTGTAATAGTGTCAGGATATTTTATGGGCACACTTTGGGCCCTTTAGTTTAAATGCCATTATCTAACTGAGAACTGCTGCTGTCCATGCCTTTATGACTGCAGTTGTAACAGCGGTCTGGCGAGGAAGGAGAGGCTAGCAGGTCGAGCGGTCCGGAGGTTAGACGGAAAGATTGGAGGCCAGTCAGTTAGATCAGCAGTCCCCAACCTTTTTTGCGCCGCAGACCGGTTTATGTCTAAAAATATTTTCATTCCCTCATTCCTTTCAAGGTGTTGCGGATGAACACAACAAAATAAAATCAGTACCAGTATAAAAAAAAAAGATTTATTCATAACACACGGGAAAAGACCCAGTGAAACCGAGTTAACGATAAAAATGACAAAAAAATAACGATAAAAAAATGATAAAACCCCTGAAAACCATCAATTTCACACCCGAGCATCAACTCTCATGGACCGGTACCGGTCCGTGGCCTAGGGTTGGGGATCGCTGAGTTAGATAGAATAACAGGCATTTATTTGGTGTTAACAGAACAAGACCATACAAGCCAGGTCTTCATGGCTCTACCCTATTCACGTGTGCTGGAGTTTGGTAGTCGCCGTTGCCAGGCCGTTATATTGGTACGGTCTCTTTAAACACATGCACGGAGAGCAGCATGCTTGGCTGTAATGGCTATTGCTGCACTCATACTAGGAGTGCATACTCATACTCTAACTACTACAATAATAGAATGACACCCCCTAGCGGTGCTATGCCATAATAAGGGTTGTTACACAATGTACCAATCTTCCAATTACTTATCCCAGGAGGATAAAACTCAAAGCTAAAGCCATCTGGTTTCAAACTGGTTTCTTGGATCATCATGGATGTGCAGCCGAAAAAAAAGTTATAGTTGAATCTGACTGATAGCATTATTGATATTCCCTTTTTCCTTTTTTGATTATTCGATTTCTTTCTTTCTTTCTTTCTTTCTTTTTTCTCTTTTCTTTGCAGATTGGATGCTACACTGACCCTACAGCATGTTGTTATCAAGTGTGCTGTGTGCGACTGCCAGAAAGGACCCCAAATGCAGGCTCGAGGAGGCAAAGATAAACTCAAAAAACACAGCTTTATTGCTGGAGAAGAGGCAGACACTATATACAAGAGGACAACAGGGCAAAGAGGAAACACCTGGTAAACACAGCTGACACTAATTGCACAGATGAGATGGGGGAGAGCAAAAAACAACATGACACACAACGACTGGAGACTATCAAAGTAAAACAGGAAGTACACAGGGTCATAACTAGGGGGAACAGACAGATGCACAGGAAGACAAGACTGCCCTAACAGGGGAGGAAACAGGCAAAACCTAGACTAGAAATACAGAATAAACTCAAGAATATACACATACTGGACTAGGAAATATAAAACACACAGAGAACCTAATAAATAAACAAGACTCAAAGAACCAAACGGCACAAAACACTGGGTCAAAGACCCAGGTATCCTAACAGTTGTGGTACAAGCTGATATTATATGAAGGCACAAAGGCAGACTGTTAAAGTCAATCTGTATGAAACATCTATCTTTTGGGTTGTAGAATGAAAGTCATTACCATTTGCATTAGCAGATTTTGAAAGGGTTGAATATGCAATGAGTATCACAGCGATTATGGAGTCAACATCAGATGTTGTAGAAGTCCTCTACAAAGTAAATGTTTACAATCATTATGTTAATGAAATGATTATATTTTGTAAACTTTTTTCCACCTGTTTTTTAGAGGTGGGAATCACAATACATTCCACGATACGATATTATTGCAATTTTTTAAAAAAATATCTAATATCAAAGTCTCACACTCAGTCTTTCTCTCATTTCAGTTAGTTTTATTGTTGACAAACTGAACGGTTTGTATTACAGTCTAGTCCAACTTAACTGAATGCAACCATCTGGTACAATTATAGCTATTCTGAACTATGCAATTTATGAAAACTATGCAGCCCCTTCAGCAACTAAAGAATTTGAAAGTAAATTAAAACAAAATATAATTTTACATTAAATAAAAAAGTTTTAAACTTAATTAAAATAAAACACGTCTTAAATTAAAATAAGTAAACTGTCATGTTTATTGCTGCCAAAAAAAAGTTAAACACATTTGGACAATGAAGGAATGTCAGGATTCTTGCTCAGAAAAAGGATCAACATGCTCTGAAGTCAGAGCACAAAAACCGTTTTTGTAACAAAATATCAATTTCTGCTGTCCCTGTATCGATACATTATTAGCAAACAAAATATCACGATACTACACAGTATCGATTTTTTCCCCTACTGTTTTTACAGATAAGTGTTGTGGACATATCAGACATCAGTTCTGACTAAAGAGCTGTTAAGTATTACTGCTCCACCTGCAACCCTGTTCTTAAAAGTTGTTTGCTGTTTAAAGCGGAGGCCTTCATCCACTCTCATTATAGAGACAACTAACGGCTTTTTAAAGTGACCTTCACCCACACCTGTCTATGACTGCATTCTCTATCAGACTCATGCTCAAAGAATCCTTCTCTCCTCGATTCATAATAGTTTTTGCTGTGTCTACATGTAATACAGTAGCTAAGCATGGGCACAGCACAAAAGCATGGCCACATTCACCCACATAAACACGAGCAGACGGCATGTGAATGCGTGTTTGCATACTGTCTGTGAATATCTGCAAGATTATGCACGGGTTACCATGGTGACACATCGCCCTCATTGCTCTCCAACTCGGTCCTGATGTTGAGAATCAGTCTGACACTTAAAGGAACACTCAGTGCTAAATGACGATCGAGGACAGTGGTGAGGATGAGTGTGAGGAAGCAAGAAAACAAACAGCAGTTGTAGAGTTGAGGAAGATTTCTGTAAGGATATAAAAACAATCATTTTCTTCATTTCTAAGTATTTTGCAAATGGTAACATAGACTACCTGCAGCCAAATTCTCAGCTGTGCTAATGATTATTTATTAAGCTTTATTTGTAGCAGGTAATCTATTATCCACGAAGCATCACAGTGCAACATTTTCTCTAACCTGGTGTTTGTCAAAGTGGAGATCAAAGGACCGCCAAAAAGGGAATTTAAGTAGGCTGTTTATGGCATTAAAGAGAAGAAGCTCACTACAAGTCAGAGCTTAACACACCCAGTCGGGATGCTGACAGCTCTTGTCACTGCGGATCTCAGAGAAAAGCTGCGCATTTGTAAGCAGCAGGTTAAACTAAGGCAGGGATAAAAACACCTGTGCAAAAAACTCCAGTTCAAAAACATAAAACAACACATTAAAGAATGAAGAGGTAAAGTACTGCATTATAGTGTCTGATTTAATTAGTAATAAACAGTGTTTTTTCAATGTACTGGTAATACAAGTGAGTATGAAAGGTACCTGATAATATATAAAGTTTTAGGAGTTCCACGTTAGCTTGGACCTGTTGGTAACATGGATTATTCATGAATACGTATGAAATGATCTCCTGGCCAGAGGTGCAAAACTCCTAAAAAAGATGGAAACCAGGTGGACTAAAGTAACAACAACTTAACAACAAAGACAACTATGAAACACATAAACTATACAAGTAAAGACAAGTAAAACAACCAGAAATAGACACAGAAAGAACACAAATTATACAAAACAACCAAAAACATGACAACAACATGACACACACAAACAAAGAAACTACAGGGATTTGCAAAGGCATCACACAAAGCAAACTCCAAATAAGAGACTGTATATAAAAGATGGACCATAATATTACCTGTTAGTTTCTGGACTCTTGTGTTTTGAAGCCTCATTATTTTGTGTCACGGTCGGACGGTCCTCCTCGGATGACCTGCTTGTTTATTTGTGATGTGTGTGCGCCTTCCCTTCTTTCTCTCTCCCTCCCTATTCTGCGGGTCGGGCTATGCCTAGGAGCGGCGTCTCCGAGAGAGTGAGAAAGGCCGACCTCTGACCCGGAAGTGTAATCTTCAGCTCCAGCTGCCGCTAATCATTCCTCACTAAACGGAGGTATTTAACGGTGTGTCGAGACAGCAGTCGACGCTGGATTGTACTCGGAGCTCGGTGGAGAAGTACGGGACGCAGGAGTGGAAAAAAAGGATTCACTGGTGTTTTCGGGAGAAGGAATTCACACGGAAGTAGTGCACACCAACCTTACGGGGAAACTCACCTTCACCACTTTTGGGAATTGAGAGAAAGGACATTGTTGGATATCTCGCTGTTTAAAGACTATATTTCAAGCACTGTAAATAAACGCACTGTCTGCTTCAACCCAGAGCTCCGTGCCTGAGTCCATACCGTCCATTAGCCCTGACAATTTTGGGTGCTCTCAAATGTGAAGTTGGACTACTAAGTCATCAGCTAAAGCTAACTAGCTTTGTTCACAAGCTACATTAATAAACTGCATGGATTTTTTCTGATTTATGAGTTGAGCTTGAGACATATCAATAAAGTGGTTCTCATGAGAACTGTTCACAACAGTCTTTGAATTGTACTGGATTTAGAAAAGTATCAACTTTTATTTACAGGGCTGGGACATTTTTCCCATATATCACTCCTAGTATATTATCTCTCACATAACATGTTGATCAAACAAAAATTAATAAAATCTTTTGACACTGTTATGACAGTATGACAAATCAGGGAGAAGCAATATCTTTAATAATATTTATTTGCAAGCCAAATCATCCTAATGGCTTTTGTTCATTTATTTATCCATGCTTTAATTAATGGCTCAGTGACTTCTCTGATGTATTGGGCAGTGCTGAGTTGGCAGCTCAGATCCATTACCCATCTACTAATGCAGGTCTGTCTCTTTTTATGCAGCCATTTATCTCAGCCCTCTTCTTCTACTGTATAAGTCAGCAGCATCCGCTGCCACTTTCGATGAGCAAGAGAGTGCATATAATCTGACACAAAAGCAGACAAATGGGCACATTATGAAGAAACGGGGCCAATTTTACCAACTTTGCAATGTGTAGAGACCTGTCATTTTTGACAACATTCATTAATCAAAAAATTTTGTACTTCTAATAGCAATGCACAAGTGTTCAAGAACCCTTCAGCATGCCCTGCTTTATCTATAATTCGCAAGAGATCATCTTGGAAATTGGTGTTTGTATTTGTTACCGCCCACAAACAGTTTTTCTGAAACAGGGACCCCCTTTTTTTTTAAAGAAAAAAAGTTTGACACAAATAAAGAACATATCCTCCTTCACAGAGTATATTGTTTGAAATGATTCCAGAAACAGCTGTACCTGCTGCCTGACATCCCTATGAAACATCTCACCATACATGCATAGTCGATTGTGTAATTAGGGCCCGAGCACCGAGAGTGCGAAGGCCCTATTGTATCTGCTTTGTTTCTTATTATTATTATTAGGGCCCGAGCACTGAGAGTGCGAAGGCCCTATTGTATCTGCTCTGTTTCTTATTAGGGCCCGAGCACTGACAGTGCGAAGGCCCTATTGTAATTGCTCTGTTTATTATTATTATTATTATTATTATTATTATTAGGGCCCGAGCATTGACTGTGCGAAGGCCCTATTGTATCTGCTCTGTTTCTTATTATTATTAGGGCCCGAGCACCGAGAGTGCGAAGGCCCTATTGTATCTGCTCCGTTTCTTATTATTAGGGCCCGAGCACCGAGAGTGCGAAGGCCCTATTGTATCTGCTCCGTTTCTTATTATTATTATTATTAGGGCCCGAGCACTGAGAGTGCGAAGGCCCTATTGTATCTGCTCCGTTTCTTATTATTAGGGCCCGAGCACTGAGAGTGCGAAGGCCCTATTGTATCTGCTCCGTTTCTTATTATTATTAGGGCCCGAGCACTGAGAGTGCGAAGGCCCTATTGTATCTGCTCCGTTTCTTATTATTAGGGCCCGAGCACTGAGAGTGCGAAGGCCCTATTGTATCTGCTCCGTTTCTTATTATTAGGGCCCGAGCACTGATAGTGCGAAGGCCCTATTGTAATTGCTCTGTTTATTAGGGCCCGAGCACTGACAGTGCGAAGGCCCTATTGTAATTGCTCTGTTTATTATTATTAGGGCCCGAGCACCGAGAGTGCGAAGGCCCTATTGTATCTGCTCCGTTTCTTATTATTATTATTATTATTATTATTATTATTATTATTATTATTATTCACCCCAAACAAGGGCCTTTTTGAGGGCCTAAACATGCTCAAAAACTCATGAAATTTTGCACACATGCCAGGTCTGGTGAAAAATTTTGTATTTTAATGGTTTTACATATGAGCACTGGGAAATGGCTCTACAGCGCCACCTATGCCTTGTTAAATGCAGCCCTACGACCACATCGTTTGAGCTACATGTATGAAATTTGGCACACATGTGTATCATGCCAAGACGAACAAAAAAGTCTGTGGGCCCATTGACGCAAACCCAACAGGAAGTCCGCCATTTGGAAGAGAAGGTGACATTTTGGCTCTAATTTTGCCATTTCCATGCCTCGAACTTTTGCGAACTCCTCCTTGGGGTTTCATTTCATAACCTTCAAATTTGGACAGTGTCAACTACACCCTTGTGCCATGTTAAATTGCGGAGCTTTTGAGTTTTCACAATACTATGAGGCCGTGGCGCCATGGCGAATTTCGATGACTCGCCATGAAAATCTTATTGCCTCTCATTTTGTCATACATTTTCTGACCTTGACCAAAGTGAACACATATGATAAGGCTCCACCCCTGAACATATTTCAACTGCCATATTTGACATCAAGGACAGCGCCACCTAGTGGGAACAGGAAATGTCATGTTTTACACTTTGGGGTACAGTATAGTGATGGGTGACATCTGCAGCCTCAAATTTCTCCAGAAAAGCCTTAAGGAGTTGGTCTTGGGTTACAGTGAAAACTGTGAGTTTTCGCAAAAGGGTGTGACCCCAGCAGCATGGCGAACTTTGATGTCACGCCATGAAGAAACAAATTAGTATAACTCAATGAAATCCAGTCTGATCAGTACCAGACTTTACAGGCATGATGTCAGACCCGCCCTGAACAGATTGATGTGCCCATTGTCGGGAATACGGACAGCGCCACCTAGTGGCAACAGGAAATGTCATGGCTTTAATTTTGTTGTACTGATTTTCACAGGTTCATCGTGGCCACCTCAAAAGCGGTGAATATCACCATCAGTCCCTTGTGATGCTTCAGTGCAAAAATTGTGACTTTAAACTGAACGGCGCACCCTGGTGGCAACGCGGTTCACCATGAAAGATGAAGTGGCTTTTGAGGGGCTTGGAAAGTTTAAAAAGTCTTGAAATTTGGCGCACACCTCCAATGTGGTTAATGCTTTGTTGTTATGTGATCATTTTCATTGAATATCCCAAAATGGCTCCACAGCGCCCCCTACAAAATTTCAAAATCACAGCCCCTGCTCTGTGTTTTATGTATGAGTCTGAAACCTGGTAAGCTTATAGGAGATATCAAGATGTACAAAAAAGTCTCTTGGAGCAATATCCCAAATCCAACAGGAAGTCAGCCATTTTAAAATTAATGTGCAATTTTGGCAACATTTTCCCCTCTTTTCAGGCATCGTTCTTTGACGAACTCCTCCAAGGGATTTCATCATATTGCACTATTCTTCAGTGTGTGGAATCCAAAGACCTTTGTGTTGTTAAATTGCGAAGCTTTTTACGTTCAGGGAAACGGGGTGGTTATGGCGGCACGTAGACTCTCAATCACTCGCCAAAACGCAGTAATCTGCTGTTACTCAAAAACACAATGTCCAATCTCACCCAAAGGTCGCAGGCATAATGAGACTCGAGTTCGGAAATGTTTGTTATGCCCTTTGTCTATAATGGTTAGAGCGCCACCTAGTGGGACGACTATACTCATGGTTGAACCAAATGAAATGTTAACTGGTGGTTAAATGCATGAATTCCATCAATGTGACATCAGATCGGACGTGCTGGTTTCAGGTGTTGGGCATGGCTCGACACGCCGGGGGTGCGAGGGCCCTCATAACGCTGCTTGCAGCTTTAATTATTATTATTATTATTATTATTATTATTCAGGCGAAACAAGGGCCTTTTTGAGGGCCTAAACATGCTCAAAAACTCATGAAATTTTGCACACATGCCAGGTCTGGTGAAAAATTTTGTATTTTAATGGTTTTACATATGAGCACTGGGAAATGGCTCTACAGCGCCACCTATGCCTTGTTAAATGCAGCCCTACGACCACATCGTTTGAGCTACACGTATGAAATTTGGCACACATGTGTATCATGCCAAGACGAACAAAAAAGTCTGTGGGCCCATTGACGCAAACCCAACAGGAAGTCCGCCATTTGGAAGAGAAGGTGACATTTTGGCTCTAATTTTGCCATTTCCATGCCTCGAACTTTTGCGAACTCCTCCTTGGGGTTTGATTTCATAACCTTCATATTTGGTCAGTGTCAACTACACCCTTGTGCCATGTTAAATTGCGGAGCTTTTGAGTTTTCACAATACGGTGACGCCGTGGCGCCACGGCGAATTTCGATGACTCGCCATGAAAATCTTATTGCCTCTCATTTTGTCATACATTTTCTGACCTTGACCAAAGTGAACACATATGATAAGGCTCCACCCCTGAACATATTTCAACTGCCATATTTCACACCAGGGACAGCGCCACCTAGTGGGAACAGGAAATGTCATGTTTTACACTTTGGGGTACAGTATAGTGATGGGTGACATCTGCAGCCTCAAATTTCTCCAGGAAAGCCTTAAGGAGTTGGTCTTGGGTTACAGTGAAAACTGTGAGTTTTCGCAAAAGGGTGTGACCCCAGCGGCATGGCGAACTTTGATGTCACGCCATGAAGAAACAAATTAGTATAACTCAATGAAATCCAGTCTGATCAGTACCAGACTTTACAGGCATGATGTCAGACCCGCCCTGAACAGATTGATGTGCCCATTGTCGGAAATACGGACAGCGCCACCTAGTGGCAACAGGAAATGTCATGGCTTTAATTTTGTTGTACTGATTTTCACAGGTTCATCGTGGCCACCTGAAAAGCGGTGAATATCACCATCAGTCCCTCGTGATGCTTCAGTGCAAAAATTGTGACTTTAAACTGAACGGCGCACCCTGGTGGCAACGCTGTTCACCATGAAAGATGAAGTGGCTTTTGAGGGTCTTGGCAAGTTTATAGAGGCTTGAAATTTGGCACACACCTCCAATGTGACGAAGGCTTTGTTGTTATGTGATCATTTTCATTGAATATCCCAAAATGGCTCCACAGCGCCCCCTACAAAATTTCAAAACCACAGCCCCAGCTCTGTGTTTTATGTATGAATCTGAAACCTGGTAGGCTTATAGGAGATATCAAGATGTACAAAAAAGTCTCTTGGAGCAATATCCCAAATCCAACAGGAAGTCAGCCATTTTAAAATTAATGTGCAATTTTTGTGACATTTTCCCCTCTTTTCAGGCACCGTGCTTTGACGTACTCCTCCAAGGGATTTCATCATATTGAACCAATCTCCTGTGTGTGGAATCTAAAGACCTTTGTGATGTTAAATTGCGAAGCTTTTTACATTTAGGGAAACGGGGTGGTTATGGCGGCACTTAGAGTTTGAATCACTCTCCAAAAAGCAGTAATCTGCTGTCACTCAAAAACACAATGTCCAATCTCTCCCAAACGTCTCAGGTGTGATGAGACTCGAGCTCGGAAATGTTTGGTATGCCATTTGTCGGTAATAGTTAGAGCGCCACCTATTGGGACGACTATAATCATGGTTCAATGAGATGAAATGTTAGCTGGTGGTTAAATGCATGAATTCAATCAATGTGACATCAGATCGGATGTGCTGGTTTTACGTGTTGGGCGTGGCTCGACGCGCCGGGGGTGCGAGGGCCCTCATAACGCTGCTTGCAGCTTTAATTAGGGCCCGAGCACCGAGACTGCGAAGGCCCTATTGTATCTGCTCCGTTTCTTATTATTATTATTATTATTATTATTATTATTCACCCCAAACAAGGGCCTTTTTGAGGGCCTAAACATGCTCAAAAACTCATGAAATTTTGCACACATGCCAGGTTTGGTGAAAAATTTTGTATTTTAATGGTTTTACATATGAGCACTGGGAAATGGCTCTACAGCGCCACCTATGCCTTGTTAAATGCAGCCCTACGACCACATCGTTTGAGCTACATGTATGAAATTTGGCACACATGTGTATCATGCCAAGACGAACAAAAAAGTCTGTGGGCCCATTGACGCAAACCCAACAGGAAGTCCGCCATTTGGAAGAGAAGGTGACATTTTGGCTCTAATTTTGCCATTTCCATGCCTCGAACTTTAACGAACTCCTCCTTGGGATTTGGTCCTATAAGCTTCAAATTTGGACAGTGTCAACTACACCCTTGTGCCATGTTAAATTGCGGAGCTTTTGAGTTTTCACAATAGTATGAGGCCGTGGCGCCATGGCGAATTTCGATGACTCGCCATGAAAATCTTATTGCCTCTCATTCTGTCATACATGTTCCGATCTGGACCAAAGAGCACACATATGATAAGGCTCCACCCCTGAACATATTTCAACTGCCATATTTGACATCAAGGACAGCGCCACCTAGTGGGAACAGGAAATGTCATGTTTTACACTTTGGGGTACAGTATAGTGATGGGTGACATCTGCAGCCTCAAATTTCTCCAGGAAAGCCTTAAGGAGTTGGTCTTGGGTTACAGTGAAAACTGTGAGTTTTCGCGAAAGGGTGTGACCCCAGCAGCATGGCGAACTTTGATGTCACGCCATGAAGAAACAAATTAGTATAACTCAATGAAATCCAGTCTGATTAGTACCAGACTTTACAGGCATGATGTCACACCCGCCCTGAACAGATTGATGTGCCCATTGTCAGGAATATGAAGAGCGCCACCTAGTGGGAACAGGAAATCTCATGTCTTACACTTTGTTGTACTGATTTTCACAGGTTCATAGTGGCCACCTCAAAAGCGGTGTATATCACCATCAGTCCTTGATGATGCTTTAGTGCAAAAATTGTGACTTTAAACTGAACGGCGCACCCTGGTGGCAACGCTGTTCACCATGAAAGATGAAGTGGCTTTTGAGGGTCTTGGCAAGTTTATAGAGGCTTGAAATTTGGCACACACCTCCAATGTGATGATGGCTTTGTTGTCATGTGATCATTTTCATTGAATATCCCAAAATGGCTCCACAGCGCCCCCTACAAAATTTCAAAACCACAGCCCCAGCTCTGTGTTTTATGTATGAATCTGAAACCTGGTAGGCTTATAGGAGATATCAAGATGTACAAAAAAGTCTCTTGGAGCAATATCCCAAATCCAACAGGAAGTCAGCCATTTTAAAATTAATGTGCAATTTTGGCAACATTTTCCCCTCTTTTCAGGCATCGTTCTTTGACGAACTCCTCCAAGGGATTTCATCAGATTGGACCGATCTGCAGTTTGTGGAATCTAAAGACCTTTGTGATGTTAAATTGCGAAGCTTTTTACGTCCAGGGAAACGGGGTGGTTATGGCGGCACTTAGAGTTTGAATCACTCGCCAAAAAGCAGTAATCTGCTGTCACTCAAAAACACAATGTCCAATCTCTCCCAAACGTCTCAGGTGTGATTAGACTCGAGCTCGGAAGTGTTTGTTATGCCATTTGTACATAATGGTTAGAGCGCCACCTAGTGGAACGACTAACTAATCATGAATGAATGAGTTGAAATGTTAGCTGGTGGTTAAATGCATGAATTCCATCAATGTGACATCACATCGGACGTGCTGGTTTTAGGTGTTGGGCGTGGCTCGACGCGCCGGGGGTGCGAGGGCCCTCATAACGCTGCTTGCAGCTTTAATTATTATTATTATTATTATTCAGGCGAAACAAGGGCCTTTTTGAGGGCCTAAACATGCTCAAAAACTCATGAAATTTTGCACACATGCCAGGTCTGGTGAAAAATTTTGTATTTTAATGGTTTTACATATGAGCACTGGGAAATGGCTCTAGAGCGCCACCTATGCCTTGTTAAATGCAGCCCTACGACCACATCGTTTGAGCTACATGTATGAAATTTGGCACACATGTGTATCATGCCAAGACGAACAAAAAAGTCTGTGGGCCCATTGACGCAAACCCAACAGGAAGTCCGCCATTTGGAAGAGAAGGTGACATTTTGGCTCTAATTTTGCCATTTCCATGCCTCGAACTTTTGCGAACTCCTCCTTGGGGTTTCATTTCATAACCTTCAAATTTGGTCAGTGTCAACTACACCCTTGTGCCATGTTAAATTGCGGAGCTTTTGAGTTTTCACAATACTATGAGGCCGTGGCGCCATGGCGAATTTCGATGACTCGCCATGAAAATCTTATTGCCTCTCATTTTGTCATACATGTTCCGATCTGGACCAAAGAGCACACATATGATAAGGCTCCACCCCTGAACATATTTCAACTGCCATATTTGACATCAAGGACAGCGCCACCTAGTGGGAACAGGAAATGTCATGTTTTACACTTTGGGGTACAGTATAGTGATGGGTGACATCTGCAGCCTCAAATTTCTCCAGGAAAGCCTTAAGGAGTTGGTCTTGGGTTACAGTGAAAACTGTGAGTTTTCGTGAAAGGGTGTGACCCCAGCAGCATGGCGAACTTTGATGTCACGCCATGAAGAAACAAATTAGTATAACTCAATGAAATCCAGCCTGATCAGTACCAGACTTTACAGGCATGATGTCAGACTCGCCCTGAACAGATTGATGTGCCCATTGTCAGAAATACGGACAGCGCCACCTAGTGGCAACAGGAAATGTCATGGCTTTAATTTTGTTGTACTGATTTTCACAGGTTCATCGTGGCCACCTCAAAAGCGGTGAATATCACCATCAGTCCCTCGTGATGCTTCAGTGCAAAAATTGTGACTTTAAACTGAACGGCGCACCCTGGTGGCAACGCTGTTCACCATGAAAGATGAAGTGGCTTTTGAGGGTCTTGGAAAGTTTATAGAGGCTTGAAATTTGGCACACACCTCCAATGTCACGAAGGCTTTGTTGTCATCTGATCATTTTCATTGAATATCCCAAAATGGCTCCACAGCGCCCCCTACAAAATTTCAAAACCACAGCCCCAGCTCTGTGTTTTATGTATGAATCTGAAACCTGGTAGGCTTATAGGAGATATCAAGATGTACAAAAAAGTCTCTTGGAGCAATATCCCAAATCCAACAGGAAGTCAGCCATTTTAAAATTAATGTGCAATTTTGGCAACATTTTCCCCTCTTTTCAGGCACCGTGCTTTGACGTACTCCTGCAAGGGATTTCATCAGATTGATGCAATCTCCTGTGTGTGGAATCTAAAGACCTTTGTGATGTTAAATTGCGAAGCTTTTTACATTCAGGGAAACGGGGTGGTCATGGCGGCACGTAGAGTTTCAATCACTCGCCAAAAAGCAGTAATCTGCTGTCACTCAAAAACACAATGTCCAATCTCTCCCAAAGCTCATAGGCGTGATGAGACTCGAGCTCGGAAATGTTTGTTATGCCATTTGTGCATAATGGTTAGAGCGCCACCTAGTGGAACGACTAACTAATCATAAATGAATGAGTTGAAATGTTAGCTGGTGGTTAAATGCATGAATTCCATCAATGTGACATCAGATCGGAGGTGCTGGTTTTAGGTGTTGGGCGTGGCTCGACGCGCCGGGGGTGCGAGGGCCCTCATAACGCTGCTTGCAGCTTTAATTATTATTATTATTATTATTTCGGCAAATGAATTGGCCGTTTGAGGGCCTAAACATGCTCGAAAACTCATGAAATTTTGCACACGCGTCAGGTCTGGTGAAAATTTACGTATTTTAATGTTCTCAGACATGGCCAGGGAAAATTAGCTCAGTAGCGCCACCTAGAAAAATGAAAAACGCGAGCCCCCGATATGGGTATGACCTACATGTTTGAAAGTCGGTACACCTATATAACGTTCAGAGTCGAACAAAAAAGTCTATTATGGCAATGTCCTAAACCCAACAGGAAGTCCGACATTTTGGATTGAAGGTGACATTTTGGCTCTGATTTTACCGTTTCCATGCCTCGAACTTTAACGAACTCCTCCTTGGGGTTTGATTTCATAACCTTCATATTTGGTCAGTGCCAACTACACCCTTGTGCCATGTTAAATTGCGGAGCTTTTGAGTTTTCACAATACCATGAGGCCGTGGCGCCACGGCGAATTTCGATGACTCGCCATGAAAATCTTATTGCCTCTCATTTTGTCATACATTTTCTGACCTTGACCAAAGTGAACACATATGATAAGGCTCCACCCCTGAACATATTTCAACTGCCATATTTGACACCAGGGATAGCGCCACCTAGTGGGAACAGGAAATGTCATGTTTTACACTTTGGGGTACAGTATTGTGATGGGTGACATCTGCAGCCTCAAATTTCTCCAGGAAAGCCTTAAGGAGTTGGTCTTGGGTTACAGTGAAAACTGTGAGTTTTCGCGAAAGGGTGTGACCCCAGCAGCATGGCGAACTTTGATGTCACGCCATGAAGAAACAAATTAGTATAACTCAATGAAATCCAGTCTGATCAGTACCAGACTTTACAGGCATGATGTCAGACCCGCCCTGAACAGATTGATGTGCCCATTGTCGGAAATACGGACAGCGCCACCTAGTGGCAACAGGAAATGTCATGGCTTTAACTTTGTTGTACTGATTTTCACAGGTTGATCGTGGCCACCTCAAAAGCGGTGAATATCACCATCAGTCCCTCGTGATGCTTCAGTGCAAAAATTGTGACTTTAAACTGAACGGCGCACCCTGGTGGCAACGCGGTTCATCATGAAAGATGAAGTGGCTTTTGAGGGGCTTGGAAAGTTTATAGAGGCTTGAAATTTGGCACACACCTCCAAATCGATGAAGGCATTGTTGTTATGTAACCATTTTCCTTGAATAGCGCAAAATGGCTCCACAGCGCCCCCTACAATATTTCAAAACATCAGCCCCTGCTCTGTGTTTCACCTATGAGTCTGACACTTGGTAAGCTTGTGTAAGATATCAAGATGTACAAAAAAGTCTCTTGGAGCAATATCCCAAATCCAACAGGAAGTCAGCCATTTTAAAATTAATGTGTAATTTTGATGACATTTTCCCCCCTTTTCAGGCCTCATACTTTGACGAACTCCTCCAAGGGATTTCATCATATTGAACCATTCTTCAGTGTGTAGAATCTAAAGACCTTTGTGATGTTAAATTGCGAAGCTTTTTCCATTCAGGGAAACGGGGTGGTCATGGCGGCACGTAGAGTTTCAATCACTCGCAAAAAGCAGTAATCTGCTGTCACTAAAAACACAATGTCCAATCTCTCCCAAAGGTCGCAGGTGTGATGAGACTCGAGCTTGGAAATGTTTGTTATGCTATTTGTCAATAATGGTTAGAGCGCCACCTAGTGGCATGACTATAATCCTGGTTGAATAAGATGAAATGTTAGCTGGTGATTAAAAGCATGAAATCCATCAATGTGACATCACATCGGACGTGCTGGTTTGAGGTGTTGGCAGTGGCTCGACGTGCCGGGGGTGCGAGGGCCCTCATAACGCTGCTTGCAGCTTTAATTATTATTATTATTATTAGGGCCCGAGCACTGAGAGTGCGAAGGCCCTATTGTATCTGCTCCGTTTCTTATTAGGGCCCGAGCACTGACTGTGCGAAGGCCCTATTGTATCTGCTCCGTTTCTTATTATTATTATTATTATTATTATTATTAGGGCCCGAGCACCGAGAGTGCGAAGGCCCTATTGTATCTGCTCCGTTTCTTATTAGGGCCCGAGCACTGACAGTGCGAAGGCCCTATTGTAATTGCTCTGTTTATTATTATTATTAGGGCCCGAGCACTGACAGTGCGAAGGCCCTATTGTAATTGCTCTGTTTATTATTATTAGGGCCCGAGCACTGACAGTGCGAAGGCCCTATTGTAATTGCTCTGTTTATTAGGGCCCGAGCACTGACAGTGCGAAGGCCCTATTGTAATTGCTCTGTTTATTATTAGGGCCCGAGCACTGAGAGTGCGAAGGCCCTATTGTATCTGCTCCGTTTCTTATTATTATTATTATTAGGGCCCGAGCACTGACAGTGCGAAGGCCCTATTGTAATTGCTCTGTTTATTATTATTATTATTATTATTATTATTTCGGCAAATGAATTGGCCGTTTGAGGGCCTAAACATGCTCGAAAACTCATGAAATTTTGCACACGCGTCAGGTCTGGTGAAAATTTACGTATTTTAATGTTCTCAGACATGGCCAGGGAAAATTAGCTCAGTAGCGCCACCTAGAAAAATGAAAAACGCGAGCCCCCGGTATGGGTATGACCTACATGTTTGAAAGTCGGTACACCTATATAACGTTCAGAGTCAAACAAAAAAGTCTATTATGGCAATGTCCTAAACCCAACAGGAAGTCCGCCATTTTGGATTGAAGGTGACATTTTGGGTCTGATTTTACCGTTTCCATGCCTTGTACCTTAACGAACTCCTCCTTGGGATTTGGTCCTATAAACTTCAAATTTGGACAGTGTCAACTACACCCTTGTGCCATGTTAAATTGCGGAGCTTTTGAGTTTTCACAATAGTATGAGGCCGTGGCGCCATGGCGAATTTCGATGACTCGCCATGAAAATCTTATTGCCTCTCATTCTGTCATACATGTTCCGATCTGGACCAAAGAGCACACATATGATAAGGCTCCACCCCTGAACATATTTCAACTGCCATATTTGACATCAAGGACAGCGCCACCTAGTGGGAACAGGAAATGTCATGTTTTACACTTTGGGGTACAGTATAGTGATGGGTGACATCTGCAGCCTCAAATTTCTCCAGGAAAGCCTTAAGGAGTTGGTCTTGGGTTACAGTGAAAACTGTGACTTTTCGCAAAAGGGTGTGACCCCAGCGGCGTGGCGAACTTTGATGTCACGCCATGAAGAAACAAATTAGTATAACTCAATGAAATCCAGTCTGATCAGTACCAGACTTTACAGGCATGATGTCAGACCCGCCCTGAACAGATTGATGTGCCCATTGTCGGAAATACGGACAGCGCCACCTAGTGGCAACAGGAAATGTCATGGCTTTAATTTTGTTGTACTGATTTTCACAGGTTCATCTTGGCCACCTCAAAAGCGGTGAATATCACCATCAGTCCCTCGTGATGCTTCAGTGCAAAAATTGTGAGTTTAAACTGAACGGCGCACCCTGGTGGCAACGCTGTTCAACATGAAAGATGAAGTGGCTTTTGAGGGTCTTGGCAAGTTTATAGAGGCTTGAAATTTGGCACACACCTCCAAATGGATGAAGGCTTTGTTGGCATGTGATCATTTTCATTGAATAGCGCGAAATTGCTCCACAGCGCCCCCTACAAAATTTCAAAACCACAGCCCCTGCTCTGTGTTCTATGTATGATTCTGAAACCTGGTAAGGTTATAGGAGATATCAAGATGTACAAAAAAGTCTCTTGGAGCAATATCCCAAATCCAACAGGAAGTCAGCCATTTTAAAATTAATGTGTAATTTTGGCAACATTTTCCCCTCTTTCCAGGCACCGTTCTTTGACGAACTCCTCCAAGGGATTTCATCATATTGAACCAATCTCCAGTGTGTGGAATCTAAAGACCTTTGTGATGTTAAATTGCGAAGCTTTTTACGTTCAGTGAAACGGGGTGGTTATGGTGGCACTTAGAGTTTGAATCACTCGCCAAAAAGCAGTAATCTGCTGTCACTCAAAAACACAATGTCCAATCTCTCCCAAACGTCTCAGGTGTGATGAGACTCGAGCTTGGAAGTGTTTGTTATGCCATTTGTACATAATGGTTAGAGCGCCACCTAGTGGAACGACTAACTAATCATGAATGAATGACTTGAAATGTTAGCTGGTGGTTAAATGCATGAATTCCATCAATGTGACATCAGATCGGAGGTGCTGGTTTTAGGTGTTGGGCTTGGCTCGACGCGCCGGGGGTGCGAGGGCCCTCGTAACGCTGCTTGCAGCTTTAATTATTATTATTATTATTCACCCCAAACAAGGGCCTTTTTGAGGGCCTAAACATGCTCAAAAACTCATGAAATTTTGCACACATGCCAGGTCTGGTGAAAAATTTTGTATTTTTATGGTTTTACATATGAGCACTGGGAAATGGCTCTACAGCGCCACCTATGCCTTGTTAAATGCAGCCCTACGACCACATCGTTTGAGCTACATGTATGAAATTTGGCACACATGTGTATCATGCCAAGACGAACAAAAAAGTCAGTGGGCCCATTGACGCAAACCCAACAGGAAGTCCGCCATTTTGGATTGAATGTGACATTTTGGCTCTGATTTTACCGTTTCGATGCCTCGAACTTTAACGAACTCCTCCTTGGCATTTGGTCCTATAAGCTTCAAATTTGGACAGTGTCAACTATACCCTTGTGCCATGTTAAATTGCGGAGCTTTTGAGTTTTCACAATACTATGAGGCCGTGGCGCCATGGCGAATTTCGATGACTCGCCATGAAAATCTTATTGCCTCTCATTTTGTCATACATTTTCTGACCTTGACCAAAGTGAACACATATGATAAGGCTCCACCCCTGAACATATTTCAACTGCCATATTTGACATCAAGGATAGCGCCACCTAGTGGGAACAGGAAATGTCATGTTTTACACTTTGGGGTACAGTATAGTGATGGGTGACATCTGCAGCCTCAAATTTCTCCAGGAAAGCCTTAAGGAGTTGGTCTTGGGGTACAGTGAAAACTGTGACTTTTCGCGAAAGGGTGTGACCCCAGCAGCATGGCGAACTTTGATGTCACGCCATGAAGAAACAAATTAGTATAACTCAATGAAATCCAGTCTGATTAGTACCAGACTTTACAGGCATGATGTCACACCCGCCCTGAACAGATTGATGTGCCCATTGTCAGGAATATGAAGAGCGCCACCTAGTGGGAAGAGGAAATGTCATGTCTTACACTTTGTTGTACTGATTTTCACAGGTTCATAGTGGCCACCTCAAAAGCGGTGAATATCACCATCAGTCCTTGATGATGCTTTAGTGCAAAAATTGTGAGTTTAAACTGAACGGCGCACCCTGGTGGCAACGCTGTTCACCATGAAAGATGAAGTGGCTTTTGAGGGTCTTGGCAAGTTTATAGAGGCTTGAAATTTGGCACACACCTCCAATGTGACGATGGCTTTGTTGTCATGTGATCATTTTCATTGAATATCCCAAAATGGCTCCACAGCGCCCCCTACAAAATTTCAAAACCACAGCCCCAGCTCTGTGTTTTATGTATGAATCTGAAACCTGGTAGGCTTATAGGAGATATCAAGATGTACAAAAAAGTCTCTTGGAGCAATATCCCAAATCCAACAGGAAGTCAGCCATTTTAAAATTAATGTGCAATTTTGGCAACATTTTCCCCTCTTTTCAGGCATCGTTCTTTGACGAACTCCTCCAAGGGATTTCATCAGATTGGACCGATCTGCAGTTTGTGGAATCTAAAGACCTTTGTGATGTTAAATTGCGAAGCTTTTTACGTCCAGGGAAACGGGGTGGTTATGGCGGCACTTAGAGTTTGAATCACTCGCCAAAAAGCAGTAATCTGCTGTCACTCAAAAACACAATGTCCAATCTCTCCCAAACGTCTCAGGTGTGATTAGACTCGAGCTCGGAAGTGTTTGTTATGCCATTTGTACATAATGGTGAGAGCGCCACCTAGTGGAACGACTAACTAATCATGAATGAATGAGTTGAAATGTTAGCTGGTGGTTAAATGCATGAATTCCATCAATGTGACATCAGATCGGACGTGCTGGTTTTAGGTGTTGGGCGTGGCTCGACGCGCCGGGGGTGCGAGGGCCCTCATAACGCTGCTTGCAGCTTTAATTAGGGCCCGAGCACTGACAGTGCGAAGGCCCTATTGTAATTGCTCTGTTTATTATTATTATTAGGGCCCGAGCACTGACAGTGCGAAGGCCCTATTGTAATTGCTCTGTTTATTATTATTATTATTATTATTATTATTATTATTATTATTATTATTATTATTATTATTCCGGCAAATGAATTGGCCGTTTGAGGGCCTAAACATGCTCGAAAACTCATGAAATTTTGCACACGCGTCAGGTCTGGTGAAAATTTACGTATTTTAATGTTCTCAGACATGGCCAGGGAAAATTAGCTCAGTAGCGCCACCTAGAAAAATGAAAAACGCGAGCCCCCGGTATGGGTATGACCTACATGTTTGAAAGTCGGTACACCTATATAGCGTTCAGAGTCGAACAAAAAAGTCTATTATGGCAATGTCCTAAACCCAACAGGAAGTCCGCCATTTTGGATTGAAGGTGAGATTTTGGGTCTGATTTTACCGTTTCCATGCCTTGTACTTTAACGAACTCCTCCTTGGGATTTGGTCCTATAAACTTGAAATTTGGACAGTGTCAACTACACCCTTGTGCCATGTTAAATTGCGGAGCTTTTGAGTTTTCACAATACTATGAGGCCGTGGCGCCATGGCGAATTTTGATGACTCGCCATGAAAATCTTATTGCCTCTCATTCTGTCATACATGTTCCGATCTGGACCAAACAGCACACATATGATAAGGCTCCACCCCTGAACATATTTCAACTGCCATATTTGACATCAAGGACAGCGCCACCTAGTGGGAACAGGAAATGTCATGTTTTACACTTTGGGGTACAGTATAGTGATGGGTGACATCTGCAGCCTCAAATTTCTCCAGGAAAGCCTTAAGGAGTTGGTCTTGGGTTACAGTGAAAACTGTGAGTTTTCGCGAAAGGGTGTGACCCCAGCAGCATGGCGAACTTTGATGTCACGCCATGAAGAAACAAATTAGTATAACTCAATGAAATCCAGTCTGATCAGTACCAGACTTTACAGGCATGATGTCAGACCTGCCCTGAACAGATTGATGTGCCCATTGTCGGAAATACGGACAGCGCCACCTAGTGGCAACAGGAAATGTCATGGCTTTAATTTTGTTGTACTGATTTTCACAGGTTCATCTTGGCCACCTCAAAAGCGGTGAATATCACCATCAGTCCCTCGTGATGCTTCAGTGCAAAAATTGTGACTTTAAACTGAACGGCGCACCCTGGTGGCAACGCCGTCCACCATGAAAGATGAAGTGGCTTTTGAGGGTCTTGGCAAGTTTATAGAGGCTTGAAATTTGGCACACACCTCCAATGTGATGAAGGCTTTGATGTCATGTGATCATTTTCATTGAATAGCGAGAAATGGCTCCACAGCGCCCCCTACAAACTTTCAAAATATCAGCCCCAGCTCTGTGTTTTATGTATGAGTCTGAAACCTGGTAAGCTTATAGGAGATATCAAGATGTACAAAAAAGTCTCTTGGAGCAATATCCCAAATCCAACAGGAAGTCAGCCATTTTAAAATTAATGTGTAATTTTGATGACATTTTCCCCCCTTTTCAGGCCTCATACTTTGACGAACTCCTCCAAGGGATTTCATCATATTGAAGCATTCTTCAGTGTGTAGAATCTAAAGACCTTTGTGATGTTAAATTGCGAAGCTTTTTCCGTTCAGGGAAACGGGGTGGTCATGGCGGCACGTAGAGTTTCAATCACTCGCAAAAAGCAGTAATCTGCTGTCACTAAAAAACACAATGTCCAAGCTCTCCCAAAGGTCGCAGGTGTGATGAGACTCGAGCTTGGAAATGTTTGTTATGCTATTTGTCAATAATGGTTAGAGCGCCACCTAGTGGCATGACTATAATCCTGGTTGAATAAGATGAAATGTTAGCTGGTGATTAAAAGCATGAAATCCATCAATGTGACATGAAATCGGACGTGCCGGTTTGAGGTGTTGGCAGTGGCTCGACGTGCCGGGGGTGCGAGGGCCCTTATAACGCTGCTTGCAGCTTTAATTATTATTATTATTATTATTATTTCGGCAAATGAATTGGCCGTTTGAGGGCCTAAACATGCTCGAAAACTCATGAAATTTTGCACACGCGTCAGGTCTGGTGAAAATTTACGTATTTTAATGTTCTCAGACATGGCCAGGGAAAATTAGCTCAGTAGCGCCACCTAGAAAAATGAAAAACGCGAGCCCCCGGTATGGGTATGGCCTACAAGTTTGAAACTCGGTACACCTATATAACGTTCAGAGTCGAACAAAAAAGTCTATTATGGCAATGTCCTAAACCCAACAGGAAGTCCGCCATTTTGCATTGAAGGTGACATTTTGGCTCTAATTTTGCCATTTCCATGCCTCGAACTTTAACGAACTCCTCCTTGGGATTTGGTCCTATAAGCTTCAAATTTGGACAGTGTCAACTACACCCTTGTGCCATGTTAAATTGTGGAGCTTTTGAGTTTTCACAATACTATGAGGCCGTGGCGCCATGGCGAATTTCGATGACTCGCCATGAAAATCTTATTGCCTCTCATTCTGTCATACATGTTCCGATCTGGACCAAAGAGCACACATATGATAAGGCTCCACCCCTGAACATATTTCAACTGCCATATTTGACATCAAGGACAGCGCCACCTAGTGGGAACAGGAAATGTCATGTTTTACACTTTGGGGTACAGTATAGTGATGGGTGACATCTGCAGCCTCAAATTTCTCCAGGAAAGCCTTAAGGAGTTGGTCTTGGGTTACAGTGAAAACTGTGAGTTTTCGTGAAAGGGTGTGACCCCAGCAGCATGGCGAACTTTGATGTCACGCCATGAAGAAACAAATTAGTATAACTCAATGAAATCCAGTCTGATCAGTACCAGACTTTACAGGCATGATGTCAGACCCGCCCTGAACAGATTGATGTGCCCATTGTCGGAAATACGGACAGCGCCACCTAGTGGCAACAGGAAATGTCATGGCTTTAATTTTGTTGTACTGATTTTCACAGGTTCATCTTGGCCACCTCAAAAGCGGTGAATATCACCATCAGTCCCTCGTGATGCTTCAGTGCAAAAATTGTGAGTTTAAACTGAACGGCGCACCCTGGTGGCAACGCTGTTCAACATGAAAGATGAAGTGGCTTTTGAGGGTCTTGGCAAGTTTATAGAGGCTTGAAATTTGGCACACACCTCCAAATGGATGAAGGCTTTGTTGGCATGTGATCATTTTCATTAAATAGCGCGAAATTGCTCCACAGCGCCCCCTACAAAATTTCAAAACCACAGCCCCTGCTCTGTGTTCTATGTATGATTCTGAAACCTGGTAAGCTTATAGGAGATATCAAGATGTACAAAAAAGTCTCTTGGAGCAATATCCCAAATCCAACAGGAAGTCAGCCATTTTAAAATTAATGTGTAATTTTGGCAACATTTTCCCCTCTTTCCAGGCACCGTTCTTTGACGAACTCCTCCAAGGGATTTCATCATATTGAACCAATCTCCAGTGTGTGGAATCTAAAGACCTTTGTGATGTTAAATTGCGAACGTTTTTACGTTCAGGGAAACGGGTGGTCATGGCGGCACGTGGAGTTTCAGTCACTCGCCAAAAAGCAGTAATCTGCTGTCACTCAAAATCAAAATGTTCAATATGTCCCAAAGGTCGCAGGCGTGATGAGACTCGAGCTGGGAAATGTTTGTTATGCCATTTGTCAGTAATGGTTAGAGCGCCACCTAGTGGGACGACTATAATCATGATTGAATGAGATGAAATGTTAGCTGGTGGTTGAATGCATGAATTTCATCAATGTGACATCAGATCGGACGTGCTGGTTGTAGGTGTTGGGCGTAGCTCGACGCCATGGGGTGCGAGGGCCCTCATAACGCTGCTTGCAGCTTTAATTATTATTATTATTATTATTCCGGCAAATGAATCGGCCTTTTGAGGGCCTAAACATGCTCGAAAACTCTGGAAATTTTGCGCACGCGTCAGGTCTGGTGAAAATTTACGTATTTTAATGGTTTTACATATGAGCACTGGGAAATGGCTCTAGAGCGCCACCTATGCCTTGTTAAATGCAGCCCTACGACCACATCGTTTCAGCTACATGTATGAAATTTGGCACACATGTGTATCATGCCAAGACGAACAAAAAAGTCTGTGGGCCCATTGACGCAAACCCAACAGGAAGTCCGCCATTTTGGATTGAATGTGACATTTTGGCTCTGATTTTACCGTTTCCATGCCTTGTACTTTAACGAACTCCTCCTTGGGATTTGGTCGTATAAGCTTCAAATTTGGACAGTGTCAACTACACCCTTGTGCCATGTTAAATTGCGGAGCTTTTGAGTTTTCACAATACTATGAGGCCGTGGCGCCATGGCGAATTTCGATGACTCGCCATGAAAATCTTATTGCCTCTCATTCTGTCATACATGTTCCAATCTGGACCAAAGAGCACACATATGATAAGGCTCCACCCCTGAACATATTTCAACTGCCATATTTGACCTCAAGGACAGCGCCACCTAGTGGGAACAGGAAATGTCATGTTTTACACTTTGGGGTACAGTATAGTGAAGGGTGACATCTGCAGCCTCAAATTTCTCCAGGAAAGCCTTAAGGAGTTGGTCTTGGGTTACAGTGAAAACTGTGAGTTTTCGCGAAAGGGTGTGACCCCAGCAGCATGGCGAACTTTGATGTCACGCCATGAAGAAACAAATTAGTATAACTCAATGAAATCCAGTCTGATCAGTACCAGACTTTACAGGCATGATGTCAGACCCGCCCTGAACAGATTGATGTGCCCATTGTCGGAAATACGGACAGCGCCACCTAGTGGCAACAGGAAATGTCATGGCTTTAATTTTGTTGTACTGATTTTCACAGGTTCATCTTGGCCACCTCAAAAGCGGTGAATATCACCATCAGTCCCTCGTGATGCTTCAGTGCAAAAATTGTGAGTTTAAACTGAACGGCGCACCCTGGTGGCAACGCTGTTCAACATGAAAGATGAAGTGGCTTTTGAGGGTCTTGGCAAGTTTATAGAGGCTTGAAATTTGGCACACACCTCCAAATGGATGAAGGCTTTGTTGGCATGTGATCATTTTCATTGAATAGCGCGAAATTGCTCCACAGCGCCCCCTACAAAATTTCAAAACCACAGCCCCTGCTCTGTGTTCTATGTATGATTCTGAAACCTGGTAAGCTTATAGGAGATATCAAGATGTACAAAAAAGTCTCTTGGTGCAATATCCCAAATCCAACAGGAAGTCAGCCATTTTAATATTAATGTGTAATTTTGGCAACATTTTCCCCTCTTTCCAGGCACCGTTCTTTGACGAACTCCTCCAAGGGATTTCATCATATTGAACCAATCTCCAGTGTGTGGAATCTAAAGACCTTTGTGATGTTAAATTGCGAAGCTTTTTACGTTCAGTAAAACGGGGTGGTTATGGTGGCACTTAGAGTTTGAATCACTCGCCAAAAAGCAGTAATCTGCTGTCACTCAAAAACACAATGTCCAATCTCTCCCAAACGTCTCAGGTGTGATGAGACTCGAGCTAGGAAATGTTTGTTATGCCATTTGTCAGTAATGGTTAGAGCTCCACCTAGTGGGACAACTATAATCATGATTGAATGAGATGAATTGTTAGCTGGTGGTTAAATGCATGAATTCCATCAATGTGACATCAGATCGGAGGTGCTGGTTTTAGGTGTTGGGCGTGGCTCGACGCGCCGGGGGTGCGAGGGCCCTCATAACGCTGCTTGCAGCTTTAATTAGGGCCCGAGCACTGACAGTGCGAAGGCCCTATTGTAATTGCTCTGTTTATTATTATTATTATTATTATTATTATTTCGGCAAATGAATTGGCCGTTTGAGGGCCTAAACATGCTCGAAAACTCATGAAATTTTGCACACGCGTCAGGTCTGGTGAAAATTTACGTATTTTAATGTTCTCAGACATGGCCAGGGAAAATTAGCTCAGTAGCGCCACCTAGAAAAATGAAAAACGCGAGCCCCCGGTATGGGTATTGCCTACAAGTTTGAAAGTCGGTACACCTATATAACGTTCAGAGTCGAACAAAAAAGTCTATTATGGCAATGTCCTAAACCCAACAGGAAGTCCGCCATTTTGGATTGAAGGTGACATTTTGGGTCTGATTTTACCGTTTCCATGCCTTGTACTTTAACGAACTCCTCCTTGGGATTTCGGCGTATAAGCTTCAAATTTGGACAGTGTCAACTACACCCTTGTGCCATGTTAAATTGCGGAGCTTTTGAGTTTTCACAATACTATGAGGCCGTGGCGCCATGGCGAATTTCGATGACTCGCCATGAAAATCTTATTGCCTCTCATTCTGTCATACATGTTCCGATCTGGACCAAAGAGCACACATATGATAAGGCTCCACCCCTGAACCTATTTCAACTGCCATATTTGACATCAAGGACAGCGCCACCTAGTGGGAACAGGAAATGTCATGTTTTACACTTTGGGGTACAGTATTGTGATGGGTGACATCTGCAGCCTCAAATTTCTCCAGGAAAGCCGTAAGGAGTTGGTCTTGGGTTACAGTGAAAACTGTGACTTTTCGCAAAAGGGTGTGACCCCAGCAGCATGGCGAACTTTGATGTCACGCCATGAAGAAACAAATTAGTATAACTCAATGAAATCCAGTCTGATCAGTACCAGACTTTACAGGCATGATGTCAGACCCGCCCTGAACAGATTGATGTGCCCATTGTCGGAAATACGGACAGCGCCACCTAGTGGCAACAGGAAATGTCATGGCTTTAATTTTGTTGTACTGATTTTCACAGGTTCATCTTGGCCACCTCAAAAGCGGTGAATATCACCATCAGTCCCTCGTGATGCTTCAGTGCAAAAATTGTGACTTTAAACTGAACGGCGCACCCTGGTGGCAACGCTGTTCAACATGAAAGATGAAGTGGCTTTTGAGGGTCTTTGGAAGTTTATAGAGGCTTGAAATTTGGCACACACCTCCAAATGGATGAACGCTTTGTTGGCATGTGATCATTTTCATTGAATAGCGCGAAGTGGCTCCACAGCGCCCCCTACAAAATTTCAAAACCACAGCCCCTGCTCTGTGTTCTATGTATGATTCTGAAACCTGGTAAGCTTATAGGAGATATCAAGATGTACAAAAAAGTCTCTTGGTGCAATATCCCAAATCCAACAGGAAGTCAGCCATTTTAAAATTAATGTGCAATTTTGGCAACATTTTCCCCTCTTTTCAGGCACCGTTCTTTGACGAACTCCTCCAAGGGATTTCATCATATTGAACCAATCTCCAGTGTGTGGAATCTAAAGACCTTTGTGATGTTAAATTGCGAAGCTTTTTACGTTAAGTGAAACGGGGTGGTTATGGTGGCACTTAGAGTTTGAATCACTCGCCAAAAAGCAGTAATCTGCTGTCACTCAAAAACACAATGTCCAATCTCTCCCAAACGTCTCAGGTGTGATGAGACTCGAGCTCGGAAGTGATTGTTATGCCATTTGTACATAATGGTTAGAGCGCCACCTAGTGGAACGACTAACTAATCATGAATGAATGACTTGAAATGTTAGCTGGTGGTTAAATGCATGAATTCCATCAATGTGACATCAGATCGGAGGTGCTGGTTTTAGGTGTTGGGCTTGGCTCGACGCGCTGGGGGTGCGAGGGCCCTCGTAACGCTGCTTGCAGCTTTAATTATTATTATTATTATTATTTCGGCAAATGAATTGGCCGTTTGAGGGCCTAAACATGCTCGAAAACTCATGAAATTTTGCACACGCGTCAGGTCTGGTGAAAATTTACGTATTTTAATGTTCTCAGACATGGCCAGGGAAAATTAGCTCAGTAGCGCCACCTAGAAAAATGAAAAACGCGAGCCCCCGGTATGGGTATGACCTACATGTTTGAAAGTCGGTACACCTATATAATGTTCAGAGTCGAACAAAAAAGTCTATTATGGCAATGTCCTAAACCCAACAGGAAGTCCGCCATTTTGGATTGAAGGTGACATTTTGGCTCTGATTTTACCATTTCCATGCCTCGAACTTTGACGAACTCCTCCTTGGGGTTTGATTTCATAACCTTCATATTTGGTCAGTGCCAACTACACCCTTATGCCATGTTAAATTGCGGAGCTTTTGAGTTTTCACAATACCATGAGGCCGTGGCGCCATGGCGAATTTCGATGACTCGCCATGAAAATCTTATTGCCTCTCATTCTGTCATAGATTTTCTGACCTTGACCAAAGTGAACACATATGATAAGGCTCCATCCCTGAACATATTTCAACTGCCATATTTTACATCAGGGACAGCGCCACCTAGTGGGAACAGGAAATGTCATGTTTTACACTTTGGGGTACAGTATTGTGATGGGTGACATCTGCAGCCTCAAATTTCTCCAGGAAAGCCTTAAGGAGTTGGTCTTGGGTTACAGTGAAAACTGTGACTTTTCGCAAAAGGGTGTGACACCAGCGGCATGGCGAACTTTGATGTCACGCCATGAAGAAACAAATTAGTATAACTCAATGAAATCCAGTCTGATCAGTACCAGACTTTACAGGCATGATGTCAGACCCGCCCTGAACAGATTGATGTGCCCATTGTCGGGAATACGTACAGCGCCACCTAGTGGGAACAGGAAATGTCACGTCTTACACTTTGTTGTACTGATTTTCACAGGTTCATCGTGGCCACCTCAAAAGCGGTGAATATCAACATCAGTCCCTCGTGATGCTTCAGTGCAAAAATTGTGACTTTAAACTGAACGGCGCACCCTGGTGGCAACGTGGTTCACCATGAAAGATGAAGTGGCTTTTGAGGGGCTTGGAAAGTTTATAGAGGCTTGAAATTTGGCACACACCTCCAAATGGGTGTAGGCTTTGTTGTCATGTGATCATTTTCATTGAATAGCGCGAAATTGCTCCACAGCGCCCCCTACAAAATTTCAAAAAGTCAGCCCCAGCTCTGTGTTTCATCTATGAGTCTGAAACCTGGTAAGCTTATGGAAAATATCAAGATGTACAAAAAAGTCTCTTGGAGCAATATCCCAAATCCAACAGGAAGTCAGCCATTTTAAAATTAATGTGTAATTTTGGCGACATTTTCCCCTCTTTTCAGGCTTCATACTTTGACGAACTCCTCCAAGGGATTTCATCATATTGAACCATTCTCCAGTGTGTGGAATCTAAAGACCTTTGTGATGTTAAATTGCGAAGCTTTTTACGTTCAAGGAAACGGGGTGGTCATGGCGGCACGTAGAGTTTCAATCACTCGCCAAAAAGCAGTAATATGCTGTCACTCAAAGACACAATGTCCAATCTCTCCCAAAGGTCGCAGGCGTGATGAGACTCGAGCTCGGAAATGTTTGTTATGCCCTTTGTCTATAATGGTTAGAGCGCCACCTAGTGGGACGACTATACTCATGGTTGAACCAAATGAAATGTTAACTGGTGGTTAAATGCATGAATTCCATCAATGTGACATCAGATCGGACATGCTGGTTTCAGGTGTTGGGCGTGGCTCGACGCGTCGGGGGTGCGAGGGCCCTCATAACGCTGCTTGCAGCTTTAATTATTATTATTATTATTATTATTATTAGGGCCCGAGCACTGACAGTGCGAAGGCCCTATTGTAATTGCTCTGTTTATTATTATTATTATTATTATTATTAGGGCCCGAGCACTGACAGTGCGAAGGCCCTATTGTAATTGCTCTGTTTATTATTATTATTATTATTATTATTATTATTATTATTTCGGCAAATGAATTGGCCGTTTGAGGGCCTAAACATGCTCGAAAACTCATGAAATTTTGCACACGCGTCAGGTCTGGTGAAAATTTACGTATTTTAATGTTCTCAGACATGGCCAGGGAAAATTAGCTCAGTAGCGCCACCTAGAAAAATGAAAAACGCGAGCCCCCGGTATGGGTATGACCTACATGTTTGAAAGTCGGTACACCTATATAACGTTGAGAGTCGAACAAAAAAGTCTATTATGGCAATGTCCTAAACCCAACAGGAAGTCCGCCATTTTGGATTGAAGGTGACATTTTGGCTCTAATTTTGCCATTTCCATGCCTTGTACTTTAACGAACTCCTCCTTGGGATTTGGTCCTATAAACTTCAAATTTGGACAGTGTCAACTATACCCTTGTGCCATGTTAAATTGCGGAGCTTTTGAGTTTTCACAATACTATGAGGCCGTGGCGCCATGGCGAATTTCGATGACTCGCCATGAAAATCTTATTGCCTCTCATTTTGTCATACATGTTCCGATCTGGACCAAAGAGCACACATATGATAAGGCTCCACCCCTGAACATATTTCAACTGCCATATTTGACATCAAGGACAGCGCCACCTAGTGGGAACAGGAAATGTCATGTTTTACACTTTGGGGTACAGTATAGTGATGGGTGACATCTGCAGCCTCAAATTTCTCCAGGAAAGCCTTAAGGAGTTGGTCTTGGGTTACAGTGAAAACTGTGAGTTTTCGCGAAAGGGTGTGACCCCAGCAGCATGGCGAACTTTGATGTCACGCCATGAAGAAACAAATTAGTATAACTCAATGAAATCCAGTCTGATCAGTACCAGACTTTACAGGCATGATGTCAGACCCGCCCTGAACAGATTGATGTGCCCATTGTCGGAAATACGGACAGCGCCACCTAGTGGCAACAGGAAATGTCATGGCTTTAATTTTGTTGTACTGATTTTCACAGGTTCATCGTGGCCACCTCAAAAGCGGTGAATATCCCCATCAGTCCCTCGTGATGCTTCAGTGCAAAAATTGTGACTTTAAACTGAACGGCGCACCCTGGTGGCAATGCGGTTCATCATGAAAGATGAAGTGGCTTTTGAGGGGCTTGGAAAGTTTATAGAGGCTTGAAATTTGGCACACACCTCCAAATGGATGAAGGCTTTGTTGTCATGTGATCATTTTCATTGAATATCCCAAAATGGCTCCACAGCGCCCCCTACAAAATTTCAAAACCACAGCCCCAGCTCTGTGTTTTATGTATGAATCTGAAACCTGGTAGGCTTATAGGAGATATCAAGATGTACAAAAAAGTCTCTTGGTGCAATATCCCAAATCCAACAGGAAGTCAGCCATTTTAAAATTAATGTGCAATTTTGGCAACATTTTCCCCTCTTTTCAGGCACCGTGCTTTGACGTACTCCTCCAAGGGATTTCATCAGATTGATGCAATCTCCTGTGTGTGGAATCTAAAGACCTTTGTGATGTTAAATTGCGAAGCTTTTAACATTCAGGGAAACGGGGTGGTCATGGCGGCACGTAGAGTTTCAGTCACTCGCCAAAAAGCACTAATCTGCTGTCACTCAAAAACACAATGTCCAATCTCTCCCAAAGCTCATAGGCGTGATGAGACTCGAGCTCGGAAATGTTTGTTATGCCATTTGTACATAATGGTTAGAGCGCCACCTAGTGGGACGACTATACTCATGGTTGAACCAAATGAAATGTTAACTGGTGGTTAAATGCATGAATTCCATCAATGTGACATCAGATCGGAGGTGCTGGTTTCAGGTGTTGGGCATGGCTCGACACGCCGGGGGTGCGAGGGCCCTCATAACGCTGCTTGCAGCTTTAATTAGGGCCCGAGCACAGACAGTGCGAAGGCCCTATTGTAATTACTCTGTTTATTAGGGCCCGAGCACCGAGAGTGCGAAGGCCCTATTGTATCTGCTCCGTTTCTTATTATTATTATTAGGGCCCGAGCACTGAGAGTGCGAAGGCCCTATTGTATCTGCTCCGTTTCTTATTATTATTATTATTATTATTATTATTATTATTATTATTATTATTATTATTATTATTATTATTCACCCCAAACAAGGGCCTTTTTGAGGGCCTAAACATGCTCAAAAACTCATGAAATTTTGCACACATGCCAGGTCTGGTGAAAAATTTTGTATTTTAATGGTTTTACTTATGAGCACTGGGAAATGGCTCTAGAGCGCCACCTATGCCTTGTTAAATGCAGCCCTACGACCACATGGTTTGAGCTACATGTATGAAATTTGGCACACATGTGTATCATTCCAAGACGAACAAAAAAGTCTGTGGGCCCATTGACGCAAACCCAACAGGAAGTCCGCCATTTGGAAGAGAAGGTGACATTTTGGCTCTAATTTTGCCATTTCCATGCCTCGAACTTTAACGAACTCCTCCTTGGGATATGGTCCTATAAACTTCAAATTTGGACAGTGTCAACTACACCCTTGTGCCATGTTAAATTGCGGAGCTTTTGAGTTTTCACAATACCATGAGGCCGTGGCGCCATGGCGAATTTCGATGACTCGCCATGAAAATCTTATTGCCTCTCATTTTGTCATACATTTTCTGACCTTGACCAAAGAGCACACATATGATAAGGCTCCACCCCTGAACATATTTCAACTGCCATATTTGACATAAGGGCCAGCGCCACCTAGTGGGAACAGGAAATGTCATGTTTTACACTTTGGGGTACAGTATTGTGATGGGTGACATCTGCAGCCTCATATTTCTCCAGGAAAGCCTTAAGGAGTTGGTCTTGGGGTACAGTGAAAACTGTGACTTTTCGCGAAAGGGTGTGACCCCAGCAGCATGGCGAACTTTGATGTCTCGCCATGAAGAAACAAATTAGTATAACTCCATGAAATCCAGTCTGATTAGTACCAGACTTTACAGGCATGATGTCAGACCCGCCCTGAACAGATTGATGTGCCCATTGTCAGGAATATGAAGAGCGCCACCTAGTGGGAACAGGAAATGTCATGTCTTACACTTTGTTGTACTGATTTTCACAGGTTCATCGTGGCCACCTCAAAAGCGGTGAATATCAACATCAGTCCCTCGTGATGCTTCAGTGCAAAAATTGTGACTTTAAACTGAACGGCGCACCCTGGTGGCAACGCGGTTAACCATGAAAGATGAAGTGGCTTTTGAGGTGCTTGGAAAGTTTATAGAGGCTTGAAATTTGGCACACACCTCCAAATGGATGTAGGCTTTGTTGTCATGTGATCATTTTCATTGAATAGCGCGAAATTGCTCCACAGCGCCCCCTACAAAATTTCAAAACATCAGCCCCAGCTCTGTGTTTCATCTATGAATCTGAAACCTGGTAAGCTTATGGAAAATACCAAGATGTACAAAAAAGTCTCTTGGAGCAATATCCCAAATCCAACAGGAAGTCAGCCATTTTAAAATTAATGTGTAATTTTGGCGACATTTTCCCCTCTTTTCAGGCTTCATACTTTGACGAACTCCTCCAAGGGATTTCATCATATTGAACCAATCTCCAGTGTGTGGAATCTAAAGACCTTTGTGATGTTAAATTGCGAAGCTTTTTACGTTCAGTGAAACGGGGTGGTTATGGTGGCACTTAGAGTTTGAATCACTCGCCAAAAAGCAGTAATCTGCTGTCACTCAAAATCACAATGTCCAATCTCTCCCAAACGTCTCAGGTGTGATGAGACTCGAGCTAGGAAATGTTTGTTATGCCATTTGTCAGTAATGGTTAGAGCTCCACCTAGTGGGACAACTATAATCATGATTGAATGAGATGAATTGTTAGCTGGTGGTTAAATGCATGAATTCCATCAATGTGACATCAGATCGGAGGTGCTGGTTTTAGGTGTTGGGCGTGGCTCGACGCGCCGGGGGTGCGAGGGCCCTCATAACGCTGCTTGCAGCTTTAATTATTATTATTTCGGCAAATGAATTGGCCGTTTGAGGGCCTAAACATGCTCGAAAACTCGTGAAATTTTGCACACGCGTCAGGTCTGGTGAAAATTTACGTATTTTAATGTTCTCAGACATGGCCAGGGAAAATTAGCTCAGTAGCGCCACCTAGAAAAATGAAAAACGCGAGCCCCCGGTATGGGTATGGCCTACAAGTTTGAAAGTCGGTACACCTATATAACGTTCAGAGTCGAACAAAAAAGTATATTATGGCAATGTCCTAAACCCAACAGGAAGTCCGCCATTTTGGATTGAAGGTGACATTTTGGCTCTGATTTTACCGTTTCCATGCCTCGAACTTTAACGAACTCCTCCTTGGGATTTGGTCCTATAAACTTCAAATTTGGACAGTGTCAACTACACCCTTGTGCCATGTTAAATTGCGGAGCTTTTGAGTTTTCACAATACTATGAGGCCGTGGCGCCATGGCGAATTTCGATGACTCGCCATCAAAATCTTATTGCCTCTCATTTTGTCATACATTTTCTGACCTTGACCAAAGTGAACACATATGATAAGGCTCCACCCCTGAACATATTTCAACTGCCATATTTGACATCAAGGACAGCGCCACCTAGTGGGAACAGGAAATGTCATGTTTTACACTTTGGGGTACAGTATAGTGATGGGTGACATCTGCAGCCTCAAATTTCTCCAGAAAAGCCTTAAGGAGTTGGTCTTGGGTTACAGTGAAAACTGTGACTTTTCACGAAAGGGTGTGACCCCAGCAGCATGGCGAACTTTGATGTCACGCCATGAAGAAACAAATTATTATAACTCAATGAAATCCAGTCTGATCAGTACCAGACTTTACAGGCATGATGTCAGACCCGCCCTGAACAGATTGATGTGCCCATTGTCGGAAATACGGACAGCGCCACCTAGTGGCAACAGGAAATGTCATGGCTTTAATTTTGTTGTACTGGTTTTCACAGGTTCATCGTGGCCACCTCAAAAGCGGTGAATATCACCATCAGTCCTTGATGATGCTTTAGTGCAAAAATTGTGACTTTAAACTGAACGGCGCACCCTGGTGGCAACGCTGTTCACCATGAAAAATGAAGTGGCTTTTGAGGGGCTTGGAAAGAATATAGAGGCTTGAAATTTGGCGCACACCTCCATTGTGCTTAAGGCTTTGTTGTTATGTGATCATTTTCATTGAATAGCGCAAAATGGCTCCACAGCGCCCCCTACAAAATTTCAAAACATCAGCCCCTGCTCTGTGTTTTATGTATGAATCTGAAACCTGGTAGGCTTATAGGAGATATCAAGATGTACAAAAAAGTCTCTTGGAGCAATATCCCAAATCTAACAGGAAGTCAGCCATTTTAAAATTAATGTGTAATTTTTGTGACATTTTCCCCTCTTTCCAGGCACCGTTCTTTGACGAACTCCTCCAAGGGATTTCATCATATTGAACCAATCTCCAGTGTGTGGAATCTAAAGACCTTTGTGATGTTAAATTGCGAAGGTTTTTGCGTTCAGGGAAACGGGGTGGTCATGGCGGCATGTGGAGTTTCAGTCACTCGCCAAAAAGCAGTAATCTGCTGTCACTCAAAATCAAAATGTCCAATATGTCCCAAAGGTCGCAGGCGTGATGAGACTCGAGCTCGGAAATGTTTGTTATGCCATTTGTCAGTAATGGTTAGAGCGCCACCTAGTGGGACGACTATAATCATGATTGAATGAGATGAAATGTTAGCTGGTGGTTGAATGCATGAATTTCATCAATGTGACATCAGATCGGAGGTGCTGGTTGTAGGTGTTGGGCGTAGCTCGACGCGAAGGGGTGCGAGGGCCCTCATAACGCTGCTTGCAGCTTTAATTAGGGCCCGAGCACCGAGAGTGCGAAGGCCCTATTGTATCTGCTCCGTTTCTTATTATTAGGGCCCGAGCACTGAGAGTGCGAAGGCCCTATTGTATCTGCTCCGTTTCTTATTATTAGGGCCCGAGCACCGAGAGTGCGAAGGCCCTATTGTATCTGCTCCGTTTCTTATTATTATTATTATTATTATTAGGGCCCGAGCACTGACAGTGCGAAGGCCCTATTGTAATTGCTCTGTTTATTATTATTATTATTAGGGCCCGAGCACTGACAGTGCGAAGGCCCTATTGTAATTGCTCTGTTTATTATTATTATTATTATTATTATTATTATTATTATTATTATTATTATTATTATTATTCCGGCAAATGAATTGGCCTTTTGAGGGCCTAAACATGCTCGAAAACTCATGAAATTTTGCACACGCGTCAGGTCTGGTGAAAATTTACGTATTTTAATGTTCTCAGACATGGCCAGGGAAAATTAGCTCAGTAGCGCCACCTAGAAAAATGAAAAATGCGAGCCCCCGGTATGGGTATGACCTACATATTTGAAAGTCAGTACACCTATATAACGTTGCGAGTCGAACAAAAAAGTCTATTATGGCAATGTCCTAAACCCAACAGGAAGTCCGCCATTTTGGATTGAAGGTGACATTTTGGGTCTGATTTTACCGTTTCCATGCCTTGTACTTTAACGAACTCCTCCTTGGGATTTGGTCCTATAAACTTCAAATTTGGACAGTGTCAACTACACCCTTGTGCCATGTTAAATTGCGGAGCTTTTGAGTTTTCACAATAGTATGAGGCCGTGGCGCCATGGCGAATTTTGATGACTCGCCATGAAAATCTTATTGCCTCTCATTCTGTCATACATGTTCCGATCTGGACCAAACAGCACACATATGATAAGGCTCCACCCCTGAACATATTTCAACTGCCATATTTGACATAAGGGCCAGCGCCACCTAGTGGGAACAGGAAATGTCATGTTTTACACTTTGGGGTACAGTATAGTGATGGGTGACATCTGCAGCCTCAAATTTCTCCAGGAAAGCCTTAAGGAGTTGGTCTTGGGTTACAGTGAAAACTGTGACTTTTCGCAAAAGGGTGTGACCCCAGCAGCATGGCGAATTTTGATGTCACGCCATGAAGAAACAAATTAGTATAACTCAATGAAATCCAGTCTGATCAGTACCAGACTTTACAGGCATGATGTCAGACCCGCCCTGAACAGATTGATGTGCCCATTGTCAGGAATATGAAGAGCGCCACCTAGTGGGAACAGGAAATGTCATGTCTTACACTTTGTTGTACTGATTTTCACAGGTTCATAGTGGCCACCTCAAAAGCGGTGAATATCACCATCAGTCCTTGATGATGCTTTAGTGCAAAAATTGTGACTTTAAACTGAACGGCGCACCCTGGTGGCAACGCTGTTCACCATGAAAAATGAAGTGGCTTTTGAGGGGCTTGGAAAGTTTATAGAGGCTTGAAATTTGGCACACACCTCCATTGTGCTTAAGGCTTTGTTGTTATGTGATCATTTTCATTGAATAGCGCAAAATGGCTCCACAGCGCCCCCTACAAAATTTCAAAACGTCAGCCCCAGCTCTGTGTTTTATGTATGAGTCTGAAACCTGGTAAGCTTATAGGAGATATCAAGATGTACAAAAAAGTCTCTTGGAGCAATATCCCAAATCTAACAGGAAGTCAGCCATTTTAAAATTAATGTGTAATTTTTGTGACATTTTCCCCTCTTTCCAGGCACCGTTCTTTGACGAACTCCTCCAAGGGATTTCATCATATTGAACCAATCTCCAGTGTGTGGAATCTAAAGACCTTTGTGATGTTAAATTGCGAAGGTTTTTACATTCAGGAAACGGGGTGGTCATGGCGGCATGTGGAGTTTCAGTCACTCGCCAAAAAGCAGTAATCTGCTGTCACTCAAAATCAAAATGTCCAATATGTCCCAAAGGTCGCAGGCGTGATGAGACTCGAGCTCGGAAATGTTTGTTATGCCATTTGTCAGTAATGGTTAGAGCGCCATCTAGTGGGACTACTATAATCATGATTGAATGAGATGAAATGTTAGCTGGTGGTTGAATGCATGAATTCCATCAATGTGACATCAGATCGGAGGTGCTGGTTGTAGGTGTTGGGTGTAGCTCGACGCGATGGGGTGCGAGGGCCCTCATAACGCTGCTTGCAGCTTTATTAGGGCCCGAGCACTGACTGTGCGAAGGCCCTATTGTATCTGCTCTGTTTCTTATTAGGGCCCGAGCACCGAGAGTGCGAAGGCCCTATTGTATCTGCTCCGTTTCTTATTATTATTATTATTATTATTATTATTATTATTATTATTATTATTATTATTATTATTATTATTCAGGCAAAACAAGGGCCTTTTTGAGGGCCTAAACATGCTCAAAAACTCATGAAATTTTGCACACATGCCAGGTCTGGTGAAAAATTTTGTATTTTCATGGTTTTACATATGAGCACTGGGAAATGGCTCTACAGCGCCACCTATGCCTTGTTAAATGCAGCCCTACGACCACATCGTTTGAGCTACATGTATGAAATTTGGCACACATGTGTATCATGCCAAGACGAACAAAAAAGTCTGTGGGCCCATTGACGCAAACCCAACAGGAAGTCCGCCATTTGGAAGAGAAGGTGACATTTTGGCTCTAATTTTGCCATTTCCATGCCTCGAACTTTTGCGAACTCCTCCTTGGGGTTTGATTTCATAACCTTCAAATTTGGTCAGTGTCAACTACACCCTTGTGCCATGTTAAATTGCGGAGCTTTTGAGTTTTCACAATACGGTGACGCCGTGGCGCCATGGCGAATTTCGATGACTCGCCATGAAAATCTTATTGCCTCTCATTCTGTCATAGATTTTCTGACCTTGACCAAAGTGAACACATATGATAAGGCTCCATCCCTGAACATATTTCAACTGCCATATTTTACGTCAGGGACAGCGCCACCTAGTGGGAACAGGAAATGTCATGTTTTACACTTTGGGGTACAGTATTGTGATGGGTGACATCTGCAGCCTCAAATTTCTCCAGGAAAGCCTTAAGGAGTTGGTCTTGGGTTACAGTGAAAACTGTGACTTTTCGCAAAAGGGTGTGACACCAGCGGCATGGCGAACTTTGATGTCACGCCATGAAGAAACAAATTAGTATAACTCAATGAAATCCAGTCTGATCAGTACCAGACTTTACAGGCATGATGTCAGACCCGCCCTGAACAGATTGATGTGCCCATTGTCGGAAATACGGACAGCGCCACCTAGTGGCAACAGGAAATGTCATGGCTTTAATTTTGTTGTACTGATTTTCACAGGTTCATCTTGGCCACCTCAAAAGCGGTGAATATCACCATCAGTCCCTCGTGATGCTTCAGTGCAAAAATTGTGAGTTTAAACTGAACGGCGCACCCTGGTGGCAACGCTGTTCAACATGAAAGATGAAGTGGCTTTTGAGGGTCTTGGCAAGTTTATAGAGGCTTGAAATTTGGCACACACCTCCAAATGGATGAACGCTTTGTTGGCATGTGATCATTTTCATTGAATAGCGCGAAGTGGCTCCACAGCGCCCCCTACAAAATTTCAAAACCACAGCCCCTGCTCTGTGTTCTATGTATGATTCTGAAACCTGGTAAGCTTATAGGAGATATCAAGATGTACAAAAAAGTCTCTTGGTGCAATATCCCAAATCCAACAGGAAGTCAGCCATTTTAAAATTAATGTGTAATTTTGGCAACATTTTCCCCTCTTTCCAGGCACCGTTCTTTGACGAACTCCTCCAAGGGATTTCATCATATTGAACCAATCTCCAGTGTGTGGAATCTAAAGACCTTTGTGATGTTAAATTGCGAAGCTTTTTACGTTCAAGGAAACGGGGTGGTTATGGTGGCACGTGGAGTTTCAATCACTCGCCAAAAAGCAGTAATATGCTGTCACTCAAAGACACAATGTCCAATCTCTCCCAAAGGTCGCAGGCGTGATGAGACTCGAGCTGGGAAATGTTTGTTATGCCCTTTGTCTATAATGGTTAGAGCACCACCTAGTGGGACGACTATACTCATGGTTGAACCAAATGAAATGTTAACTGGTGGTTAAATGCATGAATTCCATCAATGTGACATCAGATCGGACGTGCTGGTTTTAGGTGTTGGGCGTGGCTCGACGCGCCGGGGGTGCGAGGGCCCTCATAACGCTGCTTGCAGCTTTAATTAGGGCCCGAGCACTGACAGTGCGAAGGCCCTATTGTAATTGCTCTGTTTATTATTATTATTATTATTATTATTATTATTATTATTATTATTATTTCGGCAAATGAATTGGCCGTTTGAGGGCCTAAACATGCTCGAAAACTCATGAAATTTTGCACACGCGTCAGGTCTGGTGAAAATTTACGTATTTTAATGTTCTCAGACATGGCCAGGGAAAATTAGCTCAGTAGCGCCACCTAGAAAAATGAAAAACGCGAGCCCCCGGTATGGGTATGACCTACATGTTTGAAAGTCGGTACACCTATATAATGTTCAGAGTCGAACAAAAAAGTCTATTATGGCAATGTCCTAAACCCAACAGGAAGTCCGCCATTTTGGATTGAAGGTGACATTTTGGCTCTGGTTTTACCATTTCCATGCCTCGAACTTTGACGAACTCCTCCTTGGGGTTTGATTTCATAACCTTCATATTTGGTCAGTGCCAACTACACCCTTATGCCATGTTAAATTGCGGAGCTTTTGAGTTTTCACAATACCATGAGGCCGTGGCGCCATGGCGAATTTCGATGACTCGCCATGAAAATCTTATTGCCTCTCATTCTGTCATAGATTTTCTGACCTTGACCAAAGTGAACACATATGATAAGGCTCCATCCCTGAACATATTTCAACTGCCATATTTTACATCAGGGACAGCGCCACCTAGTGGGAACAGGAAATGTCATGTTTTACACTTTGGGGTACAGTATTGTGATGGGTGACATCTGCAGCCTCAAATTTCTCCAGGAAAGCCTTAAGGAGTTGGTCTTGGGTTACAGTGAAAACTGTGACTTTTCGCAAAAGGGTGTGACACCAGCGGCATGGCGAACTTTGATGTCACGCCATGAAGAAACAAATTAGTATAACTCAATGAAATCCAGTCTGATCAGTACCAGACTTTACAGGCATGATGTCAGACCCGCCCTGAACAGATTGATGTGCCCATTGTCGGGAATACGTACAGCGCCACCTAGTGGCAACAGGAAATGTCACGTCTTACACTTTGTTGTACTGATTTTCACAGGTTCATCGTGGCCACCTCAAAAGCGGTGAATATCAACATCAGTCCCTCGTGATGCTTCAGTGCAAAAATTGTGACTTTAAACTGAACGGCGCACCCTGGTGGCAACGCGGTTCACCATGAAAGATGAAGTGGCTTTTGAGGGGCTTGGAAAGTTTATAGAGGCTTGAAATTTGGCACACACCTCCAAATGGGTGTAGGCTTTGTTGTCATGTGATCATTTTCATTGAATAGCGCGAAATTGCTCCACAGCGCCCCCTACAAAATTTCAAAAAGTCAGCCCCAGCTCTGTGTTTCATCTATGAGTCTGAAACCTGGTAAGCTTATGGAAAATATCAAGATGTACAAAAAAGTCTCTTGGAGCAATATCCCAAATCCAACAGGAAGTCAGCCATTTTAAAATTAATGTGTAATTTTGGCGACATTTTCCCCTCTTTTCAGGCTTCATACTTTGACGAACTCCTCCAAGGGATTTCATCATATTGAACCAATCTCCAGTGTGTGGAATCTAAAGACCTTTGTGATGTTAAATTGCGAAGCTTTTTACGTTCAGTGAAACGGGGTGGTTATGGTGACACTTAGAGTTTGAATCACTCGCCAAAAAGCAGTAATCTGCTGTCACTCAAAAACACAATGTCCAATCTCTCCCAAACGTCTCAGGTGTGATGAGACTCGAGCTTGGAAGTGTTTGTTATGCCATTTGTACATAATGGTTAGAGCGCCACCTAGTGGAACGACTAACAAATCATGAATGAATGAGTTGAAATGTTAGCTGGTGGTTAAATGCATGAATTCCATCAATGTGACATCAGATCGGAGGTGCTGGTTTTAGGTGTTGGGCGTGGCTCAACGCGCCGGGGGTGCGAGGGCCCTCATAACGCTGCTTGCAGCTTTAATTAGGGCCCGAGCACTGAGAGTGCGAAGGCCCTATTGTATCTGCTCCGTTTCTTATTATTATTATTATTATTATTATTATTATTCACCCCAAACAAGGGCCTTTTTGAGGGCCTAAACATGCTCAAAAACTCATGAAATTTTGCACACATGCCAGGTCTGGTGAAAAATTTTGTATTTTAATGGTTTTACTTATGAGCACTGGGAAATGGCTCTAGAGCGCCACCTATGCCTTGTTAAATGCAGCCCTACGACCACATGGTTTGAGCTACATGTATGAAATTTGGCACACATGTGTATCATTCCAAGACGAACAAAAAAGTCTGTGGGCCCATTGACGCAAACCCAACAGGAAGTCCGCCATTTGGACGTGAAGGTGACATTTTGGCTCTAATTTTGCCATTTCCATGCCTCGAACTTTTGCGAACTCCTCCTTGGGATTTGGTCCTATAAACTTCAAATTTGGACAGTGTCAACTACACCCTTGTGCCATGTTAAATTGCGGAGCTTTTGAGTTTTCACAATACCATGAGGCCGTGGCGCCATGGCGAATTTCGATGACTCGCCATGAAAATCTTATTGCCTCTCATTTTGTCATACATTTTCTGACCTTGACCAAAGTGAACACATATGATAAGGCTCCACCCCTGAACATATTTCAACTGCCATATTTGACCTCAAGGACAGCGCCACCTAGTGGGAACAGGAAATGTCATGTTTTACACTTTGGGGTACAGTATAGTGATGGGTGACATCTGCAGCCTCAAATTTCTCCAGGAAAGCCTTAAGGAGTTGGTCTTGGGTTACAGTGAAAACTGTGACTTTTCGCGAAAGGGTGTGACCCCAGCAGCATGGCGAACTTTGATGTCACGCCATGAAGAAACAAATTAGTATAACTCAATGAAATCCAGTCTGATCAGTACCAGACTTTACAGGCATGATGTCAGACCCGCCCTGAACAGATTGATGTGCCCATTGTCGGAAATACGGACAGCGCCACCTAGTGGCAACAGGAAATGTCATGGCTTTAATTTTGTTGTACTGATTTTCACAGGTTCATCGTGGCCACCTCAAAAGCGGTGAATATCACCATCAGTCCCTCGTGATGCTTCAGTGCAAAAATTGTGACTTTAAACTGAACGGCGCACCCTGGTGGCAACGCTGTTCACCATGAAAGATGAAGTGGCTTTTGAGGGGCTTGGAAAGTTTATAGAGGCTTGAAATTTGGCACACACCTCCAAATGGATGAAGGCTTTGTTGTCATGTGATCATTTTCATTGAATAATCCAAAATGGCTCCACAGCGCCCCCTACAAAATTTCAAAACCACAGCCCCTGCTCTGTGTTTTATCTATGAGTCTGAAACTTGGTAAGCTAATGGAATATCTTAAGATGTACAAAAAAGTATCTTGGAGCAATATCGCAAATCCAACAGGAAGTCAGCCATTTTAAAATTAATCTGTAATTTTGGCGACATTTTCCCATCTTTTCAGGCACCGTACTTTGACGAACTCCTCCAAGGGATTTCATCAGATTGAACTATTCTTCAGTGTGTGGAATCTAAAGACCTTTGTGATGTTAAATTGCGAAGCTTTTTACATTCAGGGAAACGGGGTGGTCATGGTGGCACGTAGAGTTTTAATCACTCGCCAAAAAGCAGTAATCTGCTGTCACTCAAAGACACAATGTCCAATCTCTCCCAATGCTCATAGGCGTGATAAGACTCGAGCTCGGAAATGTTTGTTATGCCATTTGTACATAATGGTTAGAGCGCCGCCTAGTGGAACGACTAACTAATCATGAATGAATGAGTTGAAATGTTAGCTGGTTGGTTAAATGCATGAATTCCATCAATGTGACATCAGATTGGAGGTGCTGGTTTTAGGTGTTGGGCGTGGCTCGACGCGCCGGGGGTGCGAGGGCCCTCATAACGCTGCTTGCAGCTTTAATTATTATTATTATTATTATTTCGGCAAATGAATTGGCCTTTTTAGGGCCTAAACATGTTCGAAAACTCATGAAATTTTGCACACGCGTCAGGTCTGGTGAAAATTTACGTATTTTCATGTTCTCAGACATGGCCAGGGAAAATTAGCTCAGTAGCGCCACCTAGAAAACTGAAAAACGCGAGCCCCCGGTATGGGTATGGCCTACAAGTTTGAAAGTCGGTACACCGTTATAACGTTCAGAGTCGAACAAAAAAGTCTATTATGGCAATGTCCTAAACCCAACAGGAAGTCCGCCATTTTGGATTGAAGGTGACATTTTGGCTCTGATTTTACCGTTTCCATGCCTTGTACTTTAACGAACTCCTCCTTGGGATTTGGTCCTATATACTTCAAATTTGGACAGTGTCAACTACACCCTTGTGCCATGTTAAATTGCGGAGCTTTTGAGTTTTCACAATACTATGAGGCCGTGGCGCCATGGCGAATTTCGATGACTCGCCATGAAAATCTTATTGCCTCTCATTTTGTCATACATTTTCTGACCTTGACCAAAGTGAACACATATGATAAGGCTGCACCCCTGAACATATTTCAACTGCCATATTTGACACCAGGGACAGCGCCACCTAGTGGGAACAGGAAATGTCATGTTTTACACTTTGGGGTACAGTATAGTGATGGGTGACATCTGCAGCCTCAAATTTCTCCAGGAAAGCCTTAAGGAGTTGGTCTTGGGTTACAGTGAAAACTGTGAGTTTTCGCCAAAGGGTGTGACCCCAGCAGCATGGCGAACTTTGATGTCACGCCATGAAGAAACAAATTAGTATAACTCAATGAAATCCAGTCTGATCAGTACCAGACTTTACAGGCATGATGTCAGACGCGCCCTGAACAGATTGATGTGCCCATTGTCGGAAATACGGACAGCGCCACCTAGTGGCAACAGGAAATGTCATGGCTTTAATTTTGTTGTACTGATTTTCACAGGTTCATCGTGGCCGCCTCAAAAGCGGTGAATATCACCATCAGTCCCTCGTGATGCTTCAGTGCAAAAATTGTGACTTTAAACTGAACGGCGCACCCTGGTGGCAACGCTGTTCACGATGAAAGATGAAGTGGCTTTTGAGGGTCTTGGCAAGTTTATAGAGGCTTGAAATTTGGCACACACCTCCAATGTGACGAAGGCTTTGTTGTTATGTGATCATTTTCATTGAATATCCCAAAATGGCTCCACAGCGCCCCCTACAAAATTTCAAAACCACAGCCCCAGCTCTGTGTTTTATGTATGAATCTGAAACCTGGTAAGCTTATAGGAGATATCAAGATGTACAAAAAAGTCTCTTGGAGCAATATCCCAAATCCAACAGGAAGTCAGCCATTTTAAAATTAATGTGCAATTTTGGCAACATTTTCCCCTCTTTTCAGGCACCCTTCTTTGACGAACTCCTCCAAGGGATTTCATCAGATTGGACCGATCTGCAGTTTGTGGAATCTAAAGACCTTTGTGATGTTAAATTGCGAAGCTTTTTACGTCCAGGGAAACGGGGTGGTTATGGCGGCACTTAGAGTTTGAATCACTCGCCAAAAAGCAGCAATCTGCTGTCACTCAAAAACACAATGTCCAATCTCTCCCAAACGTATCAGGTGTGATGAGACTCGAGCTTGGAAGTGTTTGTTATGCCATTTGTACATAATGGTTAGAGCGCCACCTAGTGGAACGACTAACTAATCATGAATGAATGAGTTGAAATGTTAGCTGGTGGTTAAATGCATGAATTCCATCAATGTGACATCACATCGGACGTGCTGGTTTTAGGTGTTGGGCGTGGCTCGACGCGCCGGGGGTGCGAGGGCCCTCATAACGCTGCTTGCAGCTTTAATTATTATTATTATTATTATTATTATTCAGGCAAAACAAGGGCCTTTTTGAGGGCCTAAACATGCTCAAAAACTCATGAAATTTTGCACACATGCCAGGTCTGGTGAAAAATTTTGTATTTTAATGGTTTTACTTATGAGCACTGGGAAATGGCTCTAGAGCGCCACCTATGCCTTGTTAAATGCAGCCCTACGACCACATGGTTTGAGCTACATGTATGAAATTTGGCACACATGTGTATCATTCCAAGACGAACAAAAAAGTCTGTGGGCCCATTGACGCAAACCCAACAGGAAGTCCGCCATTTGGAAGAGAAGGTGACATTTTGGCTCTAATTTTGCCATTTCCATGCCTCGAACTTTAACGAACTCCTCCTTGGGATTTGGTCCTATAAACTTCAAATTTGGACATAGTCAACTACACCCTTGTGCCATGTTAAATTGCGGAGCTTTTGAGTTTTCACAATACCATGAGGCCGTGGCGCCATGGCGAATTTCAATGACTCGCCAAGAAAATCTTATTGCCTCTCATTTTGTCATACATTTTCTGACCTTGACCAAAGAGCACACATATGATAAGGCTCCACCCCTGAACATATTTCAAGTGCCATATTTGACATAAGGGCCAGCGCCACCTAGTGGGAACAGGAAATGTCATGTTTTACACTTTGGGGTACAGTATTGTGATGGGTGACATCTGCAGCCTCATATTTCTCCAGGAAAGCCTTAAGGAGTTGGTCTTGGGGTACAGTGAAAACTGTGAGTTTTCGCGAAAGGGTGTGACCCCAGCAGCATGGCGAACTTTGATGTCTCGCCATGAAGAAACAAATTAGTATAACTCAATGAAATCCAGTCTGATCAGTACCAGACTTTACAGGCGTGATGTCAGACCCGCCCTGAACAGATTGATGTGCCCATTGTCAGGAATATGAAGAGCGCCACCTAGTGGGAACAGGAAATGTCATGTCTTACACTTTGTTGTACTGATTTTCACAGGTTCATCGTGGCCACCTCAAAAGCGGTGAATATCAACATCAGTCCCTCGTGATGTTTCAGTGCAAAAATTGTGACTTTAAACTGAACGGCGCACCCTGGTGGCAACGCTGTTCACCATGAAAGATGAAGTGGCTTTTGAGGGTCTTGGCAAGTTTATAGAGGCTTGAAATTTGGCACACACCTCCAAGGTGATGAAGGCTTTGTTGTCATGTGATCATTTTCATTGAATATCCCAAAATGGCTCCACAGCGCCCCCTACAAAATTTCAAAACCACAGCCCCAGCTCTGTGTTTTATGTATGAATCTGAAACCTGGTAGGCTTATAGGAGATATCAAGATGTACAAAAAAGTCTCTTGGAGCAATATCGCAAATGCAACAGGAAGTCAGCCATTTTAAAATTAATCTGTAATTTTGGCGACATTTTCTCATCTTTTCAGGCACCGTACTTTGACGAACTCCTCCAAGGGATTTCATCAGATTGAACCAATCTCCAGTGTGAGGAATCTAAAGACCTTTGTGATGTTAAATTGCGAAGCTTTTTACATTCAAGGAAACGGGGTGGTCATGGCGGCACGTAGAGTTTTAATCACTCGCCAAAAAGCAGTAATCTGCTGTCACTCAAAGACACAATGTCCAATCTCTCCCAAAGCTCATAGGCGTGATAAGACTCGAGCTCGGAAATGTTTGTTATGCCATTTGTACATAATGGTTAGAGCGCCGCCTAGTGGAACGACTAACTAATCATGAATGAATGAGTTGAAATGTTAGCTGGTTGGTTAAATGCATGAATTCCATCAATGTGACATCAGATTGGAGGTGCTGGTTTTAGGTGTTGGGCGTGGCTCGACGCGCCGGGGGTGCGAGGGCCCTCATAACGCTGCTTGCAGCTTTAATTAGGGCCCGAGCACTGAGAGTGCGAAGGCCCTATTGTATCTGCTCCGTTTCTTATTAGGGCCCGAGCACCGAGAGTGCGAAGGCCCTATTGTATCTGCTCCGTTTCTTATTATTATTATTAGGGCCCGAGCACTGACAGTGCGAAGGCCCTATTGTAATTGCTCTGTTTATTATTATTATTATTATTATTATTATTTCGGCAAATGAATTGGCCTTTTGAGGGCCTAAACATGCTCGAAAACTCATGAAATTTTGCACACGCGTCAGGTCTGGTGAAAATTTACGTATTTTAATGTTCTCAGACATGGCCAGGGAAAATTAGCTCAGTAGCGCCACCTAGAAAAATGAAAAACGCGAGCCCCCGGTATGGGTATGACCTACATGTTTGAAAGTCGGTACACCTATATAACGTTCAGAGTCGAACAAAAAAGTCTATTATGGCAATGTCCTAAACCCAACAGGAAGTCCGCCATTTTGGATTGAAGGTGACATTTTGGCTCTGATTTTACCGTTTCCATGCCTCGAACTTTAACGAACTCCTCCTTGGGGTTTGATTTCATAACCTTCATATTTGGTCAGTGCCAACTACACCCTTGTGCCATGTTAAATTGCGGAGCTTTTGAGTTTTCACAATACTATGAGGCCGTGGCGCCATGGCGAATTTCGATGACTCGCCATGAAAATCTTATTGCCTCTCATTTTGTCATACATTTTCTGACCTTGACCAAAGTGAACACATATGATAAGGCTCCACCCCTGAACATATTTCAACTGCCATATTTGACACCAGGGACAGCGCCACCTAGTGGGAACAGGAAATGTCATGTTTTACACTTTGGGGTACAGTATAGTGATGGGTGACATCTGCAGCCTCAAATTTCTCCAGGAAAGCCTTAAGGAGTTGGTCTTGGGTTACAGTGAAAACTGTGAGTTTTCGCGAAAGGGTGTGACCCCAGCAGCATGGCGAACTTTGATGTCACGCCATGAAGAAACAAATTAGTATAACTCAATGAAATCCAGTCTGATCAGTACCAGACTTTACAGGCATGATGTCAGACCCGCCCTGAACAGATTGATGTGCCCATTGTCGGAAATACGGACAGCGCCACCTAGTGGCAACAGGAAATGTCATGGCTTTAATTTTGTTGTACTGATTTTCACAGGTTCATCGTGGCCACCTCAAAAGCGGTGAATATCAACATCAGTCCCTCGTGATGCTTCAGTGCAAAAATTGTGACTTTAAACTGAATGGCGCACCCTGGTGGCAGCGCATTTCACCATGAAAGATGAAGTTAATTTTGAGGGGCTTGGAAAGTTTATAGAGGCTTGAAATTTGGCACACACCTCCAAATGGATGTAGGCTTTGTTGTCATGTGATCATTTTCATTGAATAGCGCGAAATTGCTCCACAGCGCCCCCTACAAAATTTCAAAACAACAGCCCCTGCTCTGTGTTTCATCTATGAGTCTGAAACCTGGTAAGCTTATGGAAAATATCAAGATGTACAAAAAAGTCTCTTGGAGCAATATCCCAAATCCAACAGGAAGTCAGCCATTTTAAAATTAATGTGTAATTTTGGCAACATTTTCCCCTCTTTTCAGGCTTCATTCTTTGACGAACTCCTCCAAGGGATTTCATCTGATTGGACCGATCTGAAGTTTGTGGAATCTAAAGACCTTTGTGATGTTAAATTGCGAAGCTTTTTACGTTCAAGGAAACGGGGTGGTCATGGCGGCACGTAGAGTTTCAGTCACTCGCCAAAAAGCAGTAATCTGCTGTCACTCAAAAACACAATGTCCAATCTCTCCCAAAGCTCATAGGCGTGATGAGACTCGAGCTCGGAAATGTTTGTTATGCCATTTGTACATAATGGTTAGAGCGCCACCTAGTGGAACGACTAACTAATCACGAATGAATGAGTTGAAATGTTAGCTGGTGGTTAAATGCATGAATTCCATCAATGTGACATCAGATCGGACGTGCTGGTTTTAGGTGTTGGGCGTGGCTCGACGCGCCGGGGGTGCGAGGGCCCTCATAACGCTGCTTGCAGCTTTAATTATTATTAGGGCCCGAGCACTGACAGTGCGAAGGCCCTATTGTAATTGCTCTGTTTATTATTATTATTATTATTATTATTATTATTATTATTATTTCGGCAAATGAATTGGCCGTTTGAGGGCCTAAACATGCTCGAAAACTCATGAAATTTTGCACACGCGTCAGGTCTGGTGAAAATTTACGTATTTTAATGTTCCCAGACATGGCCAGGGAAAATTAGCTCAGTAGCGCCACCTAGAAAAATGAAAAACGCGAGCCCCCGGTATGGGTATGACCTACACGTTTGAAAGTCGGTACACCTATATAACGTTCAGAGTCGAACAAAAAAGTCTATTATGGCAATGTCCTAAACCCAACAGGAAGTCCGCCATTTTGGATTGAAGGTGACATTTTGGGTCTGATTTTACCGTTTCCATGCCTTGTACTTTAACGAACTCCTCCTTGGGATTTGGTCCTATAAACTTCAAATTTGGACAGTGTCAACTACACCCTTGTGCCATGTTAAATTGCGGAGCTTTTGAGTTTTCACAATACTATGAGGCCGTGGCGCCATGGCGAATTTCGATGACTCGCCATGAAAATCTTATTGCCTCTCATTCTGTCATACATGTTCCGATCTGGACCAAAGAGCACACATATGATAAGGCTCCACCCCTGAACATATTTCAACTGCCATATTTGACATCAAGGACAGCGCCACCTAGTGGGAACAGGAAATGTCATGTTTTACACTTTGGGGTACAGTATAGTGATGGGTGACATCTGCAGCCTCAAATTTCTCCAGGAAAGCCTTAAGGAGTTGGTCTTGGGTTACAGTGAAAACTGTGACTTTTCGCAAAAGGGTGTGACCCCAGCAGCATGGCGAACTTTGATGTCACGCCATGAAGAAACAAATTAGTATAACTCAATGAAATCCAGTCTGATCAGTACCAGACTTTACAGGCATGATTTCAGACCCGCCCTGAACAGATTGATGTGCCCATTGTCGGAAATACGGACAGCGCCACCTAGTGGCAACAGGAAATGTCATGGCTTTAATTTTGTTGTACTGATTTTCACAGGTTCATCGTGGCCACCTCAAAAGCGGTGAATATCAACATCAGTCCCTCGTGATGCTTCAGTGCAAAAATTGTGAGTTTAAACTGAACGGCGCACCCTGGTGGCAACGCTGTTCAACATGAAAGATGAAGTGGCTTTTGAGGGTCTTGGCAAGTTTATAGAGGCTTGAAATTTGGCACACACCTCCAAATGGATGAACGCTTTGTTGGCATGTGATCATTTTCATTGAATAGCGCGAAGTGGCTCCACAGCGCCCCCTACAAAATTTCAAAACCACAGCCCCTGCTCTGTGTTCTATGTATGAGTCTGAAACTTGGTAAGCTTATGGAAGATCTTAAGATGTACAAAAAAGTCTCTTGGAGCAATATCCCAAATCCAACAGGAAGTCAGCCATTTTAAAGTTAATGTGTAATTTTGGCGACATTTTCCCATTTTTTCAGGCACCGTACTTTGACGAACTCCTCCAAGGGATTTCATCAGATTGGACCGATCTGCAGTTTGTGGAATCTAAAGACCTTTGTGATGTTAAATTGCGAAGCTTTTTACGTCCAGGGAAACGGGGTGGTTATGGCGGCACTTAGAGTTTGAATCACTCGCCAAAAAGCAGTAATCTGCTGTCACTCAAAAACACAATGTCCAATATCTCCCAAACGTCTCAGGTGTGATGAGACTCGAGCTTGGAAGTGTTTGTTATGCCATTTGTACATAATGGTTAGAGCGCCACCTAGTGGAACAACTAACTAATCATGAATGAATGAGTTGAAATGTTAGCTGGTGGTTAAATGCATGAATTCCATCAATGTGACATCAGATTGGACGTGCTGGTTTTAGGTGTTGGGCGTGGCTCGACGCGCCGGGGGTGCGAGGGCCCTCATAACGCTGCTTGCAGCTTTAATTATTATTATTATTATTATTATTATTCCGGCAAATGAATTGGCCGTTTGAGGGCCTAAACATGCTCGAAAACTCATGAAATTTTGCACACGCGTCAGGTCTGGTGAAAATTTACGTATTTTAATGTTCTCAGACATGGCCAGGGAAAATTAGCTCAGTAGCGCCACCTAGAAAAATGAAAAACGCGAGCCCCCGGTATGGGTATGACCTACATGTTTGAAAGTCGGTACACCTATATAACTTTCAGAGTCGAACAAAAAAGTCTATTATGGCAATGTCCTAAACCCAACAGGAAGTCCGCCATTTTGGATTGAAGGTGACATTTTGGCTCTGATTTTACCGTTTCCATGCCTCGAACTTTAACGAACTCCTCCTTGGGATTTGGTCCTATAAGCTTCAAATTTGGACAGTGTCAACTACACCCTTGTGCCATGTTAAATTGCGGAGCTTTTGAGTTTTCACAATACTATGAGGCCGTGGCGCCATGGCGAATTTCGATGACTCGCCATGAAAATCTTATTGCCTCTCATTTTGTCATACATTTTCTGACCTTGACCAAAGTGAACACATATGATAAGGCTCCACCCCTGAACATATTTCAACTGCCATATTTGACATAAGGGACAGCGCCACCTAGTGGGAACAGGAAATGTCATGTTTTACACTTTGGGGTACAGTATAGTGATGGGTGACATCTGCAGCCTCAAATTTCTCCAGAAAAGCCTTAAGGAGTTGGTCTTGGGTTACAGTGAAAACTGTGACTTTTCGCAAAAGGGTGTGACCCCAGCGGCGTGGCGAACTTTAATGTCACGCCATGAAGAAACAAATTAGTATAACTCAATGAAATCCAGTCTGATCAGTACCAGACTTTACAGGCATGATGTCAGACCCGCCCTGAACAGATTGATGTGCCCATTGTCGGAAATACGGGCAGCGCCACCTAGTGGCAACAGGAAATGTCATGGCTTTAATTTTGTTGTACTGATTTTCACAGATTCATCTTGGCCACCTCAAAAGCGGTGAATATCACCATCAGTCCCTCGTGATGCTTCAGTGCAAAAATTGTGACTTTAAACTGAACGGCGCACCCTGGTGGCAACGCGGTTCACCATGAAAGATGAAGTGGCTTTTGAGGGGCTTGGAAAGTTTATAGAGGCTGGAAATTTGGCACACACCTCCAAATGGATGTAGGCTTTGTTGTCATGTGATCATTTTCATTGAATAGCGCGAAATTGCTCCACAGCGCCCCCTACAAAATTTCAAAACATCAGCCCCAGCTCTGTGTTTCATCTATGAGTCTGAAACCTGGTAAGCTTATGGAAAATATCAAGATGTACAAAAAAGTCTCTTGGAGCAATATCCCAAATCCAACAGGAAGTCAGCCATTTTAAAATTAATGTGTAATTTTGGCGACATTTTCCCCTCTTTTCAGGCTTCATACTTTGACGAACTCCTCCAAGGGATTTCATCATATTGAACCATTCTCCAGTGTGTGGAATCTAAAGACCTTTGTGATGTTAAATTGCGAAGCTTTTTACGTCCAGGGAAACGGGGTGGTTATGGTGGCACTTAGAGTTTGAATCACTCGCCAAAAAGCAGTAATCTGCTGTCACTCAAAAACACAATGTCCAATCTCTCCCAAACGTCTCAGGTGTGATGAGACTCGAGCTTGGAAGTGTTTGTTATGCCATTTGTACATAATGGTTAGAGCGCCACCTAGTGGAACGACTAACTAATCATGAATGAATGAGTTGAATTGTTAGCTGGTGGTTAAATGCATGAATTCCATCAATGTGACATCACATCGGACGTGCTGGTTTTAGGTGTTGGGCGTGGCTCGACACGCCGGGGTGCGAGGGCCCTCATAACGCTGCTTGCAGCTTTAATTAGGGCCCGAGCACCGAGAGTGCGAAGGCCCTATTGTATCTGCTCCGTTTCTTATTATTATTATTATTATTATTATTATTAGGGCCCGAGCACTGACAGTGCGAAGGCCCTATTGTAATTGCTCTGTTTATTATTATTATTATTATTATTATTATTATTATTATTATTATTCCGGCAAATGAATTGGCCGTTTGAGGGCCTAAACATGCTCGAAAACTCATGAAATTTTGCACACGCGTCAGGTCTGGTGAAAATTTACGTATTTTAATGTTCTCAGACATGGCCAGGGAAAATTAGCTCAGTAGCGCCACCTAGAAAAATGAAAAACGCGAGCCCCCGGTATGGGTATGACCTACATGTTTGAAAGTCGGTACACCTATATAGCGTTCAGAGTCGAACAAAAAAGTCTATTATGGCAATGTCCTAAACCCAACAGGAAGTCCGCCATTTTGGATTGAAGGTGAGATTTTGGGTCTGATTTTACCGTTTCCATGCCTTGTACTTTAACGAACTCCTCCTTGGGATTTGGTCCTATAAACTTGAAATTTGGACAGTGTCAACTACACCCTTGTGCCATGTTAAATTGCGGAGCTTTTGAGTTTTTACAATACTATGAGGCCGTGGCGCCATGGCGAATTTCGATGACTCGCCATGAAAATCTTATTGCCTCTCATTCTGTCATACATGTTCCGATCTGGACCAAACAGCACACATATGATAAGGCTCCACCCCTGAACATATTTCAACTGCCATATTTGCCATCAAGGACAGCGCCACCTAGTGGGAACAGGAAATGTCATGTTTTACACTTTGGGGTACAGTATAGTGATGGGTGACATCTGCAGCCTCAAATTTCTCCAGGAAAGCCTTAAGGAGTTGGTCTTGGGTTACAGTGAAAACTGTGAGTTTTCGCGAAAGGGTGTGACCCCAGCAGCATGGCGAACTTTGATGTCACGCCATGAAGAAACAAATTAGTATAACTCAATGAAATCCAGTCTGATCAGTACCAGACTTTACAGGCATGATGTCAGACCCGCCCTGAACAGATTGATGTGCCCATTGTCGGAAATACGGACAGCGCCACCTAGTGGCAACAGGAAATGTCATGGCTTTAATTTTGTTGTACTGATTTTCACAGGTTCATCTTGGCCACCTCAAAAGCGGTGAATATCACCATCAGTCCCTCGTGATGCTTCAGTGCAAAAATTGTGACTTTAAACTGAACGGCGCACCCTGGTGGCAACGCCGTCCACCATGAAAGATGAAGTGGCTTTTGAGGGTCTTGGCAAGTTTATAGAGGCTTGAAATTTGGCACACACCTCCAATGTGATGAAGGCTTTGATGTCATGTGATCATTTTCATTGAATAGCGAGAAATGGCTCCACAGCGCCCCCTACAAACTTTCAAAATATCAGCCCCAGCTCTGTGTTTTATGTATGAGTCTGAAACCTGGTAAGCTTATAGGAGATATCAAGATGTACAAAAAAGTCTCTTGGAGCAATATCCCAAATCCAACAGGAAGTCAGCCATTTTAAAATTAATGTGTAATTTTGATGACATTTTCCCATCTTTTCAGGCCTCATACTTTGACGAACTCCTCCAAGGGATTTCATCATATTGAAGCATTCTTCAGTGTGTAGAATCTAAAGACCTTTGTGATGTTAAATTGCGAAGCTTTTTCCGTTCAGGGAAACGGGGTGGTCATGGCGGCACGTAGAGTTTCAATCACTCGCAAAAAGCAGTAATCTGCTGTCACTAAAAAACACAATGTCCAAGCTCTCCCAAAGGTCGCAGGTGTGATGAGACTCGAGCTTGGAAATGTTTGTTATGCTATTTGTCAATAATGGTTAGAGCGCCACCTAGTGGCATGACTATAATCCTGGTTGAATAAGATGAAATGTTAGCTGGTGATTAAAAGCATGAAATCCATCAATGTGACATGAAATCGGACGTGCCGGTTTGAGGTGTTGGCAGTGGCTCGACGTGCCGGGGGTGCGAGGGCCCTTATAACGCTGCTTGCAGCTTTAATTATTATTATTATTATTATTATTATTATTATTCACCCCAAACAAGGGCCTTTTTGAGGGCCTAAACATGCTCAAAAACTCATGAAATTTTGCACACATGCCAGGTCTGGTGAAAAATTTTGTATTTTAATGGTTTTACATATGAGCACTGGGAAATGGCTCTACAGCGCCACCTATGCCTTGTTAAATGCAGCCCTACGACCACATCATTTCAGCTACATGTATGAAATTTGGCACACATGTGTATCATGCCGAGTCGAACAAAAAAGTCTGTGGGCCCATTGATGCAAACCCAACAGGAAGTCCGCCATTTGGAAGAGAAGGTGACATTTTGGCTCTAATTTTGCCATTTCCATGCCTCGAACTTTTGCGAACTCCTCCTTGGGATTTGGTTGTATAAGCTTCATCTTTGGTCAGTGTCAACTACACCCTTGTGCCATGTTAAATTGCGGAGCTTTTGAGTTTTCACAATACTATGAGGCCGTGGCGCCATGGCGAATTTCGATGACTCGCCATGAAAATCTTATTGCCTCTCATTTTGTCATACATTTTCTGACCTTGACCAAAGTGAACACATATGATAAGGCTCCACCCCTGAACATATTTCAACTGCCATATTTGACACCAGGGACAGCGCCACCTAGTGGGAACAGGAAATGTCATGTTTTACACTTTGGGGTACAGTATAGTGATGGGTGACACCTGCAGCCTCAAATTTCTCCAGGAAAGCCTTAAGGAGTTGGTCTTGGGTTACAGTGAAAACTGTGACTTTTCGCAAAAGGGTGTGACCCCAGCAGCATGGCGAACTTTGATGTCACGCCATGAAGAAACAAATTAGTATAACTCAATGAAATCCAGTCTGTTCAGTACCAGACTTTACAGGCATGATGTCAGACCCGCCCTGAACAGATTGATGTGCCCATTGTCGGGAATACGTACAGCGCCACCTAGTGGCAACAGGAAATGTCATGGCTTTAATTTTGTTGTACTGATTTTCACAGGTTCATCTTGGCCACCTCAAAAGCGGTGAATATCACCATCAGTCCCTCGTGATGCTTCAGTGCAAAAATTGTGACTTTAAACTGAACGGCGCACCCTGGTGGCAACGCTGTTCAACATGAAAGATGAAGTGGCTTTTGAGGGTCTTGGCAAGTTTATAGAGGCTTGAAATTTGGCACACACCTCCAAATGGATGAACGCTTTGTTGGCATGTGATCATTTTCATTGAATAGCGCGAAGTGGCTCCACAGCGCCCCCTACAAAATTTCAAAACCACAGCCCCTGCTCTGTGTTCTATGTATGATTCTGAAACCTGGTAAGCTTATAGGAGATATCAAGATGTACAAAAAAGTCTCTTGGTGCAATATCCCAAATCCAACAGGAAGTCAGCCATTTTAAAATTAATGTGTAATTTTGGCAACATTTTCCCCTCTTTCCAGGCACCGTTCTTTGACGAACTCCTCCAAGGGATTTCATCATATTGAACCAATCTCCAGTGTGTGGAATCTAAAGACCTTTGTGATGTTAAATTGCGAAGCTTTTTACGTTCAGTGAAACGGGGTGGTTATGGTGGCACTTAGAGTTTGAATCACTCGCCAAAAAGCAGTAATCTGCTGTCACTCAAAAACACAATGTCCAATCTCTCCCAAACGTCTCAGGTGTGATGAGACTCGAGCTCGGAAGTGATTGTTATGCCATTTGTACATAATGGTTAGAGCGCCACCTAGTGGAACGACTAACTAATCATGAATGAATGACTTGAAATGTTAGCTGGTGGTTAAATGCATGAATTCCATCAATGTGACATCAGATCGGAGGTGCTGGTTTTAGGTGTTGGGCTTGGCTCGACGCGCCGGGGGTGCGAGGGCCCTCGTAACGCTGCTTGCAGCTTTAATTAGGGCCCGAGCACTGACAGTGCGAAGGCCCTATTGTAATTGCTCTGTTTATTATTATTATTATTATTATTCCGGCAAATGAATCGGCCTTTTGAGGGCCTAAACATGCTCGAAAACTCTTGAAATTTTGCGCACGCGTCAGGTCTGGTGAAAATTTACGTATTTTAATGGTTTTACATATGAGCACTGGGAAATGGCTCTAGAGCGCCACCTATGCCTTGTTAAATGCAGCCCTACGACCACATCGTTTGAGCTACATGTATGAAATTTGGCACACATGTGTATCATGCCAAGACGAACAAAAAAGTCTGTGGGCCCATTGACGCAAACCCAACAGGAAGTCCGCCATTTGGAAGAGAAGGTGACATTTTGGCTCTAATTTTGCCATTTCCATGCCTCGAACTTTAACGAACTCCTCCTTGGGATTTGGTCGTATAAGCTTCAAATTTGGACAGTGTCAACTACACCCTTGTGCCATGTTAAATTGCGGAGCTTTTGAGTTTTCACAATACTATGAGGCCGTGGCGCCATGGCGAATTTCGATGACTCGCCATGAAAATCTTATTTCCTCTCATTCTGTCATACATGTTCCGATCTGGACCAAAGAGCACACATATGATAAGGCTCCACCCCTGAACATATTTCAACTGCCATATTTGACATCAAGGACAGCGCCACCTAGTGGGAACAGGAAATGTCATGTTTTACACTTTGGGGTACAGTATAGTGAAGGGTGACATCTGCAGCCTCAAATTTCTCCAGGAAAGCCTTAAGGAGTTGGTCTTGGGTTACAGTGAAAACTGTGAGTTTTTGCCAAAGGGTGTGACCCCAGCAGCATGGCGAACTTTGATGTCACGCCATGAAGAAACAAATTAGTATAACTCAATGAAATCCAGTCTGATCAGTACCAGACTTTACAGGCATGATGTCAGACCCCCCCTGAACAGATTGATGTGCCCATTGTCGGAAATACGGACAGCGCCACCTAGTGGCAACAGGAAATGTCATGGCTTTAATTTTGTTGTACTGATGTTCACAGGTTCATCGTGGCCACCTCAAAAACGGTGAATATCAACATCAGTCCCTCGTGATGCTTCAGTGCAAAAATTGTGACTTTAAACTGAACGGCGCACCCTGGTGGCAACGCGGTTCACCATGAAAGATGAAGTGGCTTTTGAGGGGCTTGGAAAGTTTATAGAGGCTTGAAATTAGGCACACACCTCCAAATGGATGTAGGCTTTGTTGTCATGTGATCATTTTCATTGAATAGCGCGAAATTGCTCCACAGCGCCCCCTACAAAATTTCAAAACATCAGCCCCAGCTCTGTGTTTCATCTATGAGTCTGAAACCTGGTAAGCTTATGGAAAGTATCAAGATGTACAAAAAAGTCTCTTGGAGCAATATCCCAAATCCAACAGGAAGTCAGCCATTTTAAAATTAATGTGTAATTTTGGCGGCATTTTCCCCTCTTTTCAGGCAGCGTAGTTTGACGAACTCCTCCAAGGGATTTCATCAGATTGGACCGATCTGCAGCTTGTGGAATCTAAAGACCTTTGTTATGTTAAATTGCGAAGCTTTTTACATTCAGGGAAACGGGGTGGTTATGGCGGCACTTAGAGTTTGAATCACTCTCCAAAAAGCAGTAATCTGCTGTCACTCAAAAACACAATGTCCAATCTCTCCCAAACGTCTCAGGTGTGATGAGACTCGAGCTCGGTAATGTTTGGTATGCCAATTGTCGGTAATAGTTAGAGCGCCACCTATTGGGACGACTATAATCATGGTTCAATGAGATGAAATGTTAGCTGGTGGTTAAATGCATGAATTCCATCAATGTGACATCACATCGGACGTGCTGGTTTTAGGTGTTGGGCGTGGCTCGACACGCCGGGGTGCGAGGGCCCTCATAACGCTGCTTGCAGCTTTAATTAGGGCCCGAGCACTGACAGTGCGAAGGCCCTATTGTAATTGCTCTGTTTATTATTATTATTATTATTATTATTATTATTATTATTATTATTATTTCGGCAAATGAATTGGCCGTTTGAGGGCCTAAACATGCTCGAAAACTCATGAAATTTTGCACACGCGTCAGGTCTGGTGAAAATTTACGTATTTTAATGTTCTCAGACATGGCCAGGGAAAATTAGCTCAGTAGCGCCACCTAGAAAAATGAAAAACGCGAGCCCCCGGTATGGGTATGACCTACACGTTTGAAAGTCGGTACACCTATATAACGTTCAGAGTCGAACAAAAAAGTCTATTATGGCAATGTCCTAAACCCAACAGGAAGTCCGCCATTTTGGATTGAAGGTGACATTTTGGGTCTGATTTTACCGTTTCCATGCCTTGTACTTTAACGAACTCCTCCTTGGGATTTGGTCCTATAAACTTCAAATTTGGACAGTGTCAACTACACCCTTGTGCCATGTTAAATTGCGGAGCTTTTGAGTTTTCACAATACTATGAGGCCGTGGCGCCATGGCGAATTTCGATGACTCGCCATGAAAATCTTATTGCCTCTCATTCTGTCATACATGTTCCGATCTGGACCAAAGTGAACACATATGATAAGGCTCCACCCCTGAACATATTTCAACTGCCATATTTGACATCAAGGACAGCGCCACCTAGTGGGAACAGGAAATGTCATGTTTTACACTTTGGGGTACAGTATAGTGATGGGTGACATCTGCAGCCTCAAATTTCTCCAGGAAAGCCTTAAGGAGTTGGTCTTGGGTTACAGTGAAAACTGTGAGTTTTCGCAAAAGGGTGTGACCCCAGCAGCATGGCGAACTTTGATGTCACGCCATGAAGAAAGAAATTAGTATAACTCAATGAAATCCAGTCTGATCAGTACCAGACTTTACAGGCATGATGTCAGACCCGCCCTGAACAGATTGATGTGCCCATTGTCGGAAATACGGACAGCGCCACCTAGTGGCCACAGGAAATGTCATGGCTTTAATTTTGTTGTACTGATTTTCACAGGTTCATCGTGGCCACCTCAAAAGCGATGAATATCAACATCAGTCCCTCGTGATGCTTCAGTGCAAAAATTGTGACTTTAAACTGAACGGCGCACCCTGGTGGCAACGCGGTTCACCATGAAAGATGAAGTGGCTTTTGAGGGGCTTGGAAAGTTTATAGAGGCTTGAAATTTGGCACACACCTCCAAATGGATGTAGGTTTTGTTGTCATGTGATCATTTTCATTGAATAGCGCGAAATTGCTCCACAGCGCCCCCTACAAAATTTCAAAACATCAGCCCCAGCTCTGTGTTTCATCTATGAGTCTGAAACCTGGTAAGCTTATGGAAAATATCAAGATGTACAAAAAAGTCTCTTGGAGCAATATCCCAAATCCAACAGGAAGTCAGCCATTTTAAAATTAATGTGTAATTTTGGCAACATTTTCCCCTCTTTTCAGGCTTCATACTTTGACGAACTCCTCCAAGGGATTTCATCATATTGAACCATTCTCCAGTGTGTGGAATCTAAAGACCTTTGTGATGTTAAATTGCGAAGCTTTTTACGTTCAAGGAAACGGGGTGGTCATGGCGGCACGTGGAGTTTCAATCACTCGCCAAAAAGCAGTAATCTGCTGTCACTCAAAATCAAAATGTCCAATATGTCCCAAAGGTCGCAGGCGTGATGAGACTCGAGCTAGGAAATGTTTGTTATGCCATTTGTCAGTAATGGTTAGAGCGCCACCTAGTGGGACGACTATAATGATGATTGAATGAGATGAAATGTTAGCTGGTGGTTGAATGCATGAATTCCATCAATGTGACATCAGATCGGACGTGCTGGTTTCAGGTGTTGGGCATGGCTCGACACGCCGGGGGTGCGAGGGCCCTCCTAACGCTGCTTGCAGCTTTAATTATTATTATTATTATTATTCCGGCAAATGAATTGGCCGTTTGAGGGCCTAAACATGCTCGAAAACTCATGAAATTTTGCACACGCGTCAGGTCTGGTGAAAATTTACGTATTTTAATGTTCCCAGACATGGCCAGGGAAAATTAGCTCAGTAGCGCCACCTAGAAAAATTAAAAACACGAGCCCCCGGTATGGGTATGACCTACAAGTTTGAAAGTCGGTACACCTATATAACGTTCAGAGTCGAACAAAAAAGTCTATTATGGCAATGTCCTAAACCCAACAGGAAGTCCGCCATTTTGGATTGAAGGTGACATTTTGGCTCTGATTTTACCGTTTCCATGCCTTGTACTTTAACGAACTCCTCCTTGGGATTTGGTCCTATAAACTTCAAATTTGGACAGTGTCAACTACACCCTTGTGCCATGTTAAATTGCGGAGCTTTTGAGTTTTCACAATACTATGAGGCCGTGGCGCCATGGCGAATTTCGATGACTCGCCATGAAAATCTTATTGCCTCTCATTCTGTCATACATGTTCCGATCTGGACCAAAGAGCACACATATGATAAGGCTCCACCCCTGAACATATTTCAACTGCCATATTTGACATCAAGGACAGCGCCACCTAGTGGGAACAGGAAATGTCATGTTTTACACTTTGGGGTACAGTATAGTGATGGGTGACATCTGCAGCCTCAAATTTCTCCAGGAAAGCCTTAAGGAGTTGGTCTTGGGTTACAGTGAAAACTGTGACTTTTTGCAAAAGGGTGTGACCCCAGCAGCATGGCGAACTTTGATGTCACGCCATGAAGAAACAAATTAGTATAACTCAATGAAATCCAGTCTGATCAGTACCAGACTTTACAGGCATGATGTCAGACCCGCCCTGAACAGATTGATGTGCCCATTGTCGGAAATACGGACAGCGCCACCTAGTGGCAACAGGAAATGTCATGGCTTTAACTTTGTTGTACTGATTTTCACAGGTTGATCGTGGCCACCTCAAAAGCGGTGAATATCACCATCAGTCCCTCGTGATGCTTCAGTGCAAAAATTGTGACTTTAAACTGAACGGCGCACCCTGGTGGCAACGCGGTTCATCATGAAAGATGAAGTGGCTTTTGAGGGGCTTGGAAAGTTTATAGAGGCTTGAAATTTGGCACACACCTCCAAATGGATGAAGGCATTGTTGTTATGTAACCATTTTCCTTGAATAGCGCAAAATGGCTCCACAGCGCCCCCTACAATATTTCAAAACATCAGCCCCTGCTCTGTGTTTCATCTATGAGTCTGACACTTGGTAAGCTTGTGTAAGATATCAAGATGTACAAAAAAGTCTCTTGGCGCAATATCCCAAATCCAACAGGAAGTCAGCCATTTTAAAATTAATGTGTAATTTTGATGACATTTTCCCCCCTTTTCAGGACTCATACTTTGACGAACTCCTCCAAGGGATTTCATCATATTGAAGCATTCTTAAGTGTGTAGAATCTAAAGACCTTTGTGATGTTAAATTGCGAAGCTTTTTCCGTTCAGGGAAACGGGGTGGTCATGGCGGCACGTAGAGTTTCAATCACTCGCAAAAAGCAGTAATCTGCTGTCACTAAAAACAAAATGTCCAATCTCTCCCAAAGGTCGCAGGTGTGATGAGACTCGAGCTTGGAAATGTTTGTTATGCTATTTGTCAATAATGGTTAGAGCGCCACCTAGTGGCATGACTATAATCCTGGTTGAATAAGATGAAATGTTAGCTGGTGGTTAAAAGCATGAAATCCATCAATGTGACATCACATCGGACGTGCCGGTTTGAGGTGTTGGCAGTGGCTCGACGTGCCGGGGGTGCGAGGGCCCTCATAACGCTGCTTGCAGCTTTAATTAGGGCCCGAGCACTGATAGTGCGAAGGCCCTATTGTAATTGCTCTGTTTATTATTATTAGGGCCCGAGCACTGACAGTGCGAAGGCCCTATTGTAATTGCTCTGTTTATTATTATTATTATTATTATTATTAGGGCCCGAGCACCGAGAGTGCGAAGGCCCTATTGTATCTGCTCCGTTTCTTATTATTATTATTATTATTATTATTATTCAGGCAAAACAAGGGCCTTTTTGAGGGCCTAAACATGCTCAAAAACTCATGAAATTTTGCACACATGCCAGGTCTGGTGAAAAATTTTGTATTTTAATGGTTTTACATATGAGCACTGGGAAATGGCTCTACAGCGCCACCTATGCCTTGTTAAATGCAGCCCTACGACCACATCGTTTCAGCTACATGTATGAAATTTGGCACACATGTGTATCATGCCAAGACGAACAAAAAAGTCTGTGGGCCCATTGACGCAAACCCAACAGGAAGTCCGCCATTTGGAAGAGAAGGTGACATTTTGGCTCTAATTTTGCCATTTCCATGCCTCGAACTTTTTCGAACTCCTCCTTGGGATTTGGTTGTATAAGCTTCATCTTTGGACAGTCTCAACTACACACCTGGGCCATGTTAAATTGCGGAGCTTTTGAGTTTTCACAATACGGTGACGCCGTGGCGCCATGGCGAATTTCGATGACTCGCCATGAAAATCGTATTGCCTCTCATTTTGTCATACATTTTCTGACCTTGACCAAAGTGAACACATATGATAAGGCTCCACCCCTGAACATATTTCAACTGCCATATTTGACATCAGCGACAGCGCCACCCAGTGGGAACAGGAAATGTCATGTTTTACACTTTGGGGTACAGTATAGTGATGGGTGACATCTGCAGCCTCAAATTTCTCCAGGAAAGCCTTAAGGAGTTGGTCTTGGGTTACAGTGAAAACTGTGAGTTTTCGCGAAAGGGTGTGACCCCAGCAGCATGGCGAACTTTGATGTCACGCCATGAAGAAACAAATTAGTATAACTCAATGAAATCCAGTCTGATCAGTACCAGACTTTACAGGCATGATGTCAGACCCGCCCTGAACAGATTGATGTGCCCATTGTCAGGAATATGAAGAGCGCCACCTAGTGGGAAGAGGAAATGTCATGTCTTACACTTTGTTGTACTGATTTTCACAGGTTCATTGTGGACACCTCAAAAGCGGTGAATATCACCGTGAGTTCTTCATGATGCTGCAGTGCGAATATTGTGACTTTATACTGAACGGCGCACCCTGGTGGCAACGCTGTTCACCATGAAAAATGAAGTGGCTTTTGAGGGTCTTGGCAAGTATATAGAGGCCTTAAATTTAGCACACACCTCCAAACGGATGAAGGCTTTGTTGTCATGTGATCATTTTCATTGAATAGCGCGAAATGGCTCCACAGCGCCCCCTACAAAATTTCAAAAACACAGCCCCAGCTCTGTGTTTTATGTATGAGTCTGAAACCTGGTAAGCTTATAGGAGATACCACGATGTACAAAAAAGTCTCTTGGAGCAATATCCCAAATCCAACAGGAAGTCAGCCATTTTAAAATTAATGTGTAATTTTGGCGACATTTTCCCCTCTTTCCAGGCACAGTTCTTTGACGAACTCCTCCAAGGGATCTCATCAGATTGGACCGATCTGAAGTTTGTGGAATCTAAAGACCTTTGTGATGTTAAATTGCGAAGCTTTTTACATTCAGGGAAACGGGGTGGTCATGGCGGCACGTAGAGTTTCAATCACTCGCCAAAAAGCAGTAATCTGCTGTCACTCCAAAACAAAATGTCCAATCTCTCCCAAACATCGCAGGCATGAGTCGAGAGTCAAGCTCAGAAATTTTTGATATGCCATTTATCAGTAATGTTAGAGCGCCACCTAGTGGGACAAAAATAATGATTGTTGAATGAGATTAAATGTTAGCTAGTTGTTTGGCCATGGTGCCACAGTGAGTTTTGATATATTGCCATAAAAATTATCTGATTTCCTATTTTATTCATGTTTTATGGTCAGTGTCATGGATCAATGCAAACATTTTTGCATGTTTTTGACTTTAAAATGTGATTCTTGCAGCATTCTGTTTCATATTTTAGGCCTTGTAATTTCCCTCATGTAACATCCTAACACATATACAAAATTGTGTTAGAAATGTGCCCTCAACCAGAATTTAGTGTTCCATTTGGAATTTTTTTGGTCATTATGACATATTTTTGCAATTTCCAGATTGTATACTTTTGTACTCATTGTAGAGGTCTGCGAGTCACATGGAGTTCCTTTCCCTTTCAGCTGTGGCTTCTACAAGAATTGGGTGAAAAACATAAAAACAAATAAAAAACAAATTAATTAATAGCCTTGAAACATAATATAATCTGTGCCACAGGTTCAATGTGGTAGAGAAGACAAGGACAACCTCTCTTTGTGTGGTGTTTGCACATTAGTGAGTGAGAGTTTGAAGTTAAAGTTTACAGAGAGTGACAAAAAGAAAAGTTACTGTAGAGTTTCTCAAGAGCCCGTTTTGGGTGAAATATTAGTGTTCAGCTGTATATTGTGTTCACTGCCTCCACAGGAATAAAGTTCTGCTGGTGCATTCTTACGTCATCCCTCTCCATCTGTCTGCTAAGGTTTCGCAATTCGATGATATGGGCGATTTATTTATTTGCCCATAAGTAAGTTTGCTAACAATGATGGAGCTAATAGAAGCAGTTAACAGGATAGAAATTACAGCACTGTTTGAACACCACCTTTTTTGCACTCTCCTCAGAGTGTGCCGAAGTGCAGCGATTCAATTACTGAAATTCAAAACAGACACAAAGAAAGGCACGAGCCTATGTTAGAAAAAATGTTTGGATGGTGGACACATACATGCTCATGCAAGTTAGTCGTGTTTGATTCCTTTGCTTGCATTATACATCTGCACAAGTAGCACACTGTTTTGGTAGTCAAATAAAATCCTAAATTGGTGACTTTATTTTTTATGGCAATTAGTTTGGACTTCTTTGTTGTAAACGTTCAAATCAGTCTGTGCATGATTACATTGCCCCGCCCATCAAAAAGTATGCACATGCATGTATATATATCTTATATTGTTGATTGTTGGACTTAAAATTGTTGGTTGGCAAATTTTTACATATCACTTAACCCTACTTTACACTTTGCTATTAGACTTTATTTGCCCAGACCAGAAAGCTAATTACAAGCTACAAACCAAACTCGAAGCACTAATCATCAATCAGAAGCACCCTCGATATAGATGTAACTGGATTGACATGGTTGTTTATTACTTTAATGTAAATGTAATGGTCAATAGCATGTATTAGTCCGTTATAGCCATAAGCAAGGACACCACAGGGAGTCGAACCCTATCCCAGTAAACCAGGAGTACCATTACCAGTGTCTTTTTGCTTTTTAAGGCTAAGTGGATAAAGCAAAACCTGCATTAACAACATGTGAGCATGACTACTCTGTTTGATAGCACAACTGTACTATGTGCTATTTAAAAGTGAATACTTACTGCTATCTTTAGCAAATTGTACATTTTATTTTTCTATGTGTGATGCATACATTGTATCTGAAAGATGAATGAAAAAACAGTTACAGTTATTTAGAAGTCTATGGACAGAATTTCCTCATGTGCACAAGAACCCAGTAAATTATTGTGAAATACCCAAAGATATCTACAAAAAACTTTAAAATATTGCGTTTATTAATTAATGGTAAAGTCACTTAATGCAGGAAAAAAAAACCACTGTAATAGCAATTGGCTGAGGTTAGTCATTAAGAATGAGTGTGCACAGAATTGGGCTGACTAACATATAAAGCATAGCTAGAAGTGAGGTGTAACCTTTCCACTTCCCTCCCTTACTCAGCCATTGTGATTCAGTTAAAGGACTAGATATTACAGTCCCTGATAATGCATTGCTTTAGGATAGGAGAGAGCAGAGAGGAGAGCTAGAAGGGGGGCTGCACCAAGACACCAGACGTTCAACCTCCCTCCTGTAGGCAGACTCGTCCCCGTCCGAGATGAGTCCAATAACGGTGGTGTCATCTGCAAACTTGATTAGCTTGACAGATTGGTGGGTGGAGGTGCAGCAGTTGGTGTACAGGGAGAAGAGCAGAGGAGAAAGAACACAGCCCTGAGGGGAGCTGGTGCTGATGGTCCGGGAGTCCGAGACATTCTTTCCCAGCCTCACGTGCTGCTTCCTGTCCGTCAGGAAGTCAGTGATCCACCGGCAGATGGGATCAGGCACATTCATCTGGGAAAGCTTGTCTCGGAGATGGTCTGGAAGGATGGTGTTGAAGGCAGAGCTGAAGTCCACAAACAGGATCCTGGCGTAGGTTCCTGGGGAGTCCAGATGCTGCAGGATGAAGTGTAGGGCCATGTTGATGGCGTCGTCTACAGACCTGTTGGCTCTATATGCAAACTGCAGGGGGTCCAGGAGGGGGGCCGTGAGGGTCTTGAGATGGGAGAGAACTAGGCGCTCAAATGACTTCATGACCACAGATGTCAGAGCCACGGGTCTGTAGTCATTTAGTCCAGTGATCCTAGGTTTCTTGGGGACAGGGATTATGGTAGAGGACTTGAAGCAGGCAGGCACATGACATGCCTGCAGTGAGGAGTTGAAGATGCCATGAGTCCACAGAGGTGATGGGGGTGTCAGTCAGGATGATGGGGGGGAGTGGGGCTGTGTGCTTCCTGAAGTCCACAATAATCTCCACTGTCTTCTGGGCATTCAGCACCAGGTTGTTGTGGCTGCACCAAGACACCAGACGTTCAACCTCCCTCCTGTAGGCAGACTCGTCCCCGTCCGAGATGAGTCCAATAACGGTGGTGTCATCTGCAAACTTGATTAGCTTGACAGACTGGTGGGTGGAGGTGCAGCAGTTGGTGTACAGGGAGAAGAGCAGAGGAGAAAGAACACAGCCCTGAGGGGAGCCGGTGCTGATGGTCCGGGAGTCCGAGACATTCTTTCCCAGCCTCACATGCTGCTTCCTGTCCGTCAGGAAGTCAGTGATCCACCGGCAGATGGGATCAGGCACATTCATCTGGGAAAGCTTGTCTCGGAGATGGTCTGGAAGGATGGTGTTGAAGGCAGAGCTGAAGTCCACAAACAGGATCCTGGCGTAGGTTCCTGGGGAGTCCAGATGCTGCAGGATGAAGTGTAGGGCCATGTTGATGGCGTCGTCTACAGACCTGTTGGCTCTATATGCAAACTGCAGGGGGTCCAGGAGGGGGGCCGTGAGGGTCTTGAGATGGGAGAGAACTAGGCGCTCAAATGACTTCATGACCACAGATGTCAGAGCCACGGGTCTGTAGTCATTTAGTCCAGTGATCCTAGGTTTCTTGGGGACAGGGATTATGGTAGAGGACTTGAAGCAGGCAGGCACATGACATGCCTGCAGTGAGGAGTTGAAGATGCCAGAAAACACTGGGGCCAGCTCGTTTGCACAGTGTCTGAGGGTGGCAGGAGACACACCGTCTGGGCCGGGAGCTTTCCGAGCATTCAGACTCTTAAACTGCTTCCTCACATCTGCTTCATGATTTACGGAGGATTTACGGAGGATAACTTCTTCAACGGGATAGAATAGGTGATAGAGAGAAGTAAGACAAAAGGGACAAGATAGGAGAGAGCAGAGAGGAGAGCTAGAAGGGGGGCGCCTGGTCTGGCTTCCCACACCTCCCCGCCGGTTTAGGCTGTACGCTCTACCTCCCCACTGCGTTCCAGAAAAGGGAAGAAGAGTAGAGAGGAGAAGAGCGGAATATTTCTTTTCTCTTTAGCATTTACGGAGGATAACTTCTTCAACGGGATAGAATAGGTGATAGAGAGAAGTAAGACAAAAGGGACAAGATAGGAGAGAGCAGAGAGGGAGCTAGAAGGGGGGCGCCTGGTCTGGCTTCCCACACCTCCCCGCCGGTTTAGGCTGTACGCTCTACCTCCCCACTGCATCCCAGAAAAGGGAAGAAGAGTAGAGAGGAGAAGAGCGGAATATTTCTTTTCTCTTTAGCATTTACGGAGGATAACTTCTTCAACGGGATAGAATAGGTGATAGAGAGAAGTAAGACAAAAGGGACAAGATAGGAGAGAGCAGAGAGGGAGCTAGAAGGGGGGCGCCTGGTCTGGCTTCCCACACCTCCCCGCCGGTTTAGGCTGTACGCTCTACCTCCCCACTGCATCCCAGAAAAGGGAAGAAGAGTAGAGAGGAGAAGAGCGGAATATTTCTTTTCTCTTTAGCATTTACGGAGGATAACTTCTTCAACGGGATAGAATAGGTGATAGAGAGAAGTAAGACAAAAGGGACAAGATAGGAGAGAGCAGAGAGGGAGCTAGAAGGGGGGCGCCTGGTCTGGCTTCCCACACCTCCCCGCCGGTTTAGGCTGTACGCTCTACCTCCCCACTGCATCCCAGAAAAGGGAAGAAGAGTAGAGAGGAGAAGAGCGGAATATTTCTTTTCTCTCATGGTTAGCTGTGCTTTTTGTACTTTTAGGTCATTATTTACATAAATTTACACACACACACACACACACACACTGCTGCTCACTGCCCTTTTGTCATGTAGGAGTCTTGGATTTAAACGTACAAAAAATCCCTTCATGGTCACTAAAATATGTTGGAAAGACTACAGCTTTTACATCATAATGTGTTGTTTTAACATACACATGATCAATTAATGTGCCCTTCTCCGTGGTGGGCTGTGTTACATGTTGAATGAATCCTTTGTCTGTGACAAACTTGCAAATACTTGAAGATTTTAGAACATTGTCATTAAAATCTCCCATTACTACTACTGTATTACTTTTTTTATCTAGCCAATCAAGTAACTTTCCTAGGTTTTGTTTAAACAGTGCCATGGTATAAGAAGGAGGCCGATAAATAACTGCTATTAAAATGTTCCATGTACAATAGTTGCAAAGTAAACATTCTAAATTGGCATCTGGTATAGCTATAATTTCAGATGTCAAACTGTCTGCAGTATACATGCCAACGCCACCATGCTGTTGGCTTTGTATTTCAATAAATGTTGGGTTACTTCTAGTGTAAGATGCACTTCGTGGATTATGCTGAAACCCATAACCGTCAATTTTTACAGTGTCTAATGAAGAATCGGCAGACATCCATGTCTCTGTAACAGCAATACAGTTAGGCTGCAAATGCTGTGTGCACAATACCAGATCAGCTACATGTAGAGTTAAATTCTGCACATTCATTAACACTACTGTGAAATCGTGTGTCTTAGTACATGCTGTATTTTCAGACAAAAATTGGGGCATTCTTTCGATTACATCCTTTACACCACCTTTAGAGTAAATAGCTTTTTCATTGAAATCTTGAATTATTAAACCTGACAAACTCCTAACACGACTTAAGGCAACATATGCCTGTCCTGGAGCAAACACATTTTTAAGAGACACTACTGCATCATCAACAGTAACTCCTTGTACCTTATGTACTGTACAAGCCCATGCAAGTTTCAGTGGAAACTGCCGCCGCAATCCACCTTTCTCAGTTACCTTTTCTTCTTCTGCTTCAATACCTGTAGAGCCTATTTCAAGTGCTGGGTAATACACACAGTTTTTCCTCCTTTGTGCACCTATATGATTGTCATCGAATTTTACGTAAATGGTTTTGGGAAGCTTCTTGTCCTCAGTAAGATAAACTATGTGTGTTACCGTACCACATACACCATTAACAAGACCATCCATTACATCTACATTTTTACACAACATTACGCGGGCACCTTTCCCCAAGAGAAGCTTTTCATTCAAACATGTGTTATATGTTTTGGCATGATGTCCAGTTTTTAACTCCAGTTTCCCTGTTTTCCTACTATTGACAAAATCCTGAGCAGGTATCTCAACATAATCAGGACACATCTTAAACAACTGCTGCATATTATGCTCATTTACTTGTTTGTTTGTTGGAAAAATGTGTAAAGCTGAGCTAACTTCACCAGTTTCACAATGCTTTAAGCTTTTAATGTCCTTTTCTAATAATGGAGCCCCTTTAATGTGAGTTCTTAACCTGTTTAATAATTCTGCAAACCCAACATCGCTCTGCCTTACTATTTTATTTAGTTCAACAACCCTAAATAGACTAGACCACAAGTTCATACCAACATCCTCAACATACAGGGGTTTTCCTTTTACTGGAGGCAACTGAAAAAAGTCTCCAACAGTAATAACACTAACATTTCCAAAAGGCGAAAAATCTCCAATTTGTTTAATCTGTCTTAATCTACCATGGATGTAAGCCATTAGTCTCTGATCAACCATGGAGATTTCATCAATTATCAGGATCTGCAGATCACAATATTTAGCACGTAGGCAATTTAACTTTTCCTCACCCAGAGGGGTGTAAGGTAAGCGGACATCTTTACCAATGCTAAATGTGTTGTGGATTGTTGTTGCATGTAAGTTATATGCAGCAATCCCAGTAGGCGCAGTTAATAAAACACAAACATTTTCAGGATGACGACACATTGGTGACAATAACCTTGCTGCTTCATAGTGAATTGCTTTAATCAAATGGCTTTTCCCTGTTCCTGCACCTCCAGTAATAAATACATGCAATGGATCTGGGTTTTTGCCTACTGTCTTATCCAAGCACCACTGCCTAATCTGATAAAAGACTGAAAGCTGTGTCTCATTTAGAGATCTAATTAAAGCCAAACCGTCTCTTCTGGGCATAATGTCATTTCTCTTTTCTAAATGTGAAACCTGTTGGCTGCACACAGCTAAATCTGGAATATTCTCATTGTCTTCTTCCCCTATTTGCTCTTTATCTTTCCATTCCTGCTCACACTCTAAACGCTCCAACTCCTGTTCTGGACAAAGCTCACACCAGGCATCTTCTGTTACACCATCCAAATCAATTGTATTTTGAACATTATCCAGTTTATCTGCGTTTATTTCAAACTTACGTCTATTTGCATCAACAACTGATTTCACTGAATGCAGAAATCCATCGCTAAACTTCACAACACCATTCTTGTAAAACTGTTCAAATGTTGTATAGTTTGAAGGCTTTAGTTCCTGATCTACACGATATGGCAAAAACAACTGCATAATACTCTGATAAAACAATTCAGTATTTTTAGTCTCTGAAAATCGTGCATAACGAACAACTGCAGGTTGTGACCGTGTTCTCTTAGTAACAAAACCACATCTATTGTTCAACTGTATTGGCTTAGTGGATTTTTCATTTTTACTCAAAACACGATATTCGGAGGCAAATGTGGCCATACACATATCATTAAAATCACTGCTTTTTGGTCTATTTGTATACCGGTCTACAATACTAGTCATCCACATGTCCTCTGCTGTTAAATCCTGTGATGTTGCTTTTTGTCTTAACACTTTTAAGGGCAAACTCATTTTAACTACATTGTCCCCTGTTGGCACAAACACAACTTTCCTAGAACATTCTTTTAGATGCATATTTGTTAGCCTATACACAGCCTCCTGAGCACTAACATCTCTGTTATGAAGGTATACGCTGCCTAATGACTTCAAAGCCTCCCTTGCACTAACATTTCCATCTTTATATGCTTCCTTCTGAGCATTACCTAACAACAAACCCATCTCTTTTTCAGATTTTGACATGTAAGAAATTATGTAAACACAGCAGGCATAAGCATCAATTACAAATTGAATATCCAAATTAGCATTGTAACATTTCAACAGTGGCTTACTGTATTGATTTATCCAAACCTCGTTTACCTGCCTTTTCAACACAACATGTGTATTTCGACTAAAGCATTTGTATGCCTCCTCAAAAGTTGCCTGATTCATACCTAAACTCTGAAACAAATGCTCCACACTTTCAAAACTCCTACTCTCATCTGAAAGAGCTTTCTTGATTGTTGTTAAGATATCACTTGCCTGCTTTCTTCTCATCTTAAAAGAGTCTTGCTGACGCTGACTTTCACAGGCACATTGTTGTAAATCATCTTCTCTCTTATCCACTTGACACTTGCATATTTGCTCGGAAATATCACTTTTCCTATGACATATAAATGTTCGACTGGATGGTGGCCTGGGAAAATTAAACCGGCAAACTGTGTTTTTTTTTTTGCAAGTTTTAGAATGCCGCTTTGAATGCTGTTGTACAGATGAGACAATGTCCAATAAAGTCTCATCTTGTGAAGGCAATTCACAAGTTACATATTCATCTATAAACTGAATCACCTCTTCATCTGTATTTTTATCAATCTGTGGAGCATTCTCAATCCAAAACAGACAGTGCACATGAGGTGAACCTCGCTGTTGAAATTCCACTCTGTAAAAGTAATCCTTAATTTTACCAATCGGATGCAATGGAGACATGAGTACCTCCTTCAAAAAACAATGCCACCGAAAGTCAAACATCCTTGCTGCAGTCACAGGATTTCGACGCAGCAGATCACACCTGTCTGCCCACTCTAACTGTTCAACTGTTTCTGTTCTACCTTGCTGTTTCAAAATACTATAAAGAAGATTTGTCCATCGCATGTCAGCTGACGAAAATGAACAAAACCAAGTGGGTATACCAAGCTGACGAACACAAGCTAAGAGGTCACGCTGTGCTGCCTGCCAAAAAGCTGGAGTACCTCTAATAGGTTTAAGAAAACGGTACCCATCATCAAACTCCAACAACTTCTTCAAAGACTCTTCATCTTTCAACAACTCATGGCTAACATTCTGATATGTACAATCACCTTTTCCTTTTCGCAATGCTATTGACACATTAGAGATAACCTGTTCAATCTCAGACATATACTGAGCAAAAAAGATATATTCAACATTTTGTGCAAACCTGCCATCAGCATGTAAAATCCGGTTATTAAAATAACGGGACAGTGTCAAACGCTTCTCTCTGTTTTCATGATATGTATTCACCCCCTTTGGAAATAACACTGGGAAACATTTGGCTTCATTTGCATGATCAGAAAGTAATTTTACAGGATTATTCCCTTCTGCTGGAGCTAGATTTAATATGTTAGTAAAATATTGATCTAGTGCTTCCTGACCAATATCAACAGGCATGAGACATGTGTCCTGAAACATACAGTGCTGCTGTCTGTCATGTAAAAGCTCGTCATCAACATTTGAAGATATAACACCGCTTACTGCATTTTTATCACTCTCCTCTTCCACAGCTTCCTCTTGATGCATACAAAACTGATTTTGCCAACTTTCATTGAATTCTACATCTTTATAATGCACATTTGACTCTTTTAAATATTGTAAAGCCTGTCTTATGTGGATAGTGTCAACAAACTGGTATTGATAGTGGCCTTTGTAAGTTAACTTGCGCTTTAGCTTTACTGGTAATAAAGATCCTTCCATGCTAGAACGGGGTAAGACATTGGTGGTTTCCACAATGTTTGCTGGTACACATGTCACTGGTCCATGTACTCCATTTTGTCCACCCTTAGGTAAGGCTAGCATTTTCATAAATGGTATATGTAAAGCTATTAAATGTTGTTCTAAGCTATTTAAACATGCCAATTCAGGTGGAATGGGATGAACTTCTAAATGGTTTTTTACAGACTCTGGAGGAACTTCATTTTTATTAATTTTATAATGGCATGTATAACAGATCCATAGTTTAGCTTTAACTGTCTCCAACCAGTGACATGGATTTGTACAATCTTTATTACATTTGTGTAAATAGTCTTCAGTTAAACATTTTTCTGCAATCAGTGCTGCAGTTTTAGTTTTGTTATAATAGTTTTTTTGACAATGTAACACCTGATGTCTAAATAACAACCTATGGCAGACACAGCAAACAAAATCTGGTCCATCTTTTATTTTATCTAAAAAATTTGTCATCACAAAATCAAACTGCTCTCCCTTTTCTTTCCTTTGCTGCCTTTTCAAGCTGACACCAGCAATAGCACGCCTTTTATATTCTAGATTTCCATGATACTTTTTAAAACTTACTGCTTTTAAATTTTGCCTATGCAACTCATTTAATTTGTATTTCCTTATACTGATTTCTTTTAGCTTTTCTTTATGAGATACATTTTGCTTGTATTTCCCGATGCTCATTTCTTTAACCTTTTCTCTATGAGATACATTTTGCTTGTATTTCCTGATGCTCATTTCTTTAACCTTTTCTTTATGAGATACATTTTGCTTGTATTTCCTGATGCTCATTTCTTTAACCTTTTCTTTATGAGATACATTTTGCTTGTATTTCCTGATGCTCATTTCTTTAACCTTTTCTTTATGAGATACATTTTGCTTGTATTTCCTGATGCTCATTTCTTTAACCTTTTCTTTATGAGATACATTTTGCTTGTATTTCCTGATGCTCATTTCTTTAACCTTTTCTTTGTGAGATACATTTTGCTCATATTTCCAGGTGCTTATTTCTTTTACCTTTTGCCTATGCAACAAATCTTTTTGATATTTTTTTATGCTCCTTGCCTTCACCTTTTCCTTATGTAATGCATTTACTTGGTATGCAATTTGATTTTTAAAATACTTTTTCTTTTTTGAATGCTTAGAAACCATATGTTTAGTTGATGAACTACATATATTTAATGTATCCTTCATTGCTTCTTTTGTTTTTCCTCTACACATGTGCTGTGGTGTAGATAAATTAGTCGCTCTGCATAAACCAAAACAACCCTCCTTATTAAAATGTTGCACACAAATTACTGGCACAAAATGACTATTTTCACATTTCAAGTATATCCCTTCATTTGTGGTATCTGTACTTGTGCAGCTATACTTGTGCCATTTATCTCCATTAAACATAAATATGTCCAATCCAAAAGCATTTGCTGCAGCCTGAAATTCTGTGTCAGTAGCAGGATTCCCAACATACTTCATTTGTGACTTTGAAATATACTCAGATATTGAAACATAATCTTTTACCACGAACTTCATGTGCTCTTCACCATTGTTTTCCATATACTTCAAAACAGCAAGCCTTATTTTTCTATGACTTTTCTCAGAACCACTGATTACTTCAGATAAAGCCCTAAAGAAACTATTGCTGTCCTCTATAACCTTATTTGTTTTACAAACAACACCTAAATGACCATAAACAGTGTGAACTTTGTTATCCTGCTTCTGAAAGTCAACATTAAATTTATAGCATAAACTTTGTGCAACTCCATTGGAAATGGGACTGAAGCTAAACTGACTTGCGTCATTCAAAACCTCACCATCAGCATGTGTATCTAACACTACTTCATCTGCACAAAATGTGTGATCCTGTGTTTTGTCAAAAAAAAAACTATCCTTACTCTTTAACCTAGTGCTGTATCCTTTGATAACAGATGCACTGATTTTGCAGTAGCCATAACAGGTCTGCTCTTCAGGCTTAAGAACACAAACCACCGTCTCATAATGATTCCCATGACGATTTTCTAAATAGATTCCCTTTTCTGACAAAAGCTTGCCATTACAGCCGTATTTTAGCCAACGCTCATCATGAAATGTAAATACATCAACTCCTAAACAATTAGCAGTTGCTTGGATTTCAACTTCTGTAGCCCAGCTGTTAACATTTCTCATTTTAGATTTCTGAATGTAGTCTGCAACTGTTGAATACTCTGATCTTAAAATATTTCTATATATTGCAGCATTCCTCTCCAACTCTTTCACAATGGCAAGTCTTATCTTGCGATGGTGCTTTTGTGTGCCAGTCACAACCTGAGAAATAGCTCTGAAGAAACAGTTCCCATCAGCCACTATACTTTCATTTTTGCATGGAACACCTAACAAACCAACACATGTAGACGCTGGTACACTAATTTTTTCAAACTCCACATTTAACTGTGTGCACAAAGCCTGACAAACCCACTCAGAAATGGGACTAAACACCAGCTTGTTGTTTGTCACTTCACTAACAAATTCAACATCTGAATTCACCTGAGACACATCATACTGTTTTAACTTCTTAGCTTCACTGTGACCCACTGAAATCTTGCGCTTTCTTGTTGCATCATTACATAATAACCCCAAATTATACTCAGAACAACTCAAGGTCTTTCCAGACATTTTGCAACTCTCTGCCTCTATTAAAGACTCCACGATGATAACATCTCTGATGTTTGGTTCATTCTGGATTGAATCACAACTTGATTCTGGTGTAAAGGTTTTGCACGTTTTTTCACAACTGTCTTTGGGTGTGGCACTATCAGACACCATAAGGTACCTAACACAAACACCAGCTACTTCAAAAGGCTTTTGCTTCTGACTCAGGCCCGTTGCCAGCTGGCAGATGTGTCTGACCACATCTTCAAGTGACCTGAAGCACAAAACAACACTTCTTCCCTGCTCACTGACCAAACCCACAGCACTGCGTGCATGAGAATCAACTAGTGCATATTGTCCATTCTCAGAAATGACTGCACATGTACTGCCACACAATGTCAGAAGACATGTATTATACATGGCACAGATCTTTTGCAGCCCAGTCTGCAGGGTAGTGTAGACACCACTCTCAATGAGTTCCCCTTCAAGCACATCAATATCCCCACTGACAAAATCTCCATACTCAAACTCAAAGTTTTGCCCATCAATACAATACTTTTTAGGCAAATCAGGGACACACAACACACTGGATGAGTTGCTTATCATGTTGCAGTCTCTCAAATTGGTGTACAAAAGGTCACCTAAAACTACAACTCTGTCAAGAACTTTTGTCTCCCATGAAAAGACGCTATCAACTTTATGTTTTGCCAGGCTAACCAGACCTATAGCCATACACTGAACTCCTCCATATTTAAATCGATCATCAGCCTGGTGAAATGATCCTCTCACACTCTTTATAATGCAACAGCTATCCTCTGCTCCAACTCCTGTGACAGCATTAACAGTTTCAAGGTTGACAGAAGTGTTATCAACTTTAGCTGTAAGATTCGTGTCAACATCCCTGTCCACAAACACTGCACTGCTCTCCACGTCAACATCAACTTGACCTGCCTGCACAGAAATGCTGCTAACAGCATACCATTGTGCATCTAAAGACGTCTGTAAATTTCTGATGTGAAGCATCAGGTCGTCAAGGCATGTGTTAAAAACAGCCACAGCTGTGCCAATCTCAGATGCCAGCCCAGCTGCATTACGTGTGCCACAATCAACAACAACAAAATAATTCTTGTGATGAATGATGACACTAACTGCAGTGTGAAGATCCAACAGACACATGCCATCCCTCAACAGATGTTCCTGCAGCTTTTCATACAACACAGCCTCCCCTTCCGACAGCTCAAAATCTATGTAAACTGGCGGGCCAATATCAACTTTCCATTTTTGGCCAAACACAGTGTGCTGTCCAATCAGCCTGCAAACGCTATGCTTGCTGCCAATGTCCTGTCTTGCCTTAGCTATATACCTAACTAATTGGCACCCCTCTACACATATATCATCAACATCCTCCGGTTTCCATGTACACACTGGAGCTATCATATGCTTGATTGCAGCCACAACACTGCAGGCAATTAAGGCATTCACATCTGAAGTGGATGGTGCACATTGAACAGCAGTCCCAGCAACAATGGATGCTTGCAACTTCTCTGCACAAATGCAAACATTTGGGTTAGCATTGGACTTACCAGAGGTGATTCTTGGTGTGCGCCGCATGCGAAAACCCTTTTTTCTTGGCATCTACAATAAAAAGAGAAAAAAAATATATTAAACAAACATCCACACTCCAGCTCACATGTTAGTTTGCTCCAAGCATTTACACAAAGGTCAGTGTTTTGTAGTAGCTAATATGTCATTCTTCATAACAGAATTGTTGATATAGGTTACAAGCAAGTCTGGCGCTGAACAGAAATTGTCGCGCTATGCGCCTGTGTTTATTGTGCATAAATACTGAATTGTCCTGACACAATATTGCGTTTCGTTTCTTTTATTACCATGGTACATTAACAAAAACATATACTTTTATTCACAGGATAAAACTTTTTTTTTGTATCACTAATTGCCCAGTACGATTACAGCATACAATATTATTGTCACTGCTACATTTCTGTAATGAACCAGAAAATATTTCCACTACTAATTAATTACCGTTGAGCTTAAAGGTCCTATTAATAAATGGTTAACGAATGTGTATTTATGAAGACGATTTGTGAGACTGGTAAACTTATGATAGGTACGATGGTCTTTCATTCTACACGGTGCATTTCAAGGTCCTGTACCCATCTGTCGGTAAACTAGACCTGGGCTTGTTAAAGTGACCTGAAGTTACTAAAAACTTCATGAGTGTATGCACTCACTCCAAGAACTGTATGATTATCAATTTGAGCGTGGTGAAAGTTGGGCTCTCGCTAACTCTTTTGTCCACTCTGTGTGCTCGTAAGGGTCTAACCCTTTCACTCTTTTGATTTTTTTCCTCGTATCTTTTCTTTGACTTTTCATCAAGTTTGTCTTTGTACGGAGCGGTATTGTTCTCCTTCGTTTTTGTACATACCTCTTTTGGGGGGCAAAGTAAAAGCAAGAAGGTATTAGAACCGGAGAATGAACGTTTTGCGGTGCTGCAAATGCTTGCATTTGATGCATTGCTTTAATTGTTTTGCCACTAGTGCCCGGCATGCAATGCATGAAAGTCATGTGGTCTGTCAATCTCTATTATGACTACGAACACTAAAGTAAGGGGGTGGAACATGACCTTCCAGTCATGTTCAAATCAAACCTGACCATTTTAAAACTTAAGACACTCATAAATATTGTCATTTACATTTGATTGCCTAAAGGCTTTATGAGATTCTCCACACTATTAACTTATACAAGTGATGTTGGGGGGGGGGAGGGGGGGGGGGGGGGTGAGTGCATTGAGATTAGAATCTCACCCCCCCTACCATTGACTGAACAAACGACTGAATAGCCCACTGAACGACTACTTAACGACCCACTGAACAATACTGGAGAACATTTTTTAAACCTTCTCTTTCCACTTTTTGCTCTTAACAGGAAGCATCAAAAAACGTCAAAAAACCCTTGTTAAAACCTCAAGCATGTAAGGCTATAGTCAGCATTTTTAACAACTTACCTTGGTTCACACCAAATCCAGCTGTTCTGCTGAAAGTTCACAGCAAGCCTTCTGAAGTATCTGTACGTGATGTCCCTTAGGAAGTTTGATCTCCTAATACAAAAAAGATATTGTACAATTAAACATTATTGACATAAGATCAGAAAAAGGTCATTTTCAGACTGAAACCGAAATAAAGAAACCTTAACCCTAGCAATTAAAATTGTGACAAAGACAAAACCCCACCCATAAATGGCATGGTTTTTTTAATGACCAGTTATGCTCAGGTTAAAATCTATACCTGTGCACCTACCAAAAATAATTAAACATCAGATTCACAAGGCTAAAATAAATGTGAGACAATAACAAAATTTTCTCAATACCTGCATAATTAGCATGATGCAAATTTAACAACTCACAATGAACGCACAACAAATCACAGCTATGTGAAAAATTACAATTATCCTCTTACGCTCTATAGCCACCAGTACTGTGGCTCAAGAAACAAGCATGATTGAAATAGCAGTTACTAAACTGCTTAAAATCTGCTAAACACACATAAACCAGCCAAAAATGTTCCACACTTCATGTATTTCATTATATTCATGACAGCAGAAACAAGCATGATTGAAATAGCAGTTACTAAACTGCTTAAAATCTGCTAAACACACATAAACCAGCCAAAAAGTTCCACACTTCATGTATTTCATTACATTCATGTTGTGCTTTACTTGTAATAAGAAATCAGTGGCTAATTACCCGGCCTAGCTTTCACAGATTTCAGTCTTTCAAAAAAGACCACAAAATGGCTTAATGGCCCAAATTCACTAAAACATAAAACCAAACCAAAGACTTTTCACCGGTACCCCTCCCACAAACAATAAAAAAATAACTTAAATACAAAATAAATTCTGTTACTGAAATTTAAAATGTGGTTTTACACCAAAAATAAAAATAAAATTCAATTTACAACAAATAAAACTTACCAAGAATTGCACAAGGGCAGGGTTTTTCAAAAATAATCTCTTGTGATGTTTGTTATAGTGGTCTAAAATAATGTCCTCGAATCCTCAGAATGTTAAAATCCAAAGCTCTCCTCTTCTCGTTTGCTAAAAGCAAAGTGGCTTAAAAACCAGTGGCACAGGTATTTATTGAAATCATGAGGGACATTCAAAAAACTTCAAATGATCCAATCACAGAAGCCAACAGGGGAGGGACTGTCACAAAGTAACCAGTGAAGTTACAATGCAATAAACAGTACTCAACACCTTTTTTCCCTTGAGTAGTTAAAACCTTTATTCAGCAGTACACTAATTTTCATAGCTGTTGTCCACACCCTTGGCTTTGCCAAAAGACACAATTCAATCTTTTGTCTCAGTCTAACCTTTTCAACAGTGTCACTTGCCCCCCCCCCCCTTGCTTGCCCTTCACACATGAAAACAAAAGACATCAGTTGATAGTCTCTGCCACCAACTGTCTCACCACACCTAATTCTGAATTAACAATTACCCAAAGTGACCTATCACTTTGGGTCACTTTGGGTCACAGTCCCAGTGGCTGACCGAATGGATAATCTGTGGAGGACTCAGGCACAGACACTGGCGAAGGCATGAAACTGAGTTATGAAGGAAAAGCAAGCCTTTATTTCAGCCGAAGACATAAACCAGGCAGAATCACAAAACTAATAACTAAACTGGGGAACTAATACAATGGTAAAGCTATGGCTGAGAATACAAAAGACTGGGCATGGAAACATGGAGGGTGGGAACACAGATGATGCAACACAGACTGAATGAAACACAGAGACTAAATACACATAAGGGATGATACACATGAACAGCTGATACACATGAACCTTATCATCATCATCAACTTTATTTATAAAGCACTTTAAAACAACCACAGCTGACACAAAGTGCTGTACATTGGAACTGTAAAATAAAATTACATGAGATATAAATAAAAAACAAATAAAAGAAGAGTGAAATCATTAATTAAATAACTACTTCATTAAAACAGAAACTAAGTCTCACTGAGGTTAAAAGCCAAGGAATAAAAGTGGATTTTAAGACGTGATTTAAAAGTGGACAGTGAAGGGGCCTCTCTAACATGCATGGGCAAATTATTCCATATTCCATTCATAAACAATTATGTTAGAAACTTATTTCCTATTCACAATACTTGTTATTATTAAACATTTAATGTGAAAAAGTTTCATCCTCCTCTTAGTCTTCATACATCTCTTTTTTTAAACTTGTAGAGTTGTAGAATTTAAACTAATAACACATATACCATAAGGATGAATAAACAGTCAAAGAAAACCAAAATTTAAAACAGGAACATTTATTATAAAATATTTACACATCTGTCACAACTCTTTGTCTGTCTGACTGGAGTCCTCTGTCACATATGTACAAAACAAACCAAAACAATATTTTTCACAGTTGAGTATTCACAGTATTTATAAAGCAATTGTAAAAAAAATTGAGTAGTTAAAATCTTTATTCAGCAGTACACTAATTTCCATAGCTGTTGTCCACACCCTTGGCCTTGCCAAAAGACACAATCCAATCTTTTGTCTCAGACTCAGTCTCACCTTCGTTTCACAGCCTTACAACTTA